>NC_045797.1:17656630-18278381 GCF_009873245.2 Balaenoptera musculus
CTTCGCTAGTATTTATAAAACTTATTTAAATTTCTATATTTTCTTTATAATTTTATTGTACATGTGGAAGAACATATATTAATAAATAATGCAATATACTTCATCATTGTTGTTATTGTTTTGTAACAGCCAGTATATGTTTTGCTTCAACCACTTTCTTACCTCCTTATATTTTTCCACCATTTTCTGGGCAGCTTATTCTTTCATATGATAACATTTTCCTTCATTTGTATTATCTCATTTAGAATTATTTATTGTTTATTATCCCACTATTGGGTGAAAGTTTAGTTTGGTTTATAAATTGTCTTGATAATAATTGTTACTGTCTTTTAAATTTTGCATTTGCTATTTAAAATATTTTATATATAAACTTTTATATTACGTATTAGACAATAATAACATTATGATGTTTGATTATTTCATGTTGAGTCTTTTTTTTTTTTTTACCCCTTTCCTCTTGTTTTTAGTTAACTGATTTCATAAGGGTCTAAATGAGAGAAAGTTATGTTCTCTGAAAATGATGTTTCCTTCTCTCAGAACTAATGAGTTATATGTATAAAGTTTTCAGCAGCAGTTACTATATACTTGACATTATTTTAAGTTAATGTTACCTAAATATTTAGCTTGAAGAGTCCTGGAAAACAGGGATGCATACATTCATACCTCAATTTTTTATAAGGATCAGGTTACAGTTATAAAAAAATCTCCAGAAAATATTATTTTGGTATTCTTCCCACCAAGCGTCAAGAATGACTTAGTCAAATCTCTGTGCCCTCTTCTTTTCTTGATGAGCATACATTTTCTAATTCTCTATTTCTCACAGGCTGTAGGCTTCATACATGATTCTTTTACAATGAAGCCATCAGAAATGGGCCCAAGTATCCATACTTATGCAATCATTAAAACCCAAGACACCATTTTTCCAGATTTTAGAACCCACTCTTTTCAGTAATACTTTAAGAGCTTTTTTTTAATCCCTCAGGAAATTTTATTTATAGCCTCCTTATAAAATCTATATCCTAAGATTGCTCTTACTGTTTTGGGATATTAGCTACACATCAAAAAGTGATATTACCAGAGCTATAAAAATGATTTCTAGATGTTTTACAGCAGTAGGTGCATTTTAGAATTTTGAGAAGTTTAAGTCTATATCCATTGATAAATTGCAATGAATCTACACAATGGAAACCAATGTGTTAGTTCAAAATATGAAAAAGAGCTCTGTGATCTTTATACTATTTATGTGATAAAAGATAAATGTGTTTTCATGATTCAGCTTATGTAAAAGGGAACATGCATAAAATATTCTAATCTGTGTATATTTTGCACAATATTACACCATAAAATATTTAGAGGGCTAAATATTTGTATCTGTGATGTAAACTCAGGAGGAATAGTAGGAATAGAAGAATGAAGAAGGAATTTTTTCACATTGCCTTTTTTTTGTGATTATTTTTATGTAAATGCACACACACATCTTTAGTTTATCAATGAAATTCAATGTGCCATGATGGTTAAGATCATACATTATGAAACCTGACTCTACCATATACAGTGTTATTTGAAGTTATTCCTTTAATATTGCTGTGGCTCACTTCATTATCTATAACAAAGAAGATAATAGTACCCTTATAATAGTACCGTATTCCATAGTGCTATGAAGGAGAGGAGATAATATATGTAAACGACTTGAAGGAGCCCAATTCCCATTGTCCTTTTCTCGTTCAAATTTTACTTAAGTAAATCAATTGTAAGTGATTTTTAAAATTACATTTGAAGCTAAATATAAGTACGTGTCACAGGGGGTAATGATTACAACAACAAAGAAAGGCAGTATTGAAAATTGACTGTTTTCCTCTAATGTGTCTAGAAGAGTTCAGGCTTATAGCCTCCCAATTATAGAGACTAGAACTAGTAATGTGTATAAAATTTGAAAATATAATCTGAATAATCAAAACTGTTCATTACAATCTCATATATATTAATTAGAGTAAGACAAAGGTCAAATAGTAATGCTGGGTAAATGTTGGAGGCTCATCATCTCAATTGTATTATAAATAAGTGATTCTGAAAGAACATAATATGTGACTAGGTAATTACAAATGATGGTATTTTAATTTTAAATGTGTAGTCTATTTATCTTAAGACCTTCAGAAGCAATTTGCTATGCCAGGTTAAAAAGAAGTCATTGGAGGTCACAGAAAAGAAAGGAATTTTAATAAGAATGTTCTTCCAATGTATACACTAGAATTAGCTTATATCATATTAATCATTAAAAAAATAATAATAATAATACCCAGAGCTACCTCAGTTTAAATTAGGAATTGCTGTGTTAAGTATTAATACTTGCCATTCCATTTTATTCTGTTCTGTTATTTTTTAATAAAAATTATAATATTTTAAGTGTACAACATTATGTTTTGATGCACATACACACAGTGAAATTATTACTAGTCTAGCTAATTAACATATGCATGTGCTCACATAGTATCTTTATTATTCATTCATTCACTCATTCATTCCTTTATTGGTAAAGACTCCTCAAATCTACTCTCAGCAAATTTCCAGTATACAATACAGCATTATTAACTATAGTCACCATGCTATACTCTAGAACTTATTCATTTTACATAACTGCAACTTTGTACCCTTTGACCAACATCTCCCCATTTCCCCCACCTCCCTGCCCCTGGTAACCACCATTCTGCTTGGCTCCTATGTAGTCAGCCTTCTTAGATTCCACACATAAGTGAGATAATTAAGTATTTTTCTTTCGGTGTCTGGCTTATTTCATTTAACATGATGTCTTCCAATTTCATCGATGTTGTAAATGACTGGATCTCCTTTTTTTTAAAGGTAGACTTTTATACATACATATATATATATATATATATATACACATATACATATATATCTCACATCACATTTTCTTCATCCATTCATGCATAGGTGGACACCTTGGTTGTTTCCATATCTTGGCTATTGTGAAAAATGTTGCAGTGAACACAGGAATGCAGGTATCTCTTCAAAGTACTGATTTATTTTTTTGTATATGTACCCAGAGAAGGATTCCTGGATCACATGGTAGTTCTATTTTTAATTTTTTGAGGAACCTCCATATTGTTTTCCATAGGTGCTGTACCATTTTACATCCATGAACAGTACACAGGGTTTCCTTTTCTGTACATTCTCACCAACATTTATCTTTTTTTTTTTCTATAATAGCCAATCTCTTCATGTTGTTTTCCTTCCACTAAGAGTTTCACTGAGCCCACAATATAGAAGCCCAGAATATGGAAGTTGGTGAGTATTCATTCTTTACAGAGATATACTTTATTTATTGATTCTGCCAAGATTAACTATGCACAGATTTAATCATTGAGGCAGAGGAAAATAAAGTTTTTAAAAAAAATTACTTGAAGACATGTTTAAAGAATACAAGCAATTCATAGAATTTCATATTTTTGGCCTCACTTTGTGATTCTAAGATAAATAGAACTCAGTTTCTACCAAAGTCCATTTGATTTAGTAAATTATTCTAAGCATACAAACCGTTTCCTTCACAACGATTTTCACCACTTCAAAATATTTTTCCAGGCACCATTGCAAGGTGATCATGATTAAATAATAACTGGGTCTCAGTAATGGCAGAGAATACTCCATGTTTTAGGAAGGTTTTCCTCATGTCTTCCTGGGTACTTAAAATTTGCATTACTGAACCTCTCACATCTCATGAATTCTCTTACCCCTTTGTCCCCTCAAGGCAAAAACCTCTATCTAGGACTTATATAAAGGTTCTGCTCCCAGAACACCTAAAAGAAAAACTCAATGTTGTATATATTTTAGTAAAATATACTACACATTTTGGAGTAGGCAATATAATGACAACTGCACAGGCAATTGTCAAAGGGGAGAAAAATAACTATAGTGATGAAATGGATCTCTACCCTTTCAGTCCTAACTGGACATCTTGAAGGGATTTTTTAAATGTGGGCATAACAGCATGGTAACTCTTCCCACAGGATGTTTAAAGTACTAGGCATTCTTTGTTGTTGCTATTTTCTGAAATTATTGAAGCTAACATTTCAATTTAGAAGTTATTTGTAGTAGTAAGTTCCAACTAAATTGTTTGTTGTAATTATTTGATGCTTTTATAGGCCTCATAATAAAGAAGACTTGGTACAAAATGAATCAAATGTATTATCTTACACAAGCTATTTTATTCTGATCATAAAAAATAAGAACATCAAATTACCATGAATTAAACATAACATTACTAGTGTCATGTTTTATTTTGTTTTGCCTTTCTGAGAATAATATTACACTGCTGTCATAACATTTGACAGCACAAGTAGGGGAAGTGATACACTATGCAGTTACCCCAAAGTTATTTCTGTTTTCTGTACCAGAGCACTTAGGCATTACTGCTGTAATAAACATAGATGCTACCAAAATTCCAGGGTCATTGTCACCTTAGCTAATGTTTAGGGAGAAATGAGTAGATTTTCAGATATAGATGTTTTGGCTTACATCTCACCTATAATTTTATAATTTCTTTTTTAAAAAATTTTATTTATTTAATTTATTTATTTTTGGCTGCATTGGGTCTTCATTGCTGTGCGTGGGCTTTCTCTAGTTGCGGTGAGAGGGGGTTACTCTTCATTGAAGTGCGCGGGCTTCTCATTGCAGTGGCTTCTCTTGTTGCGAAGCACGGGCTCTAGGTGCGTGGGCTTCAGTAGTTGTGGTATGCAGGCTCAGTAGTTGTGGTGCACGGACTTAGTTGCTCCGCGGCATGTGGGATCTTCCCGGACCAGGGCTCGAACCCATGTCCCCTGCATTGGCAGGCGGATTCTTAACCACTGTGCCACCAGGGAAGTCCTAATTTTATAATTTCAATTGTACATATGCTTCTATAATGAGTCATATATCCTCAGAGTTAGATCAAAAGTGAGTATAATTCTATGCACCTAACACCCTAGATTTTTCTGTATTTTATTGTTTTATTCTTCATGTTCTTCCTATGTAGTGCCACATACATTGATGCCTTCATTTATTACCTATTTTAAGAGAAATCCAGACTCAAAAGCCTTCAAATGGTGATATTTCCAGGTCCATGACCAAGGCTGCATCCCTGTTTCTGTTATTCTCTCATCTCTTGTCTTTCAGGCTAGATTTCCTCATGGTTACAAATATGACAAATAACAGTTGTGAAAATTTGCTACCCTGTTCATGTGCAGAGGGGGAAGAGACAGGGTATCTCCATTAAATAAGGAATAAAACCTCTTCTAATCAATGTAACTGAGTCAATTTAGATTTCTCTGTATCCTAGCACCAATTATCTTTCCGAGGTAATACTATTAGCTGATTTCCTTAATTCTGAGCTCTGGCATCTATCTGGGGCAAAATGGTTGAGATTATCATGATTACTTTAGAAGTTTGGATTAACTGATACATTTCCCAGGAGCTAGAGATGTGTCAACTTCCACTGAGTTCCATGGGTTCTTTGGGGAAAAATGGATTCTTGAACTAGATTGTTGCTATGGTACGGTCTGAATAGGGGGGCTGATGATGGTTAGACAACTTATAAAGTCCAGGGAGCCATCTATATGTTCAGAATATCTATGTTTGTGTATTTAGCCCAGGACTCTCTTCAGATCTCTCAGAAAAATTGTCCAGTTGTTACTTTACATTTTCAATTGAGTGAAATAATTATAATATCTAAGAATCATTAGGCATTTTCTATATATCCACTACATTTATTAAATGTTTACTCTCCCATTCTATTTAAAAAATTAGTCATTTCTGTATCTCATTGTAGATTGGCAGCATAAATACTATTATCGTCTGAAAAAACATTTTTTGACATTTAAAGTTCTTAAGAAAAGAGAAGGCTTGAAGCAGTGATAAAATTTCTTGTTGAAATTGGAGCTGTAGGACAATTTTGTTTCTTCTCCAGAAGAAAATTTATCCTGCACTGAATAGAGGAATGAGGAGGCTCCAATTGTCAGAATAAATATTTTCATAACCAAATCTGTTACTTTATTTCTCTTTTTGAATTATTTAATGGATTTAATTGATCTTAGGGTGAAAATTGACTTCCTTAGTATAAGATACGTTGAGCACCATATCATTTGATTTTCTATACAGCCTTGTTTCTCATTGCTCTCCCCTTGTTTTTTTTTTGTTGTTGTTGTTGTTTTTTGCTTTCTAATCCAGTTATATTAGCCTTTTAAACTTAAATGTCTTTTATGTACTATTTCATTTTTCACAAATGTTGTTTCTTGTGCCTGTAATTTTTCCTTTTTTACAAAGGAAACTGCATTCTTCCCAGAATTTACCTTATGCTTCAGTTTCAGGATCAGGGTCCCTGATTCATGAGATACAGATGGGAATATATATATATCTATATCCGTATCTATATCTACAGACATATAAACATATATACACACCCACCATGTCCACATGTTCCTAACTGCCTTCTCTACAAGATTGAAAGCCCTATGTTTTGTACTATATAACCTATTTTAAAAACCAGCATACAGTAAGAATGCAGGATCTGGATATAGCTTGTTTGGATCCATCTCTTGATTCTGATATTGACTGACTGTGATAGAGAATGACTTTATTTTCATCTAGTTCGTTTTCTCTCCTTGCTTGACACCAGTTCCAGTTCTTGGCTGAATCATAGAAACATATTGCTTATGGTCTTCTATGGCCTTTCTTTGTCCACCAGTTTGCTTATGATAAGTGAAATGAACTTGGAACTCAAGATTTGAAGATAAGCTACAAGAAAGAAGAAACCTGTGTCCCTGAATCATTGTTTGAGGGAGCTGCTCATCTAACTGAAGCAGTCATTTGGAGTTTACTTATGTGAGATATTAACTTCTACTGGGTACAATATATTGTACCCATTATACATGTTTGGTTTGTTTCTTGTAACACTTATTCTTGTACTAACTGAACAACTCTTACCTCTCTGTGATTCCAATTTCTCCCATTTCTTATAGGAATAAGGAAAACACTAAATCACAGAATTTTAGAAACAACTGATTGAAAAAATATGTGTAAATCAATTATAACAAATGCTGACAGTATGTTCACTATTTGTTGAATGGATTAATTGTTTTAGTGCCTGTGATTAAATAAATATAATTTGAAGATGTTCCAAAGTAGTGCTTCACAGGCTATATTTGGTTCATTGAGATATAATATATGATATATGTAGTGTTAGACTATAAAATGTTAAACACATATACATTGGCTACTATCAAAAAAATTTAGATTTCTTATTAAAATCTAAATTTCTGGTATGATTTGAAAATATATGAGGAGTTGGCCAAAATTTGGTCTCAATTCCAACTTTATAACAACCAGGTGAAATACGTAGCTGCCACTGTCTTTTGATGGGGCACAAACTCTCCAACAACTTGTTGCTGTCTGCTTAGTCTGAGGCTAACCGGTCATTTATTATTGTATTTAGGGTATGCCTATCAAAATTGGAAGAAACAACTAATGAACAAAGAGAGAGTTGAATGTTTTGAAAAATGGGCAGGGACATATCTCTTTAAAAGGTGAAAAGCCTATCACTCTTTAGGCTTTACCTCCGAAAGACGAACTGGCATGATCCTGTGAGTATTTCAGTGTTACTTCTGATACAGCAACCATTTATTGAATCAGCTTGTGTTTAAATAAGATGGTATTGCACAAAATCTATATTTAAAACACTTTTTTGAGTGGTAGACTGTTCTTTATACCATGTAAGAGAAATAGCAGGATATCCTACTTTCACTATCAGAAGGTCTGTTGATAGTTGAATATTGATGCAAATAGACAGAATGAAAGTGTTCTTTCCATAAGAGCAGCATAAGCAAAGGTATTTGTAAATGTACCTGAGATACACTCTAGTTTTATCACTCATGCTGATTCTCACTTTCTTTATATAGTAAATAAGAAAACTATGATATGTTAAAGTTTTCAAACATTGTTCCATGACGTTCTAGTGATAAGGGGACAACAGAGGTAGAATGAGTGGATAACTGGACAAGAGTCTTATCCCCGATTGCAACCTCAAATAGAGTATCTAGGTTGTATGACTTATAAAGCATTATAACTTAATTAAATATTTTTTTAAATGTTATATCTTTTCAATTTAAAGGTTTAGGTAACCAGTAAGATAAATGACAGCTATACCTCTTTCAGTTTCCTAAAAAGAAAAAACAAGCAAACTAATAATAATAATAATGATAATGATAAAGCAGAAAACAACCTATTGGACTGTTTTGAGGGTTTGGTTTTTCATGTTTATGATTGCATAAAGCTATATAAACAACAAGAAAGTTATTTCCATCAGGTCATGTTCCCAGATACCACATAATATTATGTGAGGTTAAATAATTTCTCTTAACTCTAATATCAACATTTATCCCCTAACTAGTGAAATGAATTAATTTCCTGGGCTACATGTCTTCATATAACTATGAAATTAGATTTGATAGATATATATTTGATTGTCTCAATATACAATGTTAATCTTATAAGAGTCCACAAATCTAATTTTCCTCTAAAAACATTCTTACTCTGATTTGTATGACTACGAGATCATGTTTAACACCAGGAGTAACTCTGTGGTCTGTTTCATCACAAATAGACCCTTGGGTTATTAGGTTAAAAACAGAGGAAATTCCAGCTCCATCTTTATTATTCGATGATGATACTATTCTGTCCATTTCTATTGTATTTCAGTATTTTTGCAGTACCACAGAACTTAAGTAGAACTCAAGCTTTTGCTTTTTTTCCCTTTCTTTTATGAGAGAGAGGATAAGACAGAGAGAGAGGGAGGAAATTTTGAAATGCAAAGATTTAACCATGACTAATATTAGCAAATATTTAAGACAGATGAGTCTTTTCATAAATTTTAATGAAGAGAATATTTATAGATCTCAGTGGAGAAAGGAGGTTTACTGAACAAGAGACTTTCTTGCCAGACTGATCTGGGCCAAGTCTTCTAATGAAAATCCACTTCAATTGAGAGAGGTATACTCAAACATCCAGCATGTACATATTCCAATGAAATTCAGATTCTTTTAAAATCTGCATTCACTGACAGTGTGATAAGGTTTTGTTTTCTAAAGAGCAAAATCTGTTTACAACTGATTTGTATTGAAAATTTTAATAATCTCCTCCAATAGTTTTCTAAATCACAAAGATGTCAGATAAGTTTCTCATGTCAGATAAGTTTCTCATGTCAACAGATTATTGACAAACAGCCTGACACTGTTTAAGAAAAAAATGAAGCTGCTCTTTTCAATTTAGATTTTACTTTGATGATTACTTCTATCCATAAGTTCCACATAGGAAGGACTTATAGATAAATAAATTGGTAGCTGATAAATAAATAGAGAAATGTTACAGATAGTCAAATGCATATCAAAAATTAGTCTAACTGGGGAGCCTATCAAGTTGTCATTTCTGATAAAGTAGAAGATTCATACCTACTATTCATAGGCAATCTCATCAAGAACCAACACTATGTTGATTACTCCTAAATCTATCTTCAGTTCCTATGTCCTACAAGGGGGCAGATTAATGTCTTTGGATACCTGCTGAACAGAAACATGTTGCAAACCTATATGCTTAAAAAGACCCCGATAACATTATTCCAATATGTAGTATGTAGTCCCTCTCAGTTGTCAAATGATTAATTTAGACTTTTTCTCTGCTTTCCCTTCTTTATCATATCACTCAAGTTACCTGGACTGGTATAAGTTCTAATGATTCTTTTTGAATATAAATTTAAAATATGGTACAATAATCTTCAGTTTCCCTTTTCAGGGGTTCATCATATTTTATCTGAACTGATTTCCTGCGTCTATAATCACCCCAATTCTACTTTTCTTTTACCCAAGAAGCAGAGTTACATAATATATAAATCTAAACATCATTCTTAATTTAAAACATTATCTGTTAATAAGTCGGTCAATTTAAATCACAGTCATACATAAAACTCTGCCCAACAAATAAAGAGATTTGTCTTTTTAAAAGTCCTTAAATACTTTAAAACACTTTAACAAAGATATAGTCTACAGCAATTGGAGTGTTGGAGTAAATAAGGGATGAGAAGAGGAAGGGGGAGAGCATGGATCCTAACTCACTGAGCTGGCTTTACGGTTGGGTAGAGAATTCATAAGTCAACATATGTTCCTCTCAAATTATCATGGTCATTATTATCTATGTCTATGGCATTAAATTATGAAGGAGGAGGAATATGATGCTCTTCTAAGTTTATTCCTTTCTAGGTACCTTGATTTTTAGTCCCAGGATGATGGAGAAATTATTTCTTTCATGATGTGATTTATACTATGATATGAAAAAAAAACTTTAAATCAAATCTTTCAGATACACTACAAAATAATGTGAGCTATAAAATTACTTAATTTGGTGTTCAATTTAGAAATACATAACTGTAAAAAATGAGGAAAACTTTATATATAATATTATTGTGCAATGAGACAAGAAAAATCTGTAAATAAGTTTTCAAGACTGATAAAAAATAAAATAATTTAAAAATTAAAAAAAGCTATGTATGTTAAAATGCAGCACCAACAAACTTAAGCTACTTCTGAAAAATGTATTTGAAAATGAAGAAAATGATCCAAGAATGAAAGTTTGAGAGTCAAGAAAGAGGAATAAGGAAGGAACAAATGAACAAAGGAAGGGAGGGAGGGAGGAATGAAGGAAGAAAGGAAGGAAGGAAGAGAGAAAAGAAAGGAAAATGAAATAAGAACACACCTAATGCCCAGATCTTAGTTTCTTCATTAAAAGGAACTAGAGTTCCTTGGATAAAACCCAGATTCTAGGACCAGGGCAGAAATATATAAGATGAGTGTTATAATGCCAGAAAATAAGAATGTATTACACACACACACACACACACACACACACATACACATACATAAATGGAGGTGTAGGATATATAAGTGGACACTTAGGTGTCAACTAAAAGAGCTCCCACTGGACAAAGCTGGAATAGTTTGACCAAAAAAACCAGAAACCTTTGCAGATACCAGTGCCAGGGTTAGAAAACCTGAAATTGAGGAATTGCTGAAGGCTCAGTGTGGGCGACTCTGAGAGTTAAATCCTTCAGGGACCTCAGTCATAAGGGGATACCCACAATTTTGTGAGATTTACCTCCAGAAGCTCAACCAAGTTCTCATAGTAAATATCTGAGAAAAATCCCCATTGGCTTCTGGTAGGGAGAAGGGGAAAGGAGCCATTTTGAAATACTACAGAGCTCTGGGTTCTTTTTAGCAAGCCCTGCCCTCAGGTAAACTAATTAACTAGAGCCTAACCTGCTGGGATATTAGCACAGCCTAATTAACTTGGCAGAAAGGAAATATCCAATTCAGCCAAGACAAAAAACAAAAACAAAATAACTGAGAAATGCTTATGGAGTTCACAGTACAGAGGCATACTCTTACTAAAAGACTTGAGACCTAGTTATAAGATTATAGAACACTTCCCTCCCACCACACCTCACCACCACATTACTAAAAGCCTATTTACAGCAGTCCCTTTACCTAGTACATTATGTCCTACTTCCAAGGGAAAAAAAAAATTACAAGGTATACCAAAAGGTAAAATAACAAACCAAAAACACAAACCAAAAAAACAACAAAAAAACACACACTTGAAGAGATAGAGCAAACATCAGAACAGACACAGCAGGAATATTGGAATTTTCAGACTGATAATTTAAAACAACTATGAGAAAACCTTTGATGGGCTTCTTAGTACACAGGACATGGCTGAGGAAAGAATTTCTGAGCTAGAGGCTATATCACAAAACCTTGAAAACCAGAAAGCAAAGAGAACAGAGACTGATAAAAACAGAGCAGACTATCCAAGGACTGTGGAACAGGTACAAAATGCATAATGGGACTATCAGAAGGAGAAGAAAGAAAAGAACAGAAGAAATATGGCAAATGATAATGACCAAGAATTTTCCCAAATTAAGATCAAACATAAAACCACAGATCCAGAAATCTTATAGAACATCAAGCATGATAAATGCCAAAAAAAAAAAAAAAAAAAAAAAAGAAATTACCAAAAGGCACCAGCTGGGAAAAATAAACACCTTATCTACAAAGGAACAATTACAAGAATTACATTTGACATTTCCTCAGAAACTGTGAACAAGAAGAGAGTGTACTGAAATAAAGTATTAGAAGAAAAAAACCCCATCAACGTACAATGTTGTACCCTGTGAAATTTTCCTTCAAAAGTGCAGGAGAAATAAAACTTTTGCAGACAAACAAAATCGAGGGAATTTATTGCCAGTAGACTTAACCTGCAAGAAATGTTATAAAAGGTTTTTTTAGAGAGAAAGAAAATAACATGGGTCAGAAACTTGGATCAGTGTAAAGGAATAGCACCAAAGAATGAATAAGTAAAGTTAAAATAAAAACAGTTATTTTTCATATTATTAATTGATTATACAAGACTTTGTTAAGTATAATATTATCAAGAATGTATTTGTTTATACATATATTATATATATGTATGCCTATGTAAATATATATGAAATGAATGACAGCAATGATGCAAGGGACAGGAGGGAGAAACTGGGATTATTTTGTCATAATAAGGTACACTGTCTGTGATGTGTATAGTATTATTTGAAAGTGGACTTGGATTAACTGAATATGTATATTGCAAACTCTAGGACAAACACTAAAAAAAAGTTAAAAAACAAAAAAACAAAAACAAAAACAACAACAACAACAACAACAAAACCTGCAGCCAGTTAAGCGGACCATGCTTTTTTCCTCATGGGGGTCCTGGTGTCTAAGGGCTGCAAATAGTAGCCTATTTGGTAATGTATGTAAACTGTTGCTCATAGGGGTTGCCCAAAGTGACATGGAGACAGCCCATTCTAGTAGACATTCATGTATGACCTCATACTGTCCCCAGCATAGGCTCCAGATGGGTATGGAGTGGTGGCTTCAAAAAGCCTGAGCCAGATGAGCCAAGGTCCACATTGGCCAAATCATAACGTCCATCTGCACCAAACTGCAGAACAAGAAGCATGTGACTGAGGCCCTATTCAGGGACAAGTTCAAGTTAGCTGGCTGCTAGAATTCTACATCTCCAAGAAGTAGGACTTTACCAAGTTTAATGCAGATGATTTTGAAGACATGGTAGCTGAAAAGCAGCTCACCCCAGATGGCTGTGGGATAAAATACATTTCTAACAATAACCCCTGGACAAATGGTGAGACTTGCACTCGTAAGAGCTTCAGCACTACCTTGTGTTTACTTACCAATAAATCCTACTTCCTGTCCAAAAAGAGAAAAGAAGAAAAAAAAAAAAAAACAGAAAACAAGCATAACTGGTATGTTAAAGGGAAAAAATGTAATCATATTTAATGCTCATTTAAACCCACAAAAGGCAGAAAAAGAATGGAAGTCAAAAATAGTAGCAAAAATAAGGGCAAAAATAGAGAACAGGAACAGATATAATCAATGCTAATTACATCAAAATCACTCAGAATGTCAGTGGTCTAAATGGACCAATTAAATGACACAAATTGTTAGCTTGGATCAAAAAACAAGACCCATCTATATGTTGTCTACAATAAACCCAATTTAAATATAAAGGCACATATTAATTAAAAGTAAATACATGAATATAGATATACCATGATAACACTAATCAGAAAAAGAGAAAACTAGAGTAGCTATCTTAATTTCAGAATAAAGCAGAATTCAAAGCTCAAAATGTTATCAGGGAAAAGAGGGGGTATTACATACTGAAAAAGGGGTTTATTCTCCAAGAAGACATAACAATTCTTATACATCTAACAATACAGCATCAAAATACATGAAGAAAAACTATTAGAACAGCAAAGAGAAATAAATAAATCCACTATTTAAGTTAGAGCTTTCAACACCCCTCTTTCACCAATGAGAAGATGTAGGAGGCAGAAAGTCAGTAAGGACCTAGTTGAACTAAATAACACTATCAACTGGATATAATTGATGTCTGTAAAGTATTTCACTCAACAACAGTGAAATACATAACTCTTTTCAAGCTCACATGGCACATTCACCACGACAGACCACATACTGGACCATAAAACACTCTAACAAATATAAAAGAGTAGATATCATACAACTGCTCTCAGGCTACAAAGGAATTAAACTAGAGATCAAATAACAGAAAGATAACTAGAAAATCCCAACTAAAACACATAGAGACTAAACATCATACTTCTAAATAAGACATGGATCAAAGTAGAAATTTCAAGACAAATTTTAAAAATATATTTATACCAGGTTAATATATACAAGTCAATGGCTGTCTTATATCCAATGAATAAACAAGTGAAATTTGAAATTAAATACACAACACCATTTATATTAGCACACAAAAATATGTAATACCTAGGTATAAATCAGCAAAACATGCACAAGATCTGTGTGATGAAAACTGAAAAACTCTGATAAATGAAATCAGAGAAAAACTAAATAAATGGATAGATATTCCATGTTCATGGATAGGAAAAATCAATATTGTCAAGATGTCAGTTCTTCCCAACCTGATCTATAGATTTGACATAATTTTAATCAAGATTCTGCAAGTTATATTGTTGATATCAACTAACTGATAGAGTTTATATGGAGAGGCAAAAGAGCCTGACAATGATGAAGGAGAAGAATGAAGTTGGAGAACAGACACTACTCTACTTCAAGAGTTCTACAGTGCTGCAGTAATAAAGACAGTATGGTATTGGTGAATGAATAGACAGATGAATGGAACAGAATAGGAGACCCAGAAATAAACCCAGTAAATATTTAAGTCAACTGGTCTTTGACAAATGAGCAAAGGTAATAAAATGGAGCAAAGATAGTCTTTTAAACAAATGGTGTTGGAACAACTGGACATCTACATTAAAAAAAATAATAAAGAATCTAGACCCAGATCTTACACACTTCACAAAACTTAACTCAAAATGGATCACAGACTGACATATAAGACACAAATCTATAAAACTCTTTGAAGGTAACATAGGAGAAAACCTAAATAAGCTTTGGTATGATGATCACTTTTTAGATAAAACAACAAAGGCATGATCCATGAAAGAAATAATTGATAAACTGGAATTCATTAAAATTTAAAACTAACACTCTGTGAAAGAGAATAAGACAAGCCTCAGATGGGGAGAAAATATTTGCTAAAGGCATATCTAATAAAGGACTGTTATCAAATATGTACAAAGAACCCTTAAAGCTCAACAGTAAGAAAACAAACAACAACAAAAAGCAATTAAAAAATGGACCAAAGACCTTAACAGACATCCCACCAAGAAAGATATATGCAGGGCAAAAAAGCATTTGAGAAGATGTTCCACAACATACTGTATCAGGGAAATGCAAATTTAAATAACAATGAGATGACAGTACATACTTACCAGAGTAGCAAAAATCCATAATACTGACAACCACAAATTCTGGCAAAGATATGGAACAATTGGAAATCTCATTTGTTGCTGGGAGGGAATAGAAAATTGTACAGCCACTTTGGAAGACAGTCTGGCAGTTTGTTACAAAACTAAACATACTTTTACCATATGATCCAGCAATAGAATTCCTAGGTATTTAGCCAAAAGAGTGGCAAAATTATGTCCACACAAAACCTACACATGGATGTTTAAGCTATTTTCTTCATAACTGTCAAAACTTGAAAGAAGCCAAGAAGTTCTTCAGTAGAGGAATGGGTAAATAAAATGTGGCTCATCCAGACAATGGAACATTTTCAGCACTTAAAAGAAATGAGTTATCAAGCCCATGAAACAATATGGAGGAAACTTAAAAGCATATTACTAAGTGAAAAAAATAGCCAATCTGAAAAAGGACACATACTGTATGATCCCAAATTTAGGACATTCTGTAAAAGGCATGACTATGGGGACATTTAAAAGAGCAGGTTTGCAGGGGAGAAAGGCATGAATAGGCAGAACACAGAGGAATTTAGACAATACATAAACAAATGAGCATGGCTGTCTTTCAATAAACCATTTACAAAAATATATCTCCAAACTAGTTTTCACACACTAAAGAATCTTTAAAATTAATATA
Organism: Balaenoptera musculus; assembly: GCF_009873245.2. Taxonomy (NCBI): domain Eukaryota; kingdom Metazoa; phylum Chordata; class Mammalia; order Artiodactyla; family Balaenopteridae; genus Balaenoptera; species Balaenoptera musculus. The sequence continues at coordinate 17,672,767 of NC_045797.1, forward strand.
AAAATTGTAAACTCTAATATAAAATTAGTAAGACATATGAGAAGGAAATTCACCAAATAAAAAATAGAGGGTTAATACACAAGTGAAAAAATATCCAAATTTACATCTAATGAAATAAATATAACTTAAAACCATAAGTAACTAGCCTTTTATCTGTCAAATTAAAAACAAAATGTTACTATATGTTCCTTTTGTTAGTGTAGCTGTTTTTATGGTATTATCTGTGTTGACACTTGGCTAGACAAGCAGGAAATTTCAGGCGTGACTAGTTAAACCCAAAATTATTTAATATTTCCTAGGGTTAAGAGCATAACAGAAAACAAGAGCCCTGAAAGTTAACATGTCCTTTACTTCATCAATACCACTTGGGAACTTGAGAAACATTTTTTTTTTAATCAACAAATGTTTATTGGAAACCTACTAGTCCTTTGGTGTTCAAACTTTACTATGTAAAATACCTAAGTCTTTGGGGTATAATTTTTAATGATATGTGGTAAATTTTAATAAACCTAGGCTAATAAAGCTGATTATAAAATAGCATTCAGTATGTTCTAATTTTGTTAGTTACATTTGCATCTATGTATAAAATATACAGAAGCATATCTGCTAAAATCTGATGGATATTTTTATGTATGTGTATCATTTTCTACACTGTACTCACTTTCTATTATAATATATACTCCTGTTTTGCAAAATGAAGTTCTATCCTAAGATATAATGAAAATATACATTTTCCTCATAGAAAAGTTGAAAAGTGAGTTTGGTGTCGGTACAAAAAATAATCCATACCTTCACAGAATACATTACTACTTAGGAAATTATAAATTTTCTAAATTTTACATAATCATATGTATGAAGGTTTATATTTATAATAGCTTTATTAATTAATACATTTTAACATCCTAAGGATGAAATGCGAATTTTAATGTATGCATGAAGTATTAATAAACATAATTGTTAATAGCTGCATAATTCTACATAATTTTTCATAATTGCACATAGTCCTATTGTCCTGAAACCTACTTAGCTATTCCTGGACAATTATATTTCTTATATAAACATTATAAACAGTACTGAATTACATATTTATATGTATTTGCATGAGTTTTTAACTATATAAGTATTGTTTCTTTTAACAGATTTGTAGAATGGTATTGCTGTGTGAAAATGCCTAACTTTTTAATGGATCTTTGTATATACTGCAAAGTTTTTTTCTTTAGAAATTTTGATGTTCTTAAAACAGGTCACAGATTAATTGTAGAGATGTTAGCAGTTTAGTATTGATTATATCAATACTGTTCTCTAAATAAATGGCTAAAGCCTTGATTTAAAACATGATAATTTTGGAAAGAAGACTAATTTTAGGAATGGGAATTTTCTTATGGAGGGTAGGACACAGAGTTAGGTGGTCTCATTAGGCAGACACTGAAAGACAGTGGATAATTTTTAGGAAAAAACAAGGAATCTTGAGGTTGAGAAAAGCATAAAAGAAGGAAATGAACATGTATGATAAGTACTCTTGACTACTTTTCCTGGCCCTTACCAACTTGTACACACCTATTGTTTCCATATTGAGCAATTGAATCCTGCTGTTTACCTCTTTTACAGATAGATGTATGAAGAAGTAAAAGAAAGAAAAAATGATATTCAGTGAGGTTTAATATTCTTACAAAGTTGGAAATCAACTGTAAATTGCCTTTTTTGAGCAAATTATGGAAACAAGCAGCTGTCAGATTTGGGCTGCTACTTACACCGTGGTTGAGGATATCTGTCTCAGACAGGACTGGATGTGAATATTGAGTCTCCACTAAGAGATTGAAGGCTGCCTGTTGAGGTTTCCTGCCCAGTGTCTTGAACACTTTTGGAAGGAAAACAGCCGGTTTTGTTCACGGTGAAAGACAGAAAGACCACATATAAATCCCTGCACTATTGCTAGATTTGAACTTCTCTGCATCTTCAGGATACATGCTTAAGCTAAAAATTTCTATACTTCGTCTTAAGTCGTACTGACTAGGAACAGTTGGAAATATATACGTAACATTTTTCTTCACCTGGAAAGAAGTTTTCTTTGGGGGACTATATTTAGAGTCTCTGTACTGAGATGAGATTTTTGTTTCTATGAATTGGTATTTTGAGAGAATTCCATAGTACTCTATTGAGACACACTAGCATTACTCTCACATAGGATGTTCCCCAAAGTAGTAAAATACAAATGTACCAGAGCATAAATTAATCACCACAGTCTGAGTAAAATTTAGTTTTAACCATGGAGTGGAAATCTAGCAAGGAAGTCCAGGCTGTTTGGAAAAGATGGACTTTATAGCCTGTGGGCAACAAGAAACGAATGCTGGGTTTTAGACTGGAAAAATAAAAACATAAGTGTTTGGAATTATTTATTCCTTTATTCATCAATTATTGAAAATTAACCACTGAAAATACAAACAAGGGTAAGAAAGGCATGGTCATAGGCTCTACCTCCAAGGAACCAATGAAACAAGTTACAGATATCTAAGAACTATTCAAACCTAATATTACTTTGAGGAATAGGATGAGAAGTGATCCTGAAAGCAGAAAATCCAGATATGTGAGCAGCCTAAAAGCCTGGTTAAGTGATTTGTTCATTTCTAATTATAAAAATATGAGAAGAAATATAGACACATTTTAGATTTTTTTTTAACATGGAAGAATATAAATAGAAGACTAAAATACACTTCGTATTTTATTACCTAATAACTATTTTTATTTCTGTGGATTGTTTTACCTTTAAAACAATTATCAAGAAACAGTTTAGATAAAAAATGGTAATCAAATTCTATCTTCTTTACACTCAAAAAAAAAATGGTAATCACCATCCAGAATGAGGGTTTTTATTATTCCTAATTTTTCTTTATGTTTTAAATGTACTCAGTATTCACAATACATACATTAATTCCTATGTATACATATTCAGAACCCAATTTTTTAATGTACATTATTTTAATTACCTTTCTATCTTTCTGCTTTTTATTTACTTATTTATTTATTTATTATTTATTTTTGGCTGTGTTGGGTCTTCGTTGCGCGTGGGCTTTCTCTAGTTGCCACGAGCAGGGGTTACTCTTCATTGCGGTGTGCGGGCTTATAGCAGTGGCTTCTCTTGTTGTGGAGCACGGGCTCTAGGCACACAGGCTTCAGTAGATGTGGCACACGGGCTCTAGAGCGCAGGCTCAGTAGTTGTGACACATGGGCTTAGTTGCTCCGTGGCATGTGAGATCTCCCCAGACCAGGGCTCGAACCCGTGTCCCCTCATTGGCAGGCGGATTCTTAACCACTGCACCGCCAGGGAAGTCCTATCTTTCTGCTTTAATTGTAATTCCACACATGCTTCAAAGTTTGCCTTAATGCTACCTCACCATTTCCTTACACAATATCACTGGCACAAAATTTTCTTTATATGAGTCCATATTAAACATCAAGGAGGGACGGGGTGTTAAAGTCTAGGATAATGTGGAGGTAGTGGAACAAACCCAAACCTGCATGCCAATTATTTCTGTTTCCCAAAGTCCATTTGTTTTCAGTCAGTTTGGGTGGCTAAAACAAAATACCATAGACTGGGATGTTTAAACAACAAACACTTATTTCTTATGGTTCTGGAGGCTGAGAGGTTACCCTCAAGTTGCAGGCAGATTCAGTGTTTGGTGAGAGCCAGTTTCCTGGCTCGTAGATTGTGGCCTTCTTGCTGTGTGCTCACATGGCTTTTCCTTCTTGCCTGTTCCTGTAGACAAAGTGCTCTCTCCTGTCTCTTTCTCTTCTTACAAGGGTATTAATCTCATCGTGAGGACCCCACCCTAATGTAACTCTAATTACCTCCCAAAGGCTCCACCTCCAAATACCATTGCATTGGACATTAGGGCTTGAACATAATGAATTGGGAAGAGGGGAGAAGGACACAAATATTCAGTCCATAACACCATTATAGTCTTTTAAAAGGCCTGTCTTTTACCACTGATTGACAATTCAGCTGTTCAAGTCTAGCATGATATCTGACACATATTTTTTAATCTAGTCTAGAATAGATCAAAAGACCAGGTGAGCATTTTTCACAGATAGTATCTCTCTGTATGCAAAGGAGTAGGATTGATATGTCTAGTGTAAACCTGTAAGGGTAGAGACTTATTCTACCAGTTAAATCTATGTGCTACTTATTTCCACCATTTACACAGTCCTCCACCTGTTTCCTCTATTTATTTATGTATCCTCTTACTGCTCTAGATAGACTTCAAACAAGTAGAGAGCAATAGCAAGGCTCTTGCCTAGTGTGTTCATTGTAATGCATACATTATAATACATACAAATATAGCATGTGAAGCCTTTAGAGTGAATGCATTTCTCCATAGTCTCCCATAAGGACTGCTAGAAGAAGGAAGAGAAGAAGGTTAGGAGAGGGAATGAATTTCTGTAACTTCTTCAGTCCCTTTTCCATTCCTCTACTCCTCATCTATCAATCAATCACAGAAACGTCTATATGCTTGCTGAATTATCTATACACAGTCAAACAACATCCTGCCACAGAAATTCATCTGCCTGGGAACATACCCCTGAATTTCAACTTTTTACCGTGTTTCACAGAGCACTTGGACTATTTCACTTTTGTCAGCTCACTGTTGATGACAGAATATAGGTTATTCTGCTGTCTTTTTATGACTAAATAAATAAGTAATCAAAGTTATACTAACCAAAATGAGTTTAAACTGGTGGTAAGTTAAAGGGGTGAGCAGTATCTGGTTATCTGTTATATGATAAGGAAACAAATCATGCCCTTGGAAACAGGAATATTTGCCTGTGTTTTAGCTTTCACAACTAGCTTCAAAGGGCTTATACTGGACCTAAGCCTCTTTTCCCAACTGCCACATTATCATGTTTATCAATATCAGAGTTTACTCTGTAACTGGACTCAACCTTTACATATTTGGAAACTTTCATAAGGGGCCTTGAAAGTTGTAAAGTTTCAGAGGCAGTGGATAGTCCTGAATGGCTGCAAGTCTATCTAAAACTTCATGTTTCTGGTTCTTCTGTCTTACAAATTCATCTATCTGTGCCCTCAAAGAACTTATAAACCGAAGGAAGCCAATATCCACTTTATTCAGGCAAACAGAAAAACAGCTCATTTTACCACCTTCTGAATAACTGAAAAATTTCTTCTGTATTTTATCATTATCTACAACAGCAATCATCGGATAAGGAGAACAAATAAATCTCTTCACCAATAACTATATTAACTTATATTTATGTTTTTCCTTATTGTTAAAAAATAATTAAAATGGTGTACATAATTAAATAAAATAATCAGAGCAAATGGAGGGGAGAGAATGAACAAGATTAAGTTTCTAGACCCTTTTGCTTACCTGTTCTTACAACTTCACTGAGATTCTCCATTTGGGTTATCAAACATAACATTTTGTTTTTGTTCACAAAAATGCAGACTTCCCAGAGAAACCACTATTTCACAGCAGGTTGAAACTTTAGGAAATTGGGAAATACATTAATATCTGTAGATGGTTTTAAGTGTAATTAAGGATCTAAGAAATTTCAAAATTCCACAGCAAAAATGTTGCTTTCCCTACAGGGCTCTATGACAAATGTGTTCATTTGGGCACCAGGATGACTTGCGTGCAGTGATAATGAGGGAGTCAATATTCCATGGTGACTTGACGTAGTAGGTGACAAATTACTTCCCTCACTACTCCCCACATGGTTCCTCAGGGCCAGCCTCATAAATAGATGGATTCAGCTGCTGCAGCTTTAGTAAGAACTGAGAAGTAGCAAGAGTCTGCACTCAGTCAGATTAGATTCTTTTCTTTAGACTCACTAGTGGAACAAGTAAGAAAGACTGCTTCCAGAATGTTGCTATCAAGATCACATACTTTAACTGAAAGAGGTCCTATTTTTTTTTTTCCATCTTCAGTAGCTCCTTATTTTAGTTTGATTGAGTAGTTTAATACTGGAAAATGACATCACTTTGATCCTGGTGCATATACAGTGCCTCTCTAAATCCCTAATCTTATATTTGTCACTCCTTTCTAAACCTCATTTTCATCAAATACAAAATAAGGAAGGTTGACCAATTGTTTCCAATGGCTTATTCAGAAGAATGGCTTAATTCTCCCCAAATATTCATTGCAGATCTTTTACTCTAGTACATTATTACTTCTGATTGCCACCTTGCAAGGCACAAAGAAGATAAAATCTAGCATGGGGAGATTTCCAATGGAATCAACATTAATAACATTGAACTCTGACCTTTCTCTCTAACCACCTTTCTGCAATGTTGGAATCTGTAGTAGACACTGCTGGTTCTCTGTCCAGAACCAGTCTATCACCCACCAGTCTATCATTCCTTAACTGCTGTGAGCTATACCCCTCTTCTGAGAATTGCCCTCAGCCTGCACAAGACAAATTATCCAGAGATGCTTGGGAGGTAATGTCCTCACCTTGGGGGTAACCCACAGCCAATAACAGACTCATAAAGTGTATAATACAGTAAGTCCCTACATATCATTGAGTTCTGAGAGCACGTTCATCTAAGTCCAACAAAGTTAGCCTAGGTAACCCAACTAACACAATCGGCTATATAGTACTCTACTGTAATAGGTTTATAATACTTTTTCACACAAATTAATACATTAATAAAACAAACACAAAAAATACATAAAATACTTTTAATCTCACAGTACAGTACCTTGAAAAGTATAGTACTACAGTACAATAGTTGGCATACAGGTGCTGATATCAAGTGAACAGGCAAGAAGAGTTACTGACTGGAGGAGGGAAAGGAGGTGGGAGATGGTAGAGCTGAAGATCATCAGCAACAGGAGACAGAGGGCAAGTTGCAATTTCACTCACGCCTGACGTTGATGGATCACATGTTCACATCTTTGAAATTTTGCAACTTGAAGGTTTGTACGTGGGGGGCTTACAGTATTCTGGCTCTCCTGCTTCAAGTTGGTGTTTCACTATTGCCATTAATGATTCAGAGCTTCCTGTGGGATCAGACTTGAGCCTCAATTTCACCTAAACACAGTTCTTTGCTTGCTTTCTCCCTTGTCCTGTTTTGATTCCTTTACTCTCTTACAGCCCTCATCAAAAAGTTCTTCCTCAACAAACCACCCACAAAAGAACCCCTGTGTCATCTTATGCTTCTTAGAAATGTGACTTAAGACATATATCTTACCCAGTGGGGCTGGCTTCAGCTTATGCATAGCTAACACTATGAGCTCACTTGCCCCTTTTGTGTGGCAACAACATATAAAAAGACACATCAGGGCAGTAACGTGAAATTTAACACTAAATCAAATCACAAAAACTTCCAGATTAACAGGATGAATTCTGTAATTTTCCATTCCTGGGTTCTGCTTTGGTGTAATAGTGCCTTCTCAGTAGAACAGATGTGGTGATATGGAGACACATATATTTGGGTAATTTATAAGAGCCGTGGGATATGTGGGGGGTATGGTGTGAGGTGTATGTGTGTGTGAGAGAGAGACAGAGAGGAGAGCAGGAGGGAGAGAGAAAGAGAGAAAAGATCTAACACAGTGCTTCTAAAACTTTAGTATGCATGACAATTACATTGAGGACTTGTTATAACAGATTGCCTCTTCTTCCAACCCTAAATTTCTGATTTGGGATGGGGCCTGGGAATTTGCTTTTAAAGGAGTTTGCAGGAAATGCTGATATTGCTGACCAAAGCCACACTTTGAGAACAAAACCGATATGCAATAGAATACTTTGAGGTAATAGAACGTTATACAATCTCTGTTGTCCAATATAGTAGTCACTAACAAGTGGGTATCCCTAATATGTCCCTAACTTGTAGGCTCATTTTTATTCATCTTAATTTCTAACCCAAGACTATATCCTTTCAATGTCATTTATTTTCCATTATATTGGACCCAAACTTGATGATATCTTCCTCAAAGATGGAAATACTAACTTCACTTTTACTTACTACAAATTTTGTCTTTGCTTTTTCTTAATATAATGTTATTAAATAAGAAATCTCTGTAAGCAAGACACCTTGGAGCAGTACTTGCTAAGCCAGACTGTTTTGCCATGTGGCAGATTTCCTACTGGTTCTTACCTGTCTTGCTTTCAGGTTATTCAGTATAAAACAATAAATTAACTGTTATCATTCATATCAATTTTGTTAGCCAGTTATGGACTTTTTTTCTATATCTTTCCACTTAATTTTTTTCCTGAGTTTACTGACTGACTTTATATCCATTCTTTAAATATATATTTCCTCCTTCCAGTATAGATTTCTTTTCTGATCAATATTTTCCAAAACACTAGCCACCTCCTACTTGTTTTTCTAAATTACATATAATGCTATTAAAAAAAATCTTGTTATGATTTTTTTACTCCCCCCAAATTTACTTCCCATCAAATGTAACACCACCATTTCTTTTGATGCTTATAGCTGAAACATTAATTGACTGTCCCTCATTTATTTCAGAAATATTTATGAATAATAAAATACGATTGAGGGTACAGTTTAAAACATTTTTGGATATTGTGCTTATGGAGCTTAAAGTTTAAAACAATTCAAGTATTTATTTTATATTGAGAACCATTATAATAAATACAAGTAAGAAATAATAAATACAAGTAATAAAAATAAATACAAGTAACACTAGTATGTAGGTTTTAATGGGAAGTACTAAAATCCATACAGGTACCAATCAGTATATGATGCCTTTTCTAACAAAGTCTCATTTCATATCTGGGAAGTCTCACCCAGCATGTTAATGGGAATGGAAGAGAGAAAATGGAAGCAGGTCCTGATGCAGGATGAAGCACATTTTTTATTTGGGCTATTTGTTTTCTTATTGTTAAATTTTGAGTTTATTTTTTATTTTGTGTAACACTCCTTTATCATACATGTGTTTTAAAAATATTTTCTCCTGGTGTGTGGTTTCTTCTCATTCTCTTGACTGTCACTTACACAACAGAAATGTTCATTTTAATAAAGTCGAGCTTATTAATTATTTCTTTCATGAATTGTGCCTTGGTGTTGAACCATAATTGAATTTTGTATGTTACTGTTGTATCCTGCAACATTGCAGTAATTACATATTAGTTCCTGAAGCATTTTTTGTTCTTGTTGTCATTTATTCTTTTGGATTTCCGACATAGACAATTATGAAATCTAAGAACAAAACAGTTTTATTTCCTCCCAGTCTGTATATATTTTCTTATCATGTCTTATTGCATTAGATAGGACTTCCAGTACGATGTTGAAAAGAAGTGGTGAAAGGGGATATTTTTCCTTGCTTCTGATCTTAGTGGGAATGCTTTGATTTTCTCATGATTTAAGTATGATGTCAGCTGTAGATTTTTTTGTATCAATAGATGTTTTTGCCAGATGTTTTCTTCAAGTTGAAGAAATTTCAACTGTATTCTTAGTTTGCTGGGATTTTTTTATCATGAATGTGTGTTGAATTTTATCAATTTTTATGCATGTATTGATATAATCATGTAATTGTTCTTCTTTAGCCTCCTTATGTGATGGATTAAATTCATTGACTTTCTATGTTCAAATTACCCTGCATACATGGGAGAAATCCTACTTGGTCATGGTGTATATTTCTTTTTATACATTGTTGGATTTAAACATTGTTGGATTTGATTTGCTAATATTTTTTTGAGGATTCTTTTCACCTATGTTCATGTGAGATACTGGTCTATATATATATTTTTTTTCTTGTAGTGTTTTGTCAGGTTTATAATTAAGGTAATGCTGGCTTCCTAGAATGAATGAGTAATTATTCCCTCTGTTTCTGTATTCTGAACGTGATTGTGGAGAACTGGTATAATTTCTCCTGTGCCTGGTGCTTTCTGTTTTAGAAGGTTATTGATTACTGATTTTATATGTTAGTAGTTATATCTCTATTCAAATTGTCTATTACTTCTTTTGTGAATTTTTGCATTGTGGTTTTCAAGGCATTGGTTCACTTTAAGTTATCAAATTTGTGGACATGGAATATTTCATATTATTTTCATTTTTGTGTCCATGGGATCTATAATGATGTCCCGTCTTCATTTCTCAAGTTAGTAATTTGTATCTTCTCCATTATTTTCTTAGTTAGCATGGTTAAAGTATATCAATTTTATGGATCATTTCTAAGAATACACTTTGTTTTGTTGATTTTTTAATCTTTAATTTAATTGATTTTGGCTCATATATTTATTATTTCCTTTTTTCTTCTTACTTTGGAATTTAATTTGCTCTTCTTTTTCTTGTTTCCTAAAGTGGAATCTTAGATTATTGGTTTTAGATTTTTTCTTCTTTTCTAATATATGCATTCAATTATGTAAATTTCCATCTAAGACTTTTTTTTTGCTGCATACCAAAATTTTGGTCAATTGTATTTTCATTTTTGTTTTGTTCAAAATATTTCAATTTATTTTACTATTTCTTCTTTATCCCATGTGTTGTTTTGAAGTGTATTATTTAATCTCCAGATATTTTGGGATTTTTCAGCTATATTTCTATTAATGATTTCTAGTTTAATTGATTTGTGGACTGATAGCAGAAGACATCATATGATTTCTTTTCTTTTACATTTACTGAGGTGTTTTTGATGGCCCAGAATTTGGCCAAATTTGGCGAATGTTCTATGTGAGCTTGAGAATAATTATTATTCTTCTGTTGTTGAATGAAGTACTTTACAGATGTCAATTATATCCAGTTCATAGATGATGTTATTGAGTTCAACTATGTCCTTACTGGCTTTCTGCCTCCTAGATCTGTCCACTTGTGATAGAAAGATATTGAAGTCTCCAACCTAGATAGTGGATTCATCTCTTTCTCTGCAGTTCTATTAGTTTTTTTCTCATGTATTTTGATGCTGTATTGTTAGGTGTATAAGGATTGTTATATCTTCTTGGATAATAAATCCCTTTTTCATTATGCAATATCCCCTCTTTATCTCTGATAACATTTTAACTCTGAATTCTGATTTATTTGAAATCAATATTCCTATTCTGGTTTTTCTTTCTTTCTTTTTTTTTTTTTTGATTATTACTAGCATGGTATATAGTTATCTATGCATTTACTTTCAATTTATATGTGGTTTTATATATAAGTTGGTTTTGTTTAGACGACATTTAGATGGGTGTTGTTTTTTGTTCTTACTCTAACAATCTTTGTGTTAAATTAGTGTATTAAGACCATTGACATCTAATTTGATTACTGATGTAATTAGATTAATAGATACCATATTTGTTACTGTTTGCTATTCCTCACCCTTGTTTTTTGTTCCTCTTTTTGTCCTCCACTCTTTTTCTGCCTTTTATGTTTTTAATTGAGTCTTTTTATGATTCTGTTTTTCTCTTCTTTCTTAGTATATCAATTATTCTTTCTTTTTTGGTTTTTTGAATTGTTGCCCTAGAATGAGAAATACACATTTAAAACTAATTGAAGTCCACTTTCAAAAAACACTACACTGCTTCACAGTTAGTGCAAGTACCTGATAATAAAAAAAGAATTCCCTCCTCCTGTCCCTTGTACTATTGCTGTCACTCCTTTCAATTACACATAAGCATATGTAAGTATACACATATGTATATGTAAGTATGCATAAATATATTGTTGTCATTATGAACAAAATTTATCTGTTAGATTAATTAAGAATAAGAAAAATAATGTTTTTATTTTACCTTCACTTATTTCTTCTCCAGTACTTTTCTTGTTTTTTATGGATATCTGGGTTTCTTACACATCATTTTCCGTCTTTCTGAAGAACTTCTTTTAACATTTCTTGCAAGGCAGACCAACTGGAAACAAATTTCCTCAATTTTTGTTTTTGTGATAAAGCCTTTATTTCTCCCTCACTTCTGAAGGATAATTTCATAGGATAAAGAATTCTGAGTTGGTGTTTTTTTCTCTCAATATTGTAGATATTTCTTTCTATTCTCTTCTTGCTTACTTGGTTTCTGAAAAGTCAGATGTAATTCTTATCTTACCCCTGTAGAAGTAAAGATTTTGCCTGTTTTTTTTTTTTTTTTTTTCCTAGTTTCAAGATGTTTTTTAATCTTTGATTTTCTGTAGTTAAAAAATGGTATGCCCAGGTGAAGGGTTTTGGGGGTTTTGTTTGTTTGTTTGTTTCTGGGGTTTTTTTTGGCATTTATCCTATTGGTATTTTATGAGATTCCTGAATCTGTGGTTTTGTGTTTGACATTAATTTGGGGAAAATCTCAGACATTATCATTATGTACATTTTTTTCTGTTTCTTTCTCTCTCTCTCTCTTCTCCTTCTGGTAGTCCCATTACACATATGTAACACTTTTTGGTAGTTGCCCCATATTTCATGAATATTCTGCTCTTTTTTCTTTTTTTCTCTCTTCTTTCTTCTTTGATTTTCCATTTATGGTGTGTGTATGTGTATGTATATGTGTATATATATATATATATGTAATCAGAGAGTCTTTCCCTAGCCAAGTCCAGTGCATTAATGAAGTCATTCTTCATTTATGTTTTAGTGTGTTTGATTAGCTAGCATTTGTTTTGAGTTTTCTTAGAATTTCCATCTCTCTGCTTACATTGCCAATTTGATTTTTCTGGTCTGTTTTATCCATTACAGCCCTTAGCATATTAATTATGGTTGTTTTAAACTCCTTTTCTGATGGTTCCAACATTTATGCCATTTCTCAGTCTGGTTCTGATGCTTGATCTGGCTCATCAGTGTTTTTTAGTATGTCTTTTTTTGTTGTTGAAAACCAAACATGAGGTACTGGTTGAAAGGAAATCTAGTATATAGACCTTTTATTTGTATTGGTATTGTGGTAACTTGGTTAGGTGTGGGAGAACCAGAAGCATTCTACAGTCCTGTGATTAGGTCTCAATTTTTTTTTTTTTTTTGAGCCTGTGCCCCTGGGTTGTGAACTTCAAGAATACTTTTCAATTTCCCTTCTATTATCAGTGGAATACTTGTCTGTGATGAGGACAGAGTTGGGTATTTATCTCCCCCCAGGTTGATTAGACTCTAAGAAAGAACTAATAGGTTAGACTCCATTAAAATAATTTCTCTTGTGGGCAAGCATGTTATGAAGAACAGAATGCTCTGGCATATTTCAAAATGGTTTCTTTTCCCCTTTGCCTGTCAGAAGCACTAGGGAATTTTTCTCTGCTTTTCACCATGACAACCTAGTAAAGACCCTGAAAGTAAAGCTTACAAAGATCTGAGGGCCCTGTATGACTCCCCTCCACCACCTGGGAATTTTTAACTATCAGACTTGTCCACATTGACCTTCTAGCAATTTGACTATTATGGTTTGTATTTTTCTACCCCAGAACTAGTTCCTTCAGAGGCTTCTTCTCTTGGGTTTCTGCCCTAAGTTGTGATTATCTGTAACTCCCTGTGTGTGTTTCTAATTTGGGTGCAGCAGTTTGCCCTATAATCTCACTTCCTTTATGGATCTAAGACGAAATTTAGATATGTTAGTTTGTTCAGCTTTTTATTTGTTGTCTTTATTTCTCAGCTTTTTAGTATGTTATCTCTTTGCATGATGGATTGGAAACTGGAAGCCACCAGTTTCAATTTCACACCTTCTATTTCTTTTGTGAAGTTTTCCACTAATATGTTTGAAGGACATATGGGTAGGAGACTTTAAGAAGGTAGAGACATTCTGAAATAAACGTTGGAGGTAATGAAAAAGATAACTTTAAAAGATGAAATGTTTCCTGGACAATGTTAACGCCTACTTAACATAGGAAACCAAGTCTGAAGTGGTAACAAACTCATAATGACCCAGGGAAACATCAAAGCTCAAGCACAATATGGATAAAGCAATAGTTGAGTGCAACCAGAATGCCAGGAGAGGGCAAGGAATTAACAGAATGCCATGTGAGTTTTTAATATTGATTAAAGAATTATTGAAATGGTGAACCAGATGGACAAAGTATGAAAAATGGAAGACAGAAGAAGTTAATGTATAAAGGATAACTATGCATGTAAATAAACTAGAACTCTTTATCAGGAGGATAACTATGAAAGGTGGTCTTCATAGAGTAGGATTCTGGAACTAAGTAACTACATTTTGATTAGTATGTTGTGAATGTCAAAGTCTTAGGTGCAGCTGAGAGTTATTTGCTAAATTCAAGAGAAGTTCATTGGAAACAAGGTCAAGCTATTCAGGATTTAGGTGTTTGAATATGTTTCTCATTCAGGTATTAAAATCAATAAGGGTGATGTCAAGAGTTACAGTGGAGAGAGACAGTTGCTAGAGCTGAGAAAAGTGATTGACATCCCCTCCCTCACATTGAAATGCATCCAGTTACTAAGACCTGTGATTGTACTGCTGGAATCTCTTTTCAATCTGACAACTTAATGCCAACATTGCCATCACTACTTACATTATTTAGATTGATAAATGGAATGTTGACTGCTATGTCAGTAAGCAAAGGATGTCACAGTCATCAGCAATTGCAGCCACCACAAAGGTGAGCTGGTGAGCCCTGAGGGAACTCAGGAAGGAAAAGAATACCTGCCACCTAGCAGCCATCAGACTGCAGCCACTCCCCACAGTGAGCACTGAGGAAACTCAGGATAGGAAAACACAGGATACTGGCTTCAGGTAGCTGAGGTGCATATCAAAGGAACGAGTTCAGTGAGCCCAGACTCTTGCATCTCCCCATACATAGAAAAGCACTAAATTCCTTAACCTGTGATATCTGATTTTCTTTCATTAACAATAATCTTTTGACTTTCAGACTACCTGTCCTTTGTTGCAAAACTCCTATATATCCTGGCTCCCCACCTAGCCTCCTTGGAGCAGGTCTTTCAGGGTTACTGGAGATGCTGCCTCCTGGGCTTGGAGTCCTAAAAATTTCCACCAAATAGAACATAACTCTCAGCGTTTAGGTTGTGCATATTTAAATTTTTAGTAGACAAGATGAACTACTATAATATCTTTCTAATGGATCTCCTGCTTTACAAATGTATTTGTTTTAATAGTTTCATCATACTATGACAAGTAAGGTTTTTGTAAAAACTCAGAACTAATTTTACCATTTCTTTTCCGAAAAGTTTTTTCAGCTTTTCATTGTACTTAAGATAATATACAGAATCATTACTTTATCCTGTAAGTCAGTCCCTTCTCTCTCACACATCTGATATAAATAATTCACGTATTTTCTGGGTTAGATTGACATTTTTTTTTTTTTAGTTCCTGGAACACAATAAATATCTTTCTAGATCTTGATCTAGAAACACGTCATTTTTAATATCTTTGATTTTTACCAGTTTTTCCATTTTGCATCTCGCATGGTGATTGCCAATGCTAAAGGTGACCTGCAAACCATCTCTTTGATTAACTGTTTTATAATCTTGCTTAAGATTGAAACCACTATCCAGTATGGTAAATTTTACTTTTATAAAAAGTCCACCTCAGATCATGAGGACAAAGGCCACACTCCACTGACAATGGCACATAGAAGTGACAGGAGTCTGATTGGTTAAAGCCTTTGTGAAAATGTCTTAACTGTTATGTGTATTGTACATCTGTATATCTTTTATATTTACTGAGTTGTTAATTACATCTTGCCTCTCTTCTTGTCCCCCCGAGGCAGGAGACAGATGTGCCCCCAGGGCAAACGGTTTGAGTTCCTTCCTGTGGACTGATACTCCAAGATGAGAATAAGAGGACAATTGAGAGAGGAGGCTGGGCCCTGCCCAGATAGAATACAAAGGACCACATATTCCTCATTCTTGAAGTCAGGAGACCTCCCCAACTACACATGTGCAGAAAGGCTCCTTGGAGGTCAAAAGGGGAGTGAGGCCAACTGATGCTCACTTACCCATAGGCCTCTTCAGTAGAATCCATCTTGGCTAAGAGATTTGCGTGCACACATGGGAAAAACCTGAGCTATACCAAATATGGACTTTGAACCAGGTAAATCAAAATGATTGGTCAAAAGAAACATGGAAGAAATGCCCCATAAAAGTGATTTAAACTGCCACGATGGTGCAACTCTCTGAGCCCACCCGTGTGTCTATCCACACATACTCTTTTTTTTTCTTAATAAATACTTTACTTTTTTCACTACTTTCTGTCTTTGTGGGAATTCTTTTTCTGCAAAGCCGTAGGGCCAGGGCCTTGTCACTGACCACTGGTCTAGTGGCTAGGATTCGGTGCTCTCACTCACTGCCATGACCCAACCTCAATCACTGGCCAGGAACCGAAAACTTGCTTCAAGCCACTGCAGGCCGAGGCCACCCGAGATCACCCCCACCCTTATTTTTGCATTTAGATGTAATCCATAAACTGTAAACAGGATTTCTAAACTATTTTTCTTTTACTTTATTCATCTGAATATCTTCTTTTTTTATTGAAATATAGTTGATTTACAATGCTGTGTTAGTTTCTGATGTACAGCAAAGTGATTCATATATATATATACATGTTTATTTACATATATGTATATATATATTCTTTTTCACATCATTTTCCATTATAGGTTATTACAAGATGTTGACTATAGTCTCCTGTGCTATACAGTAGGTCCTTGTTGTTTATTTTATATAGAGCAGTGTGTTATCTGTTAATCCCAAACCCCCAATTTATCTATCTCTGCCTTTCCCTTTGGTAACCATAAGATTGTTTTCTATGTCTATGAGTCTGTTTCTGTTTTGTAAATTAGTTCATTTGTATCATTTTTTTAGATTCCACAAATGAGCTATATCATATATTTGTCTTTCTCTGTCTGACTTACTTCACTTAGTATGGTAATCTCTAGTTCCATCTATGTTGCTGCAAATGACATTATTTCATTCTAAGATATCTTCTTTAATGACAATGTAACTGATGTGTGGGATGGGAAAAGAGAGACCAATCACAATTTAAGTACCAAACACAAACAAATGCATGAAGAACAGTGCAGTGGATAGCTAGGGAATAAATTTGACTTGGAGATTCAATTTTAAAATTTACACATTTTTTGCTGTGGCATTTGAATTAATAGCCTAATATTGGAGGGATGTCAGAAGATGCTTCTGAACTGAATGTAAGGCTGGGAGGAGATATACGTGTTCTATTTGAAAAAGTATTCTCTCTCTGTCATTAAATGTTTTCTTCCCTCAGTTGCTCAAAGATAAAACATACAGTTGCACAGACTTCCCTCCTGTTCAAATATTTCATAAAGCATTTTTGATAGCCTTATATATTTCATGTTAATAAATTTAGATATATGATTGAATGCATGGATTAATATCTTCTCTGTGTATTTAATTAATGAAGTCTATACTGGGAAGATTCAGCCTAATTATTTCGTATTATACCTGTTTCCTTTAGTAATTTAGTCATCTTTAACAGATGAATTGTGTACTTTGGCTATTCATATTTAAATATCATTTTATTGATGTTTAACTTCAAATGACTAGATTTATATTTACCTTATTTATAGAATTAGACAGTGCTACTCATGAAGAGTCTATTGTATTTACCATCATCTTCATAACGTTCTTACTATGAGATTAGGTTGTTTACCTGGAAGATTTAGAAACATTAGGAAAAGCAGCTCATATTGGAAATGGAACGAATTTGAGTCTATTTCAGATTCAATGCATTGATACAAATAATGTTAGAGAGGGCAGCTTCAAGATGGCGGGAGAGTAAGACGCAGAGATCACCTTCCTCCCCACAGATACATCAGAAATACATCTACATGTGGAACTACTCCTATAAAACACGTACTGAACGCTGGCAGAAGACCTCAGACCTCCCAAAAGGCAAGAAACTCCCCACGTACCTGGGTAGGGCAAAAGAAAAAAGAAAAAACAGAGACAAAGAATAAGGACGAGACCCGCACAAGTGGGAGGGAGCTGTGAAGGAGGAAAGGTTTCCACACACTAGGAAGACCCTTCACTGGTGGAGATGGAGGGTGGCGGGGGGGGCGGAAAGCTTCAGAGCCATGAAAGAGAACGCGGCAACAGGAGTGCACAGGACAAAGTGGAGAGATTCCCGCACAGAGGATCGGTGCCGACCAGCACTCACCAGCTGGAGAGGCTTGTCTGCTCACCCACTGGGGCGAGCGAGGGCTGGGAGCTGAGGCTCGGGCTTCGGTCAGATTTCATGGAGAGGACTGGGGTTGGCTGAGTGAACACAACCTGAAGGGGGCTAGTGCGCCACGGCTAGCCGGGAGGGAGTCCAGGAAAAGTCTGGACCTGCCGACAAGGCAAGAGACTTTTTCTTCCCTCTTTGTTTCCTGGTGCACAAGGAGAGGGGATTAAGAGCACTGCTTACAGGAGCTCCAGAGACGGGCACGAGCCGTGGCTATCAGAGGGGACCCCAGAGACGGGCATGAGATGCTAAGGCTGCTGCTGCCGCCACCAAGAAGCTTGTGAGCAAGCACAGGTCACTATCCACACCTCCCCTCCTGGGAGCCTGTGCAGCCCGCCACTGCCAGAGTCCCGTGATCCAAGGACAACTTCCCTGGGAGAACGCACGGCAGGCCTCAGGCTGGTGCAACGTCATGCTAGCCTCTGCCGCCGCAGGCTCACCCTGCATCCGTATCCCTCCCTCCCCATGGCCTGAGTGAGCCAGAGCCCCCGAATCAGCTGCTCCTTTAACCCCGTCCTGTCTGAGCGAAGAACAGACGCCTTCAGGTGACCTACATGCAGAGGCGGGTCCAAATCCAAAGCTGAACCCCGGGAGCTGTGCGAGCAAAGAAGAGAAAGGGAAATTTCTCCCAGCAGCCTCAGGAGCAGTGGATTAAAGCTCCACAATCAACTTGATGTACCCTGCATCTTTGGAATACCTGAATAGACAATGAATCATCCCAAATTGAGGATGTGGACTTTGGGAGCAAAGACTTTTTTTTTTTTCCCTTTTTCCCTTTTTGTGAGTGTGTATGTGTATGCTTCTGTGTGTGATTTTGTCTGTATAGCTTTGTTTTCACCATTTGTCCTAGGGTTGTGTCCGTCCGTGTTTTTGTTTTTTTTCTTTACTTTAAATTTATTTATTTATTTATTTATTTATGACTGTGTTGGGTCTTCGTTTCTGTGCGAGGGCTTTCTATAGTTGTGGCAAGCGAGGGCCACTCTTCATCGCGGTGCACAGGCCTCTCACTATTGCGGCCTATCATTGCGGAGCACAGGCTCCAGACGTGCAGGCTCAGTAATTGTGGTTCACGGGCCCAGTTGCTCCACGGAATGTGGGATCTTCCCAGACCAGGGCTCGAACCCATGTCCTCTGCATTGGCAGGCAGCTGCTCAACCACTGCGCCACCAGGGAGGCCCTTTTTTTTACTTGAAAATTTTTTTTCTTAATAATTATTTTTTTATTTTTTATTTTAATAACTTTATTTTATTTTATTTTACTTTATTTTATTTTATTTTATTTTATCCTCTTTCATTCTTTCTTTCTACTTTTTCTAACTTTTATTCTGCACCGTGTGGATGAAACAATTTGGTGCTCCAGCCAAGAGTCAGTGCTGTGCCTCTGAGGAGGGAGAGCCAACTTTAGGACACTGGTCCACAAGAAACCTCCCAGCTCCACGTAATATCAAAAGGTGAAAATCTCCCAGAGATCTCCATCTCAACGCCAAGACCCAGCTTCACTCAACGACCAGCAAGCTACAGTGCTGGACACCCTATGCCAAACAACTAGCAAGACAGGAACACAGCACCATCCATTAGCAGAGAGGCTGCCTAAAATCATAATAAAGCCACAGACAACCCAAAACACACCACCAGACGTGGTCCTGCCCATCAGAAAGACAAGATCTAGCCTCATCCACCAGAACACAGGCGCTAGTCTCCTCCACCAGGAAGCCTACACAACCCACTGAACCAACCTTAGCCACTGGGGACAGACACCAAAAACAACGGGAACTACGAACCTGCAGCCTGTGAAAAGGAGACCCCAAACACAGTAAGTTAAACAAAATGAGAAGACAGAAAAACACACAGCAGATGAAGGAGCAAGGTAAAAACCCGCCAGACCTAATAAATGAAGAGGAAATAGGCAGTCTACCTGAAAAAGAATTAAAAATAATGATAGTAAAGATGATCCAAAATCTTGGAAATAGAAGAGAGAAAATACAAGAAACGTTTAACAAGGACCTAGAAGAACTAAAGAGCAAACAAACAATGATGATCAGCACAACAAATGAAATTAAAAATTCTCTAGAAGGGATCAATAGCAGAATAACTGAGGCAGAAGAACGGATAACTGACCTGGAAGATAAAATAGTGGAAATAACTACTGCAGAGCAGAATATAGAAAAAAGAATGAAAAGAACTGAGGACAGTCTCAGAGACCTCTGGGACAACATTAAATTCACCAACATTCGAATTATAGGGGTCCCAGAAGAAGAATAGAAAAAGAAAGGGACTGAGAAAATATTTGAAGAGATTATAGTTGAAAACTTCCCTAATATGGGAAAGGAAATAGTTAATCAACTCCAGGAAGCACAGAGAGTCCCATACAGGATAAATCCAAGGAGATACACACTAAGACACATATTAATCAAACTATCAAAAATTAAATAAAAAGAAAACATATTAAAGGCAGCAAGGGAAAAACAGCAAATAACACACAAGGGAATCCCGATAAGGTTAACCGCTTATCTTTCAGCAGAAACTCTGCAAGCCAGAAGGGAGTGGTAGGACATATTTAAAGTGAGGAAGGAGAAAAGCCTACAAACAAGGTTACTCTACCCAGCAAGGATCTCATTTAGATTTGATGGAGAAGTTAAAACCTTTACAGACAAGCAAAAGCTGAGAGAGTTCAGCACCACAAAACC
Organism: Balaenoptera musculus; assembly: GCF_009873245.2. NCBI lineage: Eukaryota > Metazoa > Chordata > Mammalia > Artiodactyla > Balaenopteridae > Balaenoptera > Balaenoptera musculus. The sequence goes on from NC_045797.1 coordinate 17,693,549, forward strand.
AGCTTTACAACAAATGCTAAAGGGACGTCTCTAGGCAGTAAACACAAGAGAAGGAAAAGACCTACAATAAGAAGCCCAAAACACTTAAGAAAATGGGAATAGGAACATACATATCGATAATTACTTAAATGTAAATGGATTAAATGCTCCCACCAAAAGAAACAGACAAGATGAATGGATACAAAAACAAAACCCATATATATGCTGTCTACAAGAGACCCACTTCAGACCTAGGGACACATAGAGACTGAAAATGAGGGGATGGAAAAAGATATTCCATGCAAATTGAAATCAAAAGAAAGCTGGAGTAGCAATTCTCATATCAGACAAAATAGACTTTAAAATAAAGACTATTACAAGAGAAAAAGGACACTACATAATGATCCAGGGATCGATCCAAGAAGAAGATATAACAATTGTAAATATTTATGCACCCAACACAGGATCACCTCAATACATAAGGCCAATGCTAACAGCCATAAAAGGGGAAATGACAGTAACACAATCATAGTAGGGGACTTTAACACCCCACTTTTACGAATGGACAGATCATCCAAAATGAAAATAAATAAGGAAACACAAGCTTTAACTGATACATTAAAAAAGATGGACTTAATTGATATTTATAGGACATTACGTCCAAAAACAACAGAATACACATTCTTCTCGGGTGCTCATGGAACATTCTCCAGGATAGATTATATCTTGGGTCACAAATCAAGCCTTGGTAAAATTAAGAAAATTGAAATCATATCAAGTACCTTTTCCGACCACAATGCAATGAGACTAGATATCAATTACAGGAAACCATGTGTAAAAAATACAAACACATGGTGGCTAAACAATACACTACTTAATAACCAAGGGATAACTGAAGAAATCAAAGAGGAAATAAAAAAATACCTAGAAACAAATGACAATGGAGACACGACGAGCAAATCCTATGGGATGCAGCAAAAGCAGTTCTAAGAGGGAAGTTTACAGCAAAACAATCCCACCTTAAGAAACAGGAAACATCTCAAATAAACAATCTAACCTTGCACCTAAAGCAATTAGAGAGAGAAGAACAAAAAAACCCCAAAATTAGCAGAAGGAAAGAAATCATAAAGATCAGATCAGAAATAAATGAAAAAAGAAATGAAAGAAACAATAGCAAAAATCAATGAAACTAAAAGCTGGTTCTTTGAGAAGATAAACAAAATTGATAAACCGTTAGCCAGACTCATCAAGAAAAAAAGGGAGAAGACTCAAATCAATAGAATTAGAAATGAAAAAGAGAAGTAACCACTGACACTGCAGAAATACAAACGATCATGAGAGATTACTACAAGCAACTCTATGCCAATAAAATGGACAACCTGGAAGAAATGGACAAATTCTTAGAAAGGCACAACTTGCCGAGACTGAACCAGGAAGAAATAGAAAATATGAACAGACCAATCACAAGCAGTGAAATTGAAACTGTGATTAAATATCTTCCAACAAACAAAAGCCCAGGACCAGATGGCTTCACAGGTGAATTCTATCAAACATTTAGAGAAGAGCTAACACCTATCCTTCTCAAAGTCTTCCAAAATATAGCAGAGGGAGGAACACTCCCAAACTCATTCTATGAGGCCATGATCACCCTGACACCAAAACCAGACAAAGATGTCACAAAGAAAGAAAACTACAGGCCAATATCACTGATGAACATAGATGCAAAAATCCTCAACAAAATACTACCAAACAGAATTCAACAGCACATTAAAAGGATCATACACCATGATCAAGTGAGGTTTATTCCAGGAATGCAAGGATTCTTCAATATATGCAAATCAAGCAATGTGATACACCACATTAACAAATTGAAGGAGAAAAACAATATGATCATCTCAATAGATACAGAGAAAGCTTTTGACAAAATTCAACACCCATTTATGATAAAAAACCTTGCAGAAAGTAGGCATAGAGGGAACTTTCCTCAATATAATAAAGGCCATATATGAAAAACGCACAGCCAACATCGTCCTCAATGGTGAAAAATTGAAACCATTTCCACTAAGATCAGGAGCAAGACAAGGTTACCCACTCTCACCACTATTATTCAACATAGTTTTGGAAGTTTTAGCCACAGCAATCAGAGAAGAAAAAGAAATAAAAGGAATCCAACTTGGAAAAAAGGAAGTAAAGCTGTCACTGTTTGCAGATGACATGATACTATACCTAGAGAATCCTAAAGATGTTACCAGAAAACTACTAGAGCTAATCAATGAATTTGGTAAAGTAGCAGGATACCAAATTAGTGCACAGAAATCTCTGACATGCCTATACACTAATGATGAAAAATCTGAAAGTGAAATTAAGAAAACACTCTCGTTTAGCATTGCAACAAAAAGAATAAAATATCTAGGAATAAACCTACCTAAGGAGACAAAAGACCTGTATGCAGAAAATTATAAGACACTGATGAAAGAAATTAAAGATGATACAAATAGATGGAGAGATATACCATGTTCTTTGACTGGAAGAATCAACATTTTGAAAATGACTCTACTACTCAAAGCAATCGACAGATTCAATGCAATCCCTGTCAAACTACCACTGGAATTTTTCACAGAACTAGAACAAAAAATTTCAGAATTTGTATGGAAACACAAAAGACCCCGTATAGGTAAAGCACTCTTGAGAACGAAAAATGGAGCTGGAGGATTCAGGCTCCCTGACTTCAGACTATACTACAAAGCTACAGTAATCAAGACAGTATGGTACTGGCACAATAACAGAAATATAGATCAATGGAACAAGATAGAAAGCCCAGAGATAAACCCATGCACATATGGTCACCTTATCTTTGATAAAGGAGACAGGAATATACAGTGGAGAAAACACAGCCTCTTCAATAAGTGGTGCTGGGAAAACTGGACAGGTACATGTAAAAGTATGCAATTAGAACACTCCCTAACACCATACACAAAAATAAACTCAAAATGGATTAAAGATCTAAATGTAAGGCCAGACACTATCAAACTCTTAGAGGAAAACATAGGCAGAACACTCTATGACATAAATCACATCAAGATCCTTTTTGACCCACCTCCTAGAGAAATGGAAATCAAAACAAAAATAAACAAATGGGAACTAATGAAACTTAAAAGATTTTGCACAGCAAAGGAAACCATAAACAAGACCAAAAGACAACCCTCAGAATGGGGGAAAATATTTGCCAATGAAGCAACTGACAAAAGAGTAACCTCCAAAATTTACAAGCAGCTCATGCAGCTCAGTATCAAAAAAACAAACAACCCAATCCAAAAATGGGCAGAAGACCTAAATAGACATTTCTCCAAAGAAAATATACAGATTGCCAACAAACACATGAAAGAATACTCAACATCATTAATCATTAGAGAAATGCAAATCAAAACTACAATGAGATATCTTCTTACACTGGTCAGAATGGCCATCATCAAAATATCTAGAAACAATAAATGCTGAAGAGGGTGTGGAGAAAAGGTAACCTTCTTGCACTGTTGGTGGGAATGTAAATTGATACAACCACCATGGAAAACAGTATGGAAGTTCCTTAAAAAACTAAAAATAGAACTACCATATGACCCAGCAATCCCACTACTGGGCATATACCCTGAGAAAACCATAATTCTAAAAGAGTCATGTACCAAAATGTTCATTGCAGCTCTGTTTACAATAGCCAGGACATGGAAGCAACCTAAGTGCCCATCATCAGATGAATGGATAAAGAAGATGTGGCACATATATACAATGGAATATTACTCAGCCATAAAATGAAACGAAATTGAGTTATTTGTAATGAGGTGGATGGACATAGAGTCTGTCATGCAGAGTGAAGTAAGTCAGAAAGAGAAAAAGAAATACTGTATGCTAACACATATATATGGAATCTAAGAAAAAAAAACCTTATGAAGAACCTAGGGGCAAGAGAGGAATAAAGACACAGACCTACTAGAGAATGGACTTGAGGATATTGGGAGGGGGAAGGGTAAGCTCTGACAAAGTGAGAGAGTGGCATGGACATATATACACTACCAAATGTAAAATAGATAGCTAGTGGGAAGCAGCCGCATAGCACAGGGAGATCAGCTCGGTGCTCTGTGACCACCTAGAGGGGTGGGATAGGGAGGGTGGGAGAGAGGGAGATGCAAGAGGGAAGAGATATGGGAACATATGCATAAGTATAACTGATTCACTTTGTTATAAAGCAGAAACTAACACACCATTGTAAAGCAATTATACTCCAATAAAGATGTTTAAAAAAATGTTAGAAAACAAATTATTTGATTTTATTCTCTCATTTTGTGGTTCATAAGTGAGTGGTGATTGTCATGATAAGTTCAGATCTTTAAACCTAGTTTGTGCCTAGTTGTCATGATGCTTTGTTATTAGGAATCTCTTTTATGGGAAGTCTTGCACCATGTGCTCAGCTGTTACCAAAGTCAGAGGCATATTTTATGATAAAAATTTGAAATTGATTTGGGAAGGCAGAAAGAAACATATGGCAATATAGCCCAATGAGATATGAACTTCAAAGACAAATATAAATCACATTTCTAAACTACAAAAATCAAAGATAATAACAGATGATCAGAGGGCAAATGCATGGAGATATTATCTTATTTTGGCTTTGAGTATGATGGAGTGCAGAGATAGAAAATAAGGGAATCTACTATTCCATTCTTTAATAGATACTTCTAAAATATTATAATCTAACAGAGGTTTGTGTTCCTGTTGACTCAAAGAGAGAGATTAATTAAACTATCTCTTTGGCTCAAGAAATGAAAATCAACTTGTAGTCTCCAGATATGTAAAGTTCTGAATAATATTTACTTAAGCTGCATTATTCAACATAATTAAGGGAAAATTCTCTATTTGTACCCTGTGGTGTTTGTTTAATGATCTCATGAGTTGTGGCAGGATAGAATGCACCATTAACAGTTTGACACACCTCAATAATTACCCCTACATATTTCTCAATTCCTTTACCTAATAAATGTAATAATTGATTCTTTTTTAAAATGTATTTTATTGAAGTATAGTTGAGTTACAATGTTGTGTTAATTTCTGCTGTATAGCAAAGTGATTCAGTTATACATATATATATATATACATTATTTTTCATATTCTTTTCCATTATGGTTTATCACAGGATATTGAATATAGTTCCCTGTGCTGTACAGTAGGACTAGCAGATGCAAACTGTTATATATAGACTGGGTAAACAACAAGGAATTGATTCTTAAGACTAAGACTTTGGTCTATTTTGCTTCAATTTTTCAGAAAAATAAAATTAACAACATATATCCTTCTAATAATTCATCATTATTCTCTTTAAATTCTCCCAAACTCTGATACTTATTTTCATAAATCTTGTTTCCTAATGATGTCATTCATTGTTAACTACATTATTATTGTTTCTTTACTATGCCATCCCTGACTTCATCTTAAACCTGGTCAATCTAGCGGTCTGGAGATGGAAAATACAAATAGAGCATAATTCTTTGTGAACATTGGTTAAAAAAAGGAAAGAAAAACCTTGTCAGAAACATCAAATGTAAGTTCTTCCTCTCAATAGTACTGGATCATTTTAGGTTATATGACCACTTTTAGGTTATATGACCATTTTAGGTTATATGACCACATTTTAGGTTATATGTCTACTTTTAGACCCATAATAGTTAGTAAGAAAATAGCTTGAGCAGGTTGGCTTGGACTAATTTGATTCCACTATGGAGCTGGGCATGGTTGGAAATCTAAACAAAACTGGCATGGTTCTTACATTGGGATCTGACTTCTAATTGAGAATGAATAAAATAGGTTAATGATATCAAGAGGTGAAATGGTTAAAATCGCAGTGTTCACTCACATTTCCAAGTGTTTAAAAGCAGGATATGTAGTTATTGACTATTATTCCTAGATTATTGTACATTCATTAAAAATGATTACTTTTTAAATTGAAGTATAGTTGACTTATGATATTATATTAATTTCAGGTGTACAACATAGTGATTTGATATTTTTATACATTTTGAAATGATCACCATGATAAGCCTAATTACCATCTGTCACAAAAGTTATTACAATATTATTGATTATATTCTCTATGATGCACAATACATCCTCAATACTTATCTATTTTAAAACTGGAAGTTTGTACTTCTTAATACCTTTCATCTATTTCACCCATTCTCCCACTGCCTTCCCCTCTGGCAACCACTAGTTTGTTCTCTGTATCTATGAATCTGTTTCTGTTTTGCTATGTTTATTCTTTTTGTTTTATTTTTTAGATTTCACACATAAGTGAAATTGCATAGTATTTATCTTTCTTTGTCTTAGTTACTTCACTTAGCATAATACTCTATATGTCCATCTGTGTTGTCACAAATGGCAAGATTTCATTCATTTTTATGGCTGAGTATTATTCCATTAAACCTATAGATTGCTTTGGGCAGTATGGGCATTTTAACAATATTAATTCTTTCAATCTATGAGCACTGTATATCTTTCCATTTATTTGTGTCATATTCAGTTTCTTTTATCGATGTCTTATAGTTTTCAGTGTACAAGTTTTTTACTTCCTTGGTTAAATTTATTTCTAGGTATTTTATTATTTTTGATGCTTCCTGGGCCTGGATACTTGTTTCATTCCCCAGGTTAGGGAAGGTTTCAGCCATTATTTCTTTACATAAGTTTTATATTCCTTTCTCTCTCTCTTCTCTTTTTGGGAGCCCTGTAATGAAAATGTTAGTAAGCTTGATGATGTCCCAGAAGTTCTTTAAAATATCCCATTTTATTTTATTTTTTTTCTTTTTGCTGTTCTGGTTGGCTGTTTTCCACTATTCTGTTTTCCAAGTTGCTTATATGTTCTTCTGTTATCATCTAATTTTCTGTTGATTCCCTCTAGTGTATTTTTCATTTCAGTTATTGTGTTCTCCAGCTCTGATTATTTTTTCTAACTCTGTTGAAATTCTCACTGTGTTCCTCCATTCTTCTCCAGAGTTTAGTGAGCACCTTTATGACTTTGAACTCTTTATTAGGTAAATTACTTACCTCCATTTTATTCTTTTTTTTTCCTATGGGAGTTTATGTTGTTCTTTCATTCAGAACAAATTCCTCTGTCTCCTCATTTTGTTTGACTTTCTCTGTTTGTTTCAATGAATTAGGTGAAACAGTGACCTCTCCCAGTCTTGAAGGTATGGTCTTATGTAGGAGCGTCCCCTGTGTAGACCATGTGTGCTGAACAGCTTTGGCAGGCCAGCTGGAGTTAGAGTAGGTCCAGGCCAGGGGTATGCTGGGGTGGCCTTGGCAGGCCAACTAGAGTGCCAAGAACTTTTTAGACTGTTGCCTTTACACTAGAACTTGGAGCTAGTAAGTTTGTGCAAAAACCCTTTAAGAGTGGAGTCTTGGGTACCTACAGCTTTCCAACTCTCCTGGATATAATCTCCACTGGCTTTCAAATCCAGTTATACGGACTCATCTTCCTTGTTCTAGTCTCCAGGGATGGGGTTCCCAGTATGAGCCTACCACCCCTTGCTCCTTAGGTAGGACCTCCACATTTGTGAGATCCCCTCAAGTTTGTGGGTCACTTCACCAGAAGTATGAGTCTTGATTAAATAGCATCTCTGCCCTCATATCCACCTTGATGTGTTTTTTCACTGTATTGTTAATTGTAGAATAGCTGTTCTGCTATTCTTCGGGTTATTTTCAGAGAGAATTGTTCTATATGCAGTTGTAGTTTTGGTGTGGGAGGAGGTGATATCAGGATCTTCCTACTCCACCATCTTAACCCTTCTCCCTAATTTAGTATTTTGACGAAACTTCTTGTCCTATATCTCTGATACTCAAATTAGTTGCAGAGAAAAAAGGATATATGCACAGAATAATTAATAAACATTAATATTATGGGCTATTTCACTTTAACGTCCACATTCCTGACAATGCTCAAAGTTGTCATACCTCTTAATTATTGCAATTCTAGTAGGTGCAAACACATTGCTGTCTGTCTGTATTTGTATATATTTATGAATTTATTTACTTGTTTCATAAGCATACAAACTTCTTTGGTTATAGCCATTGATCATCTGTCTGTTGTAGTGTTTGTCAGGTTTCTGCACTATAAACTTACCCTTTTTCTCTTTTTCTATACTGTACTTTTTTAGAAGGAAGACTTTTTGTGCATCCCACACTTAATTTAGAAGTGGGGATTATGCTCCACCTCCTTAACAACAGAATGTCTACATAAATGATTTGGAATTCTGCCCAAGAGATTTGTCTATTTTTCACCATTTATTTACTTATACAATCATTTAAACATATGCATATATCCAGGATTATGGAGTAATGGTTATTTATTTTGTGCTTTCACTTATAATCTACTGATACTTTATATATTCTATTGCTCATATTGTTCCAGCTTTATTCATTGGGTACTTTCAGTTGGTTCTTGATCCCTTGGACATATCCCTCAACATTGTGTAGTTTGTTAAGCACTTCCTTAGTTTTTGGCACTACGAAATTATAGAGACTCATCTTATTTAGTTCTTTGTGGTCCTACTACTCTCAAGGCAGCCAAAATTTGCCTTGTATCTTTGTGTTAAAGAGAGTACTCTAGTAATATTGACATATTTCTTGTCTTTCTTTGGGTTTATAGTGTTTTTTCTTCTACTCCTACCTCAGCAACAATGGCTTTTGGTGTCCCAGTTCCAGCAGCTTAAAACTTTTGCCTTCTATAAGGCATGATTCCAAGGAGGATGACAGAGCTTATTTGCCTTTTCTGGAACTGGAGCCATCTTCCTCTCCATGTCTTCACCAACAAGAAAAATTCTATCTTTTTTTCTACCTTGCATCCAATGTTTCTCAAAAGCACCTGTGAAGGCTCTAAAAAAGACCTTATAAGGATTGTAAATTCTTCTTTTGAATAAGGCTCCCCAAAAATCTATACCTCATGATAGTCTACTGTACATTTTTAGCAGCTTTTAAAAATTCTAGTTGAGTTGTACTTACCAACTTGTATTTGGTAACATTTTTGTCCTGTGCTCTGCTTTGGGTGGGAAATTGCATGTGTTCCATCTTTCATGGATGGTCCTGCTCACCCTTGGAATTTACACTTCTTGATTTCCCTAATATCTTCGTTGGATTCAAGAAAGTTTTAATTTTGAAGTTTAAGTGAGTTTTTCTCATAATTACATTGGAACTGACACTTTTTTTAGCATTTTGCATTTGAGTTGGAAGATGAGCTCCAGTATTTTGATTGCTATATTCAATTTTTCTACTTTAGGTTTCTTTTTACATGTGATACATTTATATTATTCCAAAATTAAAACTATTAATACATAGAGTATACATCAAGAATTTTTGATTCCATACTCCATCAACCTGTCCTCCTAATTATTTTTATAAGTTTTTTATACTTCCAGTATTTCCTTTTTCAAATATAAACAATTGTGTATAATTTATCCCCACTTTTCTATCACAAAAATTTCACACCATATAGTTACCTTTTCATCTTTATTTTTTTTCTCTTAATCTATAGATATTGAATCTCTCTTCATAATGGCTTCATGTTGCTACATTGTGTGAATAAAACATGTTTACTCAGTCATTCCCCTTGTTTGGGCTGTTCCCAATTATTTGTTATTACAGTCTGAGTAGATACCTGAATGATTTGAGGAAAGAAAAAAATATCTAGAAAAGGGAAACATAAATCATAATTCTTAGAGGTAAGAATGGCTTGATGTGCTTGAGGATGGCTAAAAAGTGGTATTAGTTAATAATTTTGAAGAAAAAAGAAGGGGCACATTATATGAGGTTATAGCATATGGTAAAACTGATGTTTTTCTAGGTGTAATGGATAACAATTGAAAGCCTTTAAGTATGGCAATGATATCATATAATTTGCAGGTTGGCCTTTGCTCTAATGCTTACATGCAAAATAATGGGAATAACTTACAGAGGGAAGGCTGTTACCTACCTCATCCTGGTTGGTATAATGATGTTTGTTTTTTGGTTTCACTGTTTCTACTCTATTGAAATATTGAGCCAGTTGAAAGGGAAAGTTGTCCAAAATGGAGTGGTTATGATTTGACCATAGCCCACCTTTTCTTTTACACTTTGATCCTACAAGCATACATTAGGGAAGTTCTAACACATTTTCATTCTGGTATTATTATTTTTCAGACTGGTAATTCATCACTTGGTATTTGATAACTTTCTAAAGTCTTAACACTTCTGTAATTCATAAATAAAATCCTTCATAGATTGTTGCACAGAATTTCACTCTTCCTTATTTACAACGCTAATAGAGGTGTTTCCCTGTATTCATATTTTCCTGCTAATTTCAGTCCTACTCATGAGTGTTGGATTTAAACATTTGTGCTCACATTATTTATTCTCATGGATGTTTTAAATAAACCTGTTAGGAAAAACTTTCTTAGACAATAATATGTTCCTTGATCATATCAGATTACATCTTATAATTGGATAACAAGAATGCCTTTATAAAAGATGACTTTGATGAAAAGCTAATCTAAATATGGGGATGCTAAGTAGAGAGAAATGAACAAATGAAAAAGTGTTACAATCATAAAACAACAAATATTATTTATGTCATTTTTATACTTACCAAGTTTATCGAGACTTTTTAAAACTAAGAAATTTTAAATAAAACAAAGTGGGCAAGAATACATTACATACACACAAATGTATATTTTAAATTGTTAATGAAATATATATTTTAAGTTGTTAATGAAAGTGTTTAGCCAAATCTGTTTTAAGAGATCCAATTTCAGTATCTTAAAATAGGACATAAGGAGGAGGCAAAAATATCAAACTAAATTAGTAAATGAACTTGAGATGGAAAAAATGCTTTTGCAATTAAGGGGCAGAAAAGTGTGCATGTGATATAATTGAATGTAAGAGGTTGTGAAAAATGTGTAGCAAGTTGAATTATGAGCATACTTATTTTCAAAGATAAAAATAAAATACTGAAAATTGAACTTTAAAAATTCTACATAGAGCTTTTCAATAAATCCACTGAACTTTATATTCCTTTAGCCAAACTTGAAGTAGTATGTCTAATGCTTAGAAATATATTTTTGAAAAAGAGAGAAAACGATTCCTTCTGTCTGTAATTTTTGTTTCTGTTCCTCTCTTTTCCTGTTTGTTTTCTTTCTTTTTTTTTTTCAACAACTATGGTTTGTCCACCTCACGCTTGCAATTTTACCCATAGTTTTCCAGGATAAACAATAATCTCTGACACACTGTGACTGGAAGCACTACATTCAGGCCATTTTGGGCAATGAAAACAGAAGAGAGCTGAGTGAGAGGGATGGATAAGGGAGTGAAAAAGATGAATTAAAAAAACAGTATTTCAAAGCCAGCAAGTAGACTGATTTTCTAAAGTCTAGATTAGAGGGTTATGTGTTAATGTGGTCCATCCCACTAAATCCTGTATCAATTTAATGGGCAATCATTGTAGAGACCAAACCACTGACCTCGCTACTCAATTTTTTTTTCTTTTATTTTCTCCCCATTGACAGGAGTGGGTATGATGGGCATGTGAGGACAGAGAGAACTTCATGATACCTTGTCATTTTGCAGAAAACTAAATAGGACCAGAAAGGTGAAGCGATTTTTCCCGAGCTCACACTATAATTAACAAATATGTGACTTGATTGTAAGCCCCCAGCCTCTCATTGTCTTCGCATGAAATAAGGAAAGCTGCTCATTGTCAAATGGCATGTATCAGTCCTAGTCATCCTCCTATTTGCTAAACACAGAATATTCTGTATGAACAAGATTCTGACTTTTTATAATATTGTAAACAACCATTTTTTTCCATTCATACAGTTCTTACTTCATTCATTTAAAAGTAATTTTAAAAAATATTCTACTATGTGGACTTCTAGGCGTTGATGTATGCCTCCCTTTCCCTTTAGATGAATTCCACTAGATACAGTCACACCTTCTTCCATGTTGATTTCACTGAGTTATGGAAAAGGTATTTGCTTCGTGGTTACATTCCCAACCCTCAGACTAAGTTACATACCACAGCTACTAAATAAAGCTTTAGTTCTTCTTTTGGACTAATTTAAATTTGTGTCTCCCAAACCAAGAATCTATCCCTAGCCTTTCAAAATTTACACAGATCTCCTCCAAGTTTTGTTTTTGTTAATTTACCCTTCCAGACATCCAATAACTCAGATAATAATTAGAGCTAAGAGAGCATAGCATTCATAAAGTGACCCTGTTAGAAGCAAAAGAAATTCTCAATGCAATTTAGATGGAAAAACAACAACAACAACAACATACTGATTTTGATACACAGCCTATCAGGAAACACACTTGGGCAGAGGGTGACCCTTTTGTAAATGCTGTCTGAAAGCCCTGAATTTGTTAACTTCCTGATCCAGTGAGATGCCAAATCTTTCTTGGATTTCAAATTTTAAAAATTCAATAAAAATTTTCATATTAGCCTCAGCAATTGTGAGGACACATTTTTAAACTCCATTACTTACATTTGGAGAGATATGTGCCTTTTATCACTGCCACTTAAGCATCTGTACATCCTTACCAATGATTTCATTCAGATTTCCAAAACTTTCCTGCAGTTTGTATATCAATTGGGAATTCACAGGCTCAAGATATTTTGACAAACTCTAAATCCCACTCCTATGACAAGTTGATAGCTTTTTTTAAATTAATTTTTTGGTAAGACTTCATTTTCTTAAAGCAGTTTTAGGTTCACAGAAAAATTGAGTAGAAGTACAGAGATTTCCCATATATCTCCTGCCCCCATACATGCATCGCCTCCACCATTATGAACATCTCTTGCAAGAGTGGTACATTTCTCACAATTGTTGAACCTACGTTGACACATCATAACAACTCAAAGATCATAGTTTACATTATGGTTCACTCTTAGTGCTATACATACTATGGGTTTGGAAAATGTATAGTGATGTGTATCCACCATTATAGTATAATATAGAATACATTCACTACCCTAAAAATTTTCTGTGCTTTACCTGTTTATCTCAAAGCCCACTTTAACCACAACTGGCAACCACTGATACCTTTACTGTCTCTATAGTTTCATATTTTTCCAGAATGTCATGTAGTTAGAATCATACAGTACACATTATCTTCTTTCACTAAGTAAAATGCATTTAAGGTTCTCCCATGTATTTTCATGGCTTGATAGCTCATTTCTTCTGAGTGCTGAAAATATTCCATTGTGTGAATGTACCACAGTTTACCCATCCCCCTACTGAAATACATCTTGGTTGCTTCCAAGTTTTGACAATTATTAATAAAGTTGCTATAAACATTTGTGTACAGATTTTGTGTGAACATAAATTTTCAAATCGTTTGGGCAAATACTAGGGAGTACAATTGCTGGATTTTATAATAAGTTCACTTTTCTAAAAATGTCTTCCAAAGTGGCTGTACCATTTTGCATTCCCACCAGCAACGAATGAGATTTCCTGTTGCTTCACATCCTCGCTAGCATTTGCTGTTGTCAGTGTTCTGGAATTTGGTCATTCTGATAGATGTATAGATGTAGTGGTATCTCACTTTTTTAACTTGCACTTCCCTGATGACATACAATATGAAGCATCTTTTCATATGCTTATTTTTCAGCTGTATATCTTCTTTTGTGACATGTCTGTTAAGATATTTGGTCTATTGTTAATCAGGATGTTTATTTCCTTACTGTTAAATTTTAAGAGTTCTTTTTATATTTTGGATAACAGAACTTTATCAAATGTGTCTTTTGCAAACATTTTTCTCCCAGCGTGTGGCTTGTTTTCTCATTCTCATTATATTTTCTTTCACTGTGCAGAAGTTTTTAATTTTAATGAAGTCCAGCTAATCAATTATTTCTTTCATGGATCATGCCTTCAGTATTATATCTAAAAAGTAATTGCTATACACAAGGTCATCCAGTTTTTCTCCTATGTCGCCTTTAAGGAGTTTTAGAGTTTTGCATTTTATATTTATATCTACCATCCACTTTAAGTTAATTTTTGTGAAGAGTACAAGGTGCCTTTTTTTTTCATGTGGATGCCCAGTTTTCCAGCACCATATATTGAAAATACTATCTTTGCTTTATTGTATTGCTTTTGTTACTTTGTCAAAGACCAGTGTATTTTTTTTACTATATGTTGGTGTATTTCTGGGCCCTCTGCTCTGTTTCATTGATGTGTTTTCTACACTTTCACCAATACCACACTGTCTTGATCATTGAGACTTTATGTAAGTCTTGAAGTAAGTCAGTCCTTCAACTTTGTTTTTCTCCTTCAATTTTGTGTTAGCTGTTTTTCCTCTCCATATAAACTTTATAATCAGTTAGTTGATACGTGGAATATCTTCTTATTTTTATTGTGACTGCAGATAGTTGTTTTTTAGTATTTTTAGAACTCAATGCAAGACCAAACAAAACGAAACAAAACCTTAGAACCTCAGAAAATAAATCAATGTCTTCATTAATTTGGAGGGTAATATTCCCTGTATAAACAATTAAACAATTCTGTTTTATTATTCTAACTTAATTTTATTATACCCAAGAGCAGGGTATTTAATGAAAGAAGTGACAGCTCACCCAGTAGAATCACCTGAAACTTGCACCTAATAATAGTTTGCAACATATTGACCTCAATTATATGAGCAGCTTAGATCTATTACCTTTATAGGGTCTTGATTAATGTGTTCAACATTGAGTAAATTGAGCCTATATTATGTCTTGGGGCTAAAAACAAATTAAACAATGACCCTCCTTAGAGGAAGGTTAAATATACTGGTGGTATATGTTAAAACAATTAAGAGACTAATTAGAAAGTTTATTTTTATTTTTATTTAAAGTTTATGTTTATTTATTTAATAAATATTTATTGAGTAACCACATTCAAGATATTCTACTAGGTATTGGGAATACAGCAGTAAATAGAGATAATATCTTTCCTATGAAGTAGCTTGTTTTCAAGATGGGTGACATGGCTAATAAGATGTTACAAATTAAGATTTTTGACATCTATTTGTAGACAAAAATGAATCAAGGTAAAGGGAATATAGAGTCATCTGGTAGTGCTATTTTTTAATGGTAGAATCAAGGAAGACTTCCCTGAAGAGGTGATGATTTTGAGCAATGTTCTGAATAATGTATATGAACTGGAAGGATTTTTGCAAAGTTATTGGAAAGAGAGTTCCATGTATAGGGAAAAAGGCAAGCACAGAGGCAGAAGCATTTTTTATATGTTTAAGAAACAACAAGGAAGTTGGTTGGCTTGAGTGTAGTAAACCAGGGAGAAAGGATATTAGGAAGAAAATTAAAGAGTAATCTGTGAAACAGGTAAATGAGCACCTTTTAAGCCATAGAAAGGATTTTGAATTTACAGCACACTGGGTATGTACCTCAATACTTGGCATACATAAGCCTCTTGGCTGTGACCCTGTAGGATGAACACCTCTGAATCCATAGTTCTTCATGTCCTTTCAATTATTGAATATCATTTGCTCAATGTAGATTCTCTAGACCAAAAACATAATGTGACTCCAAACTTCAGTGGTGTTAACACAATGCAGAGCATTTACTGCAGAGAAATATATAGTTTTCTCTAAAATTTTGAATGTTCTCTTATCTTGTAATTTACTGTGGCCATTCAGGAAATCCTATATTTTAAAAAATGGAAGAAAGGTGAAAAATGTTGGAAGTGTAAAAATTGGATAAGTCTGAAAAATAAGAAAATTAAGGGATAGATTTAAGGAAGATTGGGAGGCTGGCTACAGTGGGTACAGCTGATGCCTAACTCCATTTCCCTCTATACACTGGAGTTCACCCTCATGTACAAAGCTGGTGGACATTTGCTTTGCTTGCACATAGTTTCCCTTCTCAAGCACTCAAGTCTCTTTGCTGTTTCTTGACCCAAGGTCTTCCTCTGGCACCATGGGAATTTGCTCAGTGCATGCCAGACTCCCTGATTTGATGAAAAATGAATGGCATAGAAGCAAGCAATAAGGACTGGAATCCCAAATATATACTCCTACTTTAACATCCTTTGGTAGGTTGATCTTGAGATGGTTTTACTTGGCTCCTTGGGGTCACCTACAGGATTCAGTCCCAGGGCCCCACAGTGGTAATCTGCTAAGTAGTAACTAATGACTGTATATCCTCCCTTCCTGTCATGCTCTTCCTGATCTTCACTGGTTCTTCCTAAGGTCACATCCCATAAAAACCACCTGCATTCAATTTCTTGTCTCATGGTCTGCTTTTGAGAATTTTGTATGGTAAGTATGACTGCCTGAGAAAAGAACTGTTAGAAATCTTGGTACAAAAAAAGGAGGAAAACTTTAAAGGAAATAATATTAATTAGTACTAAATAAATAAAGGACTTCGACAAATGAAAGAAATTTCCCTTATTATCCAACGTGGGAACAACAGTATTAAATTGTTTAAAATATTAATATCTTTGCCATATTTGATTTCTTCCTGGCTGTATAAGTATTATTAGAGGTCTATTAATACATGTTTTATATTTGAAGCAGAGAGGTGTATGTAGAAGATTCAATTAGTGATTTCATTATAGATATGGCCTCACTTGAAGGAGCATCTCTAGCCCTGGCTCTGGTAATCAGAGATCACAAACTCAATTATTCAGTTCTTACATACACATAATTTCCCACTTGCTGCAGTGGAAAGAATATTTTCAAACACGTCTGTGGAAAAACCTTGATGACAGAATAGAATAAGAAGATGACAAAGCTTCTCTTTGTCAGTAGGAGCCTGAATATTCAGAAAAAGCAATTTGAACCATAGTTTCTGTGTGCCACCTTGTGAATGCTATTGTGTTTATGATTATATCTGAAGAATAATATGGTAGCATAAGTAAATGAATTATTAGTGATTTATTCACCAGCTTTTATTGATACAAGTTACTTTTTAAATTTTTATATTTTGTACATAACCAGCTGCTATTCAAATGTGAAGCTATTTTAATTTATGGTTCAGCTATATTTATGAGGTTGAATTCTTGCCATGCATAAGATATAAAAGCAAATATGATTCATCCCCCATATATATATACTGGATACTGTATTTTTGTTTAAATATTTTGTAGGTACCTTATTCTTGTCTATATCTCAAGTTTTCATTTTGCTAAATAATATCTCTGTTCTAAAATTATTTAAAAGTTTTGGCAAGCAAGTTCCATTACTCAGTTTGTGTTTTTAATCTTTAAATCCATCCAGTTATAAAGTTAAAAGTATGTTCTATATTTTCTTCTACATTCACAAATTTTTAAATTCCATCCTCTCACTTTCAGTCTGTATGTATCTCTAGGTCTGAAGTGGGTCTCTTGTAGACAGCATATATATGGGTCTTGTTTTTGTATCCATTCAGCCAGTCTGTGTCTTTTGGTGGGAGCATTTAATCCATTAACATTTAAGGTAATTATCGATATGTATGTTCCTCTTCCCATTTTCTTAAATGTTTTGGGTTAGTTATTGTAAGTGTTTTCCTTCTCTTGTGTTTCTTGCCTAGAGAAGTTCCTTTAGCATTTGTTGTAAAGCTGGTTTGGCGTTGCTGTACCCTCTCAGCTTTTGCTTGTCTGTAAAGGTTTTAATTTCTCCATCAAATCTGAATGAGATCCTTGCTGGGTAGATTAATGTTGGTTGTAGGTTTTTCTCCTTCATCACTTTAAGTATATCCTGCCACTCCCTTCTGGCTTGCAGAGTTTCTGCTGAAAGATCAGCTGTTAACCTTATGGGGATTCCGTTGTGTGTTTTTGTTGTTTTTCCCCTGCTGCTTTTAATATGTTTTCTTTGTATTTAATTTTTGACAGTTTGATTAATGTGTGTCTTGGCGTGTTTCTCCTTGGATTTATCCTGTATGGGACTCGCTGTGCTTCCAGGACTTGATTAACTATTTCCTTTCCCATATTAGGGAAGTTTTCAACTATAATCTCTTCAAATATTTTCTTAGTCCCTTTCTTTTTCTCTTCTTCTTCTGGAACCCCTATAATTCGAATGTTGTTGCTTTTAATGTTGCCCCAGAGGTCTCTGAGACTGTCCTCAGTTCTTTTCATTCTTTTTTCTTTATCCTGCTCTGCAGTAGTTATTTCCACCATTTTATCTTCCAGGTCACTTATCCGTTCTTCTGCCTCAGTTATTCTGCTATTGATCCCATCTAGAGTATTTTTAATTTCATTGATTGTGTTTTTCATCATTGCTTGGTTCCACTTTAGTTCTTCTATGTCCTTGTTAAATGTTTCTTGCATTTTGTCTATTCTATTTCCAAGATTTTGGATCATCCTTACTATCATTATTCTGAATTATTTTTCAGGTAGACTACCTATTTCCTCTTCATTTGTTAGGTCTGGTGTGTTTTGACCCTGCTCCTTCATCTGCTGTGTGTTTTTCTGTCATCTCATTTTGCTTATCTTACTGTGTTTGGGGTCTCCTTTTCACAGGCTGCAGGTTTGTAGTTCCCATTGTTTTTGGTATCTGTCCCCAGTGGCTAAGGTTGGTTCAGTGGGTTCTGTAGGCTTCCTGGTGGAGGGAACTAGTGCCTGTGTTCTGGTGGATGAGGCTGGATCTTGTCTTTCTGGTAGGCAGGTCCATGTCTGGTGGTGTGTTTTGGGGTGTCTGTGGCCTTACTATGATTTTAGGAAGCCTCTCTGCTAATGGATGGGGCTGTGTTCCTGTCTTGCTAGTTGTTTGGCATAGGGTGTCCAGCACTGTAGCTTGCTGGTCGGTGAGTGAAGCTGGGTCTTGATATTGAGATGGAGATCTCTGAGAGATTTTCGCCTTTTGGTATTATGTGGAGCTGGGAGGTCTCTTTTGGACCATTGTCCTGAAGTTGGCTCTCCCACCTCAGAGGCACAGCCCTGATGCCTGGCTGGAGCACCAAGAGCCTTTCATCCACATGGCTCAGAGTAAAAGGGAGAAAAAATAGAAAGAAAGAAAGAAAGCGGATAAAATATAGTGAAGTAAAATAAAGCTATTATAAAGCAAAGCTATACAGACAAAATCTCACCCAGAAGCATATACATATACATTCACAAAAAAAGGAAAAGGGGAAAAATTAACATATCCTGCTCCCAAAGTCCACCTCCTGAATTTGGGATGATTTGTTGTCTATTCAGGTATTCAACAGATGCAGGCACATCAAGTTGTTTGTGGAGTTTTAATCTGCTGCTTCTGAGGCTGCTGGGAGAGATTTCCCTTTCTCTTCTTTGTTCGCACAGCTCCCGGGGTTCAGCTTTGGATTTGGACCCGCCTCTGCGTGTATGTCGCCTGAGGGCATCTGTTCCCCACCCAGACAGAACGGGTTTAAAGGAGCAGCTGCTTCAGGGGCTCTGGCTCACTGAGGCTGGGGGGAGGGAGGGGTACTGAGGAGGCGGGGCGAGCCTGCAGTGGCAGAGGCTGGCATGACGTTACACTAGCCCGAGGCCCGCCGTGCGTTCTCCCGGGGAAGTTGTCCCCGGATCACGGGAGCCTGGCCGTGGCGGGCTGCACCGGCTCTCGGGAGGGGCGGTGTGGAGAGTGACCTGTGCTGGCACCCAGGCTTTTTGGTGGCGGCAGCAGCAGCCTTAGCATCTCATGCCCGTCTCTGGGGTCCACGCTGATCGCCGCGGCTCGCGCCCGTCTCTGCGGTTCATTTAGGTGGTGCTCTGAATCCCCTCTCCTTGCGTGCTGTGAAACAAAGAGGCAAGAAAAAGTCTCTTGCCTCTTCAGCAGCTGCAGACTTTTTCCCGGACTCCTTCCCAGCTAGCTGTGGTGCGCTAACCCCTTCAGGCTGTGTTCACGTCGCCAACCCCAGTCCTCTCCCTGCGGTCCGACCGAAGCCCGAGCCTCAGCTCCCAGCCCCCACCCGCCCCGGCGGCTGAGCAGACAAGCGTCTCGGGCTGGTGAGTGCTGCTCGGATCCGAGCCTCTATGCGGGAATCTCTCCGCTTTGCCCTCCGCACCCCTGTGGCTGTGCTCTCCTCCGTGGCTCCAAAGCTTCCCCCCTCTGCCACCCACAGTCTCCGCCCACGAAGGGGCTTCCTAGTACGTGGAAACCTTTCCTCCTTCACGGCTCCCTCCCACTGGTGCAGGTCCCGTCCCTATTCTTTTGTCTCTGTTATTTCTTTTTTCTTTTGCCCTACCCAAGTACGTGGGGAGTTTCTTGCCTTTTGGGAGGTCTGACGTTTTCTGCCAGCGTTCAGTGGGTGTTCTGTAGGAGTAGTTCCACGTGTAGATGTATTTCTAATGTATCTGTGGGAAGGAAGGTGATCTCTGCATCTTACTCTTCCGCCATCTTCTTCTCCGAACTGCCTTTTTAAAAAATGATAGTAAATCTTGTTTATTGCAAGCTGCTTGAGGTGTGCTTGATGTTGGACTTGAACAGCACACTCAGACAAGAGCTCTTACTGATTTTCACAGCTCTGAAGGTGCAGGGAGGAGCCTTATGAGGTTAGAATTGAGAGATGCCTTTCTCTTCATCCTAACAGTATCTTCTAGGTGGACATTATCCTGTACCTAAAGAGAGCTCAAAGAATCCTGGTACTCATATAAGGCAAAAAGAGCCAAGAGGAGCCTAATAAAAGCATCTAAGCATTTTTCTCTTTAGTGAAGAAAGTAACTTGGGGTAGGCTACCCACTACCAGTTCCCTATCCTGTAATTCCTGATCTAATGCCAAACTCTGATGAAAAAACTATGCTGAAACTATAAAACATAAATACATATTAAAATATTTTGTCTTGCATATCGTCAAATAATGCTTTATGTTTATATGTAAAATTTTGTTAAAATAAATTTATGTTAGCTTTTAAAGAACATAGTGCAGTCATTTATTGTTTAATTTTATTTTATTTATTCTTTTTATTTATTTATTTATGGCTATGTTGGGTCTTCCTTTCTGTGTGAGGGCTTTCTCCAGTTGCGGCAAGCGGGGGCCACTCTTCATCGCGGTGCACGGGTCTCTCACTATCGTGGCCTCTCTTGTTGTGGAGCACAGTCTCCAGATACGCAGGGTCCGTTAACTGTGGCTCACGAGCCCAGTTGCTCCGCGGCATGTGGGATCTTCCCAGACCAGGGCTCAAACCCGTATCCCCTGCATTGGCAGGCAGATTCTCAACCACTATGCCACCAGGGAACCCCCTTTATTCATTTTTTTATGCAGCAGGGTCTTATTAGTTATCTATTTCATACATATTAGTGTGTATATGTCAGTCCCAAACTCCCAATTCGTCCCACCACCACCAAAACCCATGCTACCTGACCTTGGTGTCCACATGTTTACTCTCTACATCTGTGTATCTATTTCTGCCTGGCAAACGGGTTCATCTGTACCATTTTTCTAGATTCCACATATATGCATAAGCATACAATATTTGTTTTTCTTTTTCTGACTTACTCCACTCTGTATGACAGTCTCTAGGTCTCTACAAATGACCCAATTTTGTTCTTTTTATGGCTGAGTAATATTCCACTGTATATATGTACCACATCTTCTTTATCCATTCGTCTGTCAATGGGCATTTAGGTTGCTTCCATGACCTGGCTATTGTAAATAGTGCTGCAACAAATATTGGGGTGCATGTGTCTTTTTAAATTATGGTTTTGTCTGGGTATATGCCCAGTAGTGGGATTGCTGGGTCATATAGTAATTCTATTTTTAGTTTTTTAAGGAACCTCCATACTGTTTTCCATAGTGGCTGTATCAATTTACATTCCCACCAACAGTGCAAGAGGGTTCCCTTTTCTCCACACCCTTTCCAGCATTTGTTGTTTGTAGATTTTCTGATGCCCATTCTAACCGATGTGAGGTGAGACCTCATTGTAGTTTTCATTTGCATTTCTCTAATAATTAGTGATGTTGAACAGCTTTTCATGTGCCTCTTGGCCATCTGTATGTTTTCTTTGGAGAAATGTCTATTTAGGTCTTCAGCCCATTTTTTGATTTTTTTTTTTTTAATATTGAACTGAATGAGCTATTTATATATTTTGGACATTAATCCTTTGTCTGTTGATTCATTTGCAAACATGTTCTATTTTGACGGTTGTCTTTTCATCTTGTTTACAGTTTCCTTTGCTGTGCAAAAGCTTCTAAGTTTCATTAGGTCCCATTTGTTTATTTTTGTTTTTATTACCATTACTCTAGGAGGTGGGTCATAAAAAACTCTTGCTGTGATTTATTTAAAGAGGGTTCTGCCTATGTTTTCCTCTAAGAGTTTTATAATGTCCAGTCTTACAGTTAGGTCTTTAATACATTTTGAGTTTATTTTTGTGCATGGTGTTAAGGAGTGTTCTAATTTCATTCTTTTACATGTAGCTGTCCAGTTTTCCTACCATCACTTATTGAAGAGACTGTCTTTTCTCCAATGTATATTCTTGCCTCCTTTGTCAAAGATAAGGTGACCATATGTGCGTGGGTTTATCTCTGGGCTTTGTATACTGTTCTATTGATCTATATTTCTATTTTTGTGCCAGTACTCTATTGTCTTGATTACGGTAGCTTTGTAGAATAGTCTGAAGTCAGGGAGCCTGATTCCTCCAGCTCCATTTTTTCCCCTCCAGATTGCTTTGGCTATTTAGGGTCTTTTGTATCTCCATGCAAATTTTAAGATTTTTTTGTTCTAGGTCTGTAAAAAATACCATTGATAACTTGATAGGGATTTCATTGAATCTGTAGGTTGCTTTGGGTAGAATAGTCATTTTCACAATATAGATTCTTCCAATCCAAGAACATGGTATATCTCTCCATCCGTTTGTGTCATCTTTGATTTCTTTCATCAGTATCTTACAGTTTTCTGAGTACAGGTCTTTTACCTCCTTAGGTAGGTTTATTCCTAGGTATTTTATTCTTTCAGTTACAATGGTGAGTGGGATTGTTTCTCTAATTTCTCTTTGTGATTTTTTGTTGTTAGTATATAGGAATGTCAGAGATTTCTGCGCATTAATTTTGTATCTTGCAACTTTACCACATTTACTGATTGGCTCTAGTAGATTTCTGGTGGCATCTGTAGGATTATCTATGAATAGTATCACGTCATCTGCAAACAGTGACAGTTTCACTTCTTTTCCAATCTGTATTCCTTTAATTTCTTTTTCTTCTCTGATTGCCATGGCTAGGACTTCCAAAACTATGTTGAATAAGAGTGGTGAGAGTGGACATCCTTGTCTTGTTCCTGATCTTAGAGGAAGTGCTTTCAGTTTTTCACCATTGAGAATGATATTTTCTGTGGGTTTGTCATATATTGCCTTTATTATGTTGAGGTAGGTTCCCTCTATGCCCACTTTCTGGAGAGTTTTTATCATAAATTGGTGTTGAATTTTGTCAAAAGCTTTTTCTGCATCTATTGAGATGATCATATGGTTTTTATTATTCAATTTGTTAATATGGTGTAACACATTGATTAATTTGCACATATTGAAGAATACTTGTATTCCTGGGATAAACCCCACTTGATCATGGTGTATGATCCTTTTAATGTGCTGTTGGATTTTGTTTGCTAGTATTTTGTTGAGGATTTTTGCATCTATGTTCATCAGTGATATTGGCCTGTAGATTTCTTTCTTTGTGACATCATTGTCTGGTTTTGGTATCAGGGTGATGGTGGCCTCATAGAATGAGTTTGGCAGTGCTGCTCCCTCTGCTACATTTTGGAAGAGTTTGAGAAGGATGGGTGTTAGCTCTTCTCTAAATGTTTGGTAGAATTCATCTGTGAAGCCATCTGGTCCTGGGGTTTTGTTTGTTGGAATATTTTTAATCACAGTTTCAATTTCAGTGCTTGTGATTGGTCTGTTCATATTTTCTATTTCTTTCTGGTTCAGTCTTGGAAAGCTGTACTTGTCTAAGCATTTGTCCATTTCTTCCAGGTGGTCCATTTTATTGGCATAGAGTTGCTTGTAACAGTCTCTTATGATTCTTTGTATTTCTGTGGTGTCCATTGTAACTTCTCCTTTTTCATTTCTAATTTTATTGATTTGAGTCCTCTCACTCTTTTTCTTGATAAGTCTGGCTAAAAGTTTGTCAATTTTGTTTATCTTCTCAAGGAACCAGCTTTTAGTTTTATTGATCTTTGCTGCTGTTTTCTTTGTTTCTATTTCATTTATTTCTACTCTGGTCGTTATGATTTCCTTCCTTCTGCTAATTTTGGGTTTTCTTTGTTCTTCTTTCTCTAATTCCTTTAGGTGTAAGGTTAGATAGTTTATTTGAGATTTTTCTCCTTTCTTGAGATAGGATTGTATTGCTATAAACTTCCCTCTTAGAACTGCTTTTGCTGTATCCCATAGGTTTTGGATCATCGTGTTTTCATTGTCATTTGTCTCTAGGTATTTTTTGATTTCCTCTTTAATTTCTTCAGTGATCTCTTGGTCATTTAGTAATGTATTGTTTAGCCTCCATGTGTTTGCGTTTTTTACGTTTTTTTCCCTGTAATTTATTTCTAATCTCACACCGTTGTGGTCGGAAAAGATGCTTGATATGATTTCAATTTTCTTAAATTTACTGAGGCTTGATTTGTGACCCACAATGTGATCTATCCTGGATAATGATCCATGTGCACTTGAGAGGAAAGTGTAATCTGCAGTTTTCAGATGCAATGTCCTATAAATATCAATTAAATTTATCTTCTCTATTGTGTCATTTAAAGCTTGTGTTTCCTTATTAATTTTCTGTCTGGAAGATCTGTCCATTGGTGGAAGTGAGGCATTAAAGTCCCTACTATTTTTGCATTACTGTCAATTTCCTCTTTTATAGCTCTTAGCAAATGCCCTATGTATTGAGGTGCTCCTATGTTGGGTGCATAAATATTTATAACTGTTTTATCTTCTTCTTGGATTTATCCCTTGATCATTATGTGGTGTCCTTCCCTATCTCTTGTAACATTCTTTATTTTTAAGTCTATTTTATCTGATATGAGTATTGCTACTCCAGCTTTCTTTTGATTTCCATTTGCATGGAATATCCTTTTCCATCCCCTCACTTTCAGTCTGTATGTGTGCCTAGGTCTGAAGTGGGTCTTTTGTAGACAGCATATATATGGGTCTTGTTTTTGTATCCATACTGTAAGCCTGTGTATTTTCATTGGAGAATTTAATCCATTCCCATTTAAGGTAATTATCAATATTTATGTTTCTATTACCATTTTCTGAATTGTTTTATATTTGTTTTTGTAGGTCCTTTTCTTCTCTTGTGTTTCCCACTTAGAGAAGTTCCTTTAGCATTTGTTGTAGAGCTGGTTTGGTGGTGCTGAATTCTCTTAGCTTTTGTTTGTCTGTATAGCTTTTGATTTCTCTGTCAAATCTGAATGAGATCCTTGCTGGGGGGTGTAATCTTAGTTGTAGTTTCTTCTCTTTCATCATTTTAAATATATTGCTCCACTCCCTTCTGGCTTGTAGAGTTTCTGCTAAGAAATCAGCTGTAACCTTATGGGAGTTCCCTTGTATGCTATTTCTTGTTTTCACCTTGTTGCTTTTAATAATTTTTCTTTGTCTTTAATTTTTGTCAGTTTGATTACTATGTGTCTCGGTGTATTTCTCCTTTGGTTTATCCTGCCTGAGCCTCTCTGCACTTCCTGGACTTGCCTGGCCATTTCCTTTCCCATGTTAGGGAAGTTTTCAACTATAATCTCTTCAAATATTTTCTTGGGTCATTTCTCTCTCTCTTTTCCTCTGGGACCCCTATAATGTGAATATTGGTGCTTTTAATGTTTATCCAGAGGTATCTTAGGCTGTCTTCATTTCTTTTATTGTTTTTTCTTTATTCTGTTCTGTGGCTGTGAATTCCACCATTCTGGCTTTCAGGTCACTTATCCATTCTTCTGCCTCAGTTATTCTGCTATTGATTCCTTCTAGTGTATTTTTCGTTTCAGTTATTGTATTGTTTATCTCTGTTTGTTTGTTCTTTAATCCTTCTAGGTGTTTGTTCTTTAATTCTTCTAGGTCTTTGTTAAACATTTCTTGCTTCTTCTTGATCTTTGCTTCCATTCTTTTTCTGAGGTCCTGGATCATCTTCACTATCATTATTCTGAATTCTTTTTCTGGAAGGTTGCCTATCTCCACTTCATTTAGTTGTTTTTCTTGGGTTTTATCTTGTTCCTTCATCTGGTACATAGTCCTCTGCCTTTTCATTTTGTCTATCTTTCTGTGAATGTAGTTTTCATTCCACAATCTGCAGGACTGTACTTCTTCTTGCTTCTGCTGTGTGCTTTCTGGTGGATGAGGCTATCTAAGAGGCTTGTGCAAGCTTCCTGATGGGAGGGACTGGTGGTAGGTAGAACTAGGTGTTGCTCTGGTGGGCAGAGGGCAGTAAAACTTTAATCCGCTTCTCTGCTGATGGGTGGGGCTGAGTTCCCTCCTTGTTGGTAGTTTGGCCTGGGGTGACCTAGCACTGGAGCTAACCAACTCTTTAGTGGGGCTAATGGCTGACTCTGGGAGGGCTCACGCCTAGGAGTGCTTCCCAGAACTCTGGCTGCCAGTGTCTTTGTACCTGCAGTGAGCCACAGCCACCCCCAACCTCTGCAGGAGACTCTCAACAGTAGTAGGTAGGTCTGGCTCAGTCTCCTATAGGGTCACTGCTCCTTCCCCTGGGTCCTGATGTGCACACTACTTTGTGTGTGCCGTCCAAGAGTGGAGTTTCTGTTTCCCCCAGTCCTGTTGAAGTCCTGCAGCCAAATCCCACTAACATTCAAAGTCTGATTCTCTGGGAATTCCTCCTCCCATTTCCAGACCCCCAGTTTGTGAAGCCTGATGTGGGACTCACAACCTTCACTCCAGTGGGTGGATTTTTGTGATATAATTGTTCTCCAGTTTGTGAGTCACCCACCGAGTGGTTGGGATTTGAGTTTATTGTGATTGTGCCCCTCCTACCGTCTCATTGCAGCTTCTCCTTTGTCTTTGGATGTGGGGTAAAATTTTGGTGAGTTCCAGTGTCTTCCTGTCAATGATTGTTCAGCAGTTAGTTGTGATTTTGGTGCTCTCACAAGAGGGAGTGCCATAGTGCAGTTATTAATATGATTATAAGAACATGTATGAGGAAACAAGTACTTTTGTTCCACACCAGGAAATGATACCAAACCTTTCTCGTAAGACATTTTTCCTAGTTCCTCTACCGGCTGGCCAATAGTTCTATGTTTATAGAGTCTTTTCTTCTAATTTTCTAGCCTTTTATGTGTCACCTAAGCTAATACTTGTATGCTACTTCCATTTTGGACAAGAAATTACAAGTTGTGTTGTTTTCTAAATCACCAGTGCCCTGATTCAGCTTTAAATGTACTGCCTTTCCCCTGTGAGAGTGATATTCTTTCCTCACAGTCAGCAGTGCATGCACTCTTACTTGTTTATCAATAACATCATAGTTTGGGCTCAGCTTTTTTTTTTTTTTTTTTAATTTTATTTATTTATTTATTTATTTATGGCTGTGTTGGGTCTTTGTTGCATACGGGCTTTTCTCTAGTTGCAACGAGTGGGGGCTAGTCTTTGTTGCGGTGTGCAGGCTTCTCATTGTGGTGGCTTCTCTTGTTTGTGGAGCATGGGCTCTAGGTACATGGGCTTCAGTAGCTGTGGCTCTCAGGCTCTAGAGCGCTGGCTCAGTAGTTGTGGTTCATGGGCTTAGTTGCTCTGCGTCATGTGGGGTCTTACCGGACCAGGGCTCGAACCCATGTCCCCTGCATTGTCAGGCAGATTCCCAGCCACTGCACCATCAGAGAAACCCTGGGCTCAGGTTTTAAGGCTCAAGTACTTAAATGCCTCTTCTAACAAAGTTGTAAGTATTCAGGATGTCAAATCAAGGTTATCAGCGAGGTTTGTGGCCAGAGAAGCAGAACAACTAACAGGATGAACCGATGACCCTGGTTCATGAGTATTAGGTCTAAATTAATGAGCTAACTTGCCAGAACTATCTATCAACTACTCAAGGAAAACAAAAAACAAAACACTTTTGTCAAGAATATAAGTGTTCTTTTTTTTTTTCTTCAGGTTTCTTACAAAAAGAGAGCTGACGTTCCTAACCTGGAACACATAAAGTAATTTCCAGACAGTAATGAGGATTTCAGAAAAGTTCATAAAGCCTCCATAGTATGTAAGACTAGAAGCAGTGCATGCATAAGAATAAATGTTCCCTTTTTCAATAAACCAATTTTCATTACCTATTTCTTCCACATTGAGTCTATGAGAAAAAATCACTTATTAAAATGTTTAATGCCTAAGATATTAGAGAGAGTGAATTAATCTGACATTTATGGTCTAGTTGTCATAGTTTAATTCCTCCTGGTTTTATTGAACTGACTGAATTGTGACTCCTGGGTTATTGAACTTTGATGCTTTCCCATCAATATGTATAGGGCTATAAAACTGTGGTGAGAATTAGAGAGCAGCATTCAGCAATAATGGGGAAATCTTAATATTTTGACAGAAATGTTTGATCCATGGTGATGTATAGATACTCTATAATGTTTTTAAATTGATAAAGTAGATACATACACATCAAGTCTACACACACTGAATTTCAGACTTAAATCTGGAAGTAATATTATAGGCATACAATAAGAGCTCTATTTTTTAAGGGAAGGAAAACCCAGAAATATTGGGAGTAGGAGGAATTTTTTGAAATCACATAATTGTTTTGTTAGAGTTGGAGATAGAACCTTAGATCAGAGACTGTAAAATCCTATTCATGATCCAAAGAAACTTACTCCTGAATTGGTTGTGCTGCCCAAAATATGTTCTGGACAAATACAATTTCTACAGATAAGTTCTGTGTTCAATTACGTTGGTGAGTCACCCCCCCCAATGCCATACTCCCTTCTTTGAAATTCATAGTTCCTCTTTGTATAGAAATGGTTTGGAGAATTTTGTAATAAAGAATCTTTATACACATTTTTCTAGGCATATTTTTAATTTATCCTAAAATTAGTTGATAAGAAAGGGGATAATGGTGTATCTGACAACAGCAAGTGAAGTGAGAAGAAAGTGCATCTAGAAAAAGAAATAAGTACTCATCCTTTATTGAATATGATTTTCCAGATTTAGTCTCTTTGTCTAACTCAAACTTGGATGGCATGAAGCCCCATCACATTTATTGATAGAAATTAAGTTCTACTTAATTCACTGTTTCTGAAACACAGTTTTAGAAAAAATGATTCTGCAGATTCTTGTTGCTTTGCCTCCTTGACTTGCCCCCTCATGACTCCTGCTCCTGATAATAACCATTGTGAGGCAGATTGTACGCCAATCTAATCAGTGCCTAGCTCCTGCTGCTGCCTCTTCAACTCCCTCACAAAGAAGGAATAGTTCTCTCCTTAATTATCCACAGAAAACTGAGATAGGGCTGTTGCTCTTAAGAAGACTGTATCACACCTAGCTAAACGATGTCTACATAAGGCTCTGTCTGTACTACTGGAAAACTGGGAGACCCTGAACTGAAGTCAGTTAATTTCCAGACCAACAGAGAAAAGAAAGCTGTTTCCCCAAAGTGTTTCAAGATCCATCTCCTTAGTCCTTATTCTCTGCCCCAGGACTTAACCCCTTTCTGTATGAATGACATTTTTGATATAGAGTCATTTTACGGAAACATTATAAACAAGCTTCAAATATTCCTATTTACTAACATCTGGAATCAAAATGGCATGGTGGTTTTTTTACCTGTAATCACAGGTTACACAGTAGATTTGCTCACATGCTTTTCCTACCAGGAAAGGTATCCCCTTATTTTCCACATGCTTAATTCAAATGTATCCATCAAAACCAAATTCTTCTGCTACCTCCTTTACTAATTTATGAAGATTTCCACAATTCTCCTTCAAATAGAAGTAATCTGGCTTGCACCCTAAAATGCACACATATACAACACATATACAAATATACCACTATATTTATATAAATAGTTTTTATTGCTGTTTTTATTGATCTTGTGTTATAATTAATTAATGTTATATAGATTTTGCTACCTACATGACAGTTAGGGTGGGGACCATGACTTTGTAATAAAAGTAAAAAACACAGATAATGTCATTAAATCAATCTGGAAAAAAAATCTGCCTCCAAAGCTACACAGTTATAAGACTTTGGAATTATTTTTCAACAGTTTTTTATTCAAAGATGCTCAAAAAGATAAAATAGGAAAAGCTAATCTATACACTTGTTTTGGACTTAACTACAAGTCTTAGAAAGCAAAAATCCAGAAATATCTTTAAATGAGAAAACTAGTTACCACTTTCAACTTTGTGGCATTATTTTTTCTGATTGTTTTGATCATACAGACATCTCAACAAAAATACTTTTTTCCCCAAATTTGCAAAAAATGACCTTGAAAAATAAGTACTTTCTGACAAAGATATTTCATGTTCTGAGTTAAAAAATTGGGCATTAATATGTGCCCACAAAATGTTGTAAGAAATATATATGTTATGAGTACATATGTAAGATTGTGTATACACACACACACACATGCACACACACTACAGAGCACTAAGAGTACACCATATTATAGTGTTTCCTCACAATTTTCCACATAATATGTAAGAAACATTCTTCCCTCGAATGGAAAATCAGGAAATGTTTTGAATGAATGACTATTATTTTCTTCCCTAGATATTAGGATGAGTAAAAAACTATCTATGTTATCATCTTTATCACCAATGACATGCATTTGTAAGATAGATTACTCGGGTTCATAAGATTAATATTTAATATGTAACTATGTGAGGCTCAGACAATGTAGGGAGAAAATCATTGACTTGCTTCCTGTACCCCACACTTCCATTAACTTAACTAACCAGGCCAGAATGAACACAGTGCATTTATTCAGGGAGTTCACATTTATTGCAACTTAGCTCAGAGTGCCTATGTATCAAAAAACAAAACAAAATCCTAATTTCAAAGATTTTACAGAAGACGGTGCTGTCTATACAGGCTTGATTAATTGTAACGCAACTGAGTTTACCTTTTTGTTTTCTAAAAAGCAATGTTTATTTAGCAGCATAATTTATTTGCTTGTTTCAAGATTTACATTGCAGGACATTTCATGTGAGAGTTGGTACCTCTTTGGGAGGTATACTGTGGATACAGGGAATAATCTGTCAAAAGTTATTTGGTTGTTAAACTGACTAAATAACATTTATTTTTAATACTGATGTGATTGGTGCTTCTAAATCTTAAGGGTTTTTTCTTCAAAAAATAAGTTAATTTAGACGAATTTATATAGGAGCAAGAATACACAAAGGATGAATATTTAAAGTACCACGTCAAACTTACCTCTAGGCAAAATACTGAATGAAAAAAACATTACCCAAATCTTCTTTAATTGAACAGTTTCATTGCCTGGATGATGGCTACCTCATCCTCTGGTGCAAACCCAAATTTTGTTTTATTTCTAGTTGGTCTTTCGTCTCCTTACTAAACAAGAAAAGAAAAGAAAAGACATAGCAAAACACACTAAAATATCTCCAGTGCCTTCTCCTGAAAGTCAAGCTTCTCTTTGACAATACTCATCTTTACACCATGCACATATATGCATTTTTGCTAGCAAATGTTCTCACTCTCACACATTCTTTTATAATCATATATATATAATACTATACATATATAATATAGTATATATTCCTAATATATATTACATATTTATAATCTTATGTATTATAAATTTATGATATATATTATAATATATAGATATTCCTCTCAGCTACAGTTAAGAGCAATGGAGGTCATGGTGGTGATAACAACTGGTACTAACTCTATCTCAGGCACTCTGCTTTGTATTTTACCTGTCTTACATTACTTATTCTGCAAAATCATCCTGTAAGTTAGGTATACTATTGTGTATCATGCAAATGAAGAACTGAATGTTATAGAACTCATGAAAAATGGACACAGTCAAAATGTTAACATGTGATATGCCTGAAACCCAAACTCACATCCAAAGCCCATGGTTTCCCCAAGTCACAAATCTGTTGAATTAAATTTGGAAACCGTAACAGTGCCACTGAAGTTTAAACTGGGGTTGAAGTAAGGTGAAAGAGTAGGCAAAATCATATGCTTATTTAAGGGTCAAACTAATTTAAAATATTGTGATTTAATAAAGTGCAAATCCAATTAACTGAACTAAAAAAACTACAAAATTAATAGTGTGGATGACAATGGCATAAAAATATGAATTTAATATACTCCCAAGTCACTCCACATGATGGTTATAGCCACATCTAACATGTTTAATTTGTACACAGACCATAGACAGATGTATTTAATCCCAATGTGTGTGTCTTCCTCTCGCAATTGTCTTGTAACATCTTATAGAATTACTCTGATATTGCAGAAGATGATTCATACAGTTTAAAGATATTTGGTAGTCACTTATCTCTGTGTGACTGGGCACTGAGGAATTGATGCATTAAAATTAAAACCAAATAAATAAGAAAAATACTTATATCTTCTTAGTAGGGATGTTCACATTTGCATACACAGTCTTTTCTAAATTCCACCCAAGTAACACATCTGAGCATATTTTTAGACGGTCAGCTATAAGATGTTTCTTGAAACTTATTAAACTATTTCCTCAGCCTTTTACCTCGCACTATATCTTAAACAATCTACATTAGAGGCACTTATTATTATTTTATAAAATATAATGATATTTGGGATACTTATAATATCCTTTATGCAGGTATAGTTTAAAATAATATTCCAAATCATTTCATGGAATATTTATAATATTCTTATTTTACAGAATATACAGAAAATCACCAAGTAAACTTAGGTGGTTAGATTTCATTGAGGCAAAGTTCACTAAAGTAGTTCTAAGTTCTAAAGTGAAATAAATAAATAAAGGCACAGCTTAAAGCAACATTTAAAAAATTACCATTTTGAGGTATAACTTAAATGAAACAAATTTCATCCATTTTACCTATACAGTTTTATATATACATACTTTATGTATACATTTTGACAACTACATATATTATAACTATAAACATAACGAAAATATAAAATATTATTGTTTCCCCAAAAGTTCTGTTTAGTCTCTTCCCAGTCCAGCCTTGCTTTTCAGTAGCCCAGGCAACCAAATAACTACTTTTTCTAACAAAAAGGATAATATTTATATTGTCTAGAGTTTGACATAATTGGAACTATAAAATATATTCTCTTTGTTTCGCTTGTTTTCTTTTTTTCCTTGATCCATGTTATAATAATATATGAGTGGTTTGTTCTCTATTATTATGGAGTAATTGAGTAATATTTTATTTACCGTTTCTTTAAAAGCTAAAATATAACTACTATCTGACCCATCCACTCTACTCCAAAGAATTTATGTGAGAGAAAGGAAAGCATATAACCAAAGAAAAAAGTATTTTCAAATGACTGTTCATATCAGCCTTATATTTTAACATGATAAAGTGTAATATTTAATAGCATGGAAATATTTACATTGCATTGCTAGCTAGAAAATATGTATTAATACAGTGGGCCAGTGTAGTAAATATATATAATTTCCTCCATCCCACTCTCAAGCAGGGCAGTGGGAACAGGCATCTCCTCCTTCTCCCTTTCACCATGAATCTGGGGCATATATATTTCAATTATAAAATTGTATATATTTATAAACAGTTGTCCCTCAGTATCCATGAGGCATTGGTTGCAGGACTCCCCACAGATACCAAAATCCTCAGGTGCTCAAGTCCCTTATATAAAAAGGTGTAGTGTTTGCATATAACCTACACGATACTCCCATGTATTTTTTTTTCCAGTTTTAATGAGATATAATTGACAAAAACAGCACTGTATAAGTTTAAGATGTACACCCTAATGATCTGATTTACATACATCATGAAATTGATCACCACAATAAGTTTAGTGAACACTCATCATCTCATATAGATATAAAATTAAAGAGATAGAAAACTATTTTCCTTGTGGAAACTCTTAGGATTTATTCTGTTAACAACTTTCGTATATAATGTACAGCAGCGTTAATTATATTACCATGTTGTACATTACATCCCTAGTACTTATTTGTCTTACAACCGGAAGTTTGCACTTTTTGACTACTTTCATCCAATTCTCACTTCCCCTACCCCCATCACTAGTAATCACAAATGTGATACCTTTTTTTATCAGCTTATTTGTTTGTTTTTGAAGTATATTTGACCTACAACACTATATTAGTTCCTGATGCAAAACAGAGTGATTTGTTATTTCTGTACATTACAAAATGACCACAACACCAATCTAGTTACCATTTACCACTGTACAAAAATATTACATTATTATTTACTATACTTCCTACTCAATACATTTCTTACTGGTGACTCATTTGTTCTGTAAATGGAAGCTTGTACCTCTCAATCTCCCTCACCAATTTCTCTGATACACTTACCCACCTCCCTCTGGCAACCACCTGTTCCACATCCCTCTGGCAACCACCTGTTTGCTTTCTGTAAATATGACTCTGTTTCTGTCTTGTTTTGCTTGTTCATTTGTTTTTTTTTTTGGATTCTAATTATAAGAGAAACCATATACTTTTCCTTGTGTGCCTGACTTATTTCAATTAACATAATACCCTCTAGGTCCATCTGATGTTGTCCCCAATGGAAATGGAAATATTTCATTCTTTTTATGGTTGAATAAAATTCCATTTATGAATATATATATATATATATATATATATATATATATATATAATGGTGGTATATATATTTATCTGTGTGTATATATAGATATAGATATATAGATATAGATATACCACTTCTTTAACCACTTCTTTAACTATCCATCTACAGATGGACACTTAGGTTACTCCCATATTTTAGCTGTTGTAAATATTCCTACAGTGAATATAGGGGTGCATATATGTTTTCTAATTAGTGTTTTAATTTTCTTGGGTTACATACATACCCAGGAGTAGAATTGCTGGATCAAAAGGTTGTTCTACTTTTAGGTTTTAGAGAAACCCCTATACTGTTTTCCACTGTGGCTGCATCAATTTACATCCACCAGCAGTGCAAGAGAGTTCCCTTTTCTCCACATCCTAGACAGTACTTGTTATTTGCTATCTTTTTGATAATAGCCGTTCTGAAAGGTATGAGGTAATATTTCATTGTGGTTTTGATTTGTATTTCCCTGATTATTTCCCTGATGATTAGTGATTTTGAGCATCTTTTCATGTGCCTGTTGATCTTCTTTAGGTATATCTGTACAATGGAATAAAAATCAGCAAAATAAGAACGTACTATGGATAATACAGAACAAGGTGGATAAACAGTTTAGTAAACATGCAAACAACATCCCTGATGAGAATCTGTAATAGATACACACTTACCTTTAACTGGTGATTATTTTATTTGAGGCTTAAACATATTACTTCAAAGATTTATCTCTTTTATTGACTAATAACCATGGAAATATATACATATATTACTTAAATTCTCAAAACTACTAATTGAGCATAAGGAAAAAAATGCTACACTGGAATTGGATTCAGTGCACTGAAAACAGACCAGTCTCAGTTTCTTACAC
The DNA here is from genome assembly GCF_009873245.2 of Balaenoptera musculus. NCBI lineage: Eukaryota > Metazoa > Chordata > Mammalia > Artiodactyla > Balaenopteridae > Balaenoptera > Balaenoptera musculus. The sequence continues at coordinate 17,729,054 of NC_045797.1, forward strand.
AAAACAAATAGGAAAAGGTAATCTGATATATACTTATTAAAACATCTGCTTTGGCATCGTCTAATATCTCATTGTATGTTAGAATATTTCTGTATTATTATTGAAGATATCTAGGATTGTGTTTATCTTATGCTATGAAAGAAAATGCACAATTCTTGGTGGAAGCTTGAGACTAAGACAGTGAATATATATGGCAACATCTTCTTGCCGAGAGAAAAATGAAATACTGGACAAGGGTCAACTTATATCACATTTTTCATAGAGTCACAATCTTAGCTCAAAGCATGAATGGGTCCTTTGTTCATTTTAGCATGGTTTTGTTTCTTTCATCTTTACTTTGGTTGTTCCCTTGGTTGATTAGACTTTACCATCATTTTCTTTTCAGGAAAACCAAATAGATTCTGTATTCTTTTCATTGCTTGTAGTATGTAAGATCAATTTTACTTTTACAAACTATAGCTGGATTGGGAAAGATGGAAGAAAGTATGATGAATATGTATATATCTAGGACAGCCTCTACAATTCCGTGAATACATGCAGTAAGCATCCTTGAACTTTTTGACATCTGTCATTATGTGTACTTAATATAATTATGAAATCTAGTTAATATAATTTGGAACATGTACTTTCTTGACAAATTAATGCATGTGTTTGCATGTGCACACACACATAGAGTTCTTTCATGCAAATGTAATAAGATCTCTAATGGATAGTGTTTTTAAGCAAAGAAACTTTGGACAGAGTGACATTTCTGTATTTTCCTGTTAAGACGTACAATATAAAAAAAGCCACTGCATCTCAGAAACAATGAGACCATATCCAATTAAAATTTAATTCTACAACATTGTTAACTTAAGGGTTATTTAAATAATAGTTTTAGACATCCATAAATAATTCATTTGTTACTAATTAGAAGCTTCTACATTACCTCCTCAACTTCTGTTTAATGAGCATCCTCAGATCTTTAGGAAAATTTGAAATTGTAGACTTAGTTAGTGGGGGGATAAAAGGTAGGCAACTATTGAGATTGGTTTAACCAGACACTAAAGTTTCTTGAAATAATACTGTTTTGACAGAATAAAAATATTTATTCTCATGCCAATTATAAGAATAGTATGTATATTACAATAAATCTCTCATTCCTTTCTTATTCCTAAGAGGGTCAATCTTGCACTGGAGCAATCTGTGAGATTCTGGCAGGTCTGTAAACTCTTTAGCCAAAACAGGATGGTCATAACTAGGGTAGATGACTTGCATAGAGAGGAGTTGTTAGTTAATGTGTTATTCTGTAACATTTAACATTTTATTATCTGAGCTAGGAAAGGGAATCTGAAAATGACTTTAACATTACACTTCTTTTTACATTAATGACATTAATGAGCCACTGTACAAATTAGATGAATATGAGTTGCATGGAGTCAACATTTTGGTAGCCCTCCTTGGGATCAGTGATCCACTTACCTGTGTGAGGCATTAACCAAATAGTCAAATCATATCCCCTGATGAGGTGTCAATTTACTGGTATATAATTGGTACTTTCAGAGAAAAGCCTGCTATAGAGGCAATATTTATTTAATTGAGTAACTGAACCTAGAATATTATACCAGAAATTTGGAAGCTTACTCCGACCAAGAAATGCCATAGAGAAAATGCATAAACTCATTATTTTTCTCTCATATCACATCTAAATGTGTGGTAAAGAGAGTAAATCCAACAGGCATTTGAAAAGGGAAAATAAATCTTTACAGGCAGTGGTCTGGAGAAGATATTGTTAAGAATGAGACTTCAAGGATTCAGAGGGTTTCAATATGTGGAAAAGATGGAAACTGCACTTTAGATAATGTAGGGCTCTGAATCCTTGCTTCAGCAAAGGCTAGTTTTGTTGCTGATGTGTTAATTTGCATCTGTCTATGTGATTCTCAGTTTAAACATCTCTAAAATTAAGACATTATCTACTGCAATTAGGGTTTTTTTTGGTGAAAACTAAATTATCACAAATATAGAATGAATGCATATATAACACTAGGCAAATATATTTTAAAAACAATAACTAGAGGTAAAAAGAAAACAGCTCTAAATCCATAGTTTTAGATTCAAAGCTTTCAGAGGTACTGCTCTTGTTTTCTTTTCTGTTCGACACTACAAATGCCTCAGTGAACCAGACATGGACAACCAGCCAATAACATGCAAGTACAATAGGATCTACATTTTAACACATATAGTCTCCTTTTCATGATACTGCCTGCAAAATTAAAGAAGGCTTTGTTTTTTGTGTGTTTTTTTTTTTACAGACAGTATCCATCAGAAGGGAGTGGTCTATGAAAATGATGAATACGTACATTCACATATGTTAGTTACTAATATATCAATGATCCCAGAGTCATAAAGTGTCTTCATTTATTGCTTTACTCTTGGTTTGCTGCCACTCCCTTCAATGCTATTTTTACCGTTGCTCCTTGTGTTTTCATATACACCTAGATGATCCTTTCACTTCCCTGACCCTTCAATGTCTTGACATCCTTTTTTTCCAATGATTCATTGTCAATTTTCCTCTAATTATTCAATACCATGATTATACTCTAGATTCTGGCCATTATCACTAATTAAAACCCTCCAAATCTCAATTTCAAGCAACATATGCCATTACTACCTCTACCATCATCTATTTTTCAGCTGAATCCCTCTAGTACACTAGCTTAAATAATATTAAGATTCCACAAACCTATAGTCCCTCAGTCTTTCACTTTTTCAAATTTGTTTCTCCTTCATGTTTTTACCTCCTTCCTTACTCACTGCAAATTCCATGACCTGTTATTATAATCCCACTCTGACACACACCTTACGTTTTCTTTCTGTTTTCTAATTTTGTTGTCATTACATGAGGAGGGCAATGCTGGATTCCACCTTTTCACCTCCTCTCCACATGAACCTGCACAGTTTATCATAGCATGAGAAAAGCACCACTCAATACTCTCACAAATAGATATAAATTAATGATTGCTAGTGTTGTCAGGGGGCCCTGTGAACTATGTAACAATTATAAAATTACTTTTACCCATACTTTACTTTCATTTATTTTCCTAGAAGAATATTTCAAACTTTTCCCTCTTTCCTCAAACCTCTAACACCACATCTCCCATCTTCTGGCCTTGCTTTTCTGGTGGGAAGATTGACACAATCAGATACAAACAGCCATAACTCCCAGCATCACACACACCTCCATCTGTGCCTTCATAGTCTATCCTCTCCCTAACCTTAGGATGGGGATATGTTAATGAATATAATGAACGAAGTCATAGTCCCCCTGGATCTTATACTCATTTATCAAGAAATAAATTCTTCAAAAAAAAAAAAAAAAAAAGAGATACAAGTGGACTTATTTACAAAACAGAAATAGAATCACAGATGTAGAAAAGAAACTTATGGTTACCAAAGGGAAAGGAGTTGGGGAGGAATAAATTCGGAGTTTGGGATTAACATATATACACTACTATGTATAAAACAGATAACCAACAAGGATCTACTGTATAGCACAGAGAACTATACTCAAATATTTTATAATAACTTATAAGGGAATATAATCTGAAAAAGAATATATATATTCATATATATATATATATTCATATATATAGCTGAATCACTAGACTGTACACCTGAAACTAACAAAACACTGTAAAACAACTATACTTCAAATAAATAAATAAATAAATAAGAAAGAACTAAATTAACCTTTTGTACAATTAAAAATTCCACAATATCAAAAAAACAGAAAGAAATTTTCAAGTAGAGATAGATACTGTAAAATCATGAATAGAATTATAGGTTTGTATCCTTTTAAATAAGGAAAATATAATGAAAATAATAATTGAAAGGTCAAAAATTCTTGCAAATCATGGAAATTCATAGCAAGTAAATGGATAACAAACAGCCTATAGGAGGTAATATCCATGAGAACTGTTAGCCCTGATGAATCCTGCTACTTCTTCAAAAGAATCATGTCTCCATATTATTTGTTGATTATTCCACCCTCCAGTTAGCTTTCATCCCTCTTGCTTTTGTCGATTTTACTATCTGTTTGACTACACTAACACATGTGGTCAGGTATTTTTAAGTCATATAATGTGTATAAATGTTGTATTTGCTCAAGAAAAACCATAAACATCTAAAATGTAATTACTGATTTCTTTCCCATAATATATAGCCTAGGCTCCTGCAGGTAACAGAGGCATAACCAATATCAATTTTAATTCAATTCATGAATAATTAGAATCAGGAATAAGTTTGTAGTAGATCATCATGATTAGGGTTCCATCCAGGTAGCAGAAATAATAGAAGGTAATAGAATAAGGGACTTATTATAGAGATTTGACATCATACAATTGTGGAAAATGATTAAACAGTTTATGTCCAGAGATTCCTACTGTATTTCATCCTGAACCTGAAGTCTGCAAAGCAGGCAGTGGGAAAGGAAAAATGGATGTGAAATGACTGAGAGAATGAGAAAACTAGAATCCATGATGAACGGAACTCTTTATGTCTGTCTCTATTTCCAAGCCTCCAACTTTGATGACACAGGTCATTTACAGGAGACGTATGTGGCTTTTTCTAAGTTAACACGTACATGCTCCATGTGATAAGAAAAAATGGCAAAAGAGTTTCAACCTTTTCTGGAAAAACTGCATGCTTGGCTTCTGCCTAATAGCAACCAGGTGTTGCAACAACATGAAAGAACTGCAACAGTGTCTGACCTTACACTGACCTTCCAAAGAGAACCATGGCTGCTGCTTCAGCGTAAAAAGTCTTGTAATAATTTCCCTTTTGGCCAAGTCTAGCCTAGAAACAAAATGAGAAGAACTGTATGGAAACATAGTTTCAGGTTAGGCAGGTTGATAATGTATAAATCCATCATAGTTTGTAACTAGTTAACTTGGCACATACACCTCTTTTACCCATATGTTACTTCCAAATATAGTCAATAGGAAAATCATACTATCACCTAACACTATGTCACTAACACTTTGTATAATTAAACGTATGCTAACCCTTTTCACAAAAAAGGACAAAGTATCTCTGTATCCATATATGAGTGCTATCAATTTTTCTTCTCCCTAACCTGCTCTTTGTAACTGAAATACTGATATAACAAGATCAACTAGGAATAGCACACCTTATATCAGATTGAAGAGGGATGGGAAAAGGGAAGGAAATAAAAGATAAATATATACACAAACATATTCACTTGAAATATGAAAAATTCTTAAGGATTTTAGTCCTTATTTCTACAGCTGTTTATGTCGTTGTAGTGGTAATTTACATAAATATCTTATTCAACTATTCATTCTATATTCCTTTTGCCCTCTACAAAAGGAATTTTCTTACCCAGTGAGGTGATCTAATTTTTTTATTTCTTGATGGATATGGGATATTAGTAACCTTGATTGTATTTCTTTGTTCTAGTTTTCCATTGACTTTAATCACAGTACAGGGACATACTAAGAAACACTCCAGGAACTCTCCTACATTCCAGAATTATATCTCTTTACTCGAAATGTGTTGCTATACCCAATTTCCTCTTGGTAATCAGAATCAATCACCTATACTACAGGAATAAACTTCATCTTTGTCTCTTGCTCCACTGGCATGAAGTGGTCCAAAGTGGCCAAGGGATCATTTTGACTTTCATCCTTAACTTCCAGTGCAACCATTGTGGTGCCCCCTGGTGAAAACATTCCTCCTTCGGAACTAAGATTTCTAAACTAGTACAGCCCAAGTAGAGGGGAGGAGGAATTTTTTTCTAGGGGTAACAGTGAAATAATCTTTTCCCATTTCTCTTTCTTGATTCCTGGATCCATGAATCCTGGCTATAGGAGATATGACTTCTTAATAATGCTTAAATTAGATCAACTACAACCCTACAAGGTGTCATAACTAAATCTCTAAATGGTCATTTCTCTTCATCAGATCACTGATTTAAGGTGATGGATAGTATGATGAGACCAGTGAGTTTGATGACCTTGATCTCATTGTTTCACTTCATTTGCAGTAAAATGTGTTATTTGGGCAGAAGAAATGCTGTGTGGAATGCCATGATTGTGAATGTATTCCTTATCTATTGCTATGTAACATATTGTGATCAAGTTCATGAGTCAAAATGACAATGTATTATTTTTCTCTTTCTTTTCTTTTGGAGTCTAAGCATGGCTTAACGGGACCATCTGCATTGAGAAATATGCAAAAAATTAAATAAATTGATCTTTTCACATTGGAGGAAATTCAAACCACAAATTCATGCTGCAATGTAGTAACTCAAGGTAAAAGAATAGCTAAGATTTCAGATATGTCACTGAAAGTGTGTAGATCTAATATTTTCCTTCTTTATCAAAAATGAATTCAAAGATAAACGCTGCTGCAAATGTTTCCTCTAGGTAAAATGGTCTGGAGGAATGAAGTCTCCAAACATTTATTTTTTTATGCTTTATATATGCTATATACAAATAACTCAGTGGACAATGGAAATGTTTTATTTTTCTTTGAAAACAGAGAAATTTAGTGATTCTTAGTGATTATTTTAGTGAGATTATAAACTTCGGTGGCCACTGTTTTCTCTACCCCTTCATGCAGTGTTGTACAATCTCAGCAAAATGGAAAATTGCAGCTTCATGCAAATATTCAGCTATTTTCAGTCAAACTGCATTTCTTGAAAACAACTGATGATTGCTATCCTTTATGTTTACTTTCAGTTTTTTATTAAAAAGTGACTCAAGTATATAATAAATAGATTTCCCCCTTTTGAGAATTGTTTGCAATGATAATAGAAAAGTCTACAAGTAAAGATAAAGTTATGGTAAAGATTAATAAGCAGTATAAAATGGTCTTCATTAGCTGGCTGTTCTGATAGATTTACAGAAATCAGTTAATATTTCACGATACCTGGACAGTTAGGATTTTTCTACTGATCAAAATGATTTCCATGAAAATTGTTTAATAAAGATAATTCACATATTTAACCAATTATTTTTGTTTTTAAGAAAGCTGTTTTTTTCCTCTGATATCTTTGATTTTATATTTTGAAAATTTGGAAAGTACTGAACTCAAGAAGTCTATAAATAGCCAAAAGCTCTTAGGAATTAAAATCATTTTAGAAATTTTAATTAGTGGATCTTCAAAATCCTATAAGGGTTTGCTTTTTCACAGCAGTGCTCTTAGTTGCAATTTTTTTTCAAAAGCAATTTTTAAGAAGGTACTCTTTGGTCCACATTATCTGATACCTGTTTTTTGAATCTGAAAATCTCTAGGTAGCAAGCAATTTATTTTGTACCTCTGTGCCCTGGACACAAACACTTAAACTATTTACCACTTTGGAAATTTAACTGAAAGTAAAAGCTGTGCTGCATTGTATGGCAGAGTAGAGAACCATGGCTTGGAATATCTTGATGCTACTACATGCCACTACATGGAAGTGTCTTCAGATGGGATAGTAGAGGATCCTGTATGCAGAGAAAGAAGAGAAGAAAGAACATAAGCAAGTTTTCATATATTTTTTCTCTAATATGTTAATATTATTGGTAATTTCTTCATGAAACCAGATATATTGAATCCTTTTCATGTTCCTTCTTGAAAAAAAAAAAAAAATTATCTATGTTTCCAGGATGCCTATGCTACAGCTGTGAAGTAAGAATGCTGCCTGCCATATCAGTAAACAAAGCATATTGCAACCATCAAGCCACCACATTACAGTCATCCTGATGGTGAGCCCTGAGGGAACTCAGGAAGGAAACAAAGAATGCCCACCATCTAGCAGTCCTCAGACTGCAACCACCCTCAACAGTGCAGTCTGAGGAAACTCAGGATGAGACAACACAGGCCACTGGCCCCAGAGAGCTGAGGGGCATATCGAAGGAATGAGTTCAGTGAGCCCAGACTCTTGCATCTTCCCATATGTAGAAAAGAGCTAAATTCCTTAACTTGTGATATCTGGTTTTCTTTTATTAGTAGTAATATTTTGACATTCTGACTACCTGGTTTTGTTGCAAAAACTCCTATATATCCTGGTTTCCCCCTTTCCTCTTCAGAACAGTTTCTCAGAATTATCTGAGATGTTGTGTCCCAGGCTTAAGTTCTCAGATTTGTCCACATAATAAAACATAACCCTCAACTTTTAGGTTGTGGTTGTTTTTTTCAGTAAACACAGTGTATCCAAGTTTGAAGTATATCCTGTGTTTTACATAACTCATATTGTCACCAGATATGTCTTCCTTGCTTCCCAAATTTCACTAGTGCAATGACAGACATGGATTGATTTCATTGTGTTAATATAAAAAACACCTAGTTATACAGGAAAGGAAAGAAAGATTTTTGAGTTAAAAGAGAAGGCCTTGTTGGATAAATCTTTAGTCCCTTTGTTAAAATTCTCTGATTTTTAAGTAGTGATGGCCTAACATTAAATACGTTTTCATAAACTTTGATTTGTCTTTTTTCTAGAATTAAGCCTTATAATATACTTATTTTAGCATGGATATGACAAAATTACATGGTAGTAAACATTTTATCTTCCTGTCTTAGAATATTTTCAGAAGACAGTCACATCTTCTGAATGTGATGCATAGAACTTAGGTAACATTGGCTTGCATCAGAGAGGGGAACAACCAAATAATATTCATTTTTCAGGGGAGGTGTAAGCAAATGAACTAAATAAGTTCTGCATTTGTTGTACAGAATGACAGAAGTGTCATATGACTCTTCCAAGAATCATCATTTCTAATGGGAAACAAATGTCTAATTATCATGTTTTGTCTTCTCATCTCTCCTCATTTGTCTTTACATAGTGGATGTATTTATATAGAACTGGAAGATCTGAACTAAAGAGGATAGTGAAATATTACAGTAGAGGATTTTATTAGTTTGTACTCATATTAATGTCAGTTGAATTGGCATACTTGAGTTCTCTTTGAACCAATTAATGTGTCTCCCATTAGGAGAAAAACTAGTCTTTATCATTCTTAAATACCTTAGTATTTTAAGAGTTAAAATTACTAGTAATTATATAGACTGGAGAATTGTTATGGCATCAGATATAACAACAACAAAAAAACATAAACATCTAAGATATGGAGAAGTTATCATAAGTATTCCTATTTATAAAATATTCTAAAAGTTTAATATCTTTATTTAAGACCATTTTAAAATGTCTTAGAGCTAACTGTCCCCTGGCCATGAATATCTCAAAACTTCCATTTAAATGTGTTTTTATCAATGTCCATTCCTGTCATAATGGACAGAAAGAAACACCAGAGAAGTCATTTGAATGTACAAAAAATAAAATATAAATGTCTGACATTTGCTGAGGTGCTGGCAGAGGTGGGAAGTGATCTGTACATTTAGGGAAAGGAGAATATCTGTATGTATAAGGTTGTGAGTTACTTCATCTGAGTAAATTCTCAGCTTCTTTGCTGATAACAACATGAGGTCTGGTGCCATTAAGACATAGTACAGTCAGACTTGGACTTGGCTTCTTTCAGATTGACAGAGCTCTCAGAAGGATAAGAAAAGCATGGAAAGAGTGCACCTAGTTCTTTCATAATTTTTATGGGTAACATGCATAAGTTCAGAGTCCAATATCTTCCTACAATTATTCCATTGTTTCTGTGATGTTCCATCTTTTAAACATTTTGTAGAGTTTTGTATGTGTTTCCTCTGTCACCCAATTTGGTGTGCTTCTTAATGATTTCAGGCATGACTTCTGGGTGTTTTCACATTTTTTTCTCCCTAAGTGAAGTATCTTTGTTGGTGACATCTTCCAAAGGAAGTGTTTTCTTTTTTTTTTTTTTTTTGGCTGTGTTGGGTCTTTGTTGCTGTGCACGGATTTTCTTTTTAGTTGCAGCAAGTGGGGGCTACTCTTCGTTGCAGTGCATAGGCCTCTCATTAAGGTGGCTTCTCTTGTTGCAGAGCACGGGCTCTAGGTGCATGAGTTTCAGTAGTTGTGGCACATGGGCTCAGTAGTTGTGGCTCATGAACTCTAGAGTGTAGGCTCAGTAGTTGTGGCACGTGGGCTTAGTTGCTTCATGGCATGTGGGATCTTCCTGGACCAAGGGTCAAACCCATGTTCCCTGCATTGGCAGGCAGATTCTTAACCACTGTGCCACCAGGGAAGCCCCCAGAGGAAGTATTTTCCAGACACATGCAAATGAATTTGCTGTTTGATTCAGATCTGATAACATCTGCTTGACTGATTTGCTCCAAACACTATAGTCACAATGATCTCCCTTCAGTTCTATTTTCAGTTTGCCAACTCTCACCTCAGTGTAGGAAGCATATACTGCTGTTGCTGCCTCTTTCCACACACTGCTGCATCTGCATCTGCAAATATTTGAATTTCCTCTACATATTTTTCTATATAGTGAAGAGTGATGCACAAAAAGCTTGCATCCAACAAGAGAACGATAGAAAATTCAGTTAAAATTTTAGGTCTTTGGGATTCTTAGCAATCTATTTTATGTCTCAAATAGAAATTAATCTTGTCATTCATTTATCAACTCAATTACTCCCTATATGTGTATTTATTAACAATTCATTCTCTACCTGAAATAAGTTAATGAAAAAACACAGCTTTTGTCTCTGAAAAACTCACTGATTCATTTATTATAGTAACATCAAATCATAAAGATAAAAAGTAAGTGTTTTTATAGTTGTATTTATAAACATAATACACACATTGATGAACATCCCTCTCCCACCAAGAAGAAATGATCAAGTAAAGCAAAGTAGAGGAGATGATATCCGCAAAGCTTTAAATGATGATAGAAATGTGGGAAATTCTCAAGTAAGAGAAGGTTCTACATGACTAACATCTTTCTGTCCCTTTTTTTTTTTTTCCAGTGAGATCTTTATAATATTTCACAATCTTCTCTCATCTAAACTCTCCTGATTTTTTCAGTTTTTCATCATATAAAGAATTTCTGAATTGCTTTAGAATTTTGACTTTTCTAACTGGAATATATCCTCCTTCCTCTGGCAACTAGAATGAGCATATTCCAAATAAAGCAGAATATGAAGATGATAATCATGGAAGTAGAAAATAATTGAAACCTGATTATCTTTAATGTAATTTATACTTATTTTACACCCTTTGTAGCTCAATTGGTTTGTCATCCATTTTAATTTAATAAAGGTGATAAAATGACAAACCTCCTTAATTATTAACACAACATAATATGAAATTTAAACAATAATAACTTCACATTTTCCTATATTGATGTGTGTCAAACAAAGCTCAACTTTCTCTTCCCCACATAATTTCCACTGTTTCCAGTGGTAACACTATTGCCTGGTCAAGTCAAGAAAACATCATGTGCATTCAAGTTACTCTGCAAGTGTTGATCTTTTATTGCATATAAAGTTGTTTATTTCCCCACCAATGGGAAAAACTTTTATTAATATATATATGGCTGTAATTTTCAGTATAAATAATATATGAAATGTAGGGATAAAAACTTTCAAGAGTGAGAATTCATGAAAGGAAAATAACTACTCCACTACTTTGGGCTCCATGTATTTTGACTTAGATATTCCCAAACCATTAGTTTATCATTAAAGGAAGTCCTTGATGTTTCTCTCAAATCCAGCACTACATAACATTTTTAGAGCTCTGTGATCTCTGTGCTCCAAAAAAAACCTCTTTCATCATCTTTCTGTTCCTCTTTGAAAGAACTTGGATGTAAACAGATAGACATTTTGATTTTCCTATTTTCTAAATCAAATAACAACAATTCTTAACTTTTAACATCATTCAATTTTACTTTGTGAAAAGAAGTCAACAAAGTGAGTTTGCTTCTGTGATTTGTTATGATAATATTAAGTGATAAATGAATGATGAATGTATACATAATTAGAAAACAAAGATTCTTATAATGAAAAAGTCAAATTTTAAAATAATATGCCTTAAAGTATTTTCAAACAACCTGATACACATTTATTTTGAAAATATTATATTGTTCATGTTTAGTATCAGACAACACATCTGTGAAAACACAATAATAAATGTGTATCAATGTGCAGTATTTTAATATGAAGAATGAACCTACAAAATTCAGTGGCTTCTCATTTAAACCATATTTAAGAGTTTTTAAAAGTGATAGCTGTGGCTCTTTCTGGTTATTTGCTAAGGCTGGCAGATGGCATAACTGAACTGTTAAAGTCATCTTTCCATCTGCTCAATCATTCATGATGTCCTTACTATTTATAATGAATACCATTGACTATAGTATTGTGTTAAAGCAATACAATTAAGGGTTTGATTAACATATGCCTCAAATCATTGATGTAATTACATAGTCCTCAGACCTTATCATCATTACAGATTATGGTTTCAAAGGTAAGACTAAATATGATTATTATTGCACATGCAGCCTCACTTTGGAAAAGTATATATATCATGTAGTCAAAAAATAATTGATTTTATTTAATGTAATGGCATATTGGCCCCAGAGCAGCCTTTTGATTTGATCTTACCAAAAATAATAATTTAGAATAAGTATGAATACATATTATTTATATTTTTTGAACATATGCATTTTATATATAATATACATACATATGAATATGATATATAAACACCATACAACACATATATGATTTATCCATTTAAAAATGTACATGTGGGCTTCCCTGGTGGCGCAGTGGTTGAGAGTCTGCCTGCCAATGCAGGGGACACGGGTTCGAGCCCTGGTCTGGGAAGATCCCACATGCCGCGGAGCAACTAGGCCCGTGAGCCACAATTGCTGAGCCTGCGCGTCTGGAGCCTGTGCTCCGCAACAAGAGAGGCCGCGATAGTGAGAGGCCCACGCACCGCGATGAAGAGTGGCCCCCGCTTGCCGCAACTGGAGAGAGCCCTGGCACAGAAACGAAGACCCAACACAGCCATAAATAAATTAAATAAATAAATAAATAAAAATTAAAAAAAAAAGAGTTTCATAGTTTAAAAAAAAAAAAAAAAAATGTACATGTACAGATATTCTGCATTTCAGAATGCAGAATATAACTTGATTTGCAGAATAACTTGATTTGACAGACATACTGTGAAATAGTAGATTCCAGAACAAAATAGAAATTTAAAAGCCTTAAGTACACATTATTTTAACATATATTTTATCACAATTTATTTTTGAAAACACTTTTTAAAAAATATTTATTGGAGTATAATTGTTTTACAATGTTGTGTTAGTTTCTGCTTTATAACAAAGTGAATCAGCTATATGTATACATATATCCCCATATGCCCTCCCTCTTGAGCCTCCCTCCCACCTGCCCTATCACACCTCTCTAAGTCATGGTCATGAAGCACCGAGTTGATCTCCCTGTGCTATGCAGCTGCTTCCCACTAGCTATTTTACATTTGGTAGTGTATATATGTCAATGCTATTCTCTCACTTCGTCCCAGCTTCCCCTTCCCCCTCACCCATGTCCTCAAGTCCATTCTCCACGTCTGTGTCTTTATTCCTGTCCTGCCCCTAGGTTCATCAGAACCATTCTTTTTTTAGATTCCATATATATGTGTTAGCATATGGTATTTGTTTTTCTCATTTTGACTTACTTCAATCTGTATGACAGACTCTAGGTCCATCCACCTCAGTACAAAAAACTCAATTTCATTTCTTTTTATGGCTGAGTAATATTCCATTGTATATATGTGCCACATCTTCTTTATTCATTCATCTGTCAATGGACACTTAGGTTGCTCCCATTTCCTGGCTATTGTAAATTGTGCTTACAATGAACATTGTGGTACATGACTTTTTTGAATTATGGTTTTCTCAGGGTATATGCCCAGGAGTGGGATTGTTGTGTTGTACAGTAGTTCTATTTTTTGTTTTTAAAGGAACATCCATAATGTTCTCCATAGTGGCTGTATCAATTTACATTCCCACCAACAGTGCAAGAGGGTTCCGTTTTCTCCACACCCTCTCCAGCATTTATTGTTGTGTAGATTTTTTGATGATGGCCATTCTGACAGCTGTGAGGTGATACCTCATTGTGATTTTCATTTGCATTTCTCTAATGATTAGTGATGTTGAGCATCCTTTCACGTGTTTGTTGGCAATCTGTATGTCTTCTTTGGAGAAATGTCTATTTAGGTCTTCTGCCCATTTTTGGATTGTGTTGTTTGTTTTTTTGATATTGAGCTGCATGAGCTGCTTGTATATTTTGGAGATTAATCCTTTGTCAGTTGCTTCATTGGCAAATATTTTCTCCCATTCTGAGGGTTGTCTTTCTGTCTTGTTTATAGTTTCCTTTGCTGTGCAAAAGCTCTTAAGTTTCATTAGGTCTCATTTGCTGATTTTTATTTCTATTTCCATTACTCAATAAGGTGGGTCAAAAAGGATCTTGTTGTGATTTATGTCATAGAGTGTTCTGATTATGTTTTCCTCTAAGAGTTTTATAGTGTTTGGCCTTACATTTAGGTCTTTAATACATTTTGAGTTTATTTTTGTGTATAGTGTTAGGAAGTGTTCTAATTTCATTCTTTTACATGTAGCTGTCAAGTTTTCCTAGCACCACTTTTGAAGAGGCTGTCTTTTCTCCATTGTATATTCTTGCCTCCTATGTCAAAGATAAGGTGACCATATGTATGCGGGTTTATCTCTGGGCGTTCTATCCTGTTCCATTGATCTATATTTCGGTTTATGTGCCAGTACCATGTTATCTTGATTACTGTAGCTTTGTAGTATTATCTGAAGTCAGGGAGCCTGATTCCTCCAGCTCTGTTTTTTTCTCTCAAGATTGTTTTGGCTATTCGAGGTGTTTTGTGTTTCCATACAAATTGTAAAATTTCTTTTTCTAATTCTGGAAAAATGCTATTGGTAGTTTGCTAGGGATTGCATTGAATCTGTAGATTGCTTTGGGTAGTATAGTCATTTTCACAATGTTGATTCTTCCAATCCAAGAACATGGTATATCTTTCCATCTGTTTGTATCATCTTTGATTTTTTTCATCAATGTCTAATAGTTTTCTGCATACAGGTCTTTTGTCTCCTTATGTAGGTTTACTCCTAGGTACTTTATTTTTTTTGTTGCAATGGTAAATGCAAGTGTTTCTTTAATTTCTCTTTTTGATTTTTCATTGTTAGTGTACAGGAATGCAAGAGACTTCTGTGCATTAATTTTATATCCTGTTACTTTACTAAATTCATTGATTGGCTCTAGTAGTTTTCTGGTAGCATCTTTAGGATTTTCTATGTATAGTATCATGTCATCTGCAAACAGTGACAGTTTTACTTCTTCTTTTCTGATTTGGATCCCTTTTATTTCTTATTCTTCTCTGATTGCCATAGCAAAACTTCCAAAACTGTGTTGAATAATAGTGCTGAGAGTGGGCTCCCTTGTCTTGTTCCTGATCTTAAAGGAAATGGTTTCAGTTTTTCACCACTGAGAATGATGTTGGCTGTGAGTTTGTCATATATGGCCTTTATTATGTGGAGGTAGGTTCCCTCTATGCCCACTTACCGTAGAGTTTTTATGATAAATGGGTGTTGAATTTTGTCAAAAGCTTTTCCTGCATCTATTGAGATTATCATATGGTTTTTATCCTTCAGTTTGTTAATATGGTGTATCACATTCATTGATTTGCATATATTGAAGAATCCTTGCTTTCCTGGGATAAATCCCTCTTATTCATGGTGTATGATCCTTTTAATGTTCTTTTGGATTCTGTTTGCTACTATTCAGTTGAGGAATTTTGCATCTATGTTCATCAGTGATATTGGCTTATAGTTTTCTTTTCTTGTGACATCTTTGTCTGGTTTTGATATCAGGGTGATGGTGGCCTTGTAGAATGAGTTTGGGGGCATTCCTCCCTCTGCAATATTTTGGAAGAGTTTGAGAAGGATAGGTGTTAGCTCTTCTCCAAATGTTTGATAGAATTCACCTGTGAAGCCATCTGGTCCTTGGCTTTTGTTCACTGGCAGATTTTTAATCAGTTTCAATATCAGTGCTTGTGTTTGTTCTGTTCATATTTTCTACTTTTTCCTGGTTCAGTCTTGGAAGGTTGTACTTTTCTAAGAATTTGTCCATTTCTTCTTGGTTCTCCATTTTATTGGCATATAGTTGCTTGTAATAGTCTCTCATGATCCTTTGTATTTCTGCTGTGTCAGTGGTTATTTCTCCTTTTTCATTTCTAATTCTGTTGATTTGTCTTCTCCCTTTTTTTCCTGAAGAGGCTGGCTAATTGTTTATCAATTTTGTTTATCTTCTCAAATAACCAGCTTTTAGTTTTATTGATCTTTGTTATTGTTTCCGTCATTTCTTTTTCATTGATGTCTGATCTGATATTTATGATTTCTTTCCTTCTGCTAACTTCAGGTTTTTTTCTGTTCTTCATCCTGTAATTGCTTTATCTGTAAGATTAGGTTGTTTATTTGAGAATTTTCTAGTTCCTTGAGATAGGATTGTATTGCTATAAACTTCCCTCTTAGAACGGCTTTTGCTGCATCCCATAGGTATTGGTCATCATGTTTTCATTGTCATTTGTTTCTAGGTATTTTTAAATTTCCTCTTTGATTTCTTCAGTGTTCTCTTAGTTATTTAGTAGCATATTGTTTAGCCTCCATGTGTTTGTATTTTTTACAGTTTATTTCCTGTAATTGATCTCTAGTCTCAGAGCACTGTGGTCAGAAAAGATGCTTGATACAATTTCAGTTTTCTTCAATGTACCGAGCCTTGATTTGAGGCCCAAGGTATGGTCTATCCTGGAGAAATTTCCATGTACACTTGAGAAGAAAATTTATTCTGTTGTTTTTGGATGGAATGTCCTCTAAATATCAATTAAGTCCATATGGTCTACTGCATCATTTAAAGCTTCTGTTTCCTTATTTATTTTCATTTTGGTTGATCTGTCCATTGGTGTAAGTGGGGTGTTAAAATCCCCTATTATTATTGTGTTACTGTTGATTTCCCCTTTTATGGCTGTTAGCATCTGCTTTATATATTGAGGTGCTCCTATGTTGGGTGTATAAATATTTACAATTGTTATATTTTCTTCTTGGATTGATCCCTTGATCATCATGTAGTGGCCTTCCTTGTCTCTTATAATAGTTTTTATTTTAAAGTCTATTTCATCAAATATTAATATTGCTACTCAGCTTTCTTTTGACTTCCATTTGCATGGAATATCTTTTTCCATCCTCTCACTTTCAGCCTGTATGTGTCCCTAGGTCTGAAGTGGGTCTCTTGTAGACAGCATTTATATGGGTCTTGTTTTTGTATGCATTCAGTGCATCTGTGTCTTTTGGTTGGGGCATTTTATCCATTTACATTTAAGGTAATTATCGATATGTATGTTCTTATTACCATTTTCTTAATTGTTTTGGGTTTGTTATTGTAGGTCTTTTCCTTCTCTTGTGTTTCCCTCCTAGAGCAGTTCCTTTAGCGTTTGTTGTGAAGCTGGTTTGGTGTTGCTGAATTCTGTTAACTTTTGCTTGTCTGTAAAGGTTTTAATTTCTCCCTTGAATCTGAATGAGATCCTTGCTAGGTAGAGTAATCTTTGTTGTAGGTTTTTCCCTTTCATCACTTTAAATATGTCCTGCTACTCCCTTCTGGCCTGCAAAGTTTCTGCTGAAAGATCAGCTGTTAACATTATGGGGATTACCTTGTATTTTCTTTGTTGCATTTCTATTGCTTCTTTTAATATGTTTTCTTTGTATTTAATTTTTGATATTTTGATTAATATGTGTCTCAGTGTGTTTCTCTTTGGGTTTATCCTGTATGGGACTCTCTGTACTTCCTGGACTTGACTGACTCTTTCGTTTCCCATGGTAGGGAAGTTTGCAACTATAATCTCTTCAAACATTTTCTCAGACCCTTTCTTTTTCTCTTCTTCTTCTGGAACCCAAATAATTCGAATGTTGGTACGTTTAATGTTGTCCCAGAGGTCTCTGAGACTGTCCTTAATTATTTTCATTCTTTTTTCTTTATTCTGCTCTATGGCAGTTATTTCCACTATTCTATCTTCCAGGTTACTTATCTGTCCTTCTGCCTTACTTATTCTGCTCTTGATTCCTTCTAGAGAATTTTTAATTTCATTTACTGTGTTGTTCATCATTGTTTGTCTGCTCTCTAGTTCTTCTAGGTCCTTGTTAAACGTTTCTTGTATTTTATCCATTTTATTTCCAAGATTTTGGATCTTCTTTACTATCATTACTCTGAATTCTTTTTCAGGTAGGCTGCATATTTCCTTTTCATTTGTTTGGTCTGGTGGGTTTTTACCTTGCTCCTTCATCTGCTGCTTATTTCTCTGTCTTCTCATTTTGCTGAACTTACTGAATTTGGGGTCTCCTTTTCATAGGCTGCACGATAGTATTTCCTCTTATTTCTGGTGTCTGCCCCCAGTGGGTGAGGTTGGTTTTGTGGCTTGTGTAGGCTTCCTGGTTGGGGGGACTGGTACCTGTGTTCTTGTGGGTTGGGCTGGGTCTTGTCCCTCTGGTGGGCAGGGCCACATCCAATGGTGTGTTTTGGGTGTCTGTGAACTTAGTGTGACTTTAGGCAGCCTGTCTGCTAATGTGTGGGTTTGTGTTTCTGTCTTGCTGGTTGTTTGTCATGGGGCATCCTGCATTAGAGCTTGCTGGCTGTGGGTGGAGCCGGGTCTTAGTGTTGAGATGGTGATCTCTGGGAGAGCTCTTGTTGATTAATATTACATGCAGCTGGGAGGACTCTGATGGTCCAACATCCTTGATTCAGCTTTCCCACCTCAGAGGCTCATGCCCAACACTGGGCCAGAGCACCAGGACCCTGCCAGCTGCACAGCATGGAAGAAAAGGAAGAAAACAAAGCAAAACAAAACAGAAAACTGAACAGAGAGAACCCCAAAACAAATAGTAAAAGCAAAACTAAACAGACAAAATCACACAAAGAAACACACACACACACTCACAAAAAAGAGGAAAAAAAAAAAAAGAGCAACCATACCAATAAAGAAACCCACAAATGAAAACAAACACTAAAAACTAAACTAAGATAAACATAACACCATAATCAAATAAAACACAGAAAGCAAACCCCAAGTCCACAGTTGCCCCCAAAGTTCCCTGCCTCAATTCTGGGGACACTCATTGTCTATTCAGGTATTCCACAGATGCAGGGTTTATGAAGCCATTTGCGGGGATTTCATCTGCTGCTCCTGAGGCTGCATGGAGGGATTTCCCTTTCTCTTCTTTGTTTGCTCAGCTCCAGGTGTTCAGCTTTGTTTTTGGCCCCACCTCTGTGTGTAGGCTGCCCTCAGGTGTCTGTTCCCTGCCCAGACAAGAGGGAGTTAAAGCAGTGGCTGATTAGGGCTCTCTTGCTCACTTAGGCCAGGGAGAGAGAGGGGTACTGTAGTCATAATTGGGCTGCGTGGAGGGCCTGTGGTGGCAAAGTTTCAACAGTCTGAGGCACGCTGTGTGTTCTCAAGGAGAAGTTGGCTCTGGATCATGGGACCCTGGCAGCAGTGTGCGTCACAGGCTCCCAGGAGGGTGTGGATAGTGACCTGTGTTTGCACACAGGACCCTTGGTGGCATCAGCGGCAGCAGTGGCAGTCCATGTTCACCTCTGGGGTCCAAGATGATAGCTGCAGCTTGTGCCCATCTCTGGAGTTCACTTAGGCAGTGCTCTGCCATCTGTGGGCACACGGAGCAGGAAGTCCCTCTCCTTGTGCACCCCAAAACAATGGTCTCTTGCCTCTCCAGCAGGTCCAGCCTTTTTCCCAGACCCCTTCTTGGCTAGCTGTGGTACACTAGCCCCGCTCAGGCTGTCTTCAGGTAGCCAACGTTGGTCCTCTCCCTGGGGTCTGACCTCTGAAGCCCAAGCCCAAGCCTCAGCTCCCAGCCCCCACCCACCCTGGTGGGTGAGCCGACAAGTGTCTCAGGCTGGTGAGTGCTGGTCAGCACCAGTCTTCTGTGAGGGAATCTCTCTGCTTTTCTCTCTGCACCCCTGTTGCTGTGCTCTCATCTGTGACTCCAAAGCTCCCCACCCTCCATTCCCGCCAGTGAGGGGGCTTCCTAGTGTGTGGAAAGTTTTCCTCCTTCACAGCTCCTTCCCAGACATACAGGACTCATCTCTATTCCTTTGTCTCTCTTCTTTTTTTTTTTTTTTTTCTTTTGCCCTAACCAGGTGCATGGGGGTTTTCTTGCCTTTTTGGAATTCTGAGGTTTTCTGCCAGCGTTCAGTAGGTGTGCTGTAGGAGTTGTTTCTAAAGTAGATGTATTTTTGATATCTTTGTGGGGAGGAAGGTGATCTCCACGTCTTACTCCTCCACCATCTTGAAGGTCTCCTTCGAAAAACACATTTTTTCTGATTGCAAAAGAATTTTCACTGCTTGAATTTCTGTATCTTAACCAGTGGGCTGTTATTTAATCTCATTTTTTTGTGAAGATTACACTCTTACGTTTTGCTACTCATTCTCCCATAAAATTTTAAAAGATCATCTAATTTTTTTTCAAAATATGTATGCTCCTTGGTAAAGTTTGTAAAAATGTACAAAAGCAGAAAGATAGTACCCATTACTTCACTATTCAGAGGAAACATGTCAAAATAGCAGCCATCCTATAAAAAAGAGACAACCAGAAATAAGTATTCAGAATCAAATGCAAAATATATTTTTCTAAGACCTAGAAATGAAACAGATGTGTAAATCATTGAATAAAGCTGAAGCTGCAGATTGGAAATTTGACTACTTTCATGAAAAATTTGAATTAAAAATTCTCAATATTGAGGAAAAGCCTAAGGCAGGCTCACTGTCACTGAAAAATAAACAAACAAATAAATCTTGCTAAGTCCTGAATGGAACTAAAACTTATTGGAAAATACAAGCCAACAGATACTGAGTCAACCACTTAACGTCTCTCTAACTGAAGTTTATATTGAGAGGAAAAAAAAGAAAGAGAAAGAAAACAGGGGGGAAATGTCCACCCCCACCCCGAGAATGAGTTCACAGACTGTACTTTCAAAATACACAAAGAACACTGACACTGAAAGAAATGATCAAAATTCATATTTGGAATAAAATTTATTCTACATAAAAATCTTTAAAAATCTTGAAAGTGAAAAGGTATCACTCAAATTAGATATGCAAAGGAAGAAACAAATTACAATTTGTTGTAAATTCTCAATTTACAACATTGTGTGAAGAACTGACACATCACAATAGAAGACACACAAGTAACCAAAAATAATACAAAAAGTTGTTCATCATCATTAGTTACCAAGAAAATGCAAATTCAAACCACAATGAGGCACCACTTCAAATGCATTAGAATTGTCTAAAATACAAAATCATTAATGCCAAGTGTGAAGATACAGAATTACTACAATTTTTATACTCTGCTGATGGGTGTATAAAACATAAAACTATTTTGGAAAGCACGTTTGCTGCTTCTTATAAAGTGAAATATGCACTAAACATATAATCTAGAAATGCAATTCTTATATATTTATATGCAAATACACATAATAGCTATATTCATAGTAGCCCAAAGCAAGAAATAACCCAAATGTCAATCAATTGGTCAATGGATAAATACAATTCAATACTACTCAGCAGTAAAATGAAAAGAGCCATCCATCCATAGCACAACACTGGTGAATCTAAATATATATGATGTAAAAGCCAGAAACAGAAGAGTAAATATTGTATGGTTCAATTTATTTGAAAATCTAGAATGGACAAAACTAATTTTTGAAGATAGAAACCAGATCAATGCCCTGGGTGGGGGATGATTGATTAAATGCAAAACACCATAAAGATCTTGGACGAACTTTCTAGTGTAATAGATATATTTTATATTTTGAGTAGTGTGTGATAGAGTGGTTACCCGATTGTGCGATTGTCAAAACTTAATAAACTATCCATTTAAAATGTGTGTGTTTTATTGTATTAAAATTACAGCACAGTAAAATTGATCTAAAAATGCAGGGTGACAGGGGCTTCCCTGGTGGTGCAGTGGTTGAGAGTCTGCCTGCTAATGCAGGGGACACAGGTTCGGGCCCTGGTCTGGGAAGATCCCACATGCCGCGGAGCAACTACGCCCGTGAGCCACAATTACTGAGCCTGCGTGTCTGGAGCCTGTGCTCCGCATTAGGAGAGGCCGCGATAGTGAGAGGCCCGCGCACCGCGATGAAGAGCGGCCCCCGCTTGCCGCAACTGGAGAAAGCCCTCGCACAGAAATGAAGACCCAACACAGCCATAAATAAATAAATAAATAAATAAAATTAAAAAAAAAAAATGCAGGGTGACAGAATTGAAGAATCAATAACCAATTAGTGATGCAGTAATAGTTGTATAGAATACTATAGTATTGTAGTAAAAGACAATATTGATGTGTCATGTAAGAACCAACTCAAAGTGGCAAAGATATTGAGGGAGAGAGAAAGAGAGAGAAGAACAAAGGAGAAGAAGAAGGCAGTCAAACAGCAGAAATACAATTAAATCTACACTCAAACCTATTTGATGAAACAGCAGCTCAAAAAAACTAAGAGAACATTTTTATATCCAATAGAAGGTAGAAAGACAGATTGCCTACAAAAATTGAGGACAGACTTCTCATCAGCAACCAAAGACACTAAAATATAATGAAGTAATTTCTTCAGAATGTTTTTGCAAATAAAAAAACACACAAATCACCTGTCTTTTTATCTTAAACCTAACCATACTATGATGCAAGGGTAATAAGATAAAATTTCAGTAATACAAAGGAAAAATAATTTAATATGTATAGTCCCCTGAATAGAAAAAAATGCTTGAAATTATGATGTTAAACTTGTTTTAAAAATGTGAATTTGCTCCAAAACAACTGATATATTGTGGAATAATCTGAGCATAACATTATTTTCACATTTGCTTGATTTATCCATGAGAAACACTAGATAAATGCAGAAAACTGCACCCTGCTGAACTTCCACATGGAAACAAAAATCTCAGATATCTGCAGGCTTCCTCAGTTCACCATGTGTATTATAAGAGACATCCATCCATATCTGGTATTGCAAAGTTCCATCTGGTTTCAGATAACCCTCTTCTTACAACTTCACAATAATTTACAAGCTGTGACCCTTCTTACATCCACTTTGACAAGCAAAATTCAGGTCTTTTTTCTTGCAAAGTATATTTAATGTAGATTTTACATATTTCTTATATATTGATCATGTACAACACTTTGCCACCATTTTTAATTAGGTTCCTATCTTTTTCTATGTGTCATTGACAAAGGGTTTGAGTGTTTGACCAAATCCCATTTTATCCACAAAATGAATGAATTTTTATTTTACAGTTTTAAATAATGCAGTGATTTTTAGGAACCACATCATCCTGGAGCAGACTTGCTTGTGTCTAACTTCAATATACATGAAAAATTAAGCCAGAATATTAGAAGGAAAACAAAACACAACAGATAAAATGTGTTCATAAATATGATGAACTATTGACTGATATTACTATATCAATAACTTAAACTATTTCATCATTGCTATTGTCATGAAAGTGTATGTGTTAATTGATTTAAGCTACACTCCAGTGACAATGTGTATTCCTGATTAGAATATTATCATATTACTAATTGAGTGGACAGCTGGCATTATCAGAAATTCCATACTTGATGGCAGCTACTTAAGCTGTCACTTTATCTATCTTTAACACTGACAAATCAGATATTTTGTTAATCTGAAAAACAAATGTCAGAGACATACTTTTACTGGTAAAATCAGTGTGTTGTGAATTAGCATAAAACTATTTTAAATAAAGATATGATGTATATATATATATATATGATGTGTGATATATACATATATATATGTATATTCTTGTTGAAACAGCTTAAGAATCTGCTGAAGCATATAGTCTGCACTCAGGGGTGGTGTCTGAAGATTGAGATATAAAAGACTCTGTGTCCAAAATTTGGTTAAGATAAGTTCAGAGTGCTTCATGCTGTAGGGGTAACCTAATCATGCATTTGGAATATTCTGCTATGTGCTGGCAATAAACATGTCTTGCAAGGTGGTGGTCTGAACACATAAAAGGTCAGAGAACTGGGACTATGTAGATGTTACAGAAGATATTATAGACATATTTTGGTTTTTAATGGATTTTTAAGTAATTTATATCTGTATGGTCAAAATTTAATTGGCTCATTTATACTTGGTAATAAGGTTATGTATGAGTATTAATTCTCACCACAGATACTTCAGTGGCCACAATGACTAATTAAATAAAATAAAACTTATGCAAATTGGTCTTATTTAGTTCATGACTGTTAAATGAAGAATGATACATCTAATATTGTGGGGGGTTTTTAATGATAAAGTATTAAACCATAAAGCAAGATGCAGCTAATTGGTTAATGTGAAATTAAGCACGATAAGGCCTTTATCTTAGAGGAAGGAAAGAAACATTGAATAACCTTTATATATATATATATATAGCATTCAATACAATATATAAAAATATAACAACATATAATAAAGTATACATTCTATTATTATGGGATATATAATAAAACTGTATTGTTATATGAGTATCTATAGATCTTATGGTATCAAATAGAAGTAATATAACAATAGCTTCCAAAATATCACAGGGAAAGAAAGGGATGTCAAGAAAAAAAATCAGTCCCATAAAAGACCTTTGGGAGAAAGATTAAAAAAAATAAAGACTGATAAAAGAAAATAAAGCTGCAGATCCTAATCACAAATTATTAGTGTGAGAGATCGTATTATTAACCCCAATATGTTACCTCTACTTGTATACATATTATTTACCAGGTGATTTTGCATTTCTTTTCATTAAAAGGAAGAAGCTTATTTTTCCACCTTTGTGCTTTTGAAACTATCTTGAATAGACCGTTTCTTTGTACTTCTGATATGATTTTTGTTAGCCCTCTGGTTCCTAAAGGGAAGATGAGACCCTCTTGGTAAGCCCACTCTAGGTGACTGGTCTTAGCTAAGCCTAGCTGTGTCTGTCAACATCCAATAAATCCACAGACACATGAACTAAATAAGAGAAATATATCATTGTTTGTTTAATAAAATTTGTTGCATGGCAATAAATGACTGATACAATTAGTAACTAACTTCATTGAAGACAACTTTGTCATTTAATACAGGAGTACCCAAGATGATCAGGTTAGAATTACAATTATATAATGCTTTAAAGTGTGTGATACTTTAAAAACAAACCTGAATCAAAGGCCTACACAAAGACTGAAAATGAAGTGATGAAAAAATAATTTAAACCAGAAAACATATTAAAGAAAATCTGAGGGAGAAAGTCTAATATCAAACATAATATATTTAAAGAAAAAAACAAACGTGGATATACTGGAAGTGTTTCATTTGCCCCTCCATGTCCTCCCTCCATATTTCTCCACCCTACACTTTGCTTCCTCCAGCAGGACAGTATATACTACATCACCCAAATTTCTAGTTGGATTTGGTTAATGGTGAGTCTATACAAAATACTGAAAAGATGGAAAGTAGTATAGCCAAGGAATTTTTTCCTGTGTCTCTACAAGTTTGACTTGAACTGGCAGCTATTTCTCCAACTGAAGATTTTTACCTCTTTCATTGTGGTCTCCTCCTTATGATTCTCATCTGGATTCCCATTGTTGATCTTTTTCCCCGCTCCTTCAGGCCAAGAGATAGTAATAACTATTTTTCAGCAAGCCCCACAACTCACTTCCACTTTTGTAATCAGTCCTTTTGTAAATAACTCCTCCTTGAATTGTGCTACTTTGAATATGTGCCTCCTTGTTTGATACAGAAAATGGGAAGTGGAAATTGGCCACAGACTCAAAAACGGGTTTCATGGATTGGACTGAACACATATTTAAGGAGAGTAGAGATAACTCTCTTGCTTATTGTATGAGATGAGACAAATAATCCACAATGTGTGTTAGCAACATGATTACTCAAATTTTTACTGTTGGCATCATGAGATAAAGTACAGATGGAATGCAGAGACTAGAAAAATTGAGTGGCTGTGCAGCTTTGTCACTAAGGCAAAATAATTTATAAAAACCGTGTTCTCTGGTTTCTTCTGGAGAATTTAAAGACTCTATCCTGAGAATACATAATTAAAAGCTACAAATATACACTTACAATACATATTACAAAAATTCCTCCCTGGAAGCATTGAAGGAGCCCTCACCTCCTGCAGTTGCATCCAGAAAGGTTGAGAGCCAAGCCTAGGGTCTGACTGTGGTTTGCAATACTGATTAGTGATCAGTCTCATGAACCTGCTTACACTGAAGACAGTGAAAGATACTGATGGGGATGGGGAGGGAACTAGGGCATGAGATGGGCAAACATAAATGAGGAGGAAATTTTTAACTTAAACATTTCCTTCAACTTTCACATAAAACCCTTTCAATGACTATCCTTGGGGCATCATCTTTATTGAGATGATGATTGATCTTAGGATACACTTCTATCACCTCTAAGTCCATAATGAGACAATTCAGATATACTCTTGACAGAGAGGGATAAGGACTGGTCTAGGTTGCTTACTAAGAGCCTGGACTAAACCATGGACAACTATTAATGAAGTAGAAATGCCAAGACAACCCTGGCATATAAATGAAGGGTGACAATGATCCAGGGAACTGGAGATAAATAAATTTGCTATGGCAAGTTTTTCTGTATTCTCTTAGTTATTCTCTCCAAGAGGGCCTGGAGGATATTTTCTTCACTAAGATATTAAGAAATTCATTGGCAATGAGGGAGGCAATAGCATCCCTGAGGCACTTTATGGTAGCTGCAGACTATATCAAGAGATGACAGTGAGTGAGTCTTCATGGGAATTTTATTTCTAATCATAGTGAGAATATTGGGATCCTAGAGTGGCAGAGGCCAGGTAGTCTCGTTGCTTATCCATCACCAAGGAGATGAGTGTAATTATCATGAGAACAGGTTGTTCTCAGATTATTTTGATTCTCAGGAATCTCGGTGAATGGCAGATTAAACACAGAATTCCTAGAAATGAAATAATGAACAGCTTACTAAGATTCTATGTGGTATATATAGGAAGAAAACTGCTAGATCTCCTGGACAGAAATCTAACCAAAATCACTACAATACTGTGAAGATTCACACAGTCTTTTCATACTTCAGTTCACAGAGCAATTCATCAGACCAAGAAACAGTCAATTGATCAGTATTCCAGGTCTGCTTAAGGAAGTATTCCTTAGTGTACCCTCAGGTATACACTATAAATCTTTCTCCTATCTTCCCAAAATAAATGGACAGTAATGTACCAGGTAGGGGGAAGTAAATATCTTCCAGGAGTTATTAGATATTAACTCTGAACTTATACTGATCTCTAGACACCTGAATGAAAGTGTGGTTCTCCATGAGGGATTTGAGGAGGTTAGGATACAGATCATATTTTGGATATAGCATATTTAATAGTAGATCTGTATTATAAATGTTTTCCATAATTAGCAGTGAAATGTACAGCTGAGATTTAAAAAATAATAAATGACAGAATCCCTACACTGCTTCCTGACACTTGCAGTGTCACTATTATGATAGGAAACATGGAAGTTCCTAGGACCTTGGATTATGTCTCCACCTTTCTCCAACCTACACTTGGGTCAAGGTATTGAAACTACATGGCCTTCATTAACAGTGGTTTCAGGCTGAGTTTGGGCAAATGGGAACCTCTGTGGGAAATGGAAGGGAGGGAGGAGAATGAGTCCAGGTAATGACCAGGCTGTCTTCCTGAAAGTTTTCTGTGATAGGCTTTGCCCCTTGAATGCTTCCCTCAAGCCAAACTTCTCTGTCTTTTCCCACAATCCTCTATGTCTTGGAGTTCTCTTTTGACCCTGCATTCATTCACTATCCCTTAGATTTTCTCTAAACAGCTCCCACATCTTTGTCATTAGTTGTGTTTGTAAAAAAAGCTATTTTCAGTTATTTAATTAGACTATATATTTTTTTCCTCTTGGCAGTGACTGATACAGAATGACCCTATATAATATGAAAAAGAGTAAACCACAAATATTATGAAATATCATGCACTGATATGTGCTTGACAAAAAAGATTCAAAATCTAAATCAAAACTCATCCAATTATGAGGAGAAAATACATGAGTACAATATTTTAGATCAGGTCTATCAAAAGTTGATGAATCAAACTGACAAAAATGGTACAACTATAAAAGTTATTAACTTCATAAATAAAAAGATGATTCCATGTAAAAATCCCTGCAGACTCCAGAGAAATAAATAACATATATACTTTATGACTATTCTTGCAAGACATATAGAAGCTGTCATTCACTATTTTGAAAAAAAATATTCTCAATAGAACCCAGCAATAGAAATTTAGTCAAATATATCATGTATGTTTAGAAATTTGAAAATGCACTCAAAATAAATGCATCTATATTAGAAATAAATGAACAGAAACTTGACTAGCAAAAATCATTAAGTTAAAAATAACAAAAGGAAATAATAAAATTGAAATAACATTATTTTTTATAAACATATTTAATTGTATGAGACTAATATCATGCAATCTAAATATAGAAAGCAAGAATGTTATGGTTTTCTAATATGCTTTTTCAAATAACAACAAAGAAAGATATGATTAGAAAATGTAGGAAATATTTATCTGCACATTATAACTATTGTTTTGGAAATAATAGAAATATGTAGAACCCTGCATCCTAGAGTTAAAAATTATACCTTCTGGTTTGCCCATGGAAAATTTACAAAATTTAAGTACTTTACCCTCTGCACTAAGAACTCTGAAAAAAATCAAAGAAACTAAGTACAAAAAGAAAAAAAAAATGTTTGTCTTAACAACACACACCTGGATATTTAATTGATTACAAAAGAAATGATGATGGAAACTTATTGAATATTTTGTAGTGGACAAAAAATTAAAACAACAAGTGGTAACCTGGGGAATTTAGCTAAAGTGGTAATTAAAAAAAAAAAAAGTCATAGATTTAAATGATGGACATTTGTAAACTAAGTGTCCAATAGCAAGAATACAAAGAAAAAGCAACAGAATAGACCCTATGAAAATGGAGGATACAGATAAAAATTTTATAAGCATAAATTAATTAAATATAAAGCAAAATAAAAGAGAGTCTCAAGAGAGCCAAATAATTTTTCTTTGAAATAATAATAATTTAATGGACAAAATAGCACACTCAAAACTAAAAAACTAAAAAAAAAATAAATCACAAATGACCAATATTAGGAATAAAAACTAGGACCTAATTGGAAATGTCATTAGAAAATTTCTATTAAAATAATAGACATATTAAAAGTAATATATTTCTTCACAATATGTAAATTGTACAACAGATACATTAGAAGTAAAAACAAGTGTAAAATAAAAAAGACAAAAAAAATCCCAGAGTTTTATAAAATATATCTGTGGCCGGCCACAGGTTTAGATGTTTCCATAAACAAAAGCAAAATAGAAAGGTATAATTATATGTGAAAATCTGATAAATTGCACCGACAGTTTCGAAAAGAAAAATCAAAGTGACTAACAAGTATTTGAAAAGATGATTAATTTCACTAGTGAATAAGACATATGAAAATTAAAATGAAAATGCAACTATGCAATTGGCAAGAATTGGAAGGATAGATAATTTTAGTGTGGATGTAGAAAAGTGGAAACAAGATTGTTGTTTTTTTCTTTTTTACTGTGGATAAAAAAAAATTGTCACGCTTCTGTAGCATAATCTGGCAGTACATTACTAAATTAACTGTACTTAAGACTCATCAAACCAACTCTTGGATATTGTTGTGCTTTTTTTAAATTTTATTTTTAAATTATTTTTTAAATGGAGCTTTATTGGAGTATAATTGCTTCACAATACTGTGTTATTTTCAGTTGCACAACAAAGCGAATCAGCCATATGCATACACATGTCCCCATATCCCCTCCCTCTTAAGCCTCCCTTACATCCTCCCTATCCCACCCCTCTAGGTCATCGCAAAGCACTGAGCTGATCTCCCTGTGCTATGCTGCTGCTTCCCACCAGCCAACTATTTTTACATTCAGTAGTGTATATATGTCGACACTACTCTCACTTCACCCCAGCTTCACCCTCCCACCTCAGGTTCTCAAGTCCATTCTCTATGTCTACCTCTTTATTCCTGCCCTGCAACTAGGTTCATCAGTAGCATTTTTTTTTCCCATTCCATATATATACGTTAGCATACGGTATTTATTTTTCTCTTTCTGACTTACTTCACTCTGTATGACAGACTCCAGGTCCATCCACCTCACTACAAATAACTCAATTTTGTTTCTGTTTATGGCTGAGTAATATTCCATTGTATATATGTGCCCCATCTTCTTTATCCATTCATCTGTCGATGGACACTTAGGTTGCTTCCCTGTCCTGGCTATTGTAAATAGAGCTGTAATGAACATTGTGGTACATGTCTTTTTTGAATTATGTTTTTCTCAGGGTATATGCCCAGTAGTGGGATTGCTGGGTCATATGGTAGTTCTATTTTTAGTTTTTTAAGGAACTTCCATATTGTTTTCCATAGTGGTTGTAACAATTTACATTCCCACCAACAGTGCAGGAGAGTTCCCTTTTCTCCACAGTCTCTCCAGCATTTATAGTTTGTAGATTTTTTGATAATGACCATTCTGACTGGTGTGAGGTGATACCTCATTGTAGTTTTGATTTGCATTTCTCTAATAAATAGTGATGTTGAGTACCTTTTCACGTGCCTCTTGGCCATCTGTATGTCTTCCTTGGTGAAATGTCTATTTAGGTCTTCCACCCATTTTTTAACTGGATTGTTTGTTTTGTGTGTGTGTGTGTGTGATATTGAGCTCCATGAGCTGTTCATATACTTTGGAGATTAACCCTTTGTCTGTTGTTTCATTTGCAAATATTTTCTCCCATTCTGAGGGTTATCTTTTTGTCTTGTTTATGGTTCCCTTTGCTGTGCAAAAGCTGTTAAGTTTAATTAAGTCCCATTTGTTTATTTTTGTTTTTATTTCCATTACTCTAGGAGATGGGTCAAAAAAGATCTTGCTGTGGTATGTCAAAGAGTGGTTTTCCTATGTTTTCCTCTAGAGTTTTATAGTGTCTGGTCTTATATTTAAGTCTTTAATCTATTCTGAGCTTATTTTTGTGTATGGTGTTAGGTAGTGTTCTAATTTCATTCTTTTACATGTAGCTGCCCAGTTTTCCCAGCACCACTTATTGAAGAGGCTGTCTTTTCTCCATTGTATGTTCTCGCCTTTGTCATAAATTAGGTGCCCATATGTGCATGGGTTTATCTCTGGGCATTCTATCCTGTACCATTGATCTATATTTCTGGTTTTGTGCCAGTACCATACTGTCTTGATTACTGTAGCTTTATGGTAGAGTTTGAAGTTGGAGAGCCTGATCCCTCCAACTCCATTTTTCTTTCTCAAGATTGCTTTGGCTATTTGGGATGTTTTGTGTTTCCTAATGAATTGTAAAATTTTTTGTTCTAATTCTGTGAAGAATGCCATTGGTAATTTGATAGGGATTGCATTGAATCTGTAGATTGCTTTGGGTAGTATAGTCATTTTCACAATGTTGATTCTTCCAATCCAAGAACATGGTGTATCTTTCCATCTGTTTATGTCATCTTTGATTTCTTTCATCAGTGTCTTGAAGTTTTCTGAGTATAAGTTTTTCACCTCCTTATGCAGTTTTGTTCCTAGGTATTTTATTCTTTTTGTTGCAATGGTAAATGGGAGTGTTTCCTTAATTTCTCTTTCTGCTTTTTTCATTGTTGGTGTATAAGAATGACAGAGATTTCTGTGTATTAATTTTGTATCCTGCAACTTTACCAAATTCGTTGATTAGCTCTAGTAGTTTTCTGGTGGCATCTTTATGATTTTCTATGTATAGTATCATGTCATTGGCAAACAGTGACAGTTTTACTTCTTTTCCAAATTGTATTCCTTTTATTTCTTTTTCTTCTCTGATTGCTGTGGCTAGGACTTCCAAAACAATGTTGACTAAGAGTGGCAAGAGTGGACATCCTTTTCTTGTGCCTGGTCTTAGTGGAAATGCTTTAATTTTTTCACCATTGAGTATGATGCTTGCTGTGTGTTTGTTATATATGGCCTTTATTATGTTGAAGTAGGTCCCTGCTATACCCATTTTCTGGAGAGTTTTTATCATAAATTGGTGTTGAATTTTGTCAAAAGCTTTTTCTGCATCTATTGAGATGATCATTTGGTTTTTATTCCTTAGTTTTTTAACGTGGTGTATCACATTGATTGATTTCTGTATATTGAAGAATCCTTGCACCCCTGGGATAAACCCCACTTGATCATGGTGTATGATACTTTTAATATGCTGTTGGTTTCTGTTTGCTGGTATTTTGTTCTGGATTTTTGCATCTATGTTCATCAGTGATATTGTTCTATAATTTTCTTTTTTTGTGATATCTTTTTCTGGTTTTGGTGTCAGGTGATGGTGGCTTTGTAGAATGAATTTGGGAGTGATTCTCCATCACAATTTTTGGAAGAGTTTGAGAAGGATCGGTGTTAGCTCCTCACTAAATGTTTGATAGAATTCTCCTATGAAGCCATCTGGTCCAGGACTTTTGTATGTTTGAAGATTTTTAATTATGGTTTGAATTTCATTACTTTTGATAGGTCTGTTCATATTTTCTAATTCTTCCTGGTTCAGTCTTTTGCAGTTGTCCATTTCCAAGAATTTGTCCATTTCTTCGTGGTTGTCCATTTTATTGGCCTATAGTTTTTTGTAGTAGTCTCTTATAATCTTTTATTGTTGCAAATGCAAACTCT
Source organism: Balaenoptera musculus (assembly GCF_009873245.2). Lineage (NCBI taxonomy): Eukaryota > Metazoa > Chordata > Mammalia > Artiodactyla > Balaenopteridae > Balaenoptera > Balaenoptera musculus. Next base: position 17,761,845 of record NC_045797.1, read on the forward strand.
CATATAAGTCTTGAGGCCACAAGCATGAAGATTTTGTAACAGCTCTCTTTGTGATAGTGTAAAATAAGAGGAAGTGGTTGAGAATGCCAAACAAATACTCTGTACTATTAAAATGTTTTCCAGTGTCCAGATTCAATCTTCTACTTTCCCTGAGTTAATAGTTATGTCATCCTTCATTGATGTTAACCTCCTTCATGTATATATTCGCATATTAAGTCATATTTTAGGATTTTTCTCAAGTCAATCAATAGACATTTAAAAGTATTAAGATCTAACTGATTTGAAGTTTTACTCCTTGACCTTTTAATTATGCATTGAGGAATCATTAAGTACTCATACAAAGCAAGAGCATCATGCATCATGCTTAACAGAATCATACTCTTCATTTTATTTGTGCCTGCTTTCACTTATCTGAAGTTTTTTCTTAATTCTCATTAATTCTGAATAATTTTGTTATAGCTGTGTATCTACAGCCATTTAGATATCATTTGTTCAAATTTTTACTTCTTATACCCTTAATCCATAATAATTATTTTTAAAGTTCATTCTAAATATGTAAATTATGCATATTAAGTCTTGATTATTCACTGTAAGAAAACTCAGAGGACTGATATTCTGAAACTGGTAATGTTACAGACTTTTATTTGTAAGCTACTTAATAGGGCAGATCTCACAGGTAACAACACCTGCAGTTTTAGTTTAAATTCCACAATCTTGATAATTGTAGGCAAAATAGAAATTAGACTGACATTTTGGGGCCAATATTTCTGACCGTGTGTGTGTGTGTGTGTGTGTGTGTGTGTGTGTGTGTGTGTGCATGCATGCACATGCAGTTTGGATTGCTTGGAAAGAGTAAAGGATTAACATACTTATCTATGGTATAGTAATCCTTTATATTCTGTACTGTTACATTTTGTGTATTTCAAGTAATATAAAATTATTGCCAGTGAGTTCATGATTTTTTCGCATAAAAAGTATACTGTTTTGCTATAACTTAGTGTTTGGTATTCACATGGAAGTGATTAAAACTTTATATTCTACAATCAGCTGCTTTTTATCTCATTGACTTGTTAGTGAGTGGTGGCTAAGGAGTGTTTAGAATTGAATCAACCACTCTTGACCTGTTATTATCTATAGAAGATTTAAACCAGAATAACCTATATGTGTGGCTGGTGTGTGGCCTCTGCAACGATATCCTATTTTCATAATCTCATACTCAATTTGCTGCAGATTTCTAAAAGAGGAAATTGGTCCCACTCCAGTTGATCTGCATTCTCTTCAATACATGGAAAAATTCCACAAGGACTCATACTTGGCCTTTTCCATTATTCCAATTCCATGCCCTTTTAGAAATCTGGTTTCTAAATTTGCTTTATGATAATACAGCTATGCCAATGGTGTTCTCATTTAGTGCTTTGATGATAAAGGTCAGTCATTCTCTCCAAGGAGACCTTAAGTACTGAATATGCCTTCGAAGCCCAGAACTATTTCAGCCACTAGAAGTAAAATAAAGCTTTGAATAAAATATTTTTGGCTTAAGGATATTTGAAAGCTTTGATAAAAAATAACTTCCTGCTTAATTGACCACATGAGTCTCCACGTGAACTCAATTATCCTGTTTTATGGGTATTTGTATCATTAGACCTTTTAGAGCAGATATATTTGGAAGAAAAAAAAATACATGAATAAAGTGGCAAGATTGTTTTAATTTGCATTTGTGCATCAGTTCATTACGTAATAGCAAAATGGCAACCAAAAAATTTTGTAATAAGCATGGAGCTTTAGACATATTTAAATTCATGTAGCATATCAGCACCTAGTACAGATGAATAAATAAATAGATAACAATCAGTAATGCACATGTGCAATATGATATGTTTGTTATCTATATTGAGGAAATGAGATATTAGATTTATTCAGTCATTATATGTAAAATGAAAAAAACGTATTTAAAACTGTATAATTTTAAAAAATAAATGTATTGGTCAATAAACATCTTGGTCAATCTCACCCACCACCATTTTCTTTGAATAGGCAGTAGGTTAAATATCTGAGTCTCTAGAGCTGATATGGAATTATTATTGTTGTTATATACATGTTATTCAAAGGTGACATAAATATATTGAATGACTGAAATGTGCAACTCTAAAATTTCCAGAGAACAATAAAAATATTGAAGAAAGAAAAAATATCCTGAAGGTAGAACTTAAAAATAAACAAAAGAGAAGAAATGAGATTTTAAATACTGTAATGTATAACATTTCAGTTGACATCTATTAGCGACATCTATAATGTGTTGTGATTACAATCAACTAAGCTATGGGGCAGTGGTGACCAAACTGATATAGAGCATAAAAAAAGCATCAACTAGACATTGAATTGATATGACCCTACAAAGAACTTTAAATTCAATTCAAGACACTCTCTTATGAGCCTACCTTAGACCAGAACTGTGTCATTTAGGAAGGATAACTTGGAAAATATAAAGAGTTTTTTTAGACTAGAGAAGAAAAGATAGAATCAGGGGAAAAACATGTGCTTTCAGTTATTTTAAGTACTCACAGAATTATTTAAGTTATGGCCTGCACCAAGATAGTCAAATTAGGACCATTAATTAGAACTTATAGAGGGACAGATTTGATTTAGTATTTAAAATTAATTTATCTCATTAGAACCACCAGCAAAATCTTGTGAGATTGAATTCTCTAGGCCAGGTTGATTACTTGTCTTGGATATAATTGAGATGTCTTTGGTAACTAGTATGATGGTTTGACAGGATCACCATATTTTTTTCTAACTCTGGAAACCCAGAATTATATATTTCTATAACAGCTTTGTTAGTGCTAAGTTAATTCCATGGTATATTTATTATTAATACATATTAAATATAGCACATATTTTATGTTATACATTATATCTTGGTTTCTTAATGTCTTTATTAAAGGAAGCAAAGTCTTCTAATTAAAATGTGTAACAGTGAATTCTACAGTTTATTTTCTAATATTTCTGAATAAAATTGCATGTAGAAAAAAGTTTAAAAAATTAAATATACACAGAAAATAATTATATTTAGAGAGCTAACTTTGTAAGAAATTTAGTGCACCATTAACTGCCAAATATATATAAGCAATTATAACACCTTACTTGTTGAAGAAAATTTCTAAATATTCCTAAGTAGTTTTAGGAGTCAGGGTAGCTTTTCCTGAGGAAATGACATACAAACTGGGTTTCAAAAATGACTAGGTAGTGTATATATGCCCATGCCACTCTCTCACTTCATACCAGCTTACCCTTCCCCCTCCCCGTGTCCCCAAGTCCATTTTCTACGTTTGTGTCTTTATTCCTGTCCTGCCCCTAGGTTCTTCAGAACTATTTTTTTTGTTTTTTAGGTTCCATATATGCATGTTAGCATATGGTATTTGTTCTGTGCTTTATGTCCACCTAGAGGAGTGGGATGGGGAGGGTGGGAGGGAGACACAAGAGGGAGGAGATATGAGGATATATACATATAGCTGATTCACTTTGTTAAAGAGCAAAAACTAACACACCACTGTAAAGTAATTATACTCCAATAAAGATGTTAAAAAAAGAAAAAGAATGACTAGGATATGGCAAGGAAAAGGTGAAAGAGAGAATTGTTTGGGAGAGAATCAGAGCTTTTCAGTCAGGGACAACTGATATGCAAAAGCTTTCATTTGGAAGAGAGTATGTCAAAATGGGAAACTGAAAGAATTATAGTTAGGAAACTGAAAAAAAACTACACAGAAGGCAGAAAAGAAACATACCAGAGGACAAAAGTAGAATACATAGGTCATACTATGAGCCAGTAAGGGTTTTGATGATTACTCTTATCAATATGGGAAAGCATTATATAGTTTAAAGCAGGAGATTTCTTATTTGTCTCTTTGCTTGTTTAAGATTACTCTTTTTAAGAAATCCATTATTAATTAGGGAGAAATAATTGTAGGTACATGGAGTTTGGTTACATGATGATCATAAGTGAGATCATTTTGAATTCAATTGTGTCTTGGACAAAAGAGGAGTAGAGATGGGAGAGATATTTAGGGTATAAAATTGCCAAGAAATGGAAAAGCTTTTTATATGCCAAAATCCTAAATCTTGGGACTTCCCTGGTGGTCTAGTGGTAAAGAATCTGCCTTCCAATGCAGGGGACGTGGTTTCGATCCCTGTTCAGGGAACTAAGATCCCACATGCTGCGGGGCAACTAAGCCTGTGCACCACAACTATTGAGCTTGCGTGCCTCAATGAGAGAGCCCGTGTGCCGCAAACTACAGAGCCCATGCACTCTGGACCCTGTGTGTCACAACTAGAGAGAGAAAACCCACACACCACAACTAGAGAGAAGCCCAAGTGCCACAATGAAGAGACCACGCATCATTACAAAAAAAAAGATCCCACATACCTCAATGAAGATTCCGTGCGTCGCAACTAAGACCCGGTGCGGCCAAAAAAAAAAAAAAAAAAAAAATCCTAAAACTTACTTTCTTTTAAAATATTAACTTTATATGAAACCTTCTTTCTAACACTGAGTTCTCAAGGCAGTCTAAATTAAGTCTGACAACTGCAGTAATCTAAAGTTTCTATGGAAACAGTAGTCCTAAACTAGTTCTGGCTTTTGTTGCCTGCAAGAGAGGCTGACCTGTAGTTGATGTACATCCACTCTAGGTGTGTTTACCCAGTCTATGTGCATTCCCAGCCTGTTAGCAAGGGTATATTTCAACAACCATCTTTTTATTTCATTTATGAAAAACACTCTTTGATGATGGCCCTTGTTACCTGTCTCTTAACCTTGCCTTTAGCCAGAAACAGATTATTGATTATGATGAATTATCCAGAACTTCAACATACTGTGTTTGTATGTGTTGAGAATATCAAGGAGAATATATTCACTGATTACGATGGGTCTTCTCTGTGGGTCTCTGTTCACCCACTTGATCTGTGAGTAACATAGCAAAATGGCAATTCTGAAAACAGCAGGGCAGGCCAGAACTAGGAGTTCTAGTGTTTATGCACCACCCCTATTAAAAAAGGAAGGAGCAGTTAGTGAGGAAATGGAATAATCCAGTTAATAGAGTTAGGATTGTCTCTGACTGGATTCAGTTAATTTAGCAAGCCAATTCACCAGCGTCTATATGTTGTTTTGATAAAATATCATCCAAAATATTTACCTGCCTCACCTTTGTTTCCAGTCTTACTACAATGTTTTTATACTGATATTGTATATACACAAACAGTCTGTCTCTTGGTATTCATGGGGGTTGGTTCCAAGAGCCAAGGTGGATACCAAAATCTGTGGATGCTCAAGTCCCTAATATAAAATGGGGAAGTACAGTCAGCCATCCTTATTTGTGGGTTTCACATCCACAGATTCAGTAGATCACAGATGGAAATTTGATCTGAGTTTGGTTGAATCTGTGGATGAGAAACCCACAAATAAGGAGGGCTGAGTGTATATTTATAGAAAAAAAAATACACATATAAGTGGATATGCTCTGTTCAAAACCATTGTTCAAGGATCAACTATATATATATATATATATATATATATATATATATATATATATAGTTGGTTCTGTTTCTATAGAAAACCCTAATACAATAGTTCATTATCAGCATTCCAACAAAAAAATCTAATTACATAAACCATATGAACCATGACCAAATCCTGTATACCCAGGAACAGATCTCAAGCAGCAGCCACTCCACTCTTTTTCTTTGTAATTATTTCCTATTGATGCCATAAAAAAATGATCACAAACTTAGTGACTTAATATAGATAGATTATCTTATAGTTATGTAGGTCAGAAGTGTGACACAAGTCTCACTGCCCTAAAATCAAGGTATTATCAAGGCTGTGTTCTATTCTGGAGGCTCTAGAAGAAAATCCATTCTCTTGACTTTTCTAGATTCTAGAGGTGCCTGAATTCCTTGGTTTGTGGCCTTTCCTTGCGCCTTTAAAGCCAATGACAACAAGATGAGCTCTTTTAACAATGCCATCTCTATGATCCTGCTTCTGTCATCTCATTTCTTTCTCTGACTATGGCCGGGAAATTTTCTTTGCTTTTAAGGAATCGTGTGATTAGATTGGACTCACCAGGATGATCCAAGATACTTTTCTCACCTCAAGGCCCGTAACCTTAATCACATCTGCAAAGTAAGTTTTGCCATGTAACACATGCTCAGGTTTCTGGGGTTAGAATGTGGACATCATTAGACGGCCATCATTCTCCCTACAGCATTTATAATATCCTTACCTTGTAATCTGGTGAAATTTTAAATCAAATTGATAAACTGACAACTAAAAACAGCTCTTTCAGTGTCAGAATATTTTATGAATTATAATAAATATTATCATTATCTATGTTTAATGAGATCTTAAAAAGTAAAAACTTTTCTCAGATCTTATCATGATAACAAGTATAATTCTCACAACAACCCTATGAGATAGGAAGATATCCTTATCGCCTACACTTCACAAATGAGCCAACAGTAACATGAAGTGGCTAAATAATTTGCCAAGATCACACTGAGTTATCACAAAAATAGTCATATTGTCTAAAGTACTAGCCTTTTCTAAAGAACATACAAGGTGAGAGTTTAAACATTAGTTAACCCCTTTCTGGTAGAAGCGAAACTATGGCAAAAAAATGATTTCTACTTTGCATTTGTTCGCAAATGACCCAAATGTGTTCCATCGTTTGTCTGCTAGCTATTCCACCTCTTTTAACTCTGCTACTCAAAGGAAGAGAAGTACAAGTACAAGTACAAGAGTAGGTGTTAAACAAGAATTGCTCACAAATAGTCCCCACAGCAGGATTCTCAGTGTTCTGACACATCCAGGATTTACACTATGGAAATTAAAATCATTATTGCAACTATAATTTGGTATTCCATCCTATTCAGTTCTTGAAGGTGATTAAGTGTTCAAATTTATTAAGAATATAAAATTGTTTTACTAAAATTATTAAAATTCATTAAGAATTACTAAATTATGGGATAATTATATAGGATTAATTTATATGTTTTAAACCTTTTATTTAATGAGAAAACACATATTTAACAGGCAAAATTGTATTCATTATACCCTGATTTTTTTTTAATTCCAATTATTTCTCATAGATGTTGATGCAAGTCTATTGCCAAATATGCTTGAAGAAATATGGTAATATAGTCCTGTTGGGAAATGTATCTTTCATTATGAAATTTCTGCATTTATTGATGAACTTCTGAATCTCATAAAGTTTGTGGGGGCAAGACTATTTTTGATGCAAGTTTATGTTTGAACCAACTTTAGATATTGGCTTCACTATTTGGTCAAATTCTTTTCTATGACTTCAGCTTCAGTTTTAGCTCATTTATACTCCAATATGAAAAAAAAAAATTAAATTAAAAAAATACATATTTGATTATATAATAAAGTGCTACAGTAATTAATAATTCTTAAATTAAATAGAATAATTTAATATAAAGTGAATTATTAATACTCTCATAATAAATAATGAATAAATAACAGTAAACATGAATATCAATAGACTGCAATTGCTATGTACATTCCTATTGAACAAAATATTTGAACCAAATCTTTTCATATTATAAATAATATTGCAAAATAGAATAATGTAGATTGTGTTATAGTATAATTATAATCTTTGTGAAATTATTTGGAGTATTAAATTAAAAATATTGAATAATATAATATTTTCTTAGGTTTTAGTTGTTTAGTTTCATGTATATAGTAAATCTTTGTAGAAAAAACCTTGTTTGAAGATACTTCATATCTTGTGAGGATAAATTGAAGGTAGATTGTCAACTGGCCACTTCAAATATTAATAAGAGGGAAAAAAACACAAGAAGTTGTTAACAACCTCTTCAATCTAGGCATGATTAAACATATTAACAAATATGAAGAAAAGAAGAAATTGCCCAAGACAATTTCTAGTGAAATACCAAAAACATTTTGCTTTTCCTGATAAAACTTGAAAGCAACATACTTTTTAAGCATCCTTTAGAAAGACAATTTTTCACAGTGTTGAATATGGGGTAATTACCTTTGCTCATTGCTAGTAGATGCAAAGTAAAACCTAATAACTTGGTGGTAACATCTACATCAACTGTGCTCTGTACCAGTAAATGTAGTCAAAAGAAACGTTGCTTCCTCACTAATACACTTAGAGATGAACACCAATGAGGGTTACATGTTTATCTCAGTGACCACAGGAATACACCAACAGGATATAGTAGACAAATGAAGCCTTGAAATTCAATTACTAAAGTTGAAATTTAATCAAGGTAATTACAATGAATAACATCTGAAAGTTATTCTCTATATCATTTATCATGACCAGTTACCATTGTCCATGGTGTTGTTTAGCCAATCCTACAAATAATAAACTACACAAGGCAAACTATAGAGTTTTATTTTATGAAACTATCCAATTTGCTTTGAAACATTAAAGTGACTTTTCTTAATGGGAGATTTTTTTTTAATACATCTTAATTAGAGTATAATTGCTTCACAATGCTGTGCTAGTTTCTGTTGCACAACAAAGTGAATCAGCCATATGCATACATATATCCCCATATCCCCTTCCTCTTGAGCCACCCTCCCTATCCCACCCCTCTAGGTCATCGCAAAGCATAAAGCTGATCTCCCTGTACTCTGCTGCTGCTCCCCACTACCTATCTATTTTACATTTGGTAGTATACATGTCTATGCTATTCTTACTTTGACCCAGCTTCCCCTTTCACCCACCCTGTGTCCCCAGCTCCATTCTCTATGTCTGCATCTTTATTTCTGCCCTGGCACTAGGTTCATCAGTACCACTTTTTTTTTTTTTTTTTAGATTACATATATATGAGTATACAGCATACAGTATCTGCTTTTCACTTTCTGACTTGCTTCACTCTGTATGACAGACTCTAGGTCTATCCAACTCACTACAAATAACTCAATTTCATTTCTTTTTATGGCTGAGTAATATTCCATTGTATATTTGTGCCACATCTTCTTTATCCATTCATCTGTCAATGGACATTTAGGTTGCTTCCATGTCCCGTCTATTGCAAATAGTGCTGCAATGAACATTGTGGTACATGTCTCTTTTTGAATTATGGGTTTGAAAGACTTCAGAGTAGTGATAGTAAAGGTGATCCAGAATCTCTGAAGTAGAATGGAGGCACAGATAGAGAAAATACAAAAAATGTTTAACAAAGATCTAGAAGATCTAAAGAACAAACAAACAGTGATGAACAACACAATAACTGAAATGAAAAATACACTAGAAGAAATCAATAACAGAATAACTGAGGCAGAAGAATGAATAAGTGAACTGGAAGACACAATGGTGGAAATCACTGCCAAGGAGCAGAATAAAGAAAAAAGAATGAAAAGAATTGAAAACAATCTCAGAGACTTCTGGGACAACACTTAATGCACCAACATTCAAATTATAGGGGTCTCCAAAGAAGAAGAGAAAAATAAAATGTCTGAGAAAATATTTGAAGAGATTATGGTGGAAAACTTCCCTAATATGGGAAAGGAAATAGTCACCCAAGTCCAGGAAGCACAGAGAGTCCCATACAGGATAAACCCTAAGATAAACACACCAAGACACATATTAATCAAACTAACAACAATTAAATTCAAAGAAAAATATTAAAAGCAGCAAGGGAAAAGCAACAAATAACATTCAAAGGAGTCCCCATAAGGTTATCAGCTGATTTTTCAGCAGAAACTCTGCAGACCAGAAGGGAGTGGCAGGATATACTTAAAGTGATGAAAGAGAAAAACCTACAACCAAGATTACTCTACCCAGCAAGGGTCTCATTCAGATTCAACAGAGAAATCAAAAGCTTTTCAGATAAGCAAATCTAAGAGAATTCAGCACCACCAAACCAGCTTCACAGCAGATGCTAAAGGAACTTCTCTAGGCGGGAAACACAAGAGAAGAAAAAAAGACCCACAAAAACAAATCCAAAACAAATGGATTAAATGCTCCAACCAAAAAACACAGACTGGCTGAATGGATACAAAAACAAGACCCATATAGATACTGTCTAGAAGAGACCCACTTCAGACCTAGGGACACATACAGACTGAAAGTGAAGGGATGGAAAAAGATATTCCATGCAAATGGAAATCACAAGTAAGCTGGAGGAGCAATAGTCATATCAGACAAAATATACTATAAAATAAAGACTATTACAAGAGACAGAGAAGGACACTACATAATGATCAAGGGATCAATCCAAGAAGAAGATATAACAATTGTAAATATTTATGCACCCAACATAGGAGCACTTCAATACATAAGGCAAATGCTAACAGCCAGAAAAGGGGAAATCGACAGTAACACAATAATAATAGGGGACTTTAACACCTCACTTACACCAATGGACAGATCATCCAAACAGAAAATGAATAAGGAAACACAAGCTTTAAATGATACAATAGACCAGATAGATTTAATTAATGTTTAAGGAACATTCCACCTGAAAGTGGCAGAATACACTTTTTTCTCAAGTGCACATGGAACATTCTCCAGGACAGATCACATCTTGGGTCACACATCAAGCTTTGGAAAATTTAAGAAAATTGAAATCGTATCAAACATCTTTTCTGACTATGACACTATGAGACTGGAAATCAGTTACAAGTAAAAAAATGTAAAAAACACAAATACATGGAGGTTAAACAATGTGCTACTAAATAACTGAGATCATTGAAGAAATCAAAGAAGAAATTTAAAAATACATAGAAACAAATGGCAACAAAAACACAATGACCCAAAACATATGGGACACAGCAAAAGCAGTTCTAAGAGGGAAGTTTATAACAATCCATGGGAGATTCTTTTGGAGTAAGATAAAGAATGTAGCTGAAAGAAGGGACAGACTGTATCTAGGTATGGTCTATTTATTATTACCCGTTTTTATAGGTAACAGGAAAAGTTCAGCAAAATGAACAATAAGTAAAAAAAAAAAAAAAAAAAAAGAAAGAAAAAAGAAAACTAAAGAAATATTACTAGATATTAGTAATTATTTCCTGGATGTTATCCTCCTCTGGATATGCTTCTTTCTCTGACTCCTATAGAACTTGTTCAAGCCCTTTTATATCATATCAGTGATTATAATATTACCAACATCTATTGTAAGTATTATGAAAGGAGATAGAAATTTATGTATAAACTCTGTGGATCATAAGTCAGAGAATCCTTCTGAAAACCAGCTTGTACCATAATTGTAGACATTCATATATTTTGATTAAACCATTCCACTTCCAGGGATGTATATTGTGCTGATTCTTAAGCAAATGAAGAGATAGGTATATGAGGAGGTTCACTGCAGTGGAACAAAGTAAATAAGCATTTAGATGTATCATTATTAAATGTGTGTTTAAAGGAATTCTCTGCAGTTATAATTCCTTTTTAGCTAAATATATTGACATGAACAGATTAAAAACAAAAGCAGTTTAGAGATTATCGTATACTACCCTCTTTCTGTAAATTCACACAGAACACACACACGTACATGCACACACAAGATACATCTTTGAATGATTTTTATTAAGATGTTAATAATTTTTTATACAATATGTTTTTTACATTGATGTTACTCTCTTCTCTGTGATTTACCCCATTTTGTTTGAATATTTCTTATTTTAGAAAAAGAATAAATATTCTAAGCTTAGAAATATTTGTTTTTATTTAAATTCCCCTGATAATTTGTGAAGTTAAGTATTTTTTAAAATGTTGACATAAGTAATACTTGGATCAATGTCCTTTGCCCAGTTTACTTTTGATTTTATCTACTTTCTTATTAATTTATAAATGCTCTTCTTATATTAAAGATGTCACTCCATTATTTTAATATTAAAAAAATAAGTTGTATCAAAATTTTTATTTGCTGTTCTACATTTTTTAAGGCATGTTTTCCAAACTGAAAATTTAATCATGTGGAGGAGTAAAATTCACAAGGTTGTGTCTCAATTTGGAAACTTGAACAAATGAACTAAACATAATGATGCTAGATGCCCTGTTCATGCTAAGCTTGTTTTACTTGGAGAAATGTGTATATTACCCCTTCTATGACCTGAGAAGAATGTGGAAAGGTTTTTCCTTTGAATTATCTTTTGGCAAGAGAACATTTTTCCAAGGACATACATTGTAATTATCTACAGTTTAAATTAATACTCTAAAAAGTAGTTCTCTGGAGGGGTGTTTTTACTATTATTACATTACCCAGGGAATCATTGCTGATCCCATTTACTTTATTTATAACCATTGAAATGTCAAGTCAATCTGGTAAGTCTAAATCATTCTTATATAACTAAATAAGTGAAAATTAGAAAGTTTTGAGCTTTTGTTATGCTAGAAATGAACAGTTTTATCAAGACATATTTGGAAGAAAGAGAGCACTAAATATGCTCCTGGAATAAGAATAATATGGTCATATATTTTTCGCTTGTAAGTAGTAGTTGTGATTTTCAAGTCATTTAATTCTTTAAGTAAATTGAATGAGGGCCATTTGAAAGCCACAATAGTCAATTGAAACAATAATAAGAAGCCACCTATACAGCAAGGCTGAATTCATTGAAAGCTGTGGTTTTCTGGAATTGAGATTCATGGAATAGTAAAGTAGCAAAAATAACCCCAGGGACTGATACTGATTTGCATAAAGAACATCTGTACTAAGAGACCAGGTTAGGCTATAAAGTCAGACAACACCAACATCTCAATATCTTAAAATAAGAGAATTGAATGGTCACTCATGCTGTATGTTCTACATAGATTAGCTGGGTCACTGAAATCATCAATACCATCTTGTCATGTCACAATCTCAGTGCTATTCTTCAGGCTTCACCAGAACTGGGACAGAGAGAACAGGGGAGTTGAGACTTGACAATCATTATTATTTGTATGTGTGTGTGTGTGTCCCCAAAAGGCACATGACACCTTTACTGACAGTCAGTTAAACAGTACTACTTATTTGGCCACATCTAACTCCAAAGTAGAAAATTATATCCCTTTCTATATCCTAAAGCAAAGATTAACCAGAAGTTAGTGAAAGTTAGTCCTATGTAACACAACTAACCTCTGAGTTCCATTTGGCACAATTTCCCAATTGCTCTGGCCTAGTTTGCGGAATGTATTTACGTTATCAGTCCTAGCACAGGTTACCACATTTTGAGTTTTATGGACCAATAAATTATCCAAACTGATCCTGGAAACAGACATATGGTTACAAATGTTTAATTTTTTTAAGTAAGGAAATAAAAATATTTTCTCTATCATTATTAGGTTTTCACAAAAGGAATTGCACTGACAACATGAGATAAGAAATAACCTCAGAATGAAGTACATTTTTTAACAATTTGAATGCATATATATCTTTGAATCTTTTACAGAAGTTGTCTTTGTGGTTGTTTTATGTTTATATTTAAACATGACTGATGAAATCCTCAGCACAATCCTATACATGCATGTTAGGGTTGTTGATCTAGAAATCAGCCTATGTTCAATCATAAAAGCTCTTAAAATTCTACTTTTAAAGTAATTTAAAATGTAGGAAGATACTAAACCAAGAAAGTATCTTTGGAATATACCAAATTAATTAATTTAGAGAAAAGAAAAAGAAAACTAAAATAGGGATAACATGACTGTTACAACTCCAACATTTGTAATACCTTATAAAAATTTATAAAATCCACTTTTTAAAAAAATAAATAGCATGTGTTTCTTTATTCTCTATGCCTACTTAGATGATCTTCTATTTCTCTTATTTTTAGTTTGTAAATATAGTGAATTACTTTGATTTTTGCTTGTTAATTCAAGCTTACATTCCTAGGGAAAAATCCACCTAGTCATGATGTCATATTCATTTTATATACTGTCAGATTCGATTTGCTAAAATTTTATAAAGAATTCTTGCATCTGTGATAATGAGAGATATCATTCTAGAGATTTCTTTCTCTATAGAATCTTTGTCTGGTTTTGGTATAAAGTAAATACTAAACTCAAAGAATAAATAAGGAGTTCTGGCTCCAAATAAAAATTTTTCTGGAAGAGTTAATGTAGAATTGAGATTTATTCCTTATAATAGTCTTTACTTTGAAGTCTGTTTGGTCTGATATGAGTATTGCTACTCCAGCTTTCTTTTGATTTCCATTTGCATGGAGTATCTTTTTCCTTCCCCTCACTTTCAGCCTATATGTGTTCCTAGGTCTGAAGTGGGTCTCTTGCAGACATCATATATATGGGTCTTGTTTTTGTATCCATTCAGCCAGTCTGTGTCTTTTGGTTGGTGCATTTAATCCATTTACATTTAAGGTGATTATCAATATGTGTGTTCCTATTACCATTTTCTAATTTGTTTTGGGTTTGTTTTTGTAGGTCTTTTTCTTCTGTGTTTCCTGCCTAGAGAAGTTCCTTTAGCATTTGTTGTAAAGCTGGTTTGGTGGTGCTGAATTCTCTTAGCTTTTGCTAGTCTGAAAAGCTTTTGATTTCTCCATTGAATCTGCATGAGATCCTTGCTGGGTAGAGTAATCTTGGTTGTAGGTTTTTCTCTTTCATCACTTTAAGTATATCCTGACACTCCCTTCTGGCCTGCAGAGTTTCTGGTGAAAAATCAGCTGATAACCTTATGGGGACTCCTTTGAATGTTATTTGTTGCTTTTCCCTTGCTGCTTTTAATATTTTTTCTTTGAATCTAATTTTTGTTAGTTTGATTAATATGTGTCTTGGTGTGTTTCTCCTAGGGTTTATCCTGTATGGTACTCTCTGCGTTTCTTGGACTTGATTATTTCCTTACCTATGTTAAGAGGTTTTCAACTATAATCTCTTCAAACATTTACCCAGACCCTTTCCCTTTCTCTTCTTCTTCTGGGACCCCTATAATTCGAATGTTGGTGTGTATAATGTTGTCCCAGAAGTCTCTGAGACTGTCCTCGTTTATTTTCATTCTTTTTTCTTTATTCTGCTCCTCGGCAGCTATTTCCACCATTGTATCTTCCAGCTCACTTATCCATTCTTCTGCCTCAGTTATTCTACTATTGATTCCTTGTAGTGTGTTTTAAATTTCAGTTATTGTGCTGTTCATCACTGTTTGTTTGTTCTTTAGTTCTTCAAGATCTTTGTTAAACATTTCTTGTATCGTCTCAATCCATGCCTCCATTCTGTTTCTGAGCTCTTGGATCATCTTTACTATCATTACTCTGAATTCTTTTTCAGGTAGATTGCCTGTTTCCTCTTCATTTATTTGGTCTTGTGAGTTTTTGCCTTGCTCCTTTGTCTGTGACATATTTCTCTGTGATCTCATTTTGTCAAACTTACTGTGATTGGGGTATCCTTTCTGCAGGCTGCAGGGTCGTAGTTCCTCTTGCTTCTGTTTTCTGCCCCCTGGTGGGTGAGGTTGGTCCAGTGTCTTGTGCAGGCTTCCTGGTGGGAGGGACTGGTCCCTGCATTCTGGTGGGTGGAACTGAGTCTTTTCCTTCTGATGAGCAGGGCTGTGTCCGGTGGTGTGTTTTGGGGTGTTTGTGAGCTTAGTATGACTTTGGGGTGTCTGTGAGCTTAGTATGAGCTTAGGCAGCCTGTCTGCTGATGGGTGGGGCTGTGTTCCTATCTTGCTGGTTGTGTGGTTTGAGGTGTTCAGCACTAGAGCTTCCAGGCAGTTGGGTGGAGCCAGGTCTTGGTGTCAAGATGGATACCTTCAGCTTCCCTCCTGGGTTGCTGGTCCCTTTTGTGATTCCTCTTTTTTCTTTTTCTTTCTTTTGTCCTACCCCATTGTGAGGGAATTTTTCCTGTCCTTTTAGGTGTCCAAAATCTTTCACTAATGTTCAGCAGGTGCTCTATGAGAACTGTTCCTTTTGTAGATGAATTCCTGATGTACTTGTGAGGAGAGACAAATTCCGTGTCCTCTGTTCCATCATCTGGACTTAGTGAAGTCAAGAAACCTTTTGAGTCAGGCCCCAGCAAAGTTCCTCCTGCTTGGTGTTGCTCACATCAAAAGGAGGAGACCAAGTCCAGTTCAGAAGCAAAGGGAAGCCTTATTCTTTGATCAAAGGATGGAGAGGCATGAGCTCATGCTCTAGAGCACATGGTCCTCCAGATAGCCATTCCTTAAATATTTGGTAAAATTCACCCATATAGCTATTTGGGAATAGAATATTTTTTGTGAAAATATTTCAATTAAATTTTTGGAAAAGATATAGGCTATGTTATATATTTCTTACTAGGTCAGTTTGATAGTTTGTGTCTTTTAAAATTTTTGTCCATTGTTAAGTTATTTAATTTATTAGCATGAAATTATTCATAATATTATCTTATTACACATTTAATATTTAGGAGATCTTGTAGTGATGTCACCACTCTATTTCTTGCTACTGTTCTCTTGTGTCTTGTCTCTTTTCTGATTACTCAGGCTAACATCAGTTTTATTGATCTTATAAAGGTCATATAAAGAACTCTTGTCTTTCTTGCTCTTCTCCTTTGTTCTTTTGGTTTCTATTTAATTGATTTCCATTCTAACCTATGTAATTTATTTTCCTTCTTTTATTTGTATTTAGTTGACTCTTCTTTTTCTAGGATCTTAAAGTAGAAGCCGTGATCATTGATTTGAGAACTTTTTTTTTTTTTTTTTTCCTAATATGTATAGACTTTCAGTGCTGTGAATTTCACCTTAACTACAGGTTAAGGGGCATCCCACAAATTTTGGGATGTTGTCTTTTTGCTTTCATTCAGTTAAAAATGTGCTTTAATTTATTTTTTATTTTCTAGTTTTACCTTTTTTTTAGAAGTATTCTATTTAGCTTGCAAATAGTTGTATATTTTCAAGTGCATTTTGTTTTTGTTATTGACTTCTAATTACTATATGTATGACTTGATATTTTTAACGTGATTTTTTCCTACTCAAGGATCTGCTGGTGGCTAGAATCAAAAACTTATACCCAGGGGAAAAAATAAACATAGGTTTGAGGAAGAACAGAAACTGAGGTAGCTCTCTCTTGTCTCTTGTCTCTTGAATCTTTTAAATATTTTGAGACTAGTTTAGTACCCAATATATGATCTATATTTGATGTCCTTTTTGTAATGAAAATAATCTGTATTCTGTTTTTAGTGAAGTGTTCTGAAAATAAATTGTTGATTAATATCATTATTTAACTCTTCTACACACTTACTTATTTTCTGCTTACTTAAAGCTCCAGATGTCTGTTTTTGCACTACTCTCTCCTCTGGTGTTCTTTTTTTTTAACAATAGTCATCTTGATTTCACCAGACAATCAGTTCCTTCTCCTCAACACAAGGACTCTGTCTGACTCTACATTTCCTGCATAGCAGCCTAGAAATTGTCTCAAGGCAGTGTGGCAAATCCCTAGGTCTTACCTCATTTGTTTCCCATTTCTCAGAAATTACTTCCCTTCATTATCTGATGTCCAGTGTCCTGGATACCACATTTTCATTGTTTGGTCATTTCAAGTGGAGTAGTAAATGCCGTTACTATTTCTCTATCTTTACCAGAAATAGAAACCCCTGACTATTACTCAGTGTAATAATCTGGTGGGGGAGGAAATTTTTGGAATATATACTTGGACTTTCCCAGGGTAATATCCCTCATACTTCTATTTTGAGGATAAGTAACAGTGGTTGTTTTACTCTCAGATGAAATAAACTAAAATTTTCTATAATAGGTATTTCTCATGATAATCCTAAACTGACTTTGCTTTCCCCCAGAAGATGATTCAAACAGTACTCCTATGACCTTGTCTATGAAAATCATGCAATTTGACTAACTTTAAATTTCACTCCTTAGTTTTTTTACTTATGTTTTATTCATTTAATTATTCTTTTTTTCTCCTCAACAAATATTTTTGATTG
Organism: Balaenoptera musculus; assembly: GCF_009873245.2. Lineage (NCBI taxonomy): Eukaryota > Metazoa > Chordata > Mammalia > Artiodactyla > Balaenopteridae > Balaenoptera > Balaenoptera musculus. The sequence continues at coordinate 17,779,736 of NC_045797.1, forward strand.
CCTTCTATGTGTCAGGCACTGTTCTAGTTCCTTCATTTCAGAGATGAACAAAACCATTTGACTCTATTTTTGTGACATAGACTAATGATATTTCGCTCACCTAGACTAATTGATTTTATGAAACTCTTCTGTGATAAATTCTGATACATGGTATAGACATTGCTATGTTTGTTTTATGCCTCCTTTTAAGGAGTATCATCTCCTTTAAGGAGTATCACCTTTAAGGAGTATCATCTTAAAGACAAGCAGTGCGTCATCATATAACAGAGTATTGCACATAATAGTTGCTGCATTAAATTAAATTGATTTAATTTCTGGATTTGCTGGATTCCCTAGAAACACTGTGTTTTCTTTATGTAATTCAACACACACACACACACACACACACACACACGCACGCATATACACACACCCCAAGTGTTCACCTGGGAAAACACACTCAGATGATAAGAAGTTATTTTCCCCAATATGGATGAAAGAATATGCATTTGGTAGTAATGTTATAATCTGTTATTAAATGTAAGTATTATAGAATTTGAATAGCTAAATATTTTATGATAAAGAGCTGTTTATAGGGCAATGCAGAAGTTCAGTATTAGAAAATGTCAATGCTGGAAAACAAATTGAATATTAAAATTTCAAACTTTCAATCTTATATTTCACACAAAATTCAATTTCAAACTATATGCAAATGGTTTCACAGTCAGATATTTGATATATATATTTTTATAATTAGACTATAGTTAAGCTAAAATATATATTAAAATTCTCAAAGCCTAGAAGAATTTTAAAATATTATAGTTTAATTTGAGTGGTTTTGCAGATAATCTACCATTTTCATAGCTGATTTCTTTAGTAACTTCCTTCTTCTAATGATTGTATAATTAAACCATTATGGGAAATGTAGGTTTATGCGTATTCACAGAGAATTCGTTACAACAAACAAACCATAATTAACTACAAATCCAAAATACATTTTAATTTATATAAAGATTTCTCCTATACAACTTATTTTTGTTTGTTGAAAAAATAGAGCATAGTAATAAATACTAACTTCTTGATCTAATGGGCCACATAATGATAATCCATTTTTGTATTTGTTTTTTTTTACAATACAGTTATTTAGACTGAAATGTTTTAGTTAGTATAATTAAGTGAATATAATTGCTTCCTTTTACTATTGTATTTGTAGGAATAACAATGTAGAGAAAATTGCCACACAGTCACATACAGGGCAAATAAATTTTGTTTTTGTTCTTGAGTGAAAAGTATATCGTACTTACATACACGTCTATGTATAATTTTATAATTGATATAATAGAGTTTAGATTCTAAAATCTAAAACATTTTCTATCACCTTACAATCTGTTAACCAGTATTGTTTGCAATTAACATAAAATTTCTTTTGTAGCCACAGAGCATTAATTAGAGTGTCCATGATATACCCATTTGACATTTAAGCTATATAATTGAATAAATAAACAGTTGGGCCACATAATCAATATGTCTAATTGCATATGCCTATATGCAACTAGTTTATTATTCAAACAAAAACAAATAAACATGAGGATAGCATCTCCTTAAAATGTTTTTTGTAGAAATAGAAAATACACATCTTTCAAAATCATGTGTCCATCTTACCAATCCATATTCTAGGAGTTAATAAATCACATGTTCTCAGACCAGTAGGCCAATGTCCTTAAAATGCTGTGATATTAGAACCTGGAATTGGATACTGTACCTAGTTTCTGTGGGTTGTTTAAACTAAAAGATAATGCAAATCTGCAGTAATTGAACTTAATCTGCAGAGTAAATAATGCACACACATGCACACACACACACACAGTCATATTCTCTGTGATGATTTGAAACATTCCATGACTTCAAATATCTGAAATGCCTACCAAATCCGATGATTTGGCCAAGAAGAAAAATAAGTTTAAATATCTGTGATCTCCATATTTTTATCTAATTCATTTTATTCAGTATCTCTAGAGCACATCCACCCTCATTAGAAGAAATTGAAAAGATAGAAAGGAAAAATATCACAAGAAAGCAGAACCCTGCCCCTTACACATTTCCAAAATTATCATATTTATTCCTTCATTTCCTTATTCATTTAACAAATATATATATATTACATAAGATATTTTGGCTCAAGGAAATGTTTTCCAACAGTGAGCTAAAATAAAACTAACTCTGCATTAGAAGAAGAGTGATTGTCTCTGCATGAACATTATTTCTATTACAGAATCCTGAATAAAAGCCATGCTGGCTATCTGAACTCCTATGTCAAGGAAACAGTATGACTAGGAGGCAGCTTGATTTCCCAAATTGCTCTGTACATTTAAGGATTAAGCCCCAGACACAGGCATGTTTCACTAATATCTCACTTCAAAGTCACAGCTCGTTTGAGAAGGGCTGGTATTGAATGGCTCTGTTAATTAGACTTTGTGTCTGTTGAGGGAAACTGCTTAGCATTATGAATCTATAGACATAATTGGTCCAGAGAAGGAGATGGCAATCTGTAGAAATATTAGATAAAATCAATTAAATTAAATTTTTAAAGAAGGAAACTCTTCTCCTTGGGGGAATCAATGGATAAGAACAATGACATTTCCAGTGACTAAGGAGGATGGAGTATCAGGATTCATAATATGCACATCCCGAAACATTGAGTCTAGCACTTTGAATTGTGTTGATCCATGTGTGTGTTGTGTGTTGTTATGGGATTAGAGAAGCAATTCCATAAGAGTTACAGAGATAAATAGGATTACATTGAAATGGGGAGATTAAAATGTGTAGGTAGGTAGATAGATTAGATGATAGATATATAGATATAAATACAGATATCTAGAGGAGGTAATATTCAGTTGATTCTATAAAAATAAGTAGCTCTCTAGTAGGTGAAACATATTTAAATGTATTATTTAAAAAAGAGAAGAATTAGGCAATATATTTCATAAATTTGGGAAATCTTAATGCAGCCTACAATAGTTGATCTATAGGTTTTATGAACACATGGGTGGGCTAAAATGGAAAAGTTGAGTTGAGTCATTGTGAAAAATGATTTCAAGGCTTCCCTGGTGGTTCAGTGGTTAAGAATCCGCCTGCCAATTCAGGGGACACGGGTTCGAGCCCTGGTCGGGGAAGATCCCACATGCCACAGAGCAACTAAGCCCTTGCGCCACAGCTACTGAGCCTGTGCTCTAGAGCCTGCGAGCCACAACTACTGAAGCTCACGTGCCTAGAGCCCGTGTTCCACAACAAGAGAAGCCACCACAATGAGAAACCTGCACACTGCAACAAAGAGTAGCCTCCGCTCACTGCAACTAGAGAAAGCCCGTGCACAGCAATGAAGACCCAACACAGCCAAAAATAAATAAATAAAATAAATTTTTAAAACATGACTTCAATACGAAACAATGCATTTTGGGCATTATTATTTGCATTTTTGTCAAGTTTATTTAGGTATAAATACATAGAGGAAAATTCACCCCATTTCAGTAGATAGTTCGATTAATTACGACAAATGTGTACAGTTATGTAACCACCATCCAAATATAGAAGATTTTCACCATCTTAAAATGTTCCTTTGTGTCCTTTTCTTGTCAATTTCATGCACTGACCCCCAGCACTAGCAACAGCTATTCTGCTTTTTATCTTTATAGTTTGCGTTTTAGAAAATGTCTTATAAATGGAATTATACAGTTTATAGACATTTGTGTCCGGCTTTTCAACATCTCCTTGCACTTCTTTTCTTCCTTTTTACTCTTCAAACACCAATCCCCAATACAGCGAAGAAGATATAGAAAAAAATAGCCATCAATCATCTGATAAAGTCCTTGAAGGAAAAAAATTAGGCATTTATACTTGACAGGTGGATGGAACTAAATTAAAAAGTGAAAGTCCATCTAATTGCTCTGGAAAATATACAGCCACTAGAACAATGATTAGAAGTTAATTGAAACTCAGTAAATACTGAATCTGAATTTAAATATGGGAGTAGTATATATTCACAGAAAGGTGTTTGGAGGTGAGACCCTCATGGTATATTAGGGAAAACTAATAGGTATTGGTATTTGAAGGTTCTGCAGGATTCAGGAATGACCTCAAAGGCACACATTTGATGAAGAAGAGAATAAGTAATATTTGTTTTAGAGAAGACTTGTCTAATTGAATAGTTAGATTTTCTTTTAATTTTGAGTGGGGAAAAACTGAGTTAAATGTGACAGGAGGAGCATGTAAGTTAAGATTTTTGGTAAAAATGATAGAATTAGTGCTGATTTTGGCTTACCTAAGCATAAATGGGAAGTATTTGGAATAGTTCATAGAATTTTTTTTTAATTAATTAATTTTTGGCTGTGTTGGGTCTTCACTGCTGTGCATGGGTTTTCTCTATTTCCGGTGGGCGGGGGCTACTCTTTGCTGCAGTGTGCAGGCTTCTCATTGCAGTGGCTTCTCTTGTTGTGGAGCACGGGTGCACGGGCTTCAGTAGTTGTGGCACATGGGCTCTAGAGCGCAGGCTCAGTAGTTGTGGCACACGGGTTTAGTTACTCCATGGCACATGCCGATCTTCCCGGACCAGGGCTCGAACCCATGACCCCTGCATTGGCAGGTGGATTCTTAACCACTGTGCCACCAGGGAAGCCCCTGGCTCATAGAATTAAACACTAGTTTATGAATCTGATTTGGACACTGGCAATAACCATGCAAAAGTCCATCTAGCTACCAGGTCTATTTCAAGGCACATTGGAGAGTCTCTACAGTTAGAAATGGAGGAAAGTATGACTAAGATAGTGATCAATATCTCTTTTCATCTTCCTCGCCAAGGAGCTACATTGCAATCTGAAGCCTCCATGGCAGTTACACATGGTATGTAATCAAGGTTTGATTAAAAGGATATGACATTAATAATGGTCACCATTTCCAGGCCTAGAGTCTTAAAACCTTCCACACATCAACCCATTTATTTTCCCTCTGACTAAATGAAATGTAGAAACCCTCCCAGAGTAAACCTTGGAGCCCCAGATTAAAGAGGACAGAGCCACAATATGAAAAGAGTATGAATACCTAAATCATAACTCAGAGGAACATCAACCAACTAGAATTATTCATATTGAACAGCTGCATGAAAAAAATATTTTTATTGCATTAGGCCATTCAAATTTTGTGATTTGTCTCTTACTGAAGTCACAATTACCTTCACTAATAGAGTAGAATACATTTAATTATAAGTCAATACCACTATTTTGCCTTTTTGATCTGAAAAATCATGTAACCAATTTTGGGGGGGGGTAATTAATGTAATTCAAGTGTAAAGGATAAATTAGAGTAGAGATAATTGGGAAAGAGAATTGACCAGTTTACAGTCAGTTAAATAATTGAGTATTGAATGATGATCTGGATTATTAAGGTAGTTACAGGATAATAATGGATAGGATTTACTGAGAGGGATTTTAATTTAGAAAAATGTTTCTATGATTCTTCATTTAATCAGTTTTACTAGTGATAAATTTCACTGACGAAGCAAGAGATAGCTGTGGATCAAGAACTTCAAATGAAATACACGTATCTGTTAAGACTTGAAAGTATGATTTATTCTGGCAGAACTTTTAAGCCTTAAAAATGTGATAGGTGTGTATTTGAATACTAATTTTATATAATTAACTCTTTCCAGTGCTGTTTTACAAAATAAATAGCATTTCTGTCTCCAGGGGGATTTCCCTTCATTCATTAATTCATTATCTTGTTCATTTCCTCAACATTGAAGTTTCTTTTTTTTAATTTTTTTATTAATTAATTTATTTATTTTTGGCTGTGTTGGGTCTTCGTTTCCATGCAAGGGCTTTCTCCAGTTGTGGCAAGCGGGGTCCACTCTTCATCGTGGTGCGCGGGCCTCTCACTATCGCAGCCTCTCTTGTTGCAGAGCACAGGCTCCAGACGCGCAGGCTCAGCAGTTGTGGCTCACGGGGTTAGTTGCTCCGCGGCATGTGGGATCCTCCCAGACCAGGGCTTGAATCCATGTGCCCTGCATTGGCAGGCAGACTCTCAACCACTGCGCCATCAGGGAAGCCCTCTTTTTTTTTTTTTTTAAACATCTTTATTGAAGTATAATTGCTTTACAATGGTGTGTTAGTTTCTGTTTTATAACAAAGTAAATCACTTATACATATACATATGTTCCCATATCTCTTCACTCTTGCATCTCCCTCCCTCCCGCCCTCCCGATCCCACCCCTCTAGGTGGTCACAAAGCACTGAGTTGATCTCCCTGTGCTATGTGGCTGCTTCCCACTAGTTATCTATTTTACATTTGGTAGTGTATATACGTCCATGACACTCTCTCACCCTGTCACATCTCACCCCTCCCCCTCCCCATATCCTCAAGTCCATTCTCTAGTAGGTCTGTGTCTTTATTCCCGTCTTGCCACTAGGTTCTTCATGGCCTTTTTTTTTTTCTCCTTAGATTCCACATATATGTGTTAGCATACTGTATTTGTTTTTCTCTTTCTGACTTACTTCACTCTGTATGACAGACTCTAACTCCATCCACCTCATTACAAATACCTCCATTTCATTTCTTTTTATGGCTGAGTAATATTCCATTGTATATATGTGCCACATCTTCTTTATCCATTCATCCAATGATGGACACTTAAGTTGCTTCCATGTCCTGGCTATTGTAAATAGAGCTGTAATGAACATTTTAGTACATGACTCTTTTTGACCTATGGTTTTCTCAGGGTATATGCCCAGTAGTGGGATTGCTGGGTCGTATGGTAGTTCTATTTGTAGTTTTTTAAGGAACCTCCATACTGTTCTCCATAGTGGCTGTATCAATTTCCATTCCCACCAAGAGTGCAAGAGGGTTCCCTTTCCTCCACACCCTCTCCAGCATTTATTGTTTCTAGATTTTTTGATGATGGCCATTATGACTGGTGTGAGATGATATCTCATTGTAGTTTTGATTTGCATTTCTCTAATGATTAATGATGTTGAGCATTCTTTCATGTGTCTGTTGGCAATCTGTATATCTTCTTTGGAGAAATGTCTATTTAGGTCTTCTGCCCATTTTTGGATTAGGTTGTTCGTTTTTTTGTTATTAAGCTGCATGAGCTGCTTGTAGATCTAGGAGATTAATCCTTTGTCAGTTGCTTCATTTGCAATTATTTTCTTCCATTCTGAGGATTGTCTTTTGGTCTTGTTTATGGTTTCCTTTGCTGTGCAAAATCTTTTATGTTTCATTACGTCCCATTTGCTTATTTGTGTTTTTATTTCCATTTCTCTAGGAGCTGGGTCAAAAAGAATCTTGCTGTGATTTATGTCACAGAGTGTTCTGCCTATGTTTTCCTCTAAGAGTTTGATAGTGTCTGGCCTTACACTTAGGTCTTTAATCCATTTAGAGTTTATTTTTGTGTATGGTGTCAGGGAGTGTTCTACTTTCATACTTTTACATGGACCTGTCCAATTTTCCCAGCACCACTTATTGAAAAGGCTGTCTTTTCTCCACTGTATTGTATGCCTGCCTCCTTTATCAAAGATAAGGTGACCATATGTGCGTGGGTTTATCTCTGGGCTTTCTATCCTGTTCCATTGATCTATATTTCTGTTTTTGTGCCAGTACCAAACTGTCTTGATTACTGTAGCTTTGTAATATAGTCTGAAGTCAGGGAGCCTGATTCCTCCAGCTCCATTTTTCATTCTCAAGATTGTTTTGGCTATTTGGGGTCTTTTGAGTCTCCATTCAAATTGTGAAATTTTCTGTTCTATTTCTGTGAAAAATGCCAGTGGTAGTTTGATAGGGATTGCATTGAATCTGTAGCCTGCTTTGGGTAGTAGAGTCATTTTCACAATGTTGATTCTTCCAATCCAAGAACATGGTCTATCTCTCCATCTATTTGTATCACCTTTAATTTCTTTCATCAGTGTCTTATAATTTTCTGCATACAGGTTTTTTGTCTCCTTAGGTAGGTTTATTCCTAGATATTTTATTCTTTTTGTTGCAATGGTAAACGGGAGTGTTTTCTTAATTTCACTTTCAGATTTTTCGTCATTAGTGTATAGAAATGCAAGAGATTTCTGTGCATTAATTTTGTATCCTGCCACTTTACCAAATTCATTGATTAGCTCTAGTACTTTTCTGGTAGCATCTTTAGGATTCTCTATGTATAGTATCATGTCATCTGCAAACAGTGACAGCTTTACTTCTTCTTTTCTGATTTGGATTCCTTTTATTTCTGTTTCTTCTCTGATTGCTGTGGCTAACACTTCCAAAACTATGTTGAATAATAGTGGTGAGAGTGGGCAACCTTGTCTTGTTCCTGATCTTAGTGGAAATGGTTTCAGTTTTTCACCATTGAGGACAATGTTGGCTGTGGGTTTGTCATATATCGCCTTTATTATGTTGAGGAAAGTTCCCTCTATGCCTACTTTCTGCAAGGCTTTTATCATAAATGGGTGTTGAATTTGTCGAAAGCTTTCTCTGCATCTATTGAGATGATCATATGGTTTTTCTCCTTCAATTTGTTAATATGGTGTATCACGTTGATTGGTTTGCCTATAATGAAGAATCCTTGTATTCCTGGGATAAAACCCACTTGATCATGGTGTATGATCCTTTTAATGTGCTGTTGGATTCTGTTTGCTAGTATTTTGTTGAGGATTTTTGCATCTATGTTCATCAGTGATATTGGCCTGTAGCTTTCTTTCTTTGTGGCATCTTTGTCTAGTTTTGGTATCAGGGTGATGGTGGCCTCATAGAATGAGTTTGGGAGTATTCCTCCCTCTGCAATATTTTGGAAGAGTTTGAGAAGGATAGGTGTTAGCTCTTCTCTAAATATTTGATAGAATTCACCTGTGAAGCCATCTGGTCCTGGGCTTTTGTTTGTTGGAAGGTTTTTAATCACAGTTTCAATTTCAGTGCTTGTGATTGGTCTGTTCATATTTTCTATTTCTTCCTGGTTCAGTCTCAGCAGGTTGTGCCTTTCTAAGAATCTGTCCATTTCTTTCAGGTTCTCCATTTTATTGGCATAGAGTTGCTTGTAGTAATCTCTCATGATCGTTTGTATTTCTGCAGTGTCAGTGGTTACGTCTCCTTTTTCATTTCTAATTCTATTGATTTGAGTCTTCTCCCTTTTTCTCTTCGTGAGTCTGGCTAATGGTTTATCAATTTTGTTTATCTTCTCAAAGAACCAGCTTTTAGTTTCACTGATTTTTGCTATTGTTTCCTTCATTTCTTTTTCATTTATTTCTGATCTGAGCTTTATGATTTCTTTCCTTCTGCTAACTTTGGGTTTGTTTTGTGCTTCTTTCTCTAATTGCTTCACGTGCAAGGTTAGGTTGTTTATTCGAGATGTTTCCTGTTTCTTGAGGTAGGCTTGTATTGCTATAAACTTCCCTCTTAGCACTGCTTTTGCTGCGTCCTATAGGTTTTGGGTTGTCGTGTCTCCATTGTCATTTGTTTCTAGGTATTTTTTGATTTCCCCTTTGATTTCTTCAGTGATCACTTCGTTATTAAGTAGTGTATTGTGTAGCCTCCATGTGTTTGCATTTTTTACAGATCTTTTCCTGTAATTGATATCTAGTCTCATAGCATTGTGGTCGGAAAAGATACTTGATACGATTTCAATTTTCTTAAATTTACCAAGGCTTGATTTGTGACCCAAGATATGATCTATCCTGGAGAATGTTCCATGAGCACTTGAGAAAAATGTGTATTCTCTTGTTTTTGGGTAGAATGTCCTATAAATATCAATTAAGTCCATCTTGTTTAATGTATCATTTAAAGCTTGTGTTTCCTTATTTATTTTCATTTTGGATGATCTGTCCATTGGTGAAAGTGGGGTGTTAAAGTCCCCTACTATGATTGTGTTGCTGTCGATTTCCTCTTTTATGGCTGTTAGTATTTGCCTTATGTATTGAAGTGCTCCTATGTTGGGTGCATAAATATTTACAATTGTTATACCTTCCTCTTGGATCGATCCCTTGATCATTATATAGTGTCCTTCTTTGTCTCTTGTAATAGTCTTTATTTTAAAGTCTATTTTGTCTGATATGAGAATTGCTACTCCAGGTTTCTTTTGATTTCCATTTGCATGGAATATCTTTTTCCATCCCCTCACTTTCTGTCTGTATGTGTCCCTAGGTCTGAAGTGGATCTCTTGTAGACAGCATATATATGGGTCTTGTTTTTGTAACCATTCAGCCAGTCTGTGTCTTTTGGTGGGGGCATTTAATCCATTTACATTTAAGGTTATTATCAATATGTATGTTCCTATTTCCATTTTCTTAAATGTTTTGGGTTTGTTATTGTAGGTGTTTTCCTTCTCTTGTGTTTCTTGCCTAGAGAAGTTCCTTTAGCATTTGTTGTAAAGCTGGTTTGGTGGTGCTGAACTCTCTCAGCTTTTGCTTGTCTCTAAAGGTTTCAATTTCTCCATCAAATCTGAATGAGATCCTTGCTGGGTAGATTAATGTTGGTTGTAGGTTTTTCTCCTTCATCACTTTAAGTATATCCTGCCACTCTTTTGGCTTGCAGAGTTTCGCTGAAAGATCAGCTCTTAACCTTATGGGGATTCCCTTATGTGTTATTTTTTGTTTTCCCCTTGCTCCTTTTAATATGTTTTATTTGTATTTAATTTTTGACAGTTTAATTAATATGTGTCTTGGCGTGTTTCTCCTTGGGTTTATCCTGTATGGGGCTCTCTGTGCTTCCAGGACTTGATTAACTATTTCCTTTCCCATATTAGGGAAGTTTTCAACTATAATCTCTTCAAATATTTTCTCAGTCCATTTCTTTTTCTCTCCTTCTTCTGGGACCCCTATAATTCGCATGTTGGTGCGTTTAATATTGTCACAGAGGTCTCTGAGACTGTCCTCGGTTCTTTTCATTCTTTTTTCTTTATCCTGCTCTGCAGTAGTTATTTCCACCATTTTATCTTCCAGGTCACTTATCCGTTCTCCTGCCTCAGTTATTCTGCTATTGATCCCATCTAGAGTATTTTTAATTTCATTGATTGTGTTTTTCATCGTTGCTTGGTTCCTCTTTACTTCTTCTACGTCCTTGCTAAATGTTTCTTGCATTTTGTCTATTCTATTTCCAAGATTTTGGATCATCCTTACTATCATTATTCTGAATTCTTTTTCAGGTAGACTACCTATTTCCTCTTCATTTGTTAAGTCTGGTGTGTTTTGACCCTGCTTCTTCATCTGCTGTGTGTTTTTCTGTCATCTCATTTTGCTTATCTTACTGTGTTTGGGGTCTCCTTTTCACAGGCTGCAGGTTTGTAGTTCCCATTGTTTTTGGTATCTGTCTCCAGTGGCTAAGGTTGTTTCAGTGGGTTCTGTAGGCTTCCTGGTGGAGGGAACTAGTGCCTGTGTTCTGGTGGATGAGGCTGGATATTGTCTTTCTGGTGGGCACATCCACGTCTAGTGGTGTATTTTGGGGTGTCTGTGGCCTTATTATGATTTTAGGCAGCCTCTCTGCTAATGGATGGGGCTGTGTTCCTGTCTTGCTAGTTGTTTGGCATAGGGTGTCCAGCACTGTAGCTTGCTGGTCGTTGAGTGAACCTGGGTCTTGATGTTGAGATGGAGATCTCTGAGAGATTTTCGCCTTTTGGTATTACGTGGAGCTGGGAGGTCTCTTGTGGACCAGTGTCCTGAAGTTGGCTCTCCCACCTCAGAGGCACAGCCCTGATGCCTGGCTGGAGCACCAAGAGCCTTTCATCCACATGGCTCAGAGTAAAAGGGAGAAAAAATAGAAAGAAAGAAAGAGGATAAAATATAGTGAAGTAAAATAAAGCTATTATAAAGCAAAGCTATACAGACAAAATCTCACCCAGTAGCATATACATATACATTCACAAAAAAAGGAAAAGGGGAAAAATTAATATATCCTGCTCCCAAAGTCCACCTCCTGAATTTGGGATGATTCGCTGTCTATTCAGGTATTCAACAGATGCAGGCACATCAAGTTGTTTGTGGAGTTTTAATCTGCTGCTTCTGAGGCTGCTGGGAGAGATTTCCCTTTTCTTCTTTGTTCGCACAGCTCCCGGGGTTCAGCTTTGGATTTGGACCCGCCTCTGCATGTAGGTCGCCTGAGGGCGTCTGTTCCCCGCCCAGACAGAACGGGGATAAAGGAGCAGCTGCTTCAGGAGCTCTGGCTCACTCAGGCTGGGGGGAGGGAGGGGTACAGATGCGGTCAAGCCTGGGGCGGCAGAGGCCTGCGTGACGTTACAGCAGCCTGAGGCGCGCCATGCGTTCTCCTGGGGAAGTTGTCCCTGGATCACGGGAGCCTGGCCGTGGCTGGCTGCACCGGCTCCCAGGAGGGGAGGTTTGGAGAGTGACCTGTGCTGGCACACAGGCTTTTTGGTGGCGGCAGCAGCAGCCTTAGCGTCTCATGCCCGTCTCTGGGGTCCACGTTGATAGCCGCGGCTCGTGCCCATCTCTGGAGCTCGTTTAGGCGGCGCTCTGAATCCCCTCTCCTCATGCACTGCGAAACAAAGAGGCAAGAAAAAGTCTCTTGCCTCTTAAGCAGCTGCAGACTTTTACCTGGACTCCCTCCTGGCTAGCTGTGGTGCACTAACCCCTTCAGGGAGTGTTCACGCCGCCAACCCCAGTCCTCTCCCTGCGATCCGACCAAAGCCTGAGCCTCAGCTCCCAGCCACCACCCGCCCTGCCGGGTGAGCAGACTAGCCTCTCGGGCTGATGAGTGCTGCTCGGCGCTGAGCCTCCGTGTGGGAATCTCTCCACTTTGCCCTCCGCACCCCTGTGGCTGCGCTCTCCTCTGTGGCTCCGAAGCTTCCCCCCTCTGCCACCTGTAGTCTCCGCCCGCGAAGGGGCTCCTAGTGTGTGGAAACCTTTCCTCCTTCACAGCTCCCTCCCACTGGTGCAGGTCCCGTCCCTATTCTTTTGTCTTTGTTATTTCTTTTTTCTTTTGCCCTACCCAAGTACGTGGGGAGTTTTTTGCCTTTTGGGAGGTCTGACGTTTTCTGCCAGCGTTCAGTGGGTGTTCTGTAGGAGCAGTTCCACGTGTAGATGTATTTCTACTGTATCTGTGGGAAGGAAGGTGATCTCCGCGTCTTACTCTTCCACCATCTTCTCGACTCTATCAACATTGAAGTTTGAATCAGCTATTTTCACAGTTTTAGGTGGGTGTGGTGAGAGAAAAAAGGATTTTAAAGGAGAAGAATACTTAGGTTCTTAATTTCTGTCCTCAGTTTGGGTATGATTATAAAACAAAATCTTGCTTGTTTTGGAGGTTTGGAAAGAAGTTAATTAAACAGAATAATTTTATTTATTATTAATGAAGAGTGAATTCTGTCCTACAAGCCATAGGGAAGCAGTGAAAGTTCTAGGACTAGAGAGTGACTTGTTCATTTACTCTGGATTGTGAAGATAATCATAATTCTCAGAGTATCTAGAAACTGATGTGTGAACTTCTGGAAAGTGAGACTGATAGAATATCAAAAGAGCAGTCAAAATATATCCCTAGTAATCAACAGAGTATAATAAATGAAAAACTCTCCCAAATGTAAATTCTTCATTTGGGTTTAAAAGGAAGTAAGTCTCTAAATTTATCTTTATCTACAAATTTGGGATTTTTTTCACTTTTTAATTCAATAAGTATTAATTTACCTATTTCAGGTACCGTTGTAGATGCTGATAAGGCAGTGATAAATGACAACAGAAACAAGTTCCTTTTTGGAGAGACAGAAAGGATAGATAATAAATAAATAAAATAATAATAATAAATCATATAATTTCAGAGACTTAGAAATGCCACAGGAAAAAAATAAGGTGAAGAGGGTGACAGTATGTTCTGGAGAAGGGGAAAAGGAAGAGAGCAAATTTATAGAGGTTAATCATGGAATTTCTTTCAGCAAAGATGATATTGGAGCATAAACAATTATGAAAGATGAGATCTGCATTAAAATTTGGAGTAAGATCATTCCAAGCAGAGGGATCAGCAAGGCTAAATGCTGGGAGACAAGAATGATCCTGGTATGTTTGGGAAACAAGCCATGAGTATGGAGCAGAAGGATTGAAGGGCATTTGAAGGATACAGATTGGGACAATGTCAAGGTGGAAATAGACTTCATTATGGAGGTCCAGATAGGGCAAGGCAGGTGCCTGGCTTTTATTCTAAATATAATAAGGACAGTTAGAGAGTTCTTAGCTTGATGTTTTGAAATCTTATTTATGTATTTTAAAAGACCTCCCTGAGTGTTGTGTGGTTAATAGGATGTGTGGTTAATAGGATGGGGGGCGTCAAGTGAGGAAGCAAGCAAATTAGGTGGTTGTTTCTGTAGGCCAGGTCTTCTCCAGATGTCTTTTTGATGTTTTCTGCTACCTTTAAGGTGTATAATTAAACATATTTCAGACGTGCATTCAAGAGACGCAAAAGGCTTTCAAGAATTAGGGGGAAAAAGATAATTCATATTGCAGGCCATTTCTGAAAGTAAGAGGATAACACTCCTTTTCCTCTGTTTTCTTTTCTATAATATAATCTCTCTTTTTGATATCTTCTTCTTTTAAAATTGAACAGAAAATGATGACTTAATTATGTTGACACATTCATACACTTAGAATCCAAGCCTCCTTGAGAGAAAATATATTCTTGTGACTATAGCATAGTGGTTAATTAAGTGACATTTTAAGTCAGACAGATAAAAGTGCAAATCATAGATTCACCAGCTATTAATTGGGTGACTTGGTTAAGTCAATTAACCCTTCTAAGCCTTAGTGTTTCATATTTCAATGAGGAAAACCCTGTAAACCTACCATCAAGAGAATATGAGACTTATGTAACTCAATATATCTAAAGCTGAGATTTTAACATTAAGGAGCCAAAATATAATAATTAAACATAAGCATCATAAAGGAGAGAATATGGGTTCTTTTTAAGGTAGATACAATACCACCAAGAATATATTTGCATTTCTAACAATTGCTGTTAATCATGAATATGTAAGGAGTGAATGTAAATTAAGAATATAGGAAGGGACGTGGTATGGTTTGGGATGTTTTTATTAAAATATCTTAATAATATTAGGATTATGGCAGGGGCTACAAATACATTGGTCATTTAAAATATAAGTTTTACAAGCAAAATACATATCCATTCGAAGACTACTGGTTGGGTAAAGTATCGCACATCTAAACAATGAAGTATTATGCACCCAAACAAAAGAATGAAGATCTCCTCCTTGTTAACAATAATGCAGTGATTTTCAGGGAATACTTTCTTGTAAATAAAAAATTGAGGTGCAAAGAAGATAAAGATAGATAGATAGATAAATAGATAGATAAAATAGTTTGTATTATCTTTTGTGTAAAGACGATGTATGTACATTATCTTTTCTGAAAGAAAAACATAGAATTAAACCTTCTAGAAATCAATGAAAAGAGCCACCTTTATTGGATGGGTTAAAAAAGGTAGAAGAGATGGAAATGAGTAAATTATACTTCTCTAAGTATAATTTTCTTATATAAGTTTGATTTTTGAACTTTGCAAGTTTTATACATCTTCAAAAAAAAAAATTAAACATAATAGGATGATAAAACACTAAAACTAAAATTAAATTAAAATAACCAAATAGAAAAATACAGTTAATACAGAAAATTTTTCAATGCATGATATTTAACTTGACATTCTCAATGAGATATATTCTAAGGGTAAATGGAAAGAAACAAAGAAAGCTGAACTTGTATTGATTGACTTGTTTTTAGCAGTGATATTTGTATACAATAATTATGTAACAATATGTACGTATTAAAAGATAGAAAAGATGTAAGTACACAAATGTTTCTAGGTTTCTCTCTGGGAGAAATGATATATAGATTTGGAATAAGGGTGGTTGAGAATGTTGTTAGTTTTAAATTAGAAGTATCAGTATAAGTTTATAATATATTTACAAAGTTATTTCACAGCTCTGTTCACCCACTAGTCTTAGAAACAATGGTCTCTCCCACCTTTTTAATTACCATGTTTAGTTTTCATATCTTCATTTCTAAATACTATTGCTCAGTAAAAAGAGCTAGGGTAACATGTCAGAGAAAGTACAATGGGATCCTAATACAGTTTGTTGTGTCAGAAAGAGAGAAGGGGCCCAAAGACTGTAGGTGACGTGCTAAAAGAACACAGCAGCCAGCTCAAAAGGGCTTTCACTGGCAAAATTTGGAAAATTTGAACATTAAAAAGAATAACTACAGTAATAGATTTTAATATATTTAATCAAAATAAATCCATTGATCCATAGCAATATGTTAATAAAAGACAGGCACTTAATTAGAGAAGAATGTCAGTTAATGTTCGTGAGAGGAATGATAAAATTAGATAAAATTCAACTACTGATGCAATACTTTATTCAGGCAAAGAATATTAGTGGATGCAAAAAGCATTTATAGACTATTGTTGGAAAAGAGGATAGACCTAAGTGTGAAACATTAGCTTCCAAATCACTTATTAAATACCTTTACAAAATTACCTTTCGAATGGAGAAATCTGGAGGACACCACCAACCAAGTGCTCCAGCTCAACATCATCAATAATGGAATGATGGGACTTGAGGGGTTCTTGATGTAATGCAATGGGACACACACAGCATCATCTCTGAAGTGCTATTGACAGCAACGTTTAATCTAAATCTGTTGAAGAAGCCACCAGATAAATACAGAATGTGGTATATTTTACCAGACAAGTGAAATGAACTATGTAAAATGTCAGTGCCATAAAGTAAACAAAATAAAGTTGAACTGGTTGTTGCAGATTAAGTGAGATTAAATATATCTGAAAACTAAATGCAATGCACATTCCTTGACCAAATCCTGAATTGGACATAAACAAATAGTTCTAAAGGGCATTACTTGTACATCTGGGGAATTTTAACTTGAGCTTAGTATTAGATAATATTGTTTCAATGTGACATTTATTAAGTGTGATAATTTTGGTTTTATAAGAGAAAGTCATTTTTTTATAGGAATAAAATATCATGAATATCTAAAACTTGCTTTGAAATGGTCAAAATGTGTGTATGTGTGTGTGTATCTGAGGAGAGGGAGACAAAGATGTGGTAAAATGTAATTATTGGTGAATGATAAAACATATGAAGATTAAATGTCTTGTGATAACTGTTAGAGAAAAATGATGGAAGTAAGAGCAAATACTGAAATAGAATGTACTTTAAAAATATTATTTTGGCTGAATTAGAAAGACCATTAAACTTAGTTGTTATAAAATATATTTACAAATAATAACTAATAAAATTATCTAAGTAACATTGAATTATGAATTATTATAGTTTTCATAATTAACAAAGTCATATAATGTGTCACAGTTCTCAAATGGTTAAATCTGTTTGGGATCTGTAGTGACAATTGAAGAGGATAGAGTTCTGAATTCTTGAGAAATGTATCATGTAAGTCCTAATAATTTTCAGGGCCTCTTGCCTTTGGTGCTTTAAATGGACTATTATTAGTGGGAAAAAGTATTATCAGCATTTAAAAATATTTTTTAGAAATAATCATACAGTGTTGTTACGTATATAAATATAATTCTTTAAAATATGTATCAAAAGTAAGAGTATCAACTGTGCTTGACTTGTACAATGCTGAAGTAATGCTCTATCCATCTTTGGAGTATCATTCTGATAAAAAAGGATCCATATATTTATTTATAACTATATGGCTGGTTTACTTTTTATAGAGGTACAGTTCTTTTTGTAGCATTGGGCATTATCTAACAACAAAAATTCCCATTGATGTCTTTATCCATCTTGCAAAATGGTCAGCGATGGTAGTGGTACCCTGGATAATTCTCACCTCTTATTCCCCACAGTTAACACAGTGAGCTCTGTAGATATGGACTTGTACATTAGACCTCAGTTTTGCTCATTGTTCCCAAGTTTTCAGATAAAAGATTATGGCAGCTAAACTAAGTGTGAAAAACTGTGTGGAAGAGAAAAAGAAAAGTCCCAAAGGATAAACTGATTATTTGCATTTAACTTGCTTTTCAACTAAAAATAGTGTTGTGTTCTTTAATAGGTGATAGATCATGTTTAGGCTCTAAAATCAGAAAGGATAATAAATAATCTTGACTCTAAGTCTTATCTTCTGGGTCACCTGGAACAGATTTTTCTATTTTCTACTTCTCAGCTTTCTCATTCACAACATTGTGATAGCAGTATTGACTATCTCCCAGGGCGGTAGAATTAAATGAGATAAATTACGTAAAATGCAAATGCAAAGCTATGTGATTAACTCTAATTATATGTTAGAATTTAGTGATGGTCTTTCTACAAAGGAAAATTAAATTATCTAGTTAACAATATAAACATCCCCTGCCTGCCTGCCAACTGGTTTTCTGGGTAATTTCAGTATGCTTCTAGTTGCCTCCTTCCATAGCTCTTATTTATCTTTTAGGCATGATTTCTGAAAGCCTAAAATGAGGTAAAAAAAATCTCTGGAATTGGATGATATGCTGTTTTTGTCCAACACGTTTTGGAAACCATGTTTTTCTTCAAAATTAATTATAAAATGTACTTTAAAGGACAGCTCTCTGACTTCTGATGTCCAAGGTGTCTGTGGGTCTTTTATCCATTTTCTAAATGTAAGTTATTTCTAACTTACAAATAAGCAGATAATCTGAATTTGATATTTTAGAGATGAAAATATCTGTCGAAGATAACTGTAAGAGTGACATTAAAGATCACTATGCATCCCTGACTTCTCACAAACCTCTTAATTATTGTGGTAATCTCTTCTTTGAAAGTATAAATCAACAAAGAGTTGATCACTGGGTATATGCCCTAAAAATAAAGCTTTGAGAATCCACCAGCCTTCTCTGTGGGATAATCATTGCACTTCATATAACATACTATTTTCAGAATGAACTTTTCACATTTAAGCCAGTTATTTGGTTTCATGCTGTTGGAGGTCCTCAAAGGCAAGCACTATTGCAATCCCAGTATGGCAATGACTACAAGATCCCAGAGGACTTTCTCTATATGTCTGTTAATAACCTGAGAATAGAAGGTACCCTGATACAGAGAAGAAAAATCTGCAATGCTTTTATCTAGGCTTAATTGAAAATTTTATATTTTGAGAAGTTTAAAAATATTCAAAGTTTTTTATAAGTAAAAGAGTAAAAGGGAAAATAAGTAACTGTGTATTCCAAAGGGTGACACAATATAATAAGTAAACTACTTAAACAAATATGCTTTATATAATTTACATATATGTATAAATTCTGGTAATGAGTTAGTTTTACTGTTTGCTACATAAGTCATATTTTTCATAAGGGGAGAAATGTTGAGTTTCCTTAAGGAAGAAATTTCCAGTAACTTTTTGGAAAGTGACCAGGCTTCCTCAATCACTTTCCATCTAGAAACAGCATTGTCAAATCTAGGGTCTAATTATACTTAAGACCTAATAAAAATGATAATTTTATTTTACATTTTTAATTATATCTGATGCACAGCTATGAAATCTGTGGTGAGTTTTGGGTGACAGCTAGTCAATGGGAGGTTATAAAATGTCAAATTATTTGGAAAGCTTTTTGTGGGTCATTTAGTCTATAAATCCCCTTATTTGAATGCATAAAAACAAATATTTTTATTATATATGTTCTTTTGTACTCCACACAGCTATTTTTTAAAAAATCTTTGATTTAAAGAAAGCTTTCTCATATATTGTAAATTATAAACTTATTTGCAAGTAATATTTAAACATAGTATGAATCTGAATCACACTTTAGAGACTTCAGGAGGATGTGTTTACCCATCTGTCATGTGTGGTAAGACAAACTCAACAAGTAAATGCTCTCTGAAAAATGTCAGCATAACTTCCTTCAAGTAAAACTATTAGCCAGATAGTTAGAACACTATTTTTCCCTGTTAAAAAAAAATGGTCCTACTGCTTTTCCTTGGAGAGTTAGATATTTTAGTATGGGATATTTCTTCAATAGCCAGAAAATAAAACACAGACGTGAGTACCTGCCCTTGATTGATGGCTCTTTATTATTTCTTCTGAGACATAGAAGACAAATGACAGAGAGATAGTTTAGACAGAGAGCAGTTTAGAACCCCAAAGTACCCATTACAAATCTGTATGGGCCCAAGCATTTAGAATGTGTTTTGTGCCTAATTAAAGGACAGAATAAATGATTGTTTTAAAATGTAGAATATCATTATATATTGAGGTATGCTACATAAAAGTTTTTTTTTTTTAATTAATCAATACCTTACTGGGCCCAAAACAATGTTCTGAGGAACCAGAAGCTGGGGCGGGAGGGTGGGATTTAAAAAGATGCAAAGTATAGCACTTGCATTTAAGGGCCTTATATTGAATTGGCTAAAACATATCAAACCCCACTAAAATGTAAGTACCATAAAGACAATGATTTATATCTAATTTGTTAATTGATGTTTTCTGTGTACCTAGATCACTGCCTGGAACTCATCAGGCCCTCAATAAATATTTTTTGAATAAATGAATCAAATATACAGGAAAAGACAGTTTGATTTGTGGAACTACCATAATGTTCCTGAGGAGACTAATCAAAATAGGCTCAAGAGATCTGGAAAAGAACCATGGAAAAATGAGCTTTGGATTGGATCTTAAAAGGTAGATAAATGGGGAGAAGGAGATTCAGAGTTAATGGTTGAAGCAAAGTGTATAGAAAATTTGGTGAATGTGACTAAATCATACTTATGAAGTGAAGTATTCTTTAGAAGAGTAAGGAGAAATTGAGTTTTAAACATAAGTTGAGGTGGAACAAAAAGATCCTTTAGAAAAGAGTATGCTTCAATCTTGGGTGATCAGGAGACTCTGAAAACTTTGGAATGGAAAGATCAGATGCTGGTGCCAACCAGCTTGTTTATTCTTTTCAACCCTTTTAATGCAAGCTGGCTTCCTGTTGGCTAGGATCCATGGATGTGTGTCTGGATTTCATTTCTAAAAGTTGACATCAATTTGGTTAGAGAAGCTTCAGAAATCACTGCATTTCTCAATTAAACCAAGGATGTCATTCTGCTAATTCTGGAACCACACAAATATCAAGTTGAAGTGATGGCAGTTAATTGTTATTGATTGGTGTGTAACAGCATTAGTGAATTCCAGAGAGTCTGGCCATTAGTGACGTATAAAATGATCCAGCAACAACTTCAACTGGTTTTAGATAAAAATAAAAACTCGCAGGAAGCCAATGATATTTAAGATGCTTGAGAGAACTGAAGCTCTTCCCTTAATTAGGTAATTGGAGAAAGGAGATTAATGAATCCATATATGTTGGAAACATGATGGAAACTAGAATAGGTCCAAATCTTTCATAGTATGAGCCAGTGCTTCTCAATGGAACTTTCTGAAATGATGGCAATGATCTATATATGTGCTGTTCTTTGTGGTATCCACTAGCCATATAGATGGATATTAAGTATTCGAAATGTGGTTAGCGTAACTGAGGAGCTAAGTTTTACATTTTATGCAGCTTGAATTGATTTAAATTTAAATATTCTCGTTGCTAGTGACTATCATTTTAGATAGTACAAGTTGGAACATTTTGCCTAACAAAAAGGAGCAACACTTTGGAAATTTCACACAGCTGGCTGTATCAGTCAGGATAGGCCAGGTAATGCTAAAGTAATAATAATAATATAAAAACCCAGAATTTCACAAGTTTATAACAACAAAGATTTATAGCTCTTGTTCACACTGAATTTTCCACATCAGTTTCATTCTGGGACTCAGGCCACAAAGTAAACTCTGTCTGTAGCATTGTTGGTTGTCCTTGCAAAGTAAAAGGAGAGCTTGTAAATCAATGCATTAAAACTTAAGACTTGTGATTTTTACTAACACACTCTACTTCTGTTGATTGAGGATGGTGATGATGATGATGATGATGATGATATAGATAGATGATTGATAGATAGATAGACCTATAGGTATATGTGATATATCAATACATCACACATACCTATGTTTTCCCCTAGTCAATCACAAAACAACTCTGTGTTCCACTGAGAGAGGATGTATAGCCTCCCTCAGGGAGCCAATGACTATAAGTGAACAGCAGTACAGTCTATCACAGTGGCCTAAAAGAAAATAGAAAGAGATATTTTGTTAAATTAATGAATGAGTATTTCCCAGCAAGTTCTGTGTGTCCTGACTAGAACTTGATGTTGTAAACCCACCCACTCTAAGTATAGAGATAGCTGTGAAATATAGCATGTTGCTGTCTTTTCTAGTGCCATCCTTCCCCAGTTCTTCACAGGACCACATACCTTTCATTCTTCACTTCTTAGGTTAAATATCACCTTCTCAGAGAGAATTCCACAATACCCCAGTTTAAAATAGTGGATTGTGACATTTTTTTGTATAATACAGGTAATCATCCAAACTGAATATATCCTGAATTAATTCTTTACATTTAATGGAACATGGAGTGATAGCAGTGATCAGATCCAGACAGACCCTTCCTGAATGGTGCGCCAGGACCCCTTGGACATATGTTTCACTTCCCTATTCAATGTAAGCTCCTTGAAGGAAAATTAAGGAATTATTAATTTCCACTATGCTGACTCAGTTAATAGGCTGAATGATTGAATGGTGATATAAAAAAAAATATGAATAATCTGTGCAATGGTTTCACCAATATTAGAAATATTAAGCTAAACAAAATATTTATATAATTACAAACAAAAATTGTTAGAGAGAGAAATCTTTTAAAACAGAGGATGATAAAAATATATTCCTTTACAATTCAACCAATGAAACAATAAAATGATACTTCCTTTTCAGAAAAGAAAACTCTATTGCTCAAAGTTACATCTCAATAACTGAAATGAAAATGTCAAAGATAAGTGAACAAATTCCAATTTAAACTGCAATAATCCCAAACATGTTCAACTATTCTTTCTCAAGGAAATTAGATACTTGTCTACTGACTTCCCCATAATTATTTTAAGGGTATTTTATTTTGTTTTATTCACCTGGATATTTGGTTAATGAGAAGTTTTCTAGACCACAGGCACTCCATGTAAGTCAGTTCCATACAAGTGTGAATAGATCAACCAATCTCTGACTTTATTTTTACTTGAGTAACTATGTAATTGCCCTTATTCACTGATATTTTAGCCTATGATAAATCCAATTGTAATCTATGCCTGTAGCTGGTCTATCTTCTGGTTATAGGTATCGCCTGCCCTTCTGTTCCTTCCCGCTGACTCTCTGGGCCTGTGTTCTATTCTCTTTCTGTCTTAAAAAAATTGCAGTAGTGTCTAATCAGTTTTTCTCTGAGCTTTTACTTATCTACTGAATACTTTTTGTGCCAGACTAATGTTCTTATTTTACTACTTTTAGTAATTTATCCTATATTCATAACCACAGGTAAAACATTTCAATCTAGCAGCAGTAATAAAAAAAGGAAAAATGTAAGTACATTTTATAAGTTTATGTTTATAACCTTTAATTAATATAAAGTCAATGGATCAACACAGGTAAATTCCTTCAATGAAAACAGGCATTTTAATATGGGGGTCTGAACACCAGTCGCTGCTACTCACAGCAGAGTTCAGTGCATACAATCCCTGAACCAGGAGCCAGAAATTATTTAATAGATGTTTCATACTAGAATTTTTTTTATTAGGCAATTATGTAGCTATGCCAGTTCCTGTAAGAGACAAAATCTCTAATCCCTGGTTCTTAAAATCTAGAGGAAGAAGCAGAAAATAAATGAGTAAAGAAACAGAGATAAATAGAAATTGAGAATATTGCAATGACAGAAATGAACACAGTAACTTATAGACTCTAGACCTAGGAATTTTTTCTAAGGAAATGATATATAAACTGACACCTGAATTATGAGAATTCACCAGCCATATTGAAAACTTAGAGAGAAGGCGAGGTCTTCAAGCCTGGGGACAAACAAGAGCAAAGAGTCGCTATCAGGCAAGCGGCAGGCATGTCCTCGATGTAGAGCAGAGCAATGCAGGAAGGAACCCAGTGAGCTGAATCCTGTATGAGGTCAGACAAGTGGCAGACTCCAGACAACAATGCCAATTTCAAGACATGAAATGAGCCATCCACAGGCTATAAGCACAGAATGCACATGATCTATCTGGTTTAACTGTATTCAGACTGTTTGATAACCATGAATTGGATGAAATAGGTAGAGAATACTATTGGGAGGAAGGCAAGAGGCTGGTATAAATCTTATCACTGCCTGGGCAAGAGATGGTTGACTGACTCTTCATAGGACTTGGTTTTCTTATACATAAAATATGGTATATAAATGAGATATTTGTATTAGCTTTCTATCATGCCTATTAACAAACTACACAAACTTCATAGTTAAACACACACATGCACACAGATGTGTTATTACACAGACAGAAGTCAGAAGTCTGACATGGGTCTCACCAGGCTAAAGCAAGGTGTTTCCTGGGCTGTATTCCTATCTGGAGGATCTAAGAGAAGATCTGTTACTTTTCTCATCCAGATTGTTGTCAGAATTCAGTTCATTGTAGTTATAGGACTAAGGTCCCCATTTCTTTGCTGGCTATCAACTGAGAACCATTCTCAGCTTCTAAAAACCACCTGCATCCATTACCTCATGGCTTCCTTCCTTCATCTTCAAAGACAGCCATTGTCGATGAAGTTCCTCTCATGCTTCAGATCTCTCCTGTTTCTTCTTCCATTGCCACATCTCTGTGACCAGCTCTTCTTGTCTCCCTCTTCTGCTTTTAATTTAACATGTGTTTAAATTGGACCAATCCAAATAATCCAGAATAAACTCCTTATTAAAAGTCAATTGATTAACATCCTTTAATTCATCTTTAACCTTAATTATTTTTGCCATGTAATGGAACATATACAAGGGTTTTGAGGATTAAGACATGGGCATCTAGGAGTGGCTGGGGAGGCATTATTTTTCGTACCACAAGGTTTTGAAAGATTTATTACTTTTGCAAAGAAATAAATACTTAATCTACATAAATTTGATTTTGACTTAAGAAATCAATGTAGCATTGTGTTAGGCTTTGTTTAAATGGTTTTTATAAATATTATACTATATACATATGTAAATATTTTATAAATACATATAGTATTGGATGAAATACCAAATCTGAGGGAAAACTGAGTCCTATGGAGATTAAATGAATCAACCTCCTTCCCAGGGAGTGACAGGACTTATACTGGTCCCTTGACTTCCTCCCAATAGCACTCTCTGCTTGTTTCATCATATACATATATATATATATATATATACACATACATATATACAGCTATCTAACTAATATAAAAAATTAAATAAAGGTCATAGAGTATAGTGTGGATTATATGATCAAGAAAAATGTATATTTGGCTTTATTCTGAAATTAGATTATCTTTTTAATGTTTAATATCCCTACCATTCATTTCTATATGCCAATTTGTTTTTCTTAATCCTTTTATTAAGTACAAAAAATTTTGGTCTATTCACAATTTAATTATTAGGAATATGGGTCACAAAAGAAATTAGAAATAAACCAAGTTTATTATATGAGCCTTTTTCATACTCTTTTCCATAAAGGCAATCTATATGTTATGTGTCCTTTGATCAACAGCCCTCCCCAGTAAGCTCTGTGAAAGCAGTATAAATGCTAATGTATTGTGGTCTAATTTTTGCTCAAATGCATGAACATAACATAATCAAAATTTGGTGTTCTTCTGGAACTATCTCAGTAGATGTTATTTCTTTTTTTTTTTCATGACCTCTGGGAAAGTAAATAATATAAAAAAGCCCAATCATGTAACACACATCCCCAAATGAACAAGGAAAATTGCAGTGCATTTGAACAGGCTCTGGAATTGGATTAGAGTCCTCAAGCCTAAATGTCACCCAGCACAGACAACATATTCTGCCCTTAACACTGAACAAAACTGTAAATCATGTAGTAATTTTTATTGTTGTTTGTTCTCTGGTTTGGGTGACAACTTAATATCCTATAGTAGTATTCATCTATAAAATGATGCACATGACTGGTCACAGGAAGTAAAGAAAGCCCTTGTACTTTTTGATTGCTACAGGAAAATCTTTTGTGCAATTTGAAATTGAAATAAATAAATAACTATACAAACAGAGCAACTTAGGCCTTGCTGAAAGTGAGTAGAAAATCAAATTGAAAGTGCATTTTCTTCACCCTGCACATGTTTTAAGTGCTCTGCTATACAGGTATGAAGTCAGAATACTTACTGTACCCATTACTGATAGCAGTTTTCATTTTCTTCATAATTTGATTGCAAAAGTACCAGAGCACCAATAAAATACTCACCAACCTTAAGAGTCACTTATTAGAATGGGTCTTTGTCTATGGTTTTCATTTTAATATTAATCGCAGCATTTTTTTTTCCTTGCCTCTTGCTATTGGCTTTATTTTATTTTATTTTATTTTTTTAACATCTTTATTGGAGTATAATTGCTTTACAATGGTGTGTTAGTTTCTGCTGTATAACAAAGTGAATCAGCTATACATATACATACATCTCCATATCTCCTCCTTCTTGTGTCTCCCTCCCACCCTCCCTATCCCACCCCTCTAGGTGGACACAAAGCACAGAGCTGATCTCCCTGTGCTATGTGGTTGCTTCCCACTAGCTATCTATTTTATGTTTGATAGTGTATATATGACCATTCCACTCTCTCACTTCATCCCAGCTTACTCTTCCCTCTCCCCATGTCCTCAAGTCAAATCACAACATATTTTTTATCTGTCTTATTTGAATATCATCATGAAATGCTGCAAAAACCATTATGCTCTCTCCAAAATGCATTTGTATTTCAAAAAACATTTTAATTATGTACTTTTCCACTTCACCAGTAAAATACACACACACACAGGTACACACAAAATTCTCTGATTTGTGCTTAAAGCAGAGAGATCAAAGGGACCATTAGATTCTTAAAGGCAGTTCATCTACTCTTCAGTCACAGGCTAGTGTCTAAAAGCTTTTTGTCTTAGAAAGTCCTGAGTCAATGTTTTTCATATTTATCTGCTATTTGTGCCTGCTGCTACTACTGTATTTTAGGTCTTCATCTTTCTCTGGCCCATGCATTACAACTGCCCATTGGTTTTGGGCCTTCACTCTTAACCCACTAAAAAGTAGTTGTCACATGGCAACCAGAGCTTACTCCTTAAGAGATATCTGATCATATCACATCACTCCTTTTACATTCTCTATTGACTCATTGCCTAAAGAATAAAGTCCATACTGCTTAGACAGGTAGTGAAGATCTTCTGATGTCCTAGTTTATTTCCAACTTGAAACTGCATTTTCCTCTAATAGACTGCATACTTCTTTGCTCATTCTCTACCCCTGGTATAAAGAATTCCCATCCACAATTATGCACCAGTTAAATACCCCTTCTCTTTACTCTCTCAGTGATTAAATAACCACTTTATGTGAGCTGATAAAGCATCTTTCTCCTACCTATTTCTAGTATTTTTTTCAGTAAACTACAATTGACTTATATATCTCTGCCTCCTTCCTGTATTTTAAGATCTAGGAAAATAGTAAGCTTTTGCCTCATTTATGACAGATACGTAATACTTGATGTATTCTAAGTCATACTGGCCTCCTAGAAAAATAAGACATGAATCAATCATGAACCATAGATAGATAGATAGATAGATAGATAGATAGATAGATAGATAGATAGATAGAATAAACAGAAAAATAATTGAAAAATACTGTGTGACCCTAATAAATTTTTTTTTTTATTCGTCATTTGGGAAATTTATTTAAAACCACAACATGATATCACTTCATACCCACTAAGTTGGTGATAATCTAGAAAATGGAAAGTGTTGGTGAGAATGTGAAGAAACCAGTTATTGCTGGTGGGAATGCAAAATGGTGAAGCCACTGCGGAAGTACTTTGCCAGTTTCTCAAAGTAAACATAGAATTGCCTTATGACCCAGAAACTGCATTGCTAGGCATATAAAGAGAATATATCCTGAATATTTTGTATCAAGATATAAATATATATATATATGTATATATACATATATATATATATAGTATGTGTGTGTGTGTGTTAGAGAGAGAGAGAGAAGGAGAGAAAGGACATAGGAGGAGCAAGGGTGAGAGAGAGGGAGGAAGGAAAGAAGAAGAATTGGACAAATAACATGAAAATTTCAAAGTTATATTTTTCTAAAATCATTGTGAATACCTTGTGTTCTTTACTATATTCATCCAGGGAATATCTTGTAAAACACACTTCACAAGCAGGCAATATATTTGACTTTTTTCTCTTCCCATGGTTTAATCCACTTTTGAGTTTGAAACTTAAATCCTTTTAAAGATTCAGTCCCTTTGGAAGTGCTAATCTCAAAGGGATTTTTATTTCCTTTTTTGGTATAAAAGTAATCATTCATTTCTGTGCAATTATATACTACATTCTATTTTATTTCTACTGCATTTTTCACATTAATCTTATTCTCTTAATACTCTAGTTATGATGCTGTCCATTTCCAATAACACTGTTAACACAAAATGAAAAATATTTTTAGAAAAGAAAAAATATTATGTTGAAGTTTTACAGAAGCTTTTTTTCCCTTCCTTTTCCTTTTTGCTTCAAAACACTGCACTCCAGTAATGCTTTTACATTTGAGGCTAAGTCTGCCGCTCAAAAATATTGATTCTTTTATCTGCAGGATGTTCTTGGCCACAGCAGACAGCACAAATGAATGAAAATACATGTACTTTCTTTCCCTTTCAGAAAAGACTTGCCATCTGTCTATGGCCTTTCATGATCAAGACACCAAGTCCCTGGGCTTAATGTTATGTAAAGCATCAGTACAGAATGGTCTCAATAAAAGATTCTATCTCAGGAAAGTGAAAGAATGGAGAGGGACTTGAAAACCTTTTGTATAATGATGCATGCCATCAAATATTTATTAAGTGGCTTCTAAAATCTAAGCACTATCTTAAAGTCTGGAGATAAAATAACCAGAAGAAGCATGAATGCTCCATAATTTCTTGAAGTATCATCCACTCAAATGAGACAAGAAGGACAATTGTATGGAAAACAGCATTAGTATTTGAAAAATTCCAGATAAAGAGAATCTTACACTAAATATCTAGAGACCCAGATTCTAGGTGCAGTTACTAGCAATTAAATTCTCAAATGTAAAATAAAGTTCAAAACACTTACCTTACAGTGGTCTTTCTAATGGCCTAATTAACTTATGTTGTGGACATATTGTTTTGTTGTTTGTATTATTATGGTTCAGTTGTTGTTATTCCCTATCAGATCTTCAGTCTTTTCATATTTCCAGGTACATAATAATAATTAAATATATATATGTATATATATATGAATTTGTTGAATAAAATATTGAAAAGCAGTTGTAGTGATTGAAGGTACTTTAATTTTGCACTTGAAGGTTATTTAGGAATCACTGGTTAACATCTAGAGATATTTACTTAATGTATATCAGGTGGCTTCCATATTATTCCTCCAGATGACTAGATTTCCTTACTTATTAAACAAAGATAAGTTGTCTATTAGGATATTTTTCACATGTTCTGCTGTTCAAATACAGGATACATGAGATTTTTATATATTCCTGATTTATTTTGCCAGACTTTTGTCATTGTTGACCCTATACCTATTAAACCCACAATTCTTTAGCTAATGGCCAAGGTGTTACATATTTATAAGAAATTAGTCAACTAAATCAGGAAGGGACTTCTTAAATTGAATTAAATATGAAACTTGCACTAGCATACTGAAACTATCACTGCTGCTAATAATTTTTCTTTCATCCCTGTATTAAGACATTTGTAGTTGGTGTGTTAGGGAAAAGAAAGAAAAGAAAAGGGGATCCTAGAAGGACAAGAAAAGTTAAACTTTTGGTTTAGCTTTGCTCTCTTTCTCTCTCTCGCTCTCTTTCTTCATAAGACTTGTGCAGAATGCCAATTTGGAATTCGGCTAGAAATACCCAAGCACAAATTTCCGTGACAACCAGCCAGGTATCCATCAAGCAAGCCATGGTTTACTTCTGAAGAATTCTCTCATGTTCCCAAGTGGTCTGGGCTAAGGAAAAGTAGGTTCTCTCACAGGAAGCAATTATTTTTCTGAAGCCGTGTGTATGTGTGTGTATTTCCTCAAAAACAGGGCCTCAGGATAAGATGACTTGTAAATGAATGATTTGTCTCATTTTCTCTAATGAAAGATAATCTATGCTAAAGCACGTGAGAAAGAAAGAGCTCCTATGACAAAAGAATGTACCGGCAACAGTGATAGCTCCTGTTCCTGGCACTGTTTAATGTTGGTTCAATAAGATGAGAACTGTGACTCACATAATTCATTAGCTTACTTATACCCGTATTTTAAAAGTTAACTATTATAGATTTAGCACACTCACCCTTAGTTTGGGAAAGCAAATTAAAATGGATTTCCTAGACTAGGAATGGAATAAGAATTAACATCGTTTAGTAGAATCCCTTAATTTACTTAACAGTTTATGATTTACAAAGCTTGTCTGGGCACATTATCATATTTAAATCACCAGTAAAAATGAGAAGGAGGTAAGACAAAAATATTTATCCACTTTTATGAGTATAAAAAATTAACTGATTTGTCATAATCAGTTTTCAAAAATCAGAACAAATGCCATTTTCTTGACAGTCTTCCCTTAACTACTCAATTGAAAACAATCCCATTATACTCTACATTTGAAGTGAAATATTATAGTTATATATATCACTACTCTCCCTGATAAACTCTAATCATTGTGAATAAACATAGCTTAATGTATTTTGCTACTCATGAAGTGCAAGGCACTGATTTAATTAAATATTTGTATTTACTCTCTTGTTCTTCCTAATAATAAGTATTATTTTCAATTTATAAATAAAGAAATTAAAAACTAAGTAAAAGAACTTGTGAAATATTACTCTAGCAGTATGTGGCAGAGCCAAAATTAAAACAGAAACCATGCATATTTATACACCTCATTGTGTCTCTTATGTAGAAAGAATATCATATTTACCTGTGTATCACTTAGAATGTATAATGTAATGCTTTGAGAATGCTAGGAACTAAGAAAATGCTTAATGAATGAATGAATTAAAAAATAAATAGGACTTCAAATAAAGAGAAAAAATTCATGTTCAAAGAGTAAAAATGGAAACAGGTCAACTTGCTCTTGATGATAAAATCAAAATCCTATCAGTAGACAAACAAAAAAGGGCCAAAGATAGTCTTAATATTGTTTCCTCAACAAGAATATAATTCTCAGACAAAATATAACGCAATTCAATGTAAGATAGAAGATGAAATATAAAGAGAGAAATGACATTGTATAAGTCAGATAACTTAAGGACAAAGATTACCATATAAAGACAGAAGCTCTGTCTAATGCAAATGGTGTGAACTGTGGAAAGAACTGATATCTCTGGTGAAAGAGATATCATGCATTTAGACTGAACCAAGACATTTTGAAATTGATTATTTCATATGAGTTTTCTTTTAATATCTTTATTGGAGTATAATTGCTTTACAATGGTGTGTTAGCTTCTGCTATATAACAAAGTGAATCAGCTATACATATACATATCCCCATATACCCTCCTTCTTGCATCTCCCTCCCACCCTCCCTATCCCACCCCTCTAGGTGGTCACAAAGCACCAAGCTGATCTCCCTGTGCTATGTGGCTGCTTCCCACTAGCTATCTGTTTTACATTTGGTAGTGTATATATGTCCATGCCACTCTCTCACTTCGTCTCAACCTACCCTCCCCCTCCCCATGTCCTCAAGTCCATTCTCTACATCTACATCTCTATTCCTGCCCTGCAGGTTCATCTGTACCATTTTTCTAGATTCCATATATATGCCTTAATACATGATACTTGTTTTTCTCCTTCTGACTTACTTCACTCTGTATGAGAGACTCTAGGTCCATCCACCTCACTACAAAAAACTCAATTTCATTTCTTTTTATGGCTGAGTAATATTCCATTGGATATATGTGCCATATCTTCTTTACCCATTCATCTGTCAATGGACACTTAGGTCGCTTCCATGTCCTGTCTATTGTGAATAGAGCTGCAAAAAACATTGTGGTACATGACTCTTTTTGAATTATGGTTTTCTCAGGGTATATGCCCAGTTGTGGGATTGCTGGGTCATATGGTAGGTCTATTTTTAGTTTTTAAAGGAACATCCATACTGTTCTCCATAGTGGTTGTATCAATTTACATTCCCACCAAAAGTGCAAGAGGGTTCCCCTTTCTCCACACCCTCTCCAGCATTTATTGTTTGTAGATTTTTTGATGATGGCCATTCTGATTGGTGGGAGGTGATACCTCATTGTAGTTATGATTTGCATTTCTCTAATGATTAGTGATGTTGAGCATCCTTTCATGTTTTTGTTGGCCATCTGTATATGTTCTTTGGAGAAATGTCTGTTTAGATCTTCAGCCCATTTTTGGATTCGGTTTTTTGTTTTTTTGATATTGAGCTGCATGAGCTACATAAATAAATAAATTAAAATTTGGAGATTAATCCTTTGTCAGTTGCTTCATTTGCAAATATTTTCTCCCATTCTGAGGGTTGTCTTTTGGTCTTGTTTATGGTTTCCTTTGCTGTGCAAAAGCTTTTAAGTTTCATTAGTTCCCATTTGTTTATTTTTGTTTTGATTTCCATTTCTCTAGGAGCTGGGTCAAAAAGGATCTTGCTACGATTTATGTCATACAGTGTTCTGCCTATGTTTTCCTCTAAGAGATTTATAGTGTCTAGCCTTACATTTAGGTCTTTAATCCATTTGGAGTTGATTTTTGTGTAGGGTGTTAATAAGTGTTCTAATTTCATACTTTTACATGTACCTGTCCAGTTTTCCCAGCACCACTTACTGAAGAGGCTGTCTTTTCACCATGGTATATTCTTGCCTCCTTTATCAAAAATAAGGTGACCATATGTGTGTGGGATTATCTCTGTGCTTTCTATCCTGTTCCACTGATCTACATTTCTGTTTTTGTGCCAGTACCATACTGTCTTGATTACTGTAGCTTTGTAGTATTGTCTGAAGTCTGGGAGCCTGATTCCTCCAGCTCCGTTTTTCTTTCTCAAGATTGATTTGGGTATTCGGGGTTTTTGTGTTTCCATACAAATTGTGACATTTTTTGTTCTAGTTCTGTGAAAAATGCCATTGGTAGTTTGATAGGGATTGCATTGAATCTGTAGATTGCTTTGAGTATTATAGTAATTTTCACAATGTTGATTCTTCCAATCCAAGAACATGGTATATCTCTCCATCTGTTTGTATCATCTTTAATTTTTTTCATCAGTGTCTTATAGTTTTCTTCATACAGGTCTTTTGTCTACTTAGGTAGGTTTATTCCTAGGTAATTTATTCTTTTTGTTGCAATGGTAAATGGGAGTGTTTCCTTAATTTGTCTTTCAGGTTTTTCATCATTAGTGTATAGGAATGCCAGAGATTTCTGTGCATTAATTTAGTATCCTGCTACTTTACCAAAGTCATTGATTAGCTCTAGTAGTTTCCTTGTAGCCTCTTTAGGGTTCTCTATGTATAGTATCATGTCATCTGCATAAAATGATGGTTTTATTTCTTCTTTTTCCATTTGGATTCTTTTTATTTCTTTTTCTTCTCTGATTGCTGTGGCTAAAACTTCCAAAACTATGTTGAATAATAATAGCCAGAGTGGACAACCTTGTCTTGTTCCTGATCTTAGAGGAAATGGTTTCAGTTCTTCACCATTGAGAAAGATGTTGGCTGTGGGTTTGTCATAAAGGCCTTTATTATGATGAGGTAAGTTCCCTCTATGCCTACTTTCTGGAGGGTTTTTATCATAAATTGGTGTTGAATTTTGTTGAAATCTTTTTCTGCATCTATTGAGATGATCATATGATTTTTCTCCTTCAATTTGTTAATATGGTGTATCACATTGATTGATATGTGTATATTGAAGAATCCTTGTATTCCTAGGATAAACCTCACTTGATCATGGTGTATGATCCTCTTAATATGTTGTTCGATTCTGTTTGCTAGTAATTTGTTGAGGATTTTTGCATCTATGTTCATCAGTGATATTGACTTGTAGTTTTCTTTCTTTGTGACCTCTTAGTCTGGTTTTGGTATCAGGGTGATGGTGACCTCATAGAATGAGTTTAGGTGTGTTCCTCCCTGTTATATTTTGGAAGAGTTTGAGAAGGATAAGTGTTAGCTCTTCTCTAAATATCTGATAGAATTCACCTGTGAAGCCATCTGGTCCTGGGCATTTGTTTGTTGGAACATTTTTAATCACAGTCTCAAGTTAAGTGCTTGTGATTTGTCTGTTTATATTTTCTGTTTCTTCCTGGTTCAGTCTTGGAAGGTTGTGCTTTTCTAAGAATTTGTCCATTTCTTCCAGGTTGTCCATTTTATTGGCATATAGTTGCTTGTAGTAATCTCTCATTGTCCTTTGTATTTCTGCAGTGTCAGTTTTTACTTCTCCCTTTTCATTTCTAATTCTATTGATTTGAGTCTTCTCCCTTTTTTTCTTGATGAGTATGGCTAATGGTTGATCATTTTTGTTTATCTTCTCAAAGTACCAGCTTTTAGTTTTATTCCTGTTTACTATTGTTTCCTTCCTTACTTTTTCATTTATTTCTGATCTGATATTTATGATTTCTTTCTTTCTACTAACTTTGGGGTTTTTTTCTTCTTCTTTCTCTAATTGCTTTAGGTGTAAGGTTAGGTTGTTTATTTGAGATGTTTCTTGTTTCTTGAGGTACGATTGTATTGCTATAAACTTCCCTCTTAGAACAGCTTTTTCTGTATCCCATAGGTTTTGGGTCATTGTGTTTTCATTGTCATTTGTTTCTACGTATTTTTTGATTTCCTCTTTGATGTCATCAGTGATCTCCTGTTTATTTAGTAGTGTATTGTTTAGCCTCCATGTATTTGCATTTTTGGCAGGTTTTTTTTCCTATAATCGATATCTAGTCTCAGAGCATTGTGTTTGGAAAAGATGCTTGATGCGATTTCAGTTTTCTTAAATTTACCAAGTCTTGATTTGTGACCCAAGATATGGTCTATCCTAGAATATGTTCCATGAGCACTTGAGAAGAAAGTTTATTCTGTTGTTTTTGGATGGAATGTCCTATAAATATCAGTTAAGTTCATCTTGTTTAATGTATCATTTAAAGCTTGTGTTTTGGGCTTCCCTGGTTGTGCAGTGGTTAAGAATCTCCCTGCCAATGCAAGGGACACAGGTTCGTGCCCTGGTCCAGGAAGATCCCACATGCCTCGGAGCAACTAAGCCCACATGCAACAACTACTGAGACTGTGCTCTAGAGCCTGTGCTCCACAACAAGAGAAGCCACAACAATGAGAAGCCCATGGGCACCACAAGGAAGAGGAGACCCTGCTTGCCTGAAGACCTAATGCAGCCAAAAATCAATACATAAAATAAATAAAGCTTGTGTTCCCTTATTTATTTTCATTTTGGATGATCTGTCCATTGGTGAAAGTGGGGTGTTGAAGTCTCCTTCTATGATTGTGTTACTGTCGATTTCTCCTTTTATGGTTGTTAGCTTTTGCCTTATGTATTGAGGTTCTCCTATGTTGGGTGCATAAATATTTAAAATTGTTATACCTTCCTCTTGGATCGATCCCTTGATCATTATATAGTGTCCTTCTTTGTCTCTTGTAATAGTCTTTATTTTAAAGTCTATTTTGTCTGATATGAGAATTGCTCCTCTGCTTTCTTTTGATTTCCATTTGCATGGTATATCTTTTTCCATCCCCTAACTTTCATTCTGTATGTTTCCCTAGGTCTGAAGTGGGTCTCTTGTAGACAGCATATATACAGGTCTTGTTTTGTATCCATTCAGCCCGTTTATGTCTTTTGGCTGGAGTAGTTAATACATTACATTTAAGGTAGTTATCGATATGTATGTTCCTATTACCATTTTCTTAATTGTTTTGGGTTTGTTTTTGTAGGTCTTTACCTTCTCTTGTTTTTCCTGCCTAGAGAAGTTCCTTTAGCATTTGTTGTAAAGCTGGTTTGGTGGTGCTGAATTCTGTTAACTTTTGCTTGTCTGTAAAGGTTTTAATCTCTCCATCAAATCTGAATGAGATCCTTGCTGGGTAGAGTAATCTTGGTTGTAGGTTTTTCCCTTTCATCACTTTAAATATGTACTGCCACTCCTTTCTGACTTGCAGAGTTTCTGCTGAAAGATCAGCTGTTAACGTTATGTGGATTCCCTTGTATGTTATTTGTTGCTTTTCCCTTGCTGTTTTTAATACTTTTTCTTTATATTTAATTTTTAATAGTTTGATTAGTATGTGTCTTGGCATGTTTCTCCTTGAATTTATTCTATATGGGGCTCTCTGCACTTCCTGGACTTGATTGACTATTTCCTTTCCCATGTTAGGGAAGTTTTCAAATATAATCTCTTCAAATATTTTCTCAGTCCCTTTCTTTTTCTCTTCTTCTTCTGGGACCCCTATAATTTGAATGTTGGTGTGTTTAATGTTGTCCCCGAGGTCTCTGAGACTGTCCTCAATTCTTTTCATTCTTTTTTCTTTATTCTCCTCTGTGTAGTTATTTCCACTACTTTATCTTCCAGGTCACTTATCCGTTCTTCTGCCTCAGTTATTCTCCTATTGATTCCTTCTAGAGAATTTTTAATTTCATTTATTGTGTTGTTCATTGTTTGTTTGCTCATTGTTTGTTTGCTCTTTTGTTCTTCTAGGTCCTTGTTAAAAGTTTCTTGTATTTTCTCCATTCTATTTCCAATATTTTGGATCATCTTTTGTATCATTACCCTGAATTATTTTTCAGGTAGACTGCCTATTTCCTCTTCATTTGTTTGGTCTGGTGGGCTTTTGCCTTGCTCCTTCACCTACTGTGTGTTTTCTTCTCTTCTCATTTTCCTTAACTTCTTGTGTTTGGGGTCTCCTTTTCACAGGCTGCATGTTCTTAGTTCCCATTGTTTTTGGTGTCTGCCCCCAGTGGCTAAGGTTGGTTCAGTGGTTTGTGTAGGTTTCCTTAAGGAAGGGACTGGTGCATGTTTTCTTGTGTGTGAGGCTGGCTCTTGTCTTTCTAGTGGGCAGGACCGCATCCGGTGGTGTGTTTGAGGTGTCTGTGACCTTAGTATGATTTTAGGCAGACTCTCAGCTAATGGGTGGGGCTGTGTTTCTGTCTTGCTAGTTGTTTGTCATAGGGTGTCCAGCACTGTAGCTTGCTCGTTATTGGGTGGAGTTGGGTCTTAGCACTGAGATGGAGATATCTGGGAGAGCTTTCACAGTTTGATATTATGTGGAGCTGGGAGGTATCTGGTGGACCAATGTCCTGAACTTGGCTCTCCCACCTCAGCGGCACAGGACTGAACCCAGCCAGAGCACCAAGACCCTGTCAGCCATGCGGCTTGTAAGAAGAGCAAGAGAGTCCAGAGCTCCTTCTCTCACTCTCTGCCTTGTGAGGACGCAGCAAGAAGACAGCTCTCACCAGGAACTGAATCTGCCAGAACCTTGATCTTGGACTTGTGACCTCCAGAAATTTCTGTCTCCCCCAGTTCACTGTGAGCTGCTGAAACCAGCAAACCATGTTTTATTCATCTTCCTCTTCCCCAGTTCACTTACCAAGCCTGACCCGTGCAGCATCACTGAAGAAAACCACAAACCAAAAACTTCCAAAAGTCAGTAACCAGAGGAGGTAGTTTGTGACTTTAAACTGGTTTGGTCTCTTTCTGCACCATGACTCTGGCATCCCCAGGTGAATCTGGGAACTCTCGTATGATTTTAAGTCTCTGTTTTTCTCTGCTGTTAAGATCTATGTATCATTTAAATTTATATAAACAACCTGTAGATCAAAAACTGTTACAGCATAATATGTAAATAAATATTTGTTGAATTTATTATTGGTAATATTATCTTACCTCTAAAAATAAGCTGACAAAAGAGAATTTAAGAATGTAGCAATGTACTCATTCCTGAATAATATAAGAAAGAAATCATTATATTATTATGATTACATCTTAAAATTTTGTATTCTATGAAGCTTAAAATACCTATTTGCATATACAACCTAGCTATCTGAAATATATGAAATATGCATACAGACTTTGGAAAAGGAAAAGCACAGCTGATTAAAAACATGATGTTTATGGAGGAATAATGTAGATGAATTGCAAATTTTAAAATATTAATTTTTCTGATAATGCAAAGTTGGCAAAAGTTGTGAACAGACTCCAAGGTGCAAGGAGGGATACATATCTTAAATATATTGCAAAAAGATTACCTGAATTGAGATTAGTTCTAACATGTAGAATCAAGCTGCTAAGAGACCACAAATTCATAGCCATTAACAGCGTAACTCTAGGATCTTACAGACAACATTCAAGTACCAGCCCACCCATGGACTTGGATTTCTGATTTGGGGCAAAAGAAACCTTTAGAAATCCCAGTATCTTTCTCTCTAAAATGGGGGTCATAGATATGCCTACCTCATTTGCTTAGATTTTAAACAGTAAGTATGTAAATCACTTAATCAGTTATCTAGCCTATTATATAACATTAGCTATTGCTATTTTATTTTTACTTTTTAGATTCAAAATAATGTCAATCAGTAACCAGTGACTGTGTAAGAAAAATGAGGAGGGGCTTGGCTCTCAGATGAAACTGGAAGAGTATTGGCCTACAATGAAAAGACTTAGATCACCTATAAAATAAGAATGCAGAAACAATTTTGAGCCAAACACCTGTGTGAAAATAATTCAAAACGGAGGCACCTTGGCAAACCCCTAATGATGGACCTTAGGTCTGCACAATTCAAGAAACAAAACTTAAGTTTAGCTTTTCTTCCCAAAGCCCTCATTTCCTTAAAGTCACCTCATACCAATGGTCAATCATATAATGATAAACAAGCCTTGATGGAATTTTGGAAAGTCCCCAACCCAACCAATAAGAAGAGGCCCAACAACTATCTCTATTTCCTGCTTTAGCCAGTAAATAGTTGGGCTTGCCCTGCTTTCAGCTGATCACCTAACTTTGTTTTTGATTTGCTCTGCCCTGTTCTCCAACTGTGGTACACTCAAATAAACTTAGAATTTGATGAAACTGAAGTAAATTTTTTTTCTTTGACAGCTGGTACCAATCCCAGGTAAGGAATTCCTTTATTCTAAAGAGACTACAAAAGTTTAGAAGTCAGTAACACAAAGCAAAACTAATAAGTAATTTAATTTTAGAAATTATAAATTTTGTTCACAAAAAGTAACATCAGATTTTATATATCACACACACACATATATATATATATATATCTATTTCTGTTTCTATGTCTATTTTTTCTATCCCATCTCCTTGCAGGGACTTTACTTCTCTAAAACATTATGTTGGATTTCACCAACTGACTTGCTTTGGTCTTATGGTGGGTGGAAACTACCACACTGACCGTTGGCTTCAGTCTTGGCTTTGTGAACTTCTTGGAGAATGTGATGTTAACATATGGGATGTAAGCACAGGCTTGAAATGTTTTTAGGAGTGTGGATTTACCCTCTGAGGTTCCTGCCATCAGCATAATAAGAACTTCTTCCCTGTCCCTTATGACATGAATCCAAAATGAAAATACAGAAAGCAGAAGTGAACCCAATTTGCCAATTCAAGCCAGACCCCACTGCTAGAAGAAGAGCTTTCTGGCAGTCCAATCAGGTTAACAAACCCCAGGCACCTAGAAGATTGACAAGATGGAATAAATGATTGGTATTTAAAGGTACTGAATTTTGAAGTGCTTTCTTATGTAAGAATAGTGAATAACCAATAAATACTATCTGTTAAATAAATACATTACAAGCCAATTTATTACAGCATATGTGTCCTCTCTATATTGGCACAAATGAGCCTTGAATATTTTATTAATCCTGTTGGGTGAAAGAAATACTGCAAATATGTAAATAATGTCTCCAAAATAATGTAATAATGAATAAATATTAGACATAAAATGCTTTGAAATGTTAAAAGAACTTTATCAGTATGACAGGACCTATAACATTTTCTCCAATAAGATATTTATTGTAAAAAGATAACCATTGTACACATGCAAACTATGCCCATAGCATGAAGATAATATATGCATTCTCTGAACCTTCACATATAATGCCTTAAGTCATTAAGTCATTTCCTTCATTAAGAATCTTGAAGAGTCCTTTGACAACACATAGCCACTCCAGAAACAGCACACCAACCATTGATTCAAACTAGTGTTTATAAAAAGAAAAAAATCCTCGTATTTTAAACTAAAATATTTTCACGTGTGCTTGCTTAGCTTTCTCCCAGGTTATATATTTTCCAAAAAGTGTGGCTACAAGTTGCTTCTAAATTTGTCACATAGACTTTAGAAAATAGGTTGTTAGTAAACACTATTCATTTAAGGATCTTTGGCATGAAACTGTTACTGCAACTTCTTAAATTTCCCACATTGTAAACCTTGTCAGTTAAAACCAAAGGCATTCAATAGTTAGTGAATTAAGAGTTATATAAATTTTTAGTAAAGACTAAGTAGTTGATTACAAATAAAATCAAGATCCTTGCTGAGAACTGTCAAAGGCTTTTTTCTTTATAGGATGACAGTTTGTTATTACCTTCCCATGGTTTCTACATTAACTGGAGATGTTTCTTAGAACCTGTCGCTCAAAATATCCACTGGACAGATTTTTTTCCATGATAAGAATTAAAGACATATCTAAATATCAGGTCAAGCCATTTAGATCTACTTGCAATGTCTCCTTAAAGTGGCCCTACACATTCCGTGTGCACTTCAATAAAAGAGAAAAACATTTCATTGTTGAAACTTTGGGGGACTATAGAGATGATTAGTTTAACCACAGTAATTTCACCAGAATTAATTCTTTTTAATATTATAAACGATTAGGAAATTCACATTTACCTATTTCAAAAGTTCCAGTATATAAAATGTTCTATTCTCTTTCCTTTTTTCTTCCCAAAGAAATTCACCACACTATCAGTAATTATGAGTGAGTTGCTATGATTTATGAATATGGTACATTTTGAGATTAAGATCTTATTTCAGTTTTCTTTAATATGTTTTTTCCATATAATAGCTCTTATTTATGATTCTAAAATTCAAATAACCACTCTTTTTAAATCTGAAAGCACCTTTTCCACCACCTCATGAAAACTTGACTGTAAGTTGGAAAAGGGGTCAAGATTTTTGCTATTTTTTCCTCCTTTTGGTTTCAGACACACTTTCTACTTACATCAAAGGCCTTTTGGGAGAGATAACAATTTAGTAACTTAATGGAGCTCATATAACATAATTGCATTAAAATCTTCCACTATTCTATTTTTTTCTCTATATAAATCTTCTTAGCTAACTATTCTGTAAAAATAAGTGAATAACAGCATCACTTCTGAAAAATGAGAATATCAGGAAAGGATAAACTGAATTTTACATATACAATTTATTTTTCAGGCATTTTAAGGAAAATAGATTTCTGCATTCTGGATCCATGGCATATGCATTGAGACTCAACTGTCTCATTTTTCTCCCAACATGGACATCTTTTTATTCATAGTGTGTTCTTTGTATTCATAGCCATACCCTCAGTCTTCACCATTTGCCCCAAGTAGGTTGCTAATTTTCCTGACTCTTTCCTGTCCTTTTTTGGGGCATTTTTACTCATTCTATCTCATAAGCATGGATATACAAGAGAAAATTGAGAAGAGAAGAAAGAGAGAATAAGAAGAGATTGGAAATAAGGCTTATGTAAAGTTACCACATAGCAGATAAAAAATAATATATATTTGACAGGACATAATATATAGTAACAGTTCAAAAAAATCTGCTATGCGATTGTCAAAAACAACACAATGTTCAATTTATTTTGAGGCTTTGTAAACTTTGTTTCTCTTTTAGACAAGAAACCTCTAAAGTAATAAAGAGCAAAGCTTAGCAAAGCTAGTAGCTCCTTCCATAGGAGAACTTTATTAATAGCAAATCAGACTGTGCCACCTCTAATTCCCATGACCATTTTAAACACATTGTTCTTCAAAGTGAACAAATTCATCCTCACCTATAATTAATAATTGTTTGCCATACCTCCAGGCTTAACTATTTTCTTTACTCATCAACCTCACACTAGTTATTCTAGCCCACAAATGATCTTAATGAACTTTCATGACACTTCTGTTTGTTAACAAAAGATTAAGTATTTAATTAGTCTCAATTAATTGTATGTGCCTCAAGTTTTTTGCACAGACTATACACAGCAGAGCCAACACTCAATGCCCTTCTTGAAACCAGCCCTTATTGTTTTATTCCCTGTGCTTATTTTCTCTTGATTGCAGGTTCCTTATATGCTACTTTTTTATGCCATCTGACCACATCTATAGACATCTGGATAATATATGTAGATTCCTTAGAATCATCTTGATCAGCTGGACATTTACTTTGTGTACAGAAAAGATGCACTCACCTCCTAGGTGTCTAACCATCCTCTCATCTTTTTTTTGTTCCGTTGAACAACTTTAAAGTGAAAACATCTGACTTTTATCCTTTATGGGTCTTTGGGGGTTTGTATTGTAAATTTCAATGGAGACAATGCTTTTGAATTGTAAATTATTTGAACAAGGTATTGAGATTTTTTTTTTAAAGCTACAATAAAATTAGTATTGACTAGATAGCAATAATACTAATAACTAAGTGCTATGCTCTTCTGAATACTAGAAGTTTTGTCATGTCAATATTAAGATAACATAGAATATATACCACTACAGTAAAGTCTAAATATTTATTGGGTGAATAATTAAAACGTCTAACAGTTTGATACCACCTCTTATATCAGACTATAAATCAGGTATATTTTCAAGTTTAAGTGATAACACATTTTACTTAAGCAATAGTCAACTCTATCAAACTAAAATAAAGCACACAATCAAAACCATGACCCAGGGTCTTTAAATTAATTAAATCTAAGAGGCACTGAAGAGTTTTACATGTAGCAAAATATTAACTCAGCTCCAAGTAATAATAATAATAAAAAAAAGAAGTTTCAATTACTTTTTGTGTTCCTTAATTCATCCACTCATACATTTTTTACACAGATAACTCTCAGGAATGAGCACAACAAATGAACTAGAAAAGGTCTGTAGTGCTGTATAAACTATCTGCCAGACCTAAATGTTGGTCACTTCCAGGCAAGTCCTACAGGCAGTTTTAATGGTTGGTGAGAACCAGTTTAAATTTAAGGAATTTTTAAGGCTAGTTAATAAAACAATTGTTAAAAATTAAAATATATAAGCTTCCAACTAAAAATATATAAAAAAGTAGTCCATACTCAAAACACATCACTTCCTATTTACTTACTATATTTTTCTATTACATGCAGCTTTGAGATTTTTTTGCATATATTGTTTCTATATTGTGGAAACATTATAAAATGGTGTACCACTGCACATATTTTTCCAAACACATTCAGCAGTATATTGCTAGCTGACAACTGGACATGGTGGGAATATTGTCACCACACAAATTGATAAATTCAAAATTCAGGGACCCTTCTGCCACCCAAATAGCTAAAATCAGAAATGGAGGGAAGGACATTACTAACAACCTTACAGAAATAAAATGGAATATAAGACAATACAATGAACAACAGTGTGTCAATAAATTAGATAACTTAGAAAAAATAAACAAATTTCTAGAAAGGCCAAGCTATTGAAACTGATTAAAGAAAAAGTAAAAATAATAGAACTAGAGCAATAAAGAGGTTGAAATAGTAATCAGAAAAAATTACCTACAGAGGAAATCCCAATCCCAGATGGCTCCACTGGTGAATGCTAACAATCGTGCAATGAAGAATTAATAGCAACTCTTCACAAATTTTTCCAACAATTATTACAGAAGGGGGCACTTTCTAAATCATTCCATGAGATGAGTATTATCCTTGTATCAAAACCAAAGATATCACAAGAAAATAGAACTATAAGACAATATACTTTATTAATATTGAAACAAAAGTTATCAACAAAGTATTAGCAAACTGAAATAGCAAATTATAAAAAGGATTATACATCATAACCAAGTGAGGATTATTACAAGAATGCAAGATCAGATTAACATTTGAACATGTACATCTTATCAGT
Source organism: Balaenoptera musculus (assembly GCF_009873245.2). Taxonomy (NCBI): domain Eukaryota; kingdom Metazoa; phylum Chordata; class Mammalia; order Artiodactyla; family Balaenopteridae; genus Balaenoptera; species Balaenoptera musculus. Next base: position 17,823,887 of record NC_045797.1, read on the forward strand.
CGAATAAAGGACAAAAACCACATAACAAAGTTGATAGACCCAAAATATTATTTTTCATAATTTGCCTCCTTTATTAATAAAGCCACTCAAGAAACTATGAAAGAAGGAAATTTTCTCAACCTGATCAAGAGCATTTTTGAAGAACACACAGCTAAAATCATACATAATAGTGAGAGACTGGATGCTTTCCTCCTAAAATCAGGAACAAAAAAAGGATGTACACTTTTGTCATTCCTATTTAACATAATGTTCTGGAGGTTCTAATCAGGACAATTAGGACAAAAAATAACTGAAGTAAAAGTCATGCATATTGGACAGGAAGAATGAAACTATCTCTATTTGCAGACTACATGATCTTTTATATAAATCTCAAGGAATCCACAAAATAATTATTAGAAATAGTAAACAAGTTTAGAAAGGTAGCACTATCAAAATTAATATACAAAAATCTATACAATTACAATGAACAATATGGAAGGAAATTAAGAAAACAAATCCATTTACAATAGCATAAGAAAGAATAAAATGTTTAGAAATAAATTTAACAAATGAAGTGCAAAATTATAAAAAAATCATTGAAAAATCAAAGAGATTCTAAATAATCAGAAATAAATCTCAAATTCATGAATTAGAACACTTAATATTGTTAAGATCGACCTATAAATTGTTTACAGGTTTAACACAATTTCTTTCAGAATCCCAGCTACCTTCTTTACAAAAATTGACACACTAATCCTAAAATTCATATAGAAATGTACTGAATCCAGAATTGCTAACATAACATTGAAAAACAAAAACAAAGTTGGAGGACTCACAGTTCCTAATTCAAAGGCTTACTACACAAATACAGTAGTAAAGACAGTGTAGTATTGACAAGAAGAGAGACATAAAATAGAATAGACAGTCCAGAACAAACCTTTATATCTACAATAAGTTGATTTCTTCAGCTTTATTGAGGTAAATTAACAAATAAAATTAAAATATATTTAAAGTGTACAATGTGAAAATTTGATATACATATACATTGTGAAAGGATTTTCAACAAATGGTGTTGGACCATCTGAATATACAAATGCAAAATAATTTAGGTGAACCCCCTACCTCATACCATACAGGAAAGTTAAGGGAAAAAAATGGATAAGAAGTTTAAATGTAATAGCTAAAAGTATAAACATTTTAGAAGAAAAGAGAGGGTTAGATCTTTGTCAGCTTGGATTTGGTAGGATGTTTAGATAAGACTCCAAATGCACAGGCAACAAAACAATAAAAATAGATAAATTATGTTTCATCATCAAAATTGAAACTTAAACACTTCATAGGACACCATAAAAAAAGTGAAAAGATAACCCACTGAAAGGGAGGAAATATTTTCAAATCAAATATCTGATAAAGAAGTTGTATCTAGAAAACATAACAATGCCTACAGATTAATAAAGGAAAATAACCTTATTTGAAGATGGTAAAGGATCTGAATAGATATTTCTACAAAGAAGACATAAAATAGAAAATAAGCACATAAACGAATGCTCAACATTAACCATCAGGAAAAATGCAAATCAAAACCACAATGAGACACCACTACACACACACTAGGATAAGTGTTAATAAGGATATGAAGAAATTGAAACCCTCATACATTATTGATGGAAATTTAAAATTATACAACTCCTCTGGAATATAGTGGTATTTCTTCCAAAAGTTAAACATAGAGTTACCATTTGACACAGCAATTATATTTTTTGGTATTCAAGATAATTGAAGACACATGACCATACAAATACTTTCACATGAATGCTCATAGCAATATTATTCAAAACGGGCAAAAATGAAATATATACCAAATTCTATCAACTGTTGAGTTAAACAAAAATTGCTATAGCCATACAATGAAATATTATTCTGTCATAAAAAATAATGAAGTACTTATTCATGGTGGATGAACCTTGAAAACATACTAAGGGAAATAAGCCAGACATAAAGGTCAGGTACTGTATTGTATATATATATCACATGTTATATGATTACATTTACATATGTTAATGAACATTTCAGAAAGGGAGACCTGATTGAAATAAAGAAGTGTTAATTTGGGGTTCATTAGGACTGTAACCTGGGAGACAAAGATTCCAAAAGCATTTGAATTGTGTTCCTCTGGACTACAAAATGCAGGAATCTTATAAAGGCAAAAAGTTGCAAGGCTTTGCAAGGTACTTAGTTACACAAGTTGTTTCTCAAGAACTGTAATTGGAACTGGCAATTAGTAAGTGTGCTTGTTAAGTAAGGATTCATAGTGGTCTGAAATACTTTCATGGTTACAAGGGGGTCATTGAGACCATAAGGTTGCAGCTGGCAGATGTTCTGAACATGGCTGGTGGTGTCCTTGGATCTGGTACAGTTAAAGAAAGTTCAAGTTCTCAGTGGTGTGGGGACTTGACTAAGACCAGATCCTCAATGGCTGTCTGACTCTATTTTTGCATTCCTGAGCTGTGCTTAGTCCATTATGATATCAGTTTGGCATCATATGAAATTTCCAGAATAGGCAAATTTATGGAGACAGAAAATAAGTTAGTAATTGACTAAGGTTGGGATTATTGGGGAACTATGGGGTGATGGCTAATGGGTAAAGGATTTCTTTTTGGAGTCACACAAGTATTCTAAAATTGATTGTGGTGATGGTTGTACAAGTATGTGAATATACAAAAAACAAAATTGTACATGTTAAATTTGTAAGTTATATCTCAGTAAATCCATTACCAACAACAAAAAACTATGTAAGCAGCTAGTTTTTACCTTCTTCCCTCTGCTTCTGAAAAATAATTTCATATTTGTCAGAAATGTAAAACGGCAATCTTTAATACATTCTTTTATGGAATGTATTTTTCTGATTATAATTAGCTGCTTTTATGAAAAAATATCTATTTAAAGAAATCATTAAAGTACTGGTTTAAGGCTGTCTTAGTTTTGACTGTTTAAGAGAATTTTCTGTAATATTTGCTGCCTCGTTTTAGGAGTTTCTTTCAATTCTCTTTGTGTTTGCTGTGCATTGTTTAATTCTTGATGTGTGACTACTTTAAGTCTTCTACAATATTGGGAATACTGCTAATTTCACAAACTCTGGATGTAACTAATTCACAAGATTATGAGCAGTGTTTAGTTGTTCTCACTCACTTCCACAATTTCAGTAATCTCTATAACAGAACATGAATATAATTAACTATTTTTTGTTCAAAATATTCACAGCATTTTCTTATCCACTCCTCCTCTTCCCCCTTATCTTTAATGAAGTTAGACTATCAACTGATATCTGGCTTTTGTTCACATCTTATTAAAATAACAGTAGAAAATCTTTGTCCAAGACATAACTTGCATTGATATTTGAGACAGTTTAGTATAGAGGAAAAATTGTCTATACAAAAATGATTTGAAGCTGATACATACACATCCAAATTAAAAAATCTGTTTATTACTGTGGAGAGCATTTTAAAATCAATGAATAACCATCTCTTGGGCTGGCAACCAAGATGGCGAGTAAAAAGACCCTGTGTTCATCCCCTCTCACAGGCACATGGAAACAAAAAAATATTTGTAAAACAACCATCGGTGAAAAAGCCTGAAGCCTACCAGAAAAGATCTTCTACAGCTAAAGATATAAAGAAGATGGGTAAGAGGAGTGGAGTCACTATATAATCAAGTCCCATACCCGAGGGTCAGTGACCCACAAATGGGAGAATAATTACAATTGCAGAGGTTCTCCCAAAGGAGGTCCAAGTCCCATGTCAAGCTCCCCAGCTCTGAGGCCCTAGGGTGGGAAGATGAGTCCCCAGAACATTTGGTTTTGAAGACCAGTGGGGCTTAATTTCAAGAGTCTCAGAGGGCTAGGGAAAATAGAAACTTAATTCTTAAAGGAAAGTGTGCACACAAAATCTCACATGCTCCAGGACTCAGGAAAGAAGCAGTAATTTCATAGGAGCCTGGGTCAGACCTACCTGCTCATACTGGACAGTGTCCTGAAGAGGCAGGAGGTACCTGCAGTTCACCCAGAGCACATAGATACTGGTGGCAACTATTTTGGGGATTGGTCTACCACATGAACAATGATGCTGGCAAACACTATTTTGAAATCCACTCTCTAGCTTATTAACCCAGGACCCAGCCTTGTCCTGGCCTAGTAGCTTGTATCCTAATACTAGTGCTGGGATGCATCAGTCTAAGCAACTAACTAGGTATGGATACAGCCCATCCACTAGGAAACAGGCTGCATTAAGAGCCCCTGAGTGCACAGCCACTGTTGGACATGACCCTGCTTACAGAGGGCCCAGGACCCAGCATGATACACCAGAGCACATGCACTAGAGGGAGAACCCCCAGTGCCTTACTTCCAAAGATCATGGGACCTGCTCCACACACCATGTGGCAGTCACCAGCCCTAGAACCTCCTGGGCCCTAACCCAACCCTCCAAGGAGTCTACTCTACCCCTAGGGCCAATTTTATCCACAAAGATGCAGACACCAGCTGCAAGAAAACTGCAACCCAGTAGCCTGTGGATAAAACCCATCCACTAACAGACCAGATCCTTCCCTGGGACTGAAAGGGCCTTGGCCCCACCCAATACCAGGCCAACACAAGCTTTGGGACACCCTAGATTCCAAAGCTAACTATGTCAGAAACTGGGCCCACCCACCAGCAATCCAACAACATTTCTGGGTCCCTGAGATATGCAATCAGACCCCAGGACTGGGTCTGCCCACCAGTAAGTTAGCACTAGTCTCAGGACCTAGTTTCACACACCAGTGAGCAGGCAACAGCCCTGGGGTCTCCTGGATCCTGACCTCATCCACCACTAAGCCAACAAGAGACTCAGGGCCCCCCCAGGGTTCCAGTCGGCCACCTCATGATCCAGTCCTACCAACCAGAGGATGGCAGCCTCTAAACAAGTTGGGGCCTGGGAACCAAGCAGACCAGGGGCCAACCAAACCTATCAGACTGCTCACTTTGTCAGCCTAACACAAGAAAGACACACACAAGCCTTATAGGGGGAACTTCTAGAGCATATAGCTCTGGTGATGAGAGTGCATTGCTGGGATACATAGAAATACTACAAATGGCCACGTCTCCAAGGTCAGAAAAGTTAATCAATCAACCTACTAGATACATAAGAATAACAACAGCAACTTAGGCAAAATGAGGCAGCAGAGGAACAGGTTCTAAATGAAAGGACAAGATGAAACCCCAGAAGAGAACTAAGTGAAGTAGAGATAAGCAATCTACCTGAGAAAGAGTTCAGGGCAGTGATCATAAAAACAATCAAAGAACTCAGGAGAAGAATAGACGCATAGAGTGAGAAGTTAGCAGTTTTTAGCAAAGAGTTAGAAAACATAAAGAACAATCAAACATAGATAAAGAAAGAATACAACAGCTGAAATGAAAAATACACTAGAAGGCATCAACAGTAGACAAAATAATACAGAGATCAGTGAGCTGAAAGACAGAGTAGTGGAAATCAGTGATGTTAAACAGAAAAAAAGAAAAAGGAATGAAAAGAAATGAGGACAGTTTAAGAGACCTCTGGAACAAGATTCAGCACACTAATATTCACATTATAGGGGTCCCCTAAGGAGAAGAGAGGAAAGGGTTGAGAACATATTTGAAGACATAATAGCTGAAAACTTCCTTAACCTATGAAAAGAAACAGAAATCCAAATCCAAGAAGCACAGAGAGTCACATATAAGAATAACTCAAAGATGAACACACCATGAACACACCATTATAATTAAAATGGCAAAATTCACGATAAAGAGAGAATATTAACAGCAGCAAGGGGAAAGCAACAATTTATATACAAGGGAACTCCTATAAGGATGTCAGCTAACTTTCTTTAAAAGAAAACTTTTATATAGAGTTTTTAAAGAGTTTCTCTCTTAAAAAAAAAAAAAAAAAAAAAAGTCTGCAGGCCAGAAAGAAGAGGCACAATATATTTAAAGTGATGAAAGAGAAACACCTACAACAAAAATACTCTACCTGGCAAGTTTCTCATTCAAAGTTAATGGAGGGCTCAAAAGCTTTACAGACAAGCAAAAGCTAAAAGAGTTCAGCACCACCAAACCAGATTTACAAGAAATGTTAAAGGAACTACTCTAAGGGAAAAGAAAAGACCACAACTAGAAACATGATAATTAGGGAAGAAAGAAAAAACTCATATGTAAAGTCAAATACAGGGTAAAGTTATGAAACCATCCATGCACAAATCTAGTAAGTATATTAAAAGAAAAAATTAGGAAAATCATTCATATACACGTTAAGCGGTTAGGGGATACACAAAACTATTAGATGTAAAATATGATATCAAAAGTGTAATCATGAGGGGAGGGGAGTACAAATGCTGAGGGATTGTTAAAATGCATTTGAAATGAAGAGATCAACAACTTAAAGCAATCATGTATATATACAGATTTTTATATATAAACCTCATGGTAATGACAAACAAAAATTCTACAGAATATACATACATGAAAAAGAAAAAGGAATCCAAACATATCACTAAACATAGTCATCAGAGAAGAGAAGAAGAAAATAACAAAAATGACCTATAAAACCACCCCCGAATAAATAACATAATGGCAATAAGAATATACATATCAACAATTAGTTTAAGTGTAAATGGACTAAACACTCTAACCAAAAGACATAGAAGAGCTGAATGGATACTAAAACAAGACCCATATATCCATATATAAGCTGCCTACAAGAGACTCACTTCAGATCTAAAGACACACATTGAAAGTGAGAGGATGGAAAAGGTATCCCATGCAAATGGGATTCAAAAGAAACCTGGGGTAGCAATATTTATATAAGAGAAAATAGACTTTAAAATAAGAATGTTACTAGAGACAAAGAAGAATACTACATAATGATCAAGGGATCAATACAATAAGAAGATAATATATAATATATATGTCAATATATATGCACCAGCATAGAAGTACTTAAATACATCAAGCAAATATTAACAGAAATTAAGGGAGAAATTGAAGTAATCCAATAATAATAGGGACTTTAACACCCCACTTACATCAATGGATAGATCATCTAGACAGAAAAAAAAATAATGAAACATTGGCCTTAAATGACTCACTAGACCAGATTGAGTTAATAGACTTATCCAGAGAATTTCATCCAAAAACAGCAGAATACACATTCTTTTCAAGTGCATATGGAACATTCTCCAGGATAGATCACATGCTAGGCCATAAAACAAGCCTCAGTAAATTTAAGAAAATTGAAATCATATCAACCATCTTTTCTGACTACAGTACTATGAGACTAGAAATCAACTACAAGAAAGAACTGCAAAAAATACAAACACATGAAGGCTAAACAAAATGTTACTAAACAACCAATGGATCACTGAAGAAATCAAAGAAAAAAATAAAAAAATACCTGGAGACAAATAAAAATGGAAACACAAAACTCCAAATTTTATAAGATGCAGAAAAAATACTTCTAAGAGGGAAATTTATAGCAATACAAGCTTACCTCAGGGAAAATAAATCTTAAGTTAACAACCTAACCTTACACCTAAAGGATGTAGAAAAAGAAGAACACACAAAATCTAAAGTTAATTATGGAAATAAATCATAAAGGTCAAATCAGAAATAAAATATAGAGTTAAAAAAAATAGGATCAATGAAACTAAGTGCTAGTTCTTTGAAAATATAAACAAAATTAATAAAACTTTAGCCAGAATCATCAAGAAAAAAAAGAGAGCACAAATCATAAAAGCAGAAATGAAAAACAAGTTACAACTGACACAACAGAAATACAAAGGATCATAAGAGACTACTAGAAGCAACTAAACACCAGTAAAATGGACAACCTAGAATATATGGACAAATTTCTAGAAATCTGCAATCTCCCAAGACTGAATCAGGAAGAAATAAAAAATATGGACAGATCCATTGCCAACAGTGAAACTGAATCAGTAATAAAACAACTCCAACAAACAAAATTCCAGGACCAGATGGTTTCACATGTAAATTCTTCCAATCCTTTAAAGAAGAGTTAACACCTATTTTCAAACTAATGTAAAAATTTTCAGAGGCAGGAATGCTTCTGATTTCACTCTATGAGATCAGCAACACCCTGATAACAAAACCAGACAAAGACACCACAAAAAAAAAAAAAAAAAAAGAAAAAAGAAAGTCACAGGCCAATATCACTGACGAACATGATGCAAAAATCCTCAACAGAACATTAGCAAACCAAATTCACCAATACTTGAAAAGGATCATACATCAAGATCAAATGGGATTTAACCCAGATATGCAAGAATTTTTCAATATCCATCAATAAATCAATGTGATACACCACTTTAACAAATTGAAGAATGAAAATCATATGACCCCCTCAAAAGATGCTGAAAAACTTTTTAACAAAATTCAACATCCATTTACGATAAAAACTCTCCAGAGAATGGGTGTAGAGGGAATATTCAACATAATAAAGGTCACATATGACAAGCCCACAGCTAATATCATGCTCAGTGGTGAAAAGTTGAAAGCATTTCTTTTGAGATCAGGAACAAGATAAGGATGCCCAATGTAACCACTTTTATTCAACATAGTATTGGAAGGCCTAGTCACTGCAATCAGACAAGGAAAGAAATAAAAGAAATCCATAATGTAAAGGAAAAAATAAAACTGTCACTATTTGTGGAACACATGATACTATACATAGAAAATTCTAAAGAAAACACCAGAAAACTATTAGAGCTCATAAATGAATTTAGTAAAATTTCAGGATACACAATTAATATACAGAATTAATATACACAATTAATAATATATGCTGCATTTCTATACACTCAAAATGAACTATCAGAAAGAGAAATTAAAGAAACAATTCCATTTATAATCTCATCAAAAAGAATAAAATACCTATGAATAAACCTACCTACAGAGGGTACAAACCTGTACACAGAAAAATCTAGTAATACATTGATGAAAGAGATTGAAGATGACACAAAAAGATGAAAAGGTATAGCATGTTTATGATTTGGAAAAATTTCTATTGTTAAAAAGACCATACTACCAAAGACAACCTACAGATTCAATGTAAGCCTTATCAAATAGCAAGGGCTTTTTTTCACAGAACTAGAACAAATAATTTTAAAATTTGTGTGGAAACAAAAAATACCCCAAATAGCCAAAACAATCTTGAGAAGGAAGAACATAGCTGGAGGAATCATGTTCCCTGGCTTCAGACTACACTACAAAGCTATAGTAATTAAAACAGTATTGCACTGGCACAAAACAGACACATAGGACCATGGAACAGAATAAAGAACTCAGAAATAAACCCACACACTTATGGTCAATTAATCTACAACAAAGGAGGCAAGAATATACAAAGGAGAAATTACATTCTTTTCAATAAGCAGTGCTGGGAAAACTGGACAGCTACAAGTAAAATAATGAAATTAGAACATACTCTAACACCATATACAAAAATAAACTCAAAATGGATTAAAGACCTAAATGCAAGATGGGAAAACATAAAACTCTTAGAAGAAAATATAGGAATAACACTATTTGACATAAATCATAGCAATACTTTTTGGGTCTGTCTCCTAAAGCAAAGGAAATAAAAACAAAAGGAAACAAGTGGTACCTAATTAAACTTAAAAGCTTTTGCATATCAAAGGAAACCATGGACAAAATGAAAAAAATTCTACTGAATGGGAAAAACCGTTTGCAAATGACACGACCAATAAGAGGTTAATATTCAAAACACATACAAAATTTGTACAACTCAGTACTAAAGAACACCCCAGTTAAAAAATGAGAAGATCTGAGCAGACATTTTTTTCAGAGAAGACACACAGATGGCCAACTGGCACATGAAAAGATGCTCAGTGTCACTAGTCATCATGGAAATGCAAATCAAACCCAGAAGGAGATATCACCTTACACCTGTCATAATGGCTGTCATCAAAAGAAAAAACACAAATAACGAATATTGGCAAGAACGTGGAGAAAAGGGAACCTTTGTAGAACATTAATAGGGTATAAATTTGCACAGCCACTGTGTAAGACAGTATGGAGGTTTCTCAAAATACTAAAAATAGAACTACCATATGACCCAGCAATTCTACTTTTGGATATATATCTGAAAAAACAAAAAAAAATGTTCAAAAAGATACATGCACCTCAATATTCACAGCAGCATTATTTACAATTGCCAAAGTATGGAAGCAACCTAAGTCTGTCAACAGGTGAATGGATAAAGAAGATGTGGTACAACTGTACAATGGAATACTACTCAGCCATAAGAAAATAATGGAATTTTGCCATTTGTAACAACATGGATTGACTTGGAGAGTATTATGCTAAGTGAAATAAGTCAGACAGAGAAAGGCAAATACTGTATGATGTCACTTATATGGAATCTAAAAAATAAAACAAACTAGTGAATATACCAAAAAAGAAACAGACTCACAGATATAGAGAACAAACTAGTGATTACCAGTGGGGAGAGTGGAGTGGGAAGTGGCAAGAGAGGGGTAGGACATTAAGAGAAACAAGCTACTATGTATAAAATAAATAAGCCACAAGGATATATTGTATAACATAGAGAATATAGCCAATATTCTATAATAACTATAAATGGAAAATAACTTCTAAAAATTGCAAATCACTGTTTTACACATGAAACATAGAATATTGTACACCAACTATACCTCAATAAAAAATAAATAAAATAAAATAAAATATGACTCTTGAAAACAAAAAAATAAATAAATAAAATTAATGAATAGCATGTTGTGAGTGAATTCAGCTATTTCATTTTCACTTATTTATTTAAATTTATTCCATTTACCTAGCTGTGTTTCTATATTAATTATGTTAAATCTCTAATATATTTTCTTTCCAGAACTTAATCCTTGAGAATTGAAGACTACTAGGTATTTGTTAGGAATGCTTCCTCTTCAGATATCACTAGTACTGCATGTAGATAGGACAAAGTTTAATTTATTTCTTACCTCAGTAAAGGAAAATACTACCTCAACAAGACTTTTATAATATTTCCCAGAGAAAACAAGGACAAGGTCAAATTTATTGAAATTTTGAAGTTTAGTTGAAGGCAAACCTCTTACTATGAGATTTAGTTAAGATTGGTAAAAACTAAAATAAAATTTATGATTTGGGAGAAAAACAAACAAACTTCTGAGGCCAAAAGTTAAATGAAATTGGGATGTCTGGTGATTCTATTAAGAGTTAATGACTCTTTCAGGAAATTCCTGTAATAAAGTTTAAAGTTATTTTCTTGGGCCACAATCTTCTGGAATTTTTAGTAAAATTATGCTAAAGAAAACAATGGGACAATAAAGTCATGTTAATGTAGACAGCAAGCTGAGGGCAGATAATTCTGGTTCTCTATTGTTTTAACATCTTCACAGAAAAGGGTCATTTGAATTTGCTCTTGCATCTTTGAGCCAGATTATAAATGAGAATTAAAAGGGCAGAGGTAATTATACTTATTTCTTTGTGAAAAAAAAAGAAGAAAAGGATTGAGCTATATGTTTTCAGAGAGAAGTGACAGATTGAGATATTAATTAAGAGTGTACTATGAAATGAAACAAGGATAAAACATTAATGAAAACATTTGATGTCATGTAATAAGAAATGCAATTTTTTTACTAAATCAAACAAAGGCAAAATGCAGAACATAGGCTATAAGGTACCTGAAAATACAAAATATAATAATTAAATCATATTCAAGTAGCAGTTGGTAAAAATCAAGTTTAAGACAGGAAGATATATGATAAGTACCTAAATTACATTGATTCATGCTGGTTTCATCATACTCATATTTCTTTTAATTAATAGAATAAAATATATAATCTATAATCAATCAAAAACCATGATATATATATGTGTGTGTGTATATATATATATATATCGCCATATTCAATTCAATAAATTTTCAATAAAACTTAACTCCATTAATTTTATTAATATTATATTATTATTTATGCTTATGTTTTTGGTGAGCATCAGTCACAATTAAGAGAAAAAACATGGGATTCCTCCTAAAGAATCAAGATTTTGAAATCAAGCATAATTTGCTTATTGTGCTCCCAGATACAGGAATGAACATCCTTACCTATAAAAATTTCATGTTTTCTAGAATCTTAAGATAATTATATTCATCTTTGTCTATTTATATCCCATTGATTACTATCAGGTTTTGGACTTGTAAGAGAATTCAGGAAATACTATGATACCAATTGTGGGAATTTTGCTCATTTAGCTGCAAAGCTTTCAATGCTCAGAGCGGGAAATGCATTAACACAATATGCCAACATGAAGAAGATGTAATAAGAACCCTGAAAATTTCCCAAAGGAGCAAATATTGAAACAGGAGTGCAGATATCCTTTGCCTTTTTGTTGCTCTCCTTGCCTCTAGAGTCTGGATAATGATTCCTTTTTGGTACATTTGATAGAGAACAACATTTTAAAACCCAGGAGGATTATAGTAGTATTCACATGTAGTTTTTGAAGAATCTTAGGGATTCACTAAAGACTTCTTGGTGTCAAGTTTTCGTGCTGCCCTCAGCTGACAGCAGTTTGTAGGTCATCGTATTAAACAGCTCTGTGATAGATACCAAACCTCCAAGTGATAAGGAACTGTTTGGAAAGATATGAGGGTGTGGACCAGGAAGATATATTGATCTCAAGTCACAAGAGATACTAGATTTAAAGGTTGTTGAGTATGGGCCAAATTTTTGAGTGAGTCAAGTACTTAAAGGCCAAACTGCAGGGCCTTCAAGTTTGAATAAGGAGGGTGGGTACTGTGGCCTGCTGGGGAATTACATTTTCTCTGTAGCTGGATAAAAAAAAAGGAGTGCCAATATTGTAGCATGTTGTAGAATCATCTTTTCTTTGCTTATACGTAACAAAGTTCTCTCACAGCACACCAGGACCCAGAAAGAGGTAAGGAATAACACAGACTGTTCAGACACCCACTAAATAGAATTGTGCACAATCTTTGTGGAAGGTTGCAATTTGATGAGCCTTTCATTTTAAGAAAGAGATACTATTGTAGTATGAGGAAATATAAAACAAAACAAAACAAATTGATCTTAACAAAACAAACAAACATAACAAAACAACTGGAGACCTCAAGTCTTTTCAAATGTATTTCTAAAACAGGGCAAATCAAGTAAATATCTCACCAGTGCTTTTCTATAGATTTTCCAAGCATTTCCAACATTCTTAAAGAAAATTAAAAGGGTCAAGAACAAGTCAGGAACATTTCCAAAATTATCAGGGTAAATAAAATTATCCTATTACCTGTCAAAGTTTATTATGAAGCTCAGTGTAACTAGTTCTAGTAAATAAAAATTTTGTAATATTTGAATCAATAATGGAAAGGATAAATAGGCCAGAAACAGATTCATGATGACAAAGACAATTATACATATTTGAGAGGAATGTAGTCTATTCAATAAACAGATCTCTAGTGTTGGAAAGAATTTCTTATGCTGGATGAAAATACTTTTCATTCCTGATATTATATTTAAAAATTCAATGCCAACTTTTCATGACTCTCCATGGATTTAAACACATGGAATTTAAGAGCTTCAGTCCCACATTGTCATGAGTATACAACCTTACTACTAAATTGAGAACCTGGACATTTTCTGTGGGAAACAATTATAAATGCTGAGTTTCTAAAATTGTTTAGTTGCTATGAAAATACGTATTGGTATTTTTCTTTATTTTTCTTCCGAGTTTAAATAATTAACCAGCATTTGAAGAAATCATGTCTAAAACTCATTCTCTCTTTAGTTGGGTCAATATAGTAGAGCTCCAGAATGAGTAAATATTTGGTCACTGCAGGAAGGCATGAATCAAAATTCCCACATTTGTTTGTTTTTACAATGCGTTAAGCAAACTAATTTCATTTGGATATTACATAGAAACCCATTCTAATGTTCAGCCTTTCTCCCTGGCCATGAGTAAAAAGTGGTGAGTAAAGACAAGATTACATACATAATCTTTATATAATCATTTAGAGCAGAGCTGGTTTCAAACTCCAGAGCCTTTATAAGAGTAATTCTTTAACTCTTATGTTTCAATCCTGGTCTCAGTATTTGTAGCCTTGCAAAACCAAGAAAGTCACTTATTCACTCAGTTTAAGTGTCTGCCTCTGTAGAATACTAATTATAATACCAATTGTACAGTGAGGATTAAATGAGATGATATGTGTGAACATTGTGGTCATCAGTGAAACACTTTCCAAATATGCAAGATGTGATGTTTATGGTACACACAGGGGGGACCTTTAATAGATGCAGCAATAGATGGAGTGATAACAGAGAACCAGCTGTGGATGGGATTACTATCAGAGGGAATACCACTGCACTCAGTAGAAAGACACATGTTATCAAATGTCCTCCTCTTTAGGCATTTCTGTAAGATAAACAATTTGGGTTGCTGGGCAGAAAAAGCTCCCTTATCATTTATGATTGTATTTTGCCTGCACACCAAGTGAAGTTTTTAATTTTTTTTTCAGTAAGTCTAAGGGATTATCTATAAACTCAATGCCTATTTTGAAATGTATAATATTAAATAAATCTGTCACTAAAAACAGAAATTAAATTGATCAGTTCTCTCACTATTGGCAACCAGACATGGTAAGCTACATTTATTTGGCAGGTGTGGAATCAAAACAAGAAGGGTCAGAATTTAAAATTTAATGACATCAGGTAAAATCAGCCTAGTGATCCATCTCCACCTTAGAGCTCACTTCCTGGAGGATCATGAATACTCTCAGATTACTGGCTAAGGCTGTATTCATCTGGACATTGCTAAAACGGTTATTGCTCCTGTTTGACCGTATGACTCTCGCTTTCATGGCTGTCAAGGATGATCAAACTGCTTGTAACCAATACATTCTCTTTAATAATGCTGGTATAAAAAGACCTGTTTTACACTTGGAAATATCTACTCTATTGTGTATCGCTTTTCATCTTAAACTCTGAAGTTTTGTAAGAAGTGTGATAAAATTTGCATATACATCTATGAGCCTCCTAAAAGAGAAAGTATTGATTTTCTCAGGCTTCTACCTCTGATGCTCCATTTTTCATAAAGAGAGTTTCTGCAGTGATAAAATGAAGTCCAAGTCAGTACCTAGATGGTCATTGGAAGGCTTGGTTCCATGACCAGCATGAAATAGAGACAGAGACTATCTCCTGATCTAACATTTAGAATTTCTACGAGCCACAAATGATTATGAAGTTGATGCACTTCACGTAGATGCCCAGCTAGAGGTGGGGTAAGTAGAAACTAAAAATCTGACTCACTTTAATCACCAAACTTAAACACTGCTAAGAAGTTGCATCCTGCCAGAGGGGTGCCTGTGTCTATTTCGAACCAAAGTGCCAAATAGCATGGTAAAGACTATGATCTTGAATCTGTTTGGGGATTAAAGAGAATGTGGGATAATTTAAAATTAGGAACTCTAGGGTTTGCAAGGCTGTGGAGAAATCACAGTTGTGTGTAACAAGGGAGTAGACAAGATTTCTGCCTCTCGCCCACCCTAAATTTGATACAACAGGACATGCACTGAGACAAGCAGTAAGATTAGCAGAGGCTTCGTCACAGCAGTTGACATGTGTCACACTCTGTTTTCAATAAACAACCCTGTGGCTGACACAGGATATTCTACTGTTCTCTCTTTGAGAATTCTTAAAGATACTGAGGTGCCTTGATATTGTTAGACAAAAAGTTTCTTCAAATCTCTCTCTTTCTTACTGCCTGTACTTTCTGGTAATTAGAACAATATCTCTGGAAGCAGCCATATATTGGTGACAATTTTACCTGGTAGCAATTGAAGTACTTTCTCGTCTGATGTTTATGAATCTGAATTCCAACTCCTGGAGAGAGAAAGTTACCAGGATTGTGTTTTGTGGTTAAATACCATGGGTAATATTTTTATGCCAAGGAGAGTTAGTCCAGGTGGAGGTAAAATCATTAATGTAGTAAGGAGTTCAGAATATTATGTATATTAAATTAACTAGTTTAAAAACAAGTTTCCTTGTTTTTCTCTTAGAGTGATGAAATATATCACACATGTTATGCCAAGACAGGTAATCAAGTTATCTAGGAGTCTTGCAGAACAAAGAATTATCCTTACTAATTTTTTTTTTTTTTTATGAAATCATTTTTAGTATGTAATTCTGAGAAAAAAATATTTCCTATTTTGGGGGGAAAATTTCAGGGTACAACTCAAATGTTCTCAACTTCCTTTTTCTGAGCCAACTGTCCAGTCTTACAAAGACATCTACCACTAAGATTTTGGCATTTGCATTGCACTGCCTATTCAAATAACAAAAGAATATATCCTACTGTTTGCATTTTGATGCTGTGGAATTCCATTTGAAACAGCTCAAGAGGACAAATAAAATCAAGTACGGTTTTTCTAATTGCAATTAGCAACTACAAGATGGTGTCTCATTTTAGACTGAAACCATACTGGACTATTTCCTTAGAAAAGTACATGAAGACTGAGAGTTGAATCCTACCAAATCATATGTCTCCAACATTTTTTATTATGGTAAAATATGCATAACATAAATTTACCTCCTTAATCATTTTAAGTACACAGTTCAGTGGTATTAAATACATTCATGGTGTCATGCTACTATCGCCACCATATATCTCCAGAACTCTTCATCTTGTAAAACTGAAACTCTATATCCATTAAACAATAATTCCCCATTCCTCACCTCCAACTAGCCCCTAGCAACCACAATTCCCTTTTCTTTCTCTATTATTTTGTCAATTCTAAGTATCTCATATAAGTAGAATCAGAGTATTTGTCTTTTTTTTCATGACTTATTTCACTTAGCATAATACCCTCAAGGTTTATCCATGCTACAGCTTATGTCATAATTTTCTTATTTTTAAGACTGAATAGTATGCCATTTTATGTATATAGAACATTTTGCTTATTCATTCATCATCCATCAATGGACACTTGTTTTGCTTCCATGTTTTAGCTATTGTGAATAATGCTGCTGTGAACATGGGTATACAAATATTTCTTTGAAACCTTGCTTTCAATTATTTTGGGTATATACCCAGAAGCGGAATTGCTAAATCATATGGTATATTCTATTTGTGATTTTTGGAGGAACTGTCATACTGTTTACCACAATGGATCTACCGTTTTACAACTCCGTTTTCAATGAGCAACATGTGGCTGATACTGGATATTCTACAGTTCTCTCTTAAAGAGTCTTAAAGACACTAACCAACAGTGCACAGGGTTCTAATTTCTCCACATCCTAGCCAACACTTGTTATTTTCTGCTTTATTTTTTCATAGTAGCCATCCTAATGACTCTCAGGTGGTATCTCATTGTAGTTTTGATATTTATTTCACTAAAGATTAGTGATCTTGAGCCTCTTTTCATAAGTGTATTGACAATTTGTATATCTTCTTTGGAGAACTAGTTATTCCAGGTCTTTGCCTATTTTTGTATCCAGTTGTTTATTTTATTGTTGTTAAGGTTTAGAAGTTGTCTATATACTCTGTATATTAATCCTTATTAGAGATATAATTTTCAAATATTTTATCCCACTCTGTGTGCTGTCTTCTTACTCCATTGATAGTATCTTTTGATGCACACAACTTTAAAATTTTTATGAAGTCTAATTTGTCTTTTTTTTTTTCTTTTGTTGCATGTGCCTTTGGTACCATTTTCAAGAAACCATTTCCAAATCCAAAGTTGTGAAAATGTTTGCTCTGTTTTTTCTTTTATGAGTTTTATAGTTTTAGCTCCTACATTTAGGTCTTTGATCCATTTTGAGTTAATTCTTGTATATGGTATTAGGTAATGGTACAGCATCTTTCGCTTGCATGTGGAGATTCTATTTTCCCCAATCCTTTTTTTAA
Organism: Balaenoptera musculus; assembly: GCF_009873245.2. Taxonomy (NCBI): domain Eukaryota; kingdom Metazoa; phylum Chordata; class Mammalia; order Artiodactyla; family Balaenopteridae; genus Balaenoptera; species Balaenoptera musculus. The sequence continues at coordinate 17,841,852 of NC_045797.1, forward strand.
AAAGATGGTCTTACCCCATTGAATTGCACTCTCTTCAAAATCATTTGGCCATATATTTGAGTGTTTATTTCTGGGTTCTCTATTCTGTTCCATTTGTCTCTATGTCTGTCTTTATGTCAGTCTCACACAGTTTTGATTAATGTAGCTTTGTAGTAGTTTTGAAATCAGGAATTAAGAGTCCTCCAACTTCGACTTCTTTTTCAAGATAATTTTGGCTATTTGAGGTTGTCCCTTGAGATTCCATATGAATTTTAGGATTTTTTTTCTATTTTTGCAAAAAAAAATGTAGTTGGATTTTTAATAGGTATTTAACTGAATCTGTAGAACACATTGGGAAATACTGACATCTTAATACTGTCTTCCAATTCATGAACATGGCATGTTTTACCACATATTTATACTTCCTTTAATTTCTTTCAGCAATAATTTGCAGTTTTCATCCTACAGATAGTTTACCTCCTTAATTCATAAGTATTTTGTTCTTTGGATGCTATTGTAAATGGAACTGTTTTCTTAATTTCCTTTTCAGATTGTTTATTTTTAGGGTATAGAAATGCAACTGATTTTTGTGTGTTGACTTTGTATCCTGCTACATTACTGAATGTTTTTACTAGTTAACAACTTGTGTGTGTATGTGTGTGTGTGCGTGTGCCTGTGTGTGTGTGCTATCTTTAAGTTTTTCTATATATAAGATCATGTCAAGAGTGAACAATTTTATTTCTTACTTTCCAATTTGAAAGTCTTTCTTTTCCTTTTCTTGTCTATTGTTGTGGCTAGAAATTCCAATAATATATTGAATAAAAATGGAAAAATCAGACATCTTTGCCTTGTTCCTGATCTCAGAAGAAAAGATTTCCGTCTTTCACCATTGAGTATAATGTTTACTGTGGGTGTTTCATATATGACTTTAATTATGTTGAAGCAGTTTTCTTCTGCTCTTAGTCTGTTGAGTAATTTTATCACAAAAGGGTGGTGCATTTTGTCAAATGCTTTTTTGCATTGAGACGATCATTTTTTTTGGCCATCGTTCTGTTAATGTGGTGTATTACATTGAATAATTTTCATATGTTGAACCATCCTTGCATTCCAGGAATAAATCCCACATAGTCCTGTTGCATAATCCTTTCACTATGCTGTTGAATTTGGTTTGTTAGTATTTTGTTAAGGCATTTGCATCAGGGTTTAAAAGGGACATTGATCTGTAGTTTTTGTTTCTTATAGTTGCTTTGTCTGATTTTAGAATCATGCTAATTTTGTACTCAAAGAATGAGATGGGAAGTTTTCCCTTCTTTTCAATTTTTAGAAAAGTTTCAGCAGCATTGCTGTTAATTATTCTTTAAAGGTTTGGAAGAATTCATAGATATCAGGTCCAGGGCTGTCTTTCATTGGGAGATTGTTAATTGCTGATTCAATCTCTTCACCAGTTAGAGGTCTATTTAGATTTTCTATTTCTTCATGATTTGATCTTAGTAGGTTATATATTTCTAGGAATTGTTTCATCTAGGTTATCCAATTTGTTGACCTACCAGTGTTCATAGTACTCTCTTATTTTTTTTTTTTAATTTTTGTAGAATTGGTAGTATATCTCCATTTTCATTTCTGATTTTAGTAATTTGAATATTCTCTTTTTCTTAGTCCTTTTAGCTATCTTTAAGTTGTAATGTTAGATTACGGATTTGAGTTCTTTCTTGTTTTTTAATGTAAGCATTTATTAATTTCCCCCTTAATGCTGCTTTCTCTGCCCCATAAGTTTTGGTATGTTGTGTTTCCATTTTCGTTCCTCTAAGTATTTCTATTTCCCTCTGGTCTTTTCTTTATAGAGCCATTGGTGGTTTGAGTGGGTTGTTTAATTTCCTCAAGTTTGTAATTTTTCCAGTTTAACTTATGTTGTTGATTTCTAATTATAATACATCCTGGTGTGGTTGGAAAAGATACTTTTTGGGAGATCTGTGTTTTTAAATCTATTGGGACTTAGTTTGTGGCCTAATATATGGTTTATCCTGGAATGACCCATATACACTTAAGAAGAATGTTTATTTTGTTGTTGGGTAAAGCATTCTGTAAACATTTGTTAGATATAATTGGTTTATTGTGTTTTCAAGTCTTATATTTTCTTTCTTATCTACTGTCTGGTTGGTCAATCAATTATTCAGAATAAGATCTGAAAGTCTCCAACTATTATGGTAGAACTCTCTATTTCTTTCTTCACTTCTATAAATTTCTGCTTCATGTGTTTTAATGGTATATTATTAAATGGTGTGTAAATGTTTATAATTTCTCCATCTTCTTGCTGTACTGAACTTTTCATTAATATAAAATGTCCTTTATCTCTTGTAAATTTTTTTGATTTAAGGTCTTTCTGTCTGAGAGTGGGGGCAAGATGACAGAAGAGTAAGACACGGAGATCACCTCCCTTCCCACAGATACATCAGAAATACATCTACACGTGGAACTGTTCCTATAGAACACCCACTGAACACTGGCAGAAGACGTCAAACCTCCCAAAAGACAAGAAACTCCCCACGTACCTGGGTAGGGCAAAATAAAAAAGAAAAAACAGAGACAAAATAATAGGGATGGGACCTGCACCACTGGGAGGGAGCTGTGAAGGAGGAAAGGTTTTCACACACTAGGAAGCCCCTTGGCAGGCGGAGACTGCAGGTGGCAGAGGGGGGAAGCTTCGGAGCCACGGAGGAGAGTGCAGCAACAGGGGTACGGAAGGCAAAGCGGAGAGATTCCCGCACAGAGGAGCAGTGCTGAGCAGCACTCACCAGCCTGAGAGGCTTGTCTGCTCACCTTCCGGGGTGGATGGGGTCTGGGAGCTGAGGCTCAGGCTTCAGTTGGATCGCAGGGAGAGGACTGGGGTTGGCTGAGTGAACACAGCCTGGAGGGGGCTAGTTCGCCACGGCTAGCTGGGAGGGAGTCCGGGAAAAGGTCTGGAGCTGCCAAACAGGCAAGATAATTTTTCTTGCCTCTTTGTTTCCTGGTGCGAGAAGAGAGGAGATTCAGAGCGCCACCTAAACGAGCTCCAGAGACAGGTGCGAGCCGCGGCTCTCAGCGCAGACCTCAGAGACAGGCATGAGATGCTAAGGCTGCTGCTGCAGCCACCAAGAAACCTGTGTGCGAGCACATGTCACTATCCACACCACCCCACCAGGGAGCCTGTGCAACCTGCCACTGCCAGGGTCCCGTGATACAGGGACAACTTCCCCGGGAAAACGCACGGTGCGCCTCAGGCTGCTGCAACTTCACGCTGGCCTCTGCTGCTGCAGGCTCGCCCCGCATCTGTACCCCTCCCTACCCCCAGCCTGAGTGAGCCGGAGCCCCCGAAGCAGCTGCTCCTTTAACCCCATCCTGTCTGAGTGAAGAACAGATGCCCTCAGGCAACCTACATGCAGAGGCGAGTCCAAATCCAAAGCTGAACCCTGGGAGCTGTACGAACAAAGAAGAGAAAGAGAAATTTCTCCAAGCAGATTCAGAAGCAGTGGATTAAAACTCCACAAACAACTTGATGTACCTGCATCTGTGGAATACCTGAATAGACAACAAATCATTCCAAATTGAGGAGGTGGACTTTGGGAGCAGGATATATTATCTTTTTCCCCTTTTCCTCTTTTTGTGAGTGTATATGTGTATGCTTCTGTGTGAGATTTTTTCTGTATAGCTTTGCTTTCACCATTTGTCCTAGGGTTCGGTCCGTCCGTTTTTTTTTTTTTTTTTTTTTTCGTTTTACTTAAAATAAATTTATTTTCTTAATAAATTTTTTCTTAATAATTCTTTTCTTATTTTTATTTTAAAAAATTTAAAACATTTTTTTCTTATTACTATTTTTCGTATTTTTTATTTAAAAAAACTAAACATTTATTTCCTTAATAAGTTTTTCCTTAATTTTTTTCTTACTTTTTATTTTAACAAACTAAAAATTTTATTTTAAAAAATTAAAATTCTTTTTTCTTAAAATTTTTTTTATTTTTTATTATAATAGCTTTATTTTATTTTATCTTACTTTATTTTATTTTAATTCATCCTCTTTCTTTCTATCTTTCTTTCTTTCTCTTTTTTCTCCCTTTTATTCTGAGCCGTGTGGATGAAAGGCTCTTGGTGCTCCAGCCAGGCATCAGGGCTGTGCCTCTGGGGTGGGAGAGACAACTGCAGGACACTGGTCCACAAGAGACCTCCCAGCTCCACATAATACCAACGGCAAAAATCTCTCAGAGAACTCCATCTCAACATCAAGACCCAGCTTCACTCAACAACCAGCAAGCTACAGTGCTGGACACCCTATGCCAAACAACTAGCAAGACAGGAACACAGCCCCATCCATTACAACAGAGGCTGCCTAAAATCATAATAAGGCCACAGACACCCCAAAACACACCACCAGATGTGGACATGCCCACTGGAAAGACAAGATCCAGCCTCATCCGCCAGAACTCAGGCACTAGTCCTCTCCACCAGGAAGCCTACACAACCCACTGAACCAACCTTGGCCACTGGGGACAGATACCAAAAACAATAGAAACTACGAACCTGCAACCTGTGAAAAGGAGACCCCAAACACAGTAAGATAAGCAAAATGAGAAGACAGAAAAACACACAGCAGATGAAGGAACAAGGTAAAAACACACCACACCCAACAAATGAAGAGGAAATAGGTAGTCTACCTGAAAAAGAATACAGAATAATGATAGTAAAGATGATCCAAAATATTGAAAATAGAATAGACAAAATGCAAGAAACATTTAACAAGGACGTAGAAGAACTAAAGAGGAACTAAGCAACGATGAAAAACACAATAAATGAAATTAAAAATACTCTAGACGGGATCAATAGCAGAATAACTGAGGCAGAAGAACGGATAAGTGACCTGAAAGATAAAATAGTGGAAATAACTACTGCAGAGCAAAATAAAGAAAAAAGAATGAAAAGAAGAGAGGACAGTCTCAGAGACCTCTGGGACAACATTAAATGCACCAACATTCGAATTATAGGGGTCCCAGAAGAAGAAGAGAAAAAGAAAGGGACTGAGAAAATATTTGAAGAGATTATAGTTGAAAACTTCCCTAATATGGGAAAGGAAATAGTTAATCAAGTCCTGGAAGCACAGAGAGTCCCATACAGGATAAATCCAAGGAGAAACACACCAAGATACACGTTAATCAAACTGTCAAAAATTAAATATAAAGAAAACATATTAAAAGCAGCAAGGGAAAAACAACAAATAACACACAAGGGAATCCCCATAAGGTTTACAGCTGATCTTTCAGTAGAAATTCTGGAAGCCAGAAGGGATTGGCAGGATATACTTAAAGTGATGAAGGAGAAGAACCTACAACCAAGATTACTCTACCCAACAAGGATCTCATTCAGATTTGATAGAGAAATTAAAACCTTTACAGACAAGCAAAAGCTGAGAGAATTCAGCACCACCAAACCAGCTTTACAACAAATGCTAATATGGACACCAAGTGGGGAAAGTGGTGGGAGGTGGGGGGGGTGGTGTGATGAATTGGGCGATTGGGATTGACATGTATACACTGATGTGTATAAAATTGATGACTAATAAAAACCTGCTGTATAAAAAAAAATAAATTAAATAAAATTCAAAAAAAATAAATAAATAAGTCAAAGCATATTGATACCCAAAGACATCAAAACACAAAAAAATGAACTGCAGAAGAAACAAGGAAAAATGGCTCTACAAAACAACCAGAAAACAATCTACAAAGTGGCAGTGGCAATTCCTTGCTATTTATCAAAAATTACTCATCACTAATTACTTTAAAGATAAATGGAACGGTTGAATACATGAATAAATAATACCCAACAATATGCTGCCTACTAGAGGTTTACTTTAGCCTTTAAGATGTATATAGACTGAGAGTGAATGGATGATAAAGATATTTCAAGCTAATGGTAATTAAAAAAAAAAAAAAAAAGAGGAGTAATTATACTTAAACAAAATTGACTTTAAGGTAAAATGGTAAAAAGAGACAAACAAGATTATTATTTAATTATAAAAGTATCGGTATATCAAGAACATATAACAATGGTAATTATTGATGGGTCTTACATCAGAGTACTTAAATATTTAAAGTAAAAACTAACAGAGATTAAAAGAGAAATAAATTACTTTAATAGTAGTTGGGGGCTTTTATATACTATTCTCAATGGATAGATCATCCAGACAGCAGATCAATAAGGAACCAGCACATTTGAACAACACTATAGACCAAATTAACCTAACAGACAAGTACAGAACATTCTATCCAAAGCAATAGAATACACATCCTTTTAAGCACACATAGAACATTTTCTAGGATAGAATATAAGTTAGGCCACAAAAAAAGTGTTACTAAATTCAAGGAGATTAAAATCATATCAAGTATCTTCTTTGACCACCACAGCATAAAACAAGAAATCAACGATAATAGGAAAACTGGAAAATTCACAAACACATGGAAATTAAACAACACTCTACTGAAAGCCAATGGATAAAAGAAGAAATAATAGATGAAATTTTAAAAAAATGTATTTGGTACAAATTAAAATAAAAATATAACATACCAGAAATTATGGGATGTAGCAAAAAGCAGTTCTAAGAGAAAATTCATAGCAATAAATGCCTACATTAAGGAGCCAGAAAAATAACAAATAAACAACATAATTCTACACCTTAAAGAATTATAAAAAGAAGAACAATCTGAGTCCAAAGTTAGAGGAAGAAAGAAAATAATAAAGATTAGCACAGAAATAAATGACATAGAAAAGAGGAAAACAATAGAAAAGATTAACCAAACTAAACATGGTTTCTTTGAAAAGATAAAGAAAATTGAAAAAAACTTAGCTAGAATAACCAAGGAGAAAGACCCAAATTAAAAAAATATATAAATGAAAAAGGAGACATTACAATTTATACCAAAGAAATTCAAAGAAACATAAGAGGCTACTATGGAAACATATATGGCAAGAAACTGAACAACCTAGAAGAAATAGAAAACTTCTTAAAATTCTTAGAAACATACAACTTACCACAACTAGAAAATCTGAATAAAGTGATTACTAGTAAAGAGATAGAATCAGTAATCAACTATCTCCCAACAAAGAAAAGCATCAAAAACAATATAATATTTAGGAATTAATTAACCAAGAGGTGAAAGATCTCTGCTCTGAAAACTCTAAGACATTGATGAAAGAACCTGAAGAAGACACAAATAAATGGAAAATGTATCCCATGTTTATGAACTGGAAGAATTAATATTGTTAAAAATTGATTAAAAAGCCATCTATAGATTCAATTCTTATCAAGATTCCAGTAGCAATTTTTACAGAAGTAGAAAAAAACACTCCTAAAATTTATGTGGAAGCACCAAAGACCCAAAATAGCCAAGGAAATCCTGAGAAAGAAAAACAAAGCAGGAAGTATCACACTTTCTGATTCTGAGCTACACTATAAAGCTATAGTCTTCAAAACAGTATGGTACTGGCAAAAAATAGACCAATGAAACAGATTTCAGAGGCCAGAAATAAACCCAAGCACACCTGGTCAACTAATATTTGACAAGGGAGCCAAGAGTGCTCAATGGAGAAAATACAGTCTTTTCAATAAATAGTGCTGGGATAATAGGATATTCATATATAAAAGAGTAAAATGGTATTCATATCTTACACCATTCACAAAAATTATCTCAAAATGAGTTAAAGATTTAAATGTAAGACCTGAATGCATGAAACTTCTAAATAAAAGCATAAGAATAAAGTTCTTTGGCATGGATCCTGCTAATGATTTTTTTTGATATGACACCTAAAGCACAACAACAAAATAAAAAATAAACAAGTGGGACTACATCAAACTAAAAACTTCTGCCCAGCAAAAGAAACCATCAATAAAGTGATAAAAACAACCTACAAAATGGGAAAAAAAAATATTTGCAAACCATATATCTGATACCAGGTTAATATCTAAAATATATAAAGAATTCATACAACACAATATCTAGACAACAAGTAACCCAGTTAAAAAATGGGCAAAATATTTGAATAGACATTTCTCCAAAGAAGATACACTAAAGGCCAACAAGTACATGAAAAGATGTTTAACATTGGTAGTCATTAGGGAAATGCAGATTAAAATCACAATGAGATATCATCTCACTCCTTTTAGAATGGTCAACATCAAAAAGACAACACATAACAAATCCTATTGTTGATGCTGAGAAAAGGGAACAATTGTGCACTGTTGGGCAGAATATAAATTGGTACAGCCACTACCAAAAACAGTTTGGAAGAGTCTCAAAAAATTAAAAATAGAATTACAATATGATTCAGCAATTCCATTTCTGGGAATATAGCCAAAGGATATGAAAACACTAACTGGCAAAGGTATCTGCACCCTCCTATTCATAGCAGCATCATTTAAAATAGCCAAGACATGGAAACAAACTAAATGCCCATCGATTGTTGAATGGATAAAGAATTGTGGTAGATAGATGATAGATAGATAGATAGATAGATAGATAGATAGATAGATAGATAGATAGATAGATAGATAGATAGATGATAGATAGATAAAATATTATTCAGCCTTAAAAATTAAACAGAAAATCCTATCTTTTGTGACAACACGATGGAACTGGAAGGCATGCTCAGTGAAATTGATGAGGCAGAGAAAGACAAATGCTGTATGATCTCATTTATATTGGGCATCTTGGGAACCTTAAGAAAAAGAAAAATTAGACTTGTGGTTACTGGAAACTGAAAAAAGAATTGGGGCAGAGGGTATTGGAGTAAGGTGCTCAAAAGTTACAAACTTCCAGTTATATGATAAATAAGTACTAGGGATACAATGTACAACATGATGACCATAGGTGACACTGATATATGATACGTAGGAAAGTTGTTAAGAGCATAAATGCTAGGAGTTATCATCACAAGGATTTTTTTTTCCTTTTTTTTTCTTTTTTCTTTTCTTTTTATTATGTCTATATGAGAAGGTTTATGTTAGCTGAACCTATTGTGGAAATTATTTCACAGTATATATAAATTTATTTAGTGATGTATATCAATTATTCTCAATATAAGTGGAAAAAAAAACAATCGCAATAAGTATAAAAGAGTCAGAGACATTGTGGCTATTAATCCAACTATATAAAATGTCACATTACATGTGAAAATATACCAAGTAAAAGAGACTGTGAGAGTAGAATAAACAATAAAATAATATCTAACCATGTATTGCCTACAAGAAAACAACTTTAATTATAAAAACACAGATAGATTAAAAATAAAGAAAATGAGAAATATGTACCATGCTAACACTAAAAAAAATGGAGTCGCTATATTAATTTCAGAAAAAAATCAGTATGTAGCTAAAATTAGAGAATGAAAATACACGAGGCAAAAACTGATGGAAGTGAAAAGAGAAATAGATAAAACCATTTTATGGTTGGAGACTGCTACACCCATTGAACAGAAAAAGGACATTAGGTATAAATTAAGGAAATCTGATTAGTTTATACACTTTAGTTAATAACAATGTATCATAATGAAATATACATACCATATCATATAAATGTATAATATTAATAATAGACACTCTGTGCATGTCAGGTGTATATATAACTCTGTACTATGTTCTCATTTTTCTGAAAATCTAAAACTAATCTAAAAAATAAAGTCTATTAATAAAAATTGGTATTGGGAAACAAAGTGAAAACCTATGAACACTTTGGTACATGTACTTCAAATTGTATTAAAATAACATATAGACTTGATAAACTCTTAACTCTCATATCACAGCTTTCCACAAGGGAAACCTGTTAAATTTTTCAATATTCTGTTCTCCACTGCTATCAACTCTCATATTTAGATAAACCCTCTAATAATCTAGCCCTATATTTCAATGTAATTAATATTCTTTTGTTTTTTTCTATGTGAAAGAAAAGCTCTAGGTACTTGAAGAGTGTAAGTTATTCTTGATATTTCAGGAATGGCTGAGCTTTTGTTTTTTAATTAACTTCATCCTTGAGTCATATTCTTAAATCTAAGTTTTTTGGTCTCCAAATGGCCAATATCTCTTATGTTGTCATGTCATAGGCAAAATTCTGTGAAAACTCTAAACAAAATTCTGATAGGACCATGTTTTCAAAATGTGAAAGTCATAGTTCAATGCATTGGCCCTACAGTGCATGCAATGTAGCCATTGGTTTGGAATATGGGAAAACTCTTCAATTTTCATTAATCTAGAATTTGGCTAGAGAGGTAATCTTATTTATCCTAACAGCAAGATGCTGATTTTGATGCATTTCCTTATATGACTATTTGTTGTAATTGTGAAAATAAATGAATTGTTTTATTGGTAAAAAATAAATGACTTGGTAATAATTTCCCTTCCTTACATGAACATAACAAAGTGCCATGGCACATGCTTGTAAATCAGAGGATAGACAGGTGAGACAGAACATTAAAATAATCATAAATGTGAGGTAGTTTCACATTTTTAGATTGCATATTCACTGATTAAGTATGTTGGCACAAGATTGATTGAAATAGCTCAGCATTTACTACATTTACACCAGGCAATCTGTATTTTCAAAGCCTAGGCAGAAGTTAACATAAACATAATGCTAAACACAAAGTATTAGATGATGAATAATTAATTTACAGTGGCTTAGTTTTCTCCTATAATATACTTTAGTATTATTTATTAAAATATGATTACATCAGTATTTTCACTAAGAAATATATGCTCCTACAACTCTGTCACAATAGGCTTCTTCTTGATTTCTATTATCTTCATATAAAAACATTGTTTTCATCTTACAGAAGTTTCTTTTTGCCATTCGTTTATCATGAGCAATAACATTATTCTCAACATCAAGGCAGAGATTCTTTGATATAATAGGTACTAATTGTTCTTAACTTTTTGTGGAACTTTATAATAAATGTTATACATTTTAGACACTTCAAAATAACTTTGGATGCTTGCAGACTAGATAGTTTGAAGCAAACATATTGCCAAAAAAAGACTAAAAATTGGAAAAAAAAAAAACCCATCAGTTTGGAAACATAGGACATAATACTATTGAATAACTACCCAGATAAGATCTAAATAACGTATTGTTCAGAGAGGAAATCACAATGAAATTAAGTAAATATTTTGCAATGAATGATAATAAAAATGTTATAAAGTTTTTTGGACATATTTAAAGCAGTGATGACACAATATAGCCTGATATATATATGTTAACAAACAAAAAGACAGAAAAATAATGGTTGAAGACTCTAACACAAGAAATTGTATAAATACAGCAAAATAAATCAAAAGAAGACATAAAAAGGAAAATAACAGACATAAGGGCACAAATTAAAGAAATAGAAAACGTGCAATATAGAGGGTCAACTAACAAAATGTTGATTGTTTGACAATTCAACTAACCAGCATGCAAAATTGATGAATATAAAAAAGAGTAAAACACAGTTGACCAATAACACAAAGAAAAAAGACATCATTATTACAAATCCTGGATGTTTAATATGATATTAAAATGAAAAGATAATATTATAGCAATTTTATATTGATAAATTTAAAAAGTTAGAACAAATTGACAAATTACTAAGAAGACAGAACTGCAAAAAATGGACAGGCTAAAATAATATAAAATGTAAATATTCCCATAGCTATCAAATCACCCTACAAAGAAGAGTTTGGGAACAGAAGACTTCACCTGCAATATATATAAAAAATTTAATGATCTCATGTCAAACTGTCATTTCTCACGTTCATAAATTAGAACTCAATTATATTTCTATTTATCAGTAATAAAAACATTCAAGAGAGAGAAAGAGACAGAAACATTAGAGGACTCTAAAAGATGATATAAAAACATGATTGAGCAATATTACAGTACTTGGAAAGAAGACACTGTGCTCATTGGAGATGATCCATCCACAAAGAACTCATATCCAAAATACATGTAATTTCCATAAACCCATAAGAAACGAGACTGACCATGTATAGAAAAAAATAAGCAAGCAACTCAAACAGGTATTTCATGTTTTGATAGTGTATCAATGATCTCCACTCCATACAGAAAACAAACAAACAAAAACAGACTGAAATGTGCTGAACCGTATTAATAATCAGGAAATGCAAATTAAGACCACAAGGTAAAAATAGGTTGCCCATGCAAAAATGGCTACAATTAAATATTATACATATAGACATATAGGTTAGAATGAGGAGAAATTGGAACAGTCATTTATTTTAAATTGTTACAGAAGTTTGAAAATTGCTTAGCATCATCTACCAAAATTGAACATAAGGAAGCATACTACTTAACCATACAATTTTATTCCTAGGAAAGCACCTAACAAAAATGTGTGTGTGTGACTGTGTGCTTGTGTGTGGATGAGCACAAAGAGAAAAATAAGCTGTGGCTACATGCACCGCAGGGATGAATAATGTAAATATAAAAATGAGTGAAGGTAGCCAGATAACAAATGATAGAGAAAGTAATTTCAATTTATGTAAATACCAAAGATAAAGATGATCTCTAGTGTTTAGAGATACACACTTGAGTAGTAAGGCTAAAGAGAAAAATCAAGGAAATTACCATAAACCTAAGGATAGCATTATGTTGGGAAAATAGAGTGTTGTGATTAGAAAGGGGTATGTGGAGGGCTTTTGAGTACTATCGTATTCTAATTTTTGACCCATTTTTTGGTTACAGCAATTTCACTTTATAATTAATTACTAAACAGTACATTATAGTTTATGTTCTTATATTTAACATTTTTAAACATTTAAAAATTATGTAATTGTTCAGCTCTAGAAAACTGAGTTTCTGTATGAAAGGTATCCAATGCTAACTTTATGTTTGCCATTATTTCTAAGAGCTGTAGATTGTAAATACCAGTTAGAGATACTGATTTAGTATTTTCACATTTATATCAACTTATACTGTTACACATGTGAAGTGATATGATTTATCCCTACTTTAAAATGACAATGACAAAGCTCACATGTATATCAAACAATTATGCCAAATTTGGCAGTTAGTAAGTATAATGGATCATGGATTCTGCTATTTTTCCATTGGCAACATGTTGCTTTATGTAGTGTATTAGAAATATATCCCTCAAATAACTGGGAACCTAAGAGGACTAGTAGTGTTTAAATATATTTTCAAATGATTAAATGGAAATTCCCTATGGATTCTGATTAAAGAACTACTATCAAAACAATAAGATGTTTAGTCTTCCTTTCCATTTCTGGGCTCTGCAGTTATTCCTAGAAACATTTTTTTAAAAACATGGGTAATATCACAGGCTAGTGGTCCTTTTATGGTAGTCACTGGACCTACAGCATTATTTGGAAGTGTTTGAAATATAAATTCTCAAGTTCCCCTCCAGTCCTACTGAGTCACAAGCTCCCAGTGGGGCAGGGGAAGGGAGCAGAAGAACCAAGCAATCTGTGTTTCAACAAGTCCTCCAGGTTATTCTGTCACATGTCGAAGTTTGAGAACCACTGTTGGAGATCGAGAGCTCATATGGTGCTTTTCACATGTGTTTGACGATTGTTATTTTTTTCCTTAATCTCTTTGCAATCCATGGATGTAAGCGGCAATGCTGAGATTTGGAACTCTCTAAAAGGAGATGTCAGCGCCTTCATATTCCAACTAATCTACAATTCTTATGAACTATGATTTCCATAATTACGTGCTAGCATTTAAATATCGAATTCACCTGAGTCTTGAGGTCTTCTTCTAAGTGTACTTGTTGTTGGCCGAATTCGTTTCCTTCTCATGCTTTCAACATGGCTCTTTCCATCTCTTAGCCAGCAATGATATAGAGTCCTTCTTATGCTTGGAATCTCTGATTCCTCTTCTGCTTTATTCTTCTGTTTTAAGGACTCATATGATTACTTGATACCATCTGGATAATCCAGGAGAGTCTCCCTTTTTTAAGGCTAGTTGAATAGCAGTGTTGATTACATCTGCAAAGTTCCTTTTGCCACGTAATGTAACAAATTTTGGTGTAACATTAGGGAACAAAGAACATGCTTGCCATAATTCTGTCAATCACAGAGTTAAAATTCAGACATTATATTATCCCAAACTAATGTAGTCAACACCTGTAACTGAGTATTTTAATGCCTTTCTATATTTGAGAAATTTCCTTTCTAAACTAATATTAGTTGGTGGTAAAGTCATCCTTTGTCTATAGACTCAAAAATTTTGGATAATTATTGCCCTTGCAGCAAAAACGTTGTACCAGGACTTAGGATGCACCATCTAGATGCACCTGCCTTTGGAAGGCATTGATGCAAAGATGCAAGAATGATCAGGACTCATCCCTAGTAGAAGTTTTGGATGTGATTCTGTGGACTACCCAACATCATTTAAGTAAATTCCTTTTCTGCTGACTTCAGCCAAGGCATATTGGAAAATAATTTCTCATAGATGTCTCATGTTCCTGCACATATTAACTGCCCTTTGTTCTTGACTGTCTGTTAACAATATCTCTATATCAAGTAGCCTTGGAAGGTAGACAATGGCAGGTTTTCTTATAGGCCTTGAAAGACAAAGATAGTGTTTCCCTGTGGAGCAAAGAGCAGGTGTGCTCATAGCTTTGCAAAATAGAGACAATGTCTACTTCCATAGCAAAGGCTGACATAATTAGTGCCTCTTATAAATTCTATGACCACACACACACACACACACACACACAGATGATGAGATGTATTTCCAAAAGTAGACAAGAGTAGTCATTTTTTTTCTTAAAAAATTTGAAGCAAATATTGACAATATGTTAAAATCAAACTACCAAAGCTAAGTAATTAATACAAATGTATGTGATGTATTAAACTATAAATTATTTTTATGCTTCAAATTATAAAGAAAAAATTGACTTCTAATTTTTTTAGTGTAGAGCTATAACACCATAAATTTTAGGTGTATGTTAGAATGATTTATTTAAGAAGATCATTCCAACTTAGCACAATAAATTCACAAACATATTCATAAGTAAGTAATTAAAATATCTATATTTAATTTTAAAATGTTATAGTTATATTGTCTAGAAAGAAATTAGAAATCTAGTTTTTTAACTTAAGTGACTTTTTCTCATTCTCCTTTTTAAAAAAAGATCATGATATGAGGAGATACTCTCTGTTTCTAGGTATCTCTCATGTATAAAGTAGGGATACATGTTATTAAAATTTTATTTGTTTTTCTCCTCTTAACTTGTCTTTTTATTACAGGGATGTCTCAGCCAAGAACCTAGAGGGGTAGAGGGAAAATTATTGGCCCCCTCCCTCCAGTTTGGAAACCAGTTTGGGACTTTCTGAGACACCATGCTCATTTTAGAGCCTACAGACACAATCCTAAAAAGCTGGCAGAAGCTAGTGAAGGCTAAGAATTGTGCACAGTTAGCTCTCCCAGATCTCACTCTGTAGTGCCTGGTCAAGAGAGGTAGGTAAAAATTTCTTGCTCCTTCCTTTCCAAATATAGATTAGCAGGAAAAAAATATTTGTGTGAACTTTTTTCTTAGGTATAGTAACTTTGTTAAAACTTTGTTTTGAGTACTCTTGTTTTCAATTGATCCTCTTCCTCCTAGAGATGGTAATTGTTTCCTTTTGTCTCTGTCTTCTGTGTCATTTATCATAAGGAAGAGAATCATATGTGTGATGAGGTTTTCCTTTTTTCTTGTTTTATGTGTTGGGAGCTTGGCTTTGTGACCAGTGAGAATATTATCTCTGGTATCCTCCAGGTAGAGTATGCATGTACGAGCACACACTGGGCAGACAGCCCAATAGGCTGTGGATCCAAGAAACAGATTTCTCTTTGTTCAACAGTGCCAGCTCTCAGGGGAGTTTATTATAAGCGTCCCAATCCATAAGGGGCCCTTGTTGTCTCATTAATGCTTAAAAAGTCCCATTCCAGTAGCTCCTGTCCAGTGTCACAGATTAGTGGGTCTGTAACTAGAGGTGTTTCCTGTTCTCATGGGAAACTAGCGCACTACACGGTGCTTACCACCTGTGACAACAGTGTTCTTTGCTTTCTTAGGATAACTTTGGGGGTGGATTTTCTGGATCTTGTGAAGACTGAATTTCTTTTGGGATGCCTTTGCATACATGGTTAACCCATAAAAAGGCTTATTGGTTTGAGTTACCATTGGATTTAATATAAGATTCTACACTTGTCAATACCAAGATGATGGATTCTTTGAATTAGATAAAGTTCTATATTTGAAAAAAATTAGTGAGGTCTCATTCTAAACAATTGCCTTATTGGTACCTAAAGAAAGATCAAATAAAAAGGAGGACACAAAGGAGTTTGGCAGCTAACCTTAAGGATTCCTTTAATAAGATGAAATTACAAAGACCTTTTGTCTCCACTTTAAGAAAATCACACCAAAATTAGCGAAGAGTTAGATCAATGGACATTCACAACCACACTCACAGTGATGTTCTTCCCATCCACATTATAGTGGATACCAGGCAACCCATATGCCTCTCCCCCGCCCCCCCCCCCAACCCCGCACCAGGGAAAAACAGCCCTCACAGAGGAAATGGATGACTGGAATTTCATTCAGGCTCTCACACAAATAATCAGGAAAAGCATCACCTGGAGGTCAATGTTCAGGGGCTAATAAAAGCAATAGTAGAGGTTTTCCTCCAGAGTGTAAATTGATCCAAGGTTGAATTGTGTGTTCAGAAAAAAAAAAAAAAAAAAAAAAGCCTTCCTTAAAGGCTTTGATAAACTTTTTAAAGTCACACTAAAGCACTAGGATGTAGACATCTTCTGATTTCCATCATAGTTGGAAACCTGCCTTACTATAAAGAAGCAAAGTTTAGTTGGATAGGTAGGTCAGTCTCTGATATTCAGGATACAACCTAATTCTTTGAGGTATTAGAAGGAACTTTGTCTTGCAAAGCTCTGCAAAACCATAAATATGGCTCCAGAAGCAATTCAAAACCCAACTATCATTTTTACCAAGCCCCAAACCCCTCCTAATTTGTCTCAAATGCTTGTATATAATGGGACACTGGAAACAGAATTATCCTGCACTTAAGAAAAAGAGGGAAATTTAAAAATAATAATTGCCATACATCTCTGATAACAGGCATATATGCCCCAAAACTTCTAGGAGAAAATTTGTATACTTTGTACCTTTGAGATGTAAATCTTCTACCCTGTCTTCTCTAGGACCTAAGAGCCATTCTTTCAAATGCAAACTTTAGGGAGAATTTCTCATCAGAAGGAGATAAAAGGAACTATTTGTAAATTAAGCTAATAAAAAATCTTACATGTCCTCTCTACAAGTATTAGTAAAAAACTTTAGCCATCTGAGCTGGTAAATTTAATTTATTCCTACTGCCAAAACTCACTTTGGGTCGAACTCCTCTCTTTTAAACTAGTGGGATTTGCATGACTGAACCTGACTCATGGTTAAAATTTGGTAACAATTGTTATAACATCTCTGTTTGTGTTGGTCTGTAGGTTTACATGTGTCTATATATGTATGCTATATATGTGTGATACTTTTCTACCTGCAGATTGTATTGCCTAAACTAATTTGTAAAAAAGCTTTTTTTTGTTGGAATGAAGAAGATTCACTCATAAAGACTGGGTATTCTAAAATTCTCAGATATATAGACTATCCCAAATGCTTTTCAAGTTCATGTGATCTATGATAATCTTCAGTAAATAAAACCTAGTTGAAGTGTGTTGGTTTAATTAAAATAAGCAACTCTTCAGAGTTATCAACATTAAATATAATGCAGACACGTAATTTTTATTCTACCTGAGTTTACTAGTCAAATTTATGTTGTCTTTGTTACAAAATTTGTCAGCAAAAAAAAAAATACCTTGAGATGATTTCTGATGCTTGGCTTTGTCTAATGTCTCATGAAATTTTGCTTGGTAATATAAACAAAATTTTTGGGAGCATGTGATTTAGACAGGTGTAAGTGAGGTAAGAGTTTTTAGGTAGACTTCTCAGCAATAACTATATTTTATGTTATGTGTACTTAAATAGTTTAATGGATCTCTTTGGTATCTTGAAACCTTAGAGCTTTGCTGAGTTTAGTTAAATGATGGAAATTTACTGAATATTGATATTATTTTCAAATAAGATAAAATACTGAAGCATTGATTATTGAAAATAGTTTGGCCTGTTTTGGGCTTTTGACAACCAAAAATTGTCACTTTCCATTTGCTTCTACAAGGATGAAGTCAGTAGCTACTGTGGTCGCTGACCTTCAAAACACCCTAAAAGGAGTTCATGGTGGAGGTCAGGAATGAGGCACTCTGCTCTGGGAAAAACTGGCAGAACAAGTCTTCAGATGGTTAGATATTTTCAGGAGATTTTATGAGCCCAATTTTTTGTATCTTCTAATATCTAGAAAAGCACTAAAATTATTAACAAAGACATCTGCTCCTGGTGACTTGCACAACCTTCTGTCAAAATGTGTGCTTGACTGCATGTACCCACTTCACTAAAATCACATGTATGCTGACCTCTTTGGAGCAGGTCCTCAGAGCTATCTGAGAGGCTGTTTCCCAGGCTATAGTCCGCATTTTACCCCAAATAAAACTTAACTCACAACTCTCATGCTGTGTGGTTTTGTTCAGTTAACACTTCCTTGTTGCAGAGAACTAAAGATAGTTTGATCTGTTAGTAAACATACCTGTGCCACATTGCAAAATTGTATATGATGAAGCATGTGCTTCTAGAAACTATGAAATGTTTTCATAAATTTTCCAATCTAAAGAATGCTGGTATAACAGAAAGTTCATAATTGCTTGCTTCTTAGTTTTCACTACAAATTAATGCTTCTAAGGGTTAAGAATTCTAATTAATATGTGTAATTAACATTACTAAAATAATAAGGGAAATAACTCCATATGCAATGAAAGTAAGATGTGTTTTAGACTGAAAAAATGTATCAATATGAGGTATGGAGGTGCATTTTTTAAAGGGAAATGAAAGTAATTTTGTCACAACATTTTTTTTTTTTTTTCAGAATGGGAAAGAGGAGAGAAAAGGACAAAATGGTATAGAACATTCGGAAGAGAGAGAGGAAATCTTACCTCGGGTGGTCAAATGGACTAAAATTAAATGAATTTATTGTAAGGGTTTTAAAATAAGCTTTAATATCAATAGTGTCCTTATGTAAAACTGGAATTTAATTTTCTTTCATCAGTTAAAAGAACAAAGTTTTCTTGGACTGTTGGCCTGATACTGATAAGAAATTGTTAAATGTTTGTCTTTACCTTTTAAGTAATCTGCCTAGAAAGCAAACACTTTGTATTTCATCAACATAGTTTCAATGTGCTTCATGCTATCTTAATCAGGTCTTTGATTATTTAAGAAAACTGAATCTTCTAATATTTATAGAGCCAAGTTTTGCTCACAACTATGTAGGCTTCTGTATTTTCCTTTAAAATTTTTTATTGTCACTTTGGTTAAATAGATGACTGAGCATTGTTTCATAATGATCAGTGATCTTTACTTAGTCAAGTGTCCAAAACTTTTGACATTTTTGACAAACTTCCCCAAATCGAATTCTAAATAGTGTTTTTGATCTAGAAGTAACTTTGGGATTTTTCCAGAGGGTCCCTGGAACGTATCAAAAAATTTGTTGTCTCTCCTTATCAAAGGAGAGATATTAAACT
This sequence comes from Balaenoptera musculus, assembly GCF_009873245.2. Taxonomy (NCBI): domain Eukaryota; kingdom Metazoa; phylum Chordata; class Mammalia; order Artiodactyla; family Balaenopteridae; genus Balaenoptera; species Balaenoptera musculus. The sequence continues at coordinate 17,861,534 of NC_045797.1, forward strand.
AATTAGGCTTATTTGATATGTTAAATTATGTGGGAAGCATTGTCATATAAGTGATACTAAACCTTCTTAGACACATTTGTGTGGATATATGTTTTTAATATATGTTCCATAAATTGTACACAATTCATAAAATTCTGATACATCCTGGTATAATGTTATTGGTCATAATTCTGCCTATTAAAATGTTGTATGTCACAGAAATAATTTTCTTGTCAACTACATTATAATGAACTTTCATTAAATCTTTAACTATGGACATTTTAAAGTCTTTTGTCATTTATAGAGTGTTATTGTTTTACTCTGATTCTTTTGAAAAAGTATTTCTGCAAAAGTTCTTCATCTTAAAGGAGATTCAGAGAATGGACTCTGGCAAGCACAGGTTTCTGATAACTCTAAGATCACAAAAGTAAACTAGGTAATAATATATAGAACTAATGGAAAAACTGGATTCAAGCAGAGCAATAATTAATAACTGAGACTGAATGAACTGATAATTTTTATGACTTTGTTTGAAACATCACTGGTTCTTTAATGTTTTGTTTTCTAGATTTAAGAAAACCTTTTTCTTTTTTCTTTTCTCTAAAGCTAACTATGATTTATAGCAATTTTTAAAATTATATCTTTGTAAGTAGAATTGAAACAATTACTTTTTCTCCCTACCTGATCCCTCCAGAATTCACAAATTGTTAGTGAGTAGTCTTATTTTCATGAAATTTATTTCTTTAAGTTAGTAAGAATCTTTTCTCCTTATAATAGAAAACAATTAGAAATATTAATTATCAAAGCTTTGACTGGAATGTCAGATTTGAGAATGTGCATAGAATCAGATATGTCCAACAGCTTTAAAGAATTTAGGTTTACTTTATGAAGTCAATAAAGCCCCTTGGAGATACAGCCTTATCTTTTTTATAGAGTTTCTGACAGCCTAGGTGAGTAAGGAAGATCACTTCCTGACAGGTACAGGAACCTCAGGATATTTGGGGGACCTTGAGAAGAGAGTAATTACCTAAATAAACAGGCATTACAGACTAAGACAGATGACAAGTCCTTGGCTTGTTTGCCTGGGATTCAGAGGTTTTTTAAAATCCAATCAGATTCCTTATGAAAAGTTCAAGCAAAGCAGATTTAAGAGAACCTTTATAGGTCAATCATTACTTTTGTTCTACTTATATAAATAATCAGGCCAAGTTTATTGAAACTAGACTTATTTTGCAAAAAAAAAGAAAAACGTAGTCTTAATTTTGCTATCTTTAAAAGAAATAAGGGTTATTTTAGAGAGACCAAATATTTTCCAGTGGAAACTATAAGACACACTTGTGGAATTTAGATTCTAGTTCTGTTAATTGTATTTGCGGTTTTGTTATTTACCTGTTAGCTGGACTGGATCCTGAATTCTTCTAATTTCCTCAATTACCTAGCTAAAACTCTCCAAACTAATGTTTCAATTTTCTCCCACCCTTTTGACTTGGAATCATTAACTTATGCTGCCTTTTTCCCTGAAGCCCTGCAAACTAAATGCATGAACAACTGGATATGAACTTCAGAGAAATTGTCAGAACAGCTCCTTTTTTAGATAATCTTTGTAATATTGTGTGTGGGTCACTCAGAAACTTTACCTGGACACTTAATTACATCATCAAAAATATTCAATCTGCAAAACATGCTTTGACCCTGACATCTAGAAATCTTCTCAGATGGCTTCCCTCAGAACTCAAACTGGGTTTATGTCCTGCTTCAATCACGAACCTTTGTTTTTCTCGTTTCCACAGAAACGCCTTATTAAATACCCAATTTCTGGAATAATACAGGCCTAGCTTTGGGAGCACGGCTGCATCACTTCCTCCTGAATGAGACACAATTGTTTAACTGAATTGACCAATTTTCAGGACTAAGACTGGTTCAGTATGAAGGAGCAATCTATCAACTAAGCTTCTGGACTTGAAAGTTCTTATTTGAAGTTTCAGAACAGGACTAAAGGGGAACAGAATTTTGCTACCCCAAAGTATGTCTCATGGGCATAAGGATTATATTGAGCTAGTTATTATTGAGAAACTGCAAACATAAGAGAAGCTCTGAAAACCAAGTTACCGCTTTATAAGACCCATTTACGTTTATAAGGGAAATCTCTACTTGTAAAGGAGTCTCCCTCTCTGTATCAGAAAAAGACAGATGAATCTAGAAACTCTTATCAATGCAGAAGACAACAACTTAAATGTGTATAGCAATCTGTCTTTGTTACTTTACTTTTCTTGGCAACCTTCCTTAAATGGCCTCCCCTTACAACATTTTTTGTCTTTAGGTGGAGATGTTATTTAAGGTGGTGGCTTGGGCCTTTTCAGAGTATTTAGTTTTCTTGGGTATCTCCTATGACTACAGGAGGTATATATGTTATTAAGCTTCTGTTTGTTTAATTACAATTATGATGTTGAAATAACTACTATCATAACAAGAATATATATTGGCATTTCCTCTATTTTTGTTTTTTTTTTGTATATCCACACAATGGGATTTTATTTGGTCATAAAAAGGAATGAAATATTGATACATGCTAAAACATGGATGAATCTTTAAAAATGATGGTAAGTGAAAGAAGCCAGACACAAAAGATCACATAGTGTATGATTACATTTCCTCTATTGATTGATTAAAATTCAACAAGCATATGTTTGTCAACGAATTCTTGTCTTTATAATCATATCCTTAAAATATTTTCAGAGAAATAACATTTCCAGAATCAAAGACAGGTTCTAATGGCATGGACATTAAATTTATTTTAATATTGTTAATTGCTTTTCCAAATTTGTACACTATATTACTAGCAGCCCATGTTAATTAAATATTACTTATATAAGGGAAAAAAATAGTGATGCCTTGTGATGCTTCAGTTACTGGGTCAAATATATTTTTGTACCATCCTGACTTCATCGCTTATTAACTCCTCTGCTTCAAGCTAAATATCTTGCTGCCAGGCTGTTACGTCATTTATAAAATGGCAGATAGTAATATACATGACATAGAGCAATTCCATAAAACTATATGACTTGCAATATGATAATCCATCAATAACTGCATGCTTCTTATCACCTACAATTATTGTTTGAATATTTACCAGATTAATATTTAAAGTTTCTTTATTATACATAATAAAGTCCTGTTAAATACTTCTTAATTTTTTTCTCTGTATATCTATTAGATTACCAATGTTTTTTGCATAGATTTGCACAAATTCCATATATGATCAACATTTTTATATTTTGGTGTCATTTTAAACGAAGATGTAACATTTCTGATTATAAATTTTATTCTGTTGCTTTTAGATTTAGAGGTATTTCCTTTTGAAGACCTAGTATTCATTTATATTTTTTAAAGCTATTTTCTGATTTATTATTTAAAAACCATCTGGGATGTATTTCAGCTTATGGAATGAATGTGATTCTAATTTTATCTCTTCTTTTATTTCTTACTTCCAAAATACATAATAAATTTGATGAAAACAATTATAAATTATTTATCTTTTCCTAATTTTCTCTGATTTTATCATTTAAAATGATAAATACCATTATAAAGGACAACTTTCATATACCTAAGATAATATTTTAAAATATTCTTTGTTGTTTCCTCAGGATTTGTTTATCTATTCATTCTGTTTTCTTCAGACACAAATATAGGAATTATAGTAAAATCATAAAGTGAACTTGGAATCTTTTTACCACACTTAAAGTTTTGGAAAAATATAAACAACTTAGTTGTCTTCTGGAATTAAGACAGCAGAGAAAAATAAATCCCATTCTTCTCCTGAAAATCATCCTTAAACAGGCAGAAAAAGGAACATTATTGCAAACTCTATCAACACCTCATAATAAATTCAAGCAAGAAATAAAAAGCTGAAATAGATATGAGAGACAACAGAGATCAGAGAGAGCACTCTATAAAGAAGAAATGAGTCATAAATCACAGGCACTCATGAAATTATTGTATGCTGGAAAGAGAAAAAAAGAAAAAGAATATATCCTCATTGAGTAGACTGAATTGGATTTGAAAATAAACTAGTATGATTTATTTGCAAATAGATGAAAATGATCAAAAATGTAAAAATGTGGACTAGGAAGAAATAGAAAATATGAATAGACCAATCACAAGTAACAAAATTGAAACTGTGACTAAAAATCTTCCAACAAATAGAAGTCCAGGACCAGTTGGCTTCACAGGCAAATTCTATTTAGAATTTAGAGAAGAGCTAACACTTATCCTTCTCAAACTCTTCCAAAAAAATTTCAAAGAGAGGAACACTCCTAAGCTCATTCTACATGATGAAGGCCTCCATCATGATACCAAGACCAGACAAAGATATCACAAAAATAGAAAATTACAGGCCAATATCACTGATGAACATAAACGCAAAAATCCTCAATAAAATACTAGAAAACTGAATCCAACAACACATTAAAAGGACCATACACCATGATGAAGAGGGATTTATCCCAGGAATACAAGGATTCTTTAATATAGGCAAATCAAACATTAGAATACATCACATTAACAATTTGAAGAATAAAAACCATATGATCATCCCAATAGATGCAGAAAAAGCTTTTGACAAAATTCGAAACCCATTTATGACAAAAACTCTCCAGATAGTGGGCATAGGGGAACCTACCTCAACATAATAAAGGCCATATATGACAACCCCACAGCAAACATCATTCTCAATTGCGAAAGAGTGAAAGCATTTCCTCTAAGATCTGGAACAAGACAAGGATGTCCACTCTCACGACTATTATTCAACATAGTTCTGGAAGTCTTAGCCACAGCAATCAGAGGAGAAAAAGAAATAAATGAAATTAGAAAAGAAGAAGTAAAGTTACCACTATTTGCAGATGACATGATACTATACATAGAAAATCCTAAATATGCCACCAGAAAGCTACTAGATCTCATCAATGAATTCAGTAAAGTTGCAGGATACAAAATTAATACAGAGAAATCTCTTGCATTCTTATACACTAACAATGAAACATCAAAAAGGGAAATTAAGGAAACAATCTCATTTGCCATTGTGAAAAAGAATAAAACACTTAGGAATAAACCTACCTGAGGAGGCAAAATACCTATACAGAGAAAACTATAAGAAACTAATGAAAGAAGTCAAAGATGACACAAACAGTTGGAGAGATATACCATGTTCTTGGATTGGAAGAATAAATATTGTGAAAATGACTATACTATGCAAAGCAATCTACAGATTCAATGCAATCCCTATCAAATTACCAATGTCATTTTTCACAGAATTAGAACAAAAATTTTTACAATTTGTATGGAAATACAAAAGACCCCAAATAGCCAAAGCAATCTTGAGAAAGATAAACAGAGCTGGAGGAATCAGGTGCCCTGACTTCAGACTATACTACAAAGCTACAGTAATCAAGACAGTATGGTAGTGGCACAAAAACAGGAATGTAGATAAATGGAACAGGATATAAAGCCCAGAGATAAACCCATGCACGTTTGGTCACCTAATCTGTGACAAACGAGGCAAGAATATACAATGGAGAAAAGACCGTCTTTTCAATAAATGGTGCTGGGAAAACTGGACAGCTACATGTAAAAGAATGAAATTAGAACACTACCAAACACCCTACAGAAAAATAAACTCAAAATGGATTACAGACCTAAATGTAAGGCCAGACACTTCAAAATTCTTAGAGGAAGACATAGGCAGAAAACTCTGACATAAATCACAGCAAGATCTTTCTTGACTCACCTACTAGAATAATGAAAATAAAAACAAAAATAAACAAAAGGGATCTAATTAAACTTAAAAGATTTTTCACAGCAAAGGAAACCATAAATGAGACAAAAAGGCAACCCTCGGAATGGGAGAAAGTATTTGCAAATGAAGCAACTGACAAAGGATTAATCTCCAAAATGTAAAAACAGTTTATGCAGCTCAATATCAAAAAAACAAACAACCTAATCAAAAAATGGCTGAAGACCTAAATAGACATTTCTCTAAAAAAGACATACAGATGGCTAAGAGGCACATGAAAAGATGTTCAACATGACTAATAATTAGAGAAATGTAAAGCAAAACTACAATGAGGTATCCCCTCATACTGGTCAGAATGGTCATCATCAAAGAATCTACAAACAATAAATGCTGGGGAGGGTGTGGAGAAAAGGGAACCCTCTTGCACTGTTGGTGGGAATGTAAATTGATACAGCCACTATGGAGAACAATATGGAGGTTCCTTAGTAAACTAAAAATAGAACTACCATATGACCCAGCAATCCCACTAATGGGCATATACCCAGAGAAAACCATAATTCAAATAGATCCATTGACCCCAATGTTCATTGCAGTACTATTTACAGTAGTGAGGACATGGAAGCAATCTAAATGTCCATCAACAAAGGAATGGATAAAGAAGATATGGTACATATATATAATGGAATATTACTCAGCCATAAAAAGAAAGATATAATGTTATTTGCAGAGATATGGATGGAAGTAGAGACTGTCATACAGAGTGAAGTAAGTCAGAAAGAGAAAAACAAATACCGTTTATTAATGTATATATGTGGAATCTAGAAAAATGGTATAGATGATCTTATTTGCAAAGCAGAAATAGAGACACAGATGTAGAGAACAAACGTATGGATACCAAGAGGGAAGGGGGCCTGGGATGAATTGGTAGATTGGGATTGACATATATACACTATTGATACTATGTATAAAATAGATAACTAATGAGAACCTACTGTATAGCACAGGGAACTCTACTCAATGCTCTGTGGTGACCTAAATGCGAAGGAAATCCAAAAAAGAGGGGATATATGTATACGTATAACTGATTCACTTTACTGTACACTAGAAACTAACAGAACATTGTAAAGCAACTATACTCCAATAAAAATTAAAAAACAAAACAAAACAAAAACAAAAAGATATAGATATCAAGGGGGAAAGGGGGTATGGTGGGATGAATTGGGAGATTAGGTTTGACATACATACACTACTATGTATATAATAGATAACTAATGATAACCTACTGTTTAGCACAGGGAACTCTACTTGGTGCTCTGTGGTGACCTATATGGGAAGAAAATAAAAAAAGGAGCGGATATGTGTGTACATATGACTGATTCACTTTGTTGTACAGCAGAAACTAACACAACATTTAAAGCAACTATACTCCAATAAAAATTAATTTAAAAATGTAAAAATGATTGATAACAAGGGTAAACATCTTTCTATACTGTCCCAATGGTAATAGACCTGTTCAAATGTACTAAATCTATAGGGGTCAGTTTTGTAATCAAACCATTTATTCAAATAAATCTATATAAAGCATGTCATTATTATTTTTATGCCTAAAATTAATTATTTTTAAATGAAAAACATGCTTATGTTCTATGGTCCAAAATTTTGGAAGAGGATTTTTTGGTACTTCAGAATATATTTTCTTTTTTGTTATTTTTACAAAGGCTATTTATGTAACACACATTTATAAAACAATCCCATTTTGTTATAAAATTTCCACTATATGCAATAAAAAAAATACTAAATTGCATTTTCTCTACCCTTCCCACTCTCAATTCTTGTCTATCATTATATTTTATATATTGGAATCAGAACCAAAGAAGAAATACAGTAAAATAACAAAGAAATATATGTAATATTTTTACACCAGATAAAATTAAATTTAATAGCATAATATGCTCTGGAGTATCATGTACCAGATTTGATAGATATTTTTGGCTGTATTTGCTTTTACTGTTTTATTTTAACCATATGTTACAAAAAGAGCTAAGTCCACTGCCATGCCCACAAAAGGGCTTCTCATCTCTCACTGTGTCTACTCTCTGAAGGTAATACCTACACTTATTGAATAGGTTTTACAATTGCCTATATGTTCATACATCTGTAAATCACACTGTTGTGTGTCTTTCTTTTTAATGTAATCATACTGTATCTATTCTTTCTCAGTTAAATATTACATTTCTGTAATGTTATTATTTTGTTTTTATTGATACACGTAGACTTAAATACATTTAACTGATGCAAAGTATTTTACTCTATGAATGAAACACGGTGTTTTGCCCATTTACATAAACATAAACAGAAAATCTAATTGTTGAGCTAAAAAGGAAATGCATGGCTATTTTTAAGTACTGAAATCAAAGAGGGAACTGAAATCCAAAGCACTGTGTTCAGAGCTAATGCTTCATGAGACCAAATTTATAGGACAATTATATAGAGCCCTTACTAAGTAGTGGCTGTTCTTTTAATGTCTCAGAGGAAGGCTGACATTGCCTTGGGCTTACACGAGGCAGAGACAAAATGTTGGGATTGCTCCCCTCAGTGGGAGGGGAATAGAGGAACAGAAAGACATGCCCAGAAACTCAAACAAGCAAAGTAGGTTGGCCTTTGTTCCTACCTACCATTAGTAATCAAAATGCAAAGATCATCACACATTTCTAAGAAATTTGAAAATATGCTACGTCTGGGATACAGGTCTCTACTTGCCTGAATACAAATGTAAACATGGATTCTTTGCTTGTGGAATTCCTAGAGAACCTGCAGAAACAACAGTGGAAACACTCAGAACAGTGTTTGCAGAATGTGATACACACAACTCAATCACAGGACTGGGTAGAAGTGGGGGTTCCCAGGGATTGGGCACAGGAGAACAGTATTCAATGAGGATAAACTCATAGTAAAAACTTAAGCACATTCAAACAATGCACAAATGAACTGTCATGAAGGAGATCCAATAGACATACACGATAGAATTGAGATCAACAAAAACTTGAGCAATATAGCACAGTCTGAAAGTACATTTTAAATTATTCGAGGTGTAAAAAGTGAACTAAATAAACTGAATAAAATGGAATCTTGAAAAATAGTAGTCATATATAAACAATAAAAGAGAATTTAGAGGAAAAAGAAATATAGTCTTGGAAATGAAAACTCCCTGGGGGTTAATAATAGTAAACTAAAAGATCTATTTTAGGAAATAAATCAGAGTAATCTTACACATAGAGATAACATACGTAAAATTTAAAATAAATTTTAAAAAGGAAAAAAAGTCCAAGAAATATGGAAGTTGGAATAGGAATATTAAAATTCCACGTGATATTGACTTAAAGAATCTCAAATGGAAAATCACTGGAGAGAGATAACAGTAAAACATAGAAAGTTTAAAAACTTTCCAGAATTTAAGAAAGATGTGATGCATCAGGTTAAAAATAACATAGTCAAGTTTGAGTAGTATCAATAATAGTGAAAATAAATTCATACTGACAAATCATACTAAAAATGTAGAATAAAAATGAAAATAAAGTAGTGTGGGGTGAGGATCATAAAAAGTAAACATAGAGAAAATAAATTACCTAACTAAGCCAAGTCAGAGACAACCAAAAAGATCATGCTTTATGGCAGATTCTTCATCTGCATGTACAGACACAGTATAATGTGATAATATTGCCAAACTGCTGAACTAAAGTAATTGTAAGCCTAGAATTTTTAACTCAAGTAATCAATATAAGTTAATAACAAAATATATCCATTCTTATATATAACCTAAAGCTCTATATGTGTTCTTTTTTTAATCAGAAAACTAGCAAAGAGATTGCTATTTGTCTTATCTAGTTGATGTAATACATTGAACTTTCCATTTCACTGCAGTCAGAAAATATAGGCGCTACAAATTCTGCTGTATAATATGATCAATATTTATTTGGAGTTTATGAGAGATTTTAATTTTCGATGAGCTATAGAAAACAAATATAGTATATTTGTTAAGGTGTCCAAGTTCGCACCACTCACTGCAGGCCAGGCCAATAGAGATATGAGGTGTTGGGGCAAGGAATAGTGTCTCTATTCAAAAAGCCAGCAGATCAAGATGATGGACGAGTTTCCCAAACAATCATCTTACCTGAGTTAGAATTCAGGCTTCTTTTATACTAAAAGTGGAAGGGCTGTGTCTGGGTGTTGCAAATTTCTTCGTGCTGGCCAGACCCCCAGAGGGGATGTGATAACCCTTTGTTCTTTCAGCTGTCCACATAGGTCTGGTCATAATGTTCTTATAAACATCCAACAAGACAATTGTTATTTTCTGTTCTGCAAATTTTTATCTCTCTATGAACAGAAACGTGTTATACTTCTGAAGGTCAAGCCTAGGAGCCAGAGACTCCTATAGCTATTATGTTTATTTCAGGCTATAGGCAACATTCTTTTAAAAAAGTGCAGAGTCAGCATAACTAAGCACAGGCAATAGAGCACAAAACTTGGAGCTAAAGGACTAGATTCAATATAGTCAGGTTTGTTATTTTCTGTTACATATTTAACATATTTTATACACTTAGAAACACACACATATACATGCATATGTATTATCAATGCAACACAACATTATTATGGAGATTAATTACATTCTTATTTTGTTTGGGCTGCTTTATCCATGAAATTTAAGAGCAGTGGGTTACCTGTATAAATATATTTATTTTTCTGCTTTAATTTTTCTGCATGTAGGATTCAGTGTTGCTCAGACATGAATATTCACAAACATTAAATTTTGCTGTTAATTATATCATTATTTTCAATTTAATCTTACATCTATTAATTAGGAAATCCACATCATTTTTACAAATGTTAAATAGTTGTAGGAGTTTTGTAATTATAAACTATTTTCACTCTGTCTTGATTACTTTTAGAAGAAACAATTTTCAAACTTTTTTTTTTTTAACATCTTTATTGAAGTATAATTGCTTTACAATGGTGTGTTAGTTTCTGCTCCATAACAAAGTGAATCAGCTATACATATAGATACGTTCCCATATCTCCTCCCACCTGCATCTACCTCCCTCCCACCCTCCCTATCCCACCCCTCCAGGTGGTCACAAAGCACCGAACTGATCTCCCTGTGCTATGCGGCTGCTTCCCACTAGCTATCTATTTTACATTTGGTAGTGTATATATGTCCATGACACTCTCTCACCCTGTCACATCTCACTCCTCCCCCTCCCCATATCCTGAAGTCCATTCTTTAGTAGGTCTGTGTCTTTATTCCCATCTTGCCACTAGGTTCTTCATGACTGTTTTTTGATTTTTTTTCCTTAGATTCCATATATATGTGTTAGCATACTGTATTTGTTTTTCTCTTTCTGACTTACTTCACTCTGTATGACAGGCTCTAACTCCATCCACCTCATTACAAATAACTCCATTTCATTTCTTTTTATGGCTGAGTAATATTCCATTGTATATATGTGCCACATCTTCTTTATCCATTCATCCGATGATGGACACTTAGGTTGCTTCAATGTCCTGGCTATTGTAAATAGAGCTGCAATGAACACTTTGGTACATGACTCTTTTTGAATTATGGTTTTCTCAGGGTATATGCCCAGTAGTGGGACTGCTGGGTCGTATGGTAGTTCTATTTTTAGTTTTTTAAGGAACCTCCATACTGTTCTCCATAGTGGCTGTATCAATTGACATTCCCACCAACAGTGCAAGAGTGTTCCCTTTTCTCCACACCCTCTCCAGCATTTATTGTTTCTAGATTTTTTGATGATGTCCATTCTGACTGGTGTGAGATGATACCTCATTGTAGTTTTGATTTGTATTTCTCTAATGATTAAGGATGTTGAGCATTCTTTCATGTGTCTGTTGGCCATCTGTATATCTTCTTTGGAGAAATGTCTATTTAGGTCTTCTGCCCATTTTTGGATTGGGTTGTTTCTTTTTTTCTTATTGAGCTGCATGAGCTGCTTGTAAATCTTGGAGATTAATCCTTTGTCAGTTGCTTCATTAGCAAATATTTTCTCCCATTCTGAGGGTTGTCTTTTGGTCTTGTTTATGGTTTCCTTTGCTGTGCAAAAGCTTTTAAGTTTCATTAGGTCCCATTTGTTTATTTGTGTTTTTATTTCCATATCTCTAGGAGCTGGGTCAAAAAGGATCTTGCTGCGACTTATGTCATAGAGTGTTCTGCCTATGTTTTCCTCTAAGAGTTTGATGGTGTCTGGCTTTACACTTAGGTGTTTAATCCATTTTGAGTTTATTTTTGTGTATGGTGTCAGGGAGTGTTCTAATTTCATACTTTTACATGTACCTGTCCAGTTTTCCCAGCACCACTTATTGAAGAGGCTGTCTTTTCTCCACTGTATATGCTTGCCTCCTTTATCAAAGATAAGGTGACCATATGTGCGTGGGTTTATCTCTGGGCTTTCTATCCTGTTCCATTGATCTATATTTCTGTTTTTGTGCCAGTACCAAACTGTCTTGATTACTGTAGCTTTGTAATATAGTCTGAAGTCAGGGAGCCTAATTCCTCCAGCTCCATTTTTCGTTCTCAAGATTGCTTTGGCTATTCAGGGTCTTTTGTGTCTCCATACAAATTGTGAAATTTTTTGTTCTAGTTCTATGAAAAACGCCATTGGTAGTTTGATAGGGATTTCATTGAATCTGTAGATTGCGTTGGGTAGTAGAGTCATTTTCACAATGTTGATTCTTCCAATCCAAGAACATGGTATATCTCTCCATCTATTTGTATCATCTTTAATTTCTTTCATCAGTGTCCTATAATTTTCTGCATACAGGTCTTTTGTCTCCTTAGGTAGGTTTCTTCCTAGATATTTTATTCTTTTTGTTGCAATGGTAAACGGGAGTGTTGTCTTAATTTCACTTTCAGATTTTTCATCATTAGTGTATAGGAATGCAAGAGATTTCTGTGCATTAATTTTGTATCCTGCTACTTTACAAATTCATTGATTAGCTCTAGTAGTTTTCTGGTAGCATCTTTAGGATTCTCTGTGTATAGTATCATGTCATCTGCAAACAGTGACAGCTTTACTTCTTCTTTTCCGATTTGGATTCCTTTTATTTCTTTTTCTTCTCTGATTGCTGTGGCTAACACTTCCAAAACTATGTTGAATAATAGTGGTGAGAGTGGGCAACCTTGTCTTGTTCCTGATCTTAGTGGAAATGGTTTCAGTTTTTCACCATTGAGGACAATGTTGGCTGTGAGTTGGTCATGTATGGCCTTTATTATGTTGAGGAAAGTTCCCTCTATGCCTACTTTCTGCAGGGCTTTTATCATAAATGGGTGTTGAATTTTGTCGAAAGCTTTCTCTGCATCTATTGAGATGATCATATGGTTTTTCTCCTTCAATTTGTTAATATGATGTATCATGTTGATTGATTTGCGTATATTGAAGAATCCTTGCATTCCTGGAATTAACCCCACTTGATCATGGTGTATAATCCTTTTAGTGTGCTGTTGGATTCTGTTTGCTAGTATTTTGTTGAGGATTTTTGCATCTATGTTCATCAGTGATATTGGCCTGTTGTTTTCTTTCTTTGTGACATCTTTGTCTGGTTTTGGTATCAGGGTGATTGTGGCCTAGTAGAATGAGTTGGGGAGTGTTCCTCCCTCTGCAATATTTTGGAAGAGTTTGAGAAGGCTAGGTGTTAGCTCTTCTCTAAATGTTTGATAGAATTTGCCAGTGAAGCCATCCTGGCCCGGGCTTTTGTTTGTTGGAAGGTTTTTAATCACAGTTTCAATTTCAGTGCTTGTGATTGGTCTGTTCATATTTTCTATTTCTTCCTGGTTCAGTCTCGGTAGGTTGTGCATTTCTAAGAATCTGTCCATTTCTTCCAAGTTGTCCATTTTATTGGCATAGAGTTGCTTGTAGTAATCTCTCGTGATCGTTTGTATTTCTGCAGTGTCAGTTGCTACTTCCCCTTTTTCATTTCTAATTCTATTGATTTGAGTCTTCTCCCTTTTTCTCTTCATGAGTCTGGCTAATGGTTTATCAATTTTGTTTATCTTCTTGAAGAACCAGCTTTTAGTTTCATTGATTTTTGCTATCGTTTTCTTCATTTCTTTTTCATTTATTTCTGATCTGATCTTTGTGATTTCTTTCCTTCTGCTAGCTTTGGGGGTTTTTTTGTTCTTTCTCTAATTGCTTTAGGTGCAAGGTTAGGTTGTTTATTCGAGATATTTCCTGTTTCTTGAGGTAGGCTTGTATTGCTATAAACTTCCCTCTTAGCACTGCTTTTGCTGCATCCCATAGGTTTTGGGTCATCGTGTCTCCATTGTCATTTGTTTCTAGGTATTTTTTGATTTCCCCTTTGATTTCTTCAGTGATCACTTCGTTATTAAGTAGTGTATTGTGTAGCCTCCATGTGTTTGTATTTTTTACAGATCTTTTCCTGTAATTGATATCTAGTCTCATAGCGTTGTGGTCGGAAAAGATACTTGATACGACTTCAACCTTACCAAATTTACCAAGGCTTGATTTGTGACCCAAGATATGATCTATCCTGGAGAATGTTCCATGAGTACTTGAGAAAAATGTGTATTCTGTTGTTTTTGGGTGGAATGTCCTATAAATATCAATCAAATCCATCTCGTTTAATGTATCATTTAAAGCTTGTGTTTCCTTATTTATTTGCATTTTGGATGATCTGTCCATTGGTGAAAGTGGGGTGTTAAAGTCCCCTACTATGATTGTGTTACTGTCGATTTCCCCTTTTATGGCTGTTAGTATTTGCCTTATGTATTGAGGTGCTCCTATGTTGGGTGCATAAATATTTACAATTGGTATACCTTCCTCTTGGATCGATCCCTTGATCATTATATAGTGTCCTTCTTTGTCTCTTGTAATAGTCTTTACTTTAAAGTCTATTTTGTCTGATATGAGAATTGCTACTCCAGCTTTCTTTTGATTTCCATTTGCATGGAATATCTTTTTCCATCCCCTCACTTTCAGTCTGTATGTGTCTCTAGGTCTGAAGTGGGTCTCTTGTAGACAGCATATATATGGGTCTTGTTTTTGTATCCATTCAGCCAGTCTGTGTCTTTTGGTGGGAGCATTTAATCCATTTACATTTAAGGTAATTATTGATATGTATGTTCCTATTCCCATTTTCTTAAATATTTTGTGTTTGTTATTGTAGGTGTTTTCCTTCTCTTCTGTTTCTTGCCTAGAGAAGTTCCTTTAGCATTTGTTGTAAAGCTGGTTTGGTGGTGCTGAACTCTCTCAGCCTTTGCTTGTCTGTAAAGGTTTTAATTTCTCCATCAAATCTGAATGAGATCCTTGCTGGGTAGAGTAACCTTGGCTGTAGGTTTTTCTCCCTCATGACTTTAAGTATATCCTGCCACTCCCTTCTGGCTTGCAGAGTTTCTGCTGAAAGATCAGCTGTTAACCATATGGGGATTCCCTTGTGTGTTATTTGTTGTTTTTCCCTTGCTGCTTTTAATATGTTTTTTTTATATTTAATTTTTGATAGTTTGATTAATATGTGTCTTGGCATGTTTCTCCTTGGATTTATCCTGTATGGGACTCTCTGTGCTTCCAGGACTTGATTAACTATTTCCTTTCTCATATTAAGGAAGTTTTCAACTATAATCATTTCAAATATTTTCTCAGTCCCTTTCTTTTTCTCTTCTTCTTCTGGGACCCCTATAATTCGAATGTTGGTGCATTTAATGTTGTCCCAGAGGTCTCTGTGACTGTCCTCAGTTCTTTTCCTTCTTTTTTCTTTATTCTGCTCTGCAGTAGTTATTTCCACTATTTTATCTTCCAGGTCACTTATCCGTTCTTCTGCCTCAGTTATTCTGCTATTGATCCTGTCTAGAGTATTTTTAATTTCATTTATTGTGTTTTTCATCTTGCTTGGTTCCTCTTTAGTTCTTCTACATCCTTGTTAAATGTTTCTTGCATTTTGTCTATTCTATTTCCAAGATTTTGGATCATCTGTACTATCATTATTCTGAATTCTTTTTCAGGTAGACTACCTATTTCCTCTTCATTTGTTAGGTCTGGTGTGTTTTGACCCTGCTCCTTCACCTGCTGTGTGTTTTTTGTTTTCTCATTTTGCTTATCTTACTGTGTTTGGGGTCTCCTTTTCACAGGCTGCAAGTTCGTAGTTCCCATTGTTTTTGGTATCTGTCCCCAGTAGCTAATGTTGGTTCAGTGGGTTGTGTAGGCTTCCTGGTGGAGGGGACTAGTGCCTGTGTTCTGGTGGATGAGGTTGGATCTTGTCTTTCTGTTGGGCACGTCCATGTCTGGTGGTGTGTTTTGGGGTGTCTGTGGCCTTATTATGATTTTAGGCAGCCTCTCTGCTAATGGATGGGGCTGTGTTCCTGTCTTGCTAGTTGTTTGGCATAGGGTGTCCAGCACTGTAGCTTGCTGGTCGTTGAGTGAAGCTGGGTCTTGATGTTGAGATGGAGATCACTGAGAGATTTTCGCCATTTGGTATTACGTGGACCTGGGAGGTCTCTTGTGGACCAGTGTCCTGAAGTTGGCTCTCCCACCTCAGAGGCACAGCCCTGATGCCTGGCTGGAGCACCAAGAGCCTTTCATCCACACGGCTCAGAATAAAAGGGAGAAAAAAATAGAAAGAAAGAAAGAAAGAGGATAAAATAAAATAAAATAAAGCTATTATAATAAAAAATAAGAAAAAAAATTATTAAGAATAAATGTATTCAGAAAACTTTTTTTAATTTTTAAAAATGGATTTATTAATTTTTTATAATAAAAAATATTAAAAAATTTATTAAGAAAATTTTTTTTAATTTTTTAAAATAAAAAATATGAAAAAACTTATTAAGAAATTTTTTTAATTTCCAAAAATAGAAAATAAGGAAAAATTATTAAGACAACATTTCTTAGGAAAAAAAAAAATTTTTTAAGTAAAAAAAAAAAAAATATGGACGGACCTAACCCTAGGACTAATGGTGAAAGCAAAGCTATAGAGACAAAATCTCACCCAGAAGCATATACATATACACTCACAAAAAAAGAAAAAGGGGAAAAATTAATATATCCTGCTCCCAAAGTCCACTTCTTGAATTTGGGATGATTCGTTGTCTATTCAGGTATTCAACAGATACAGGCACATCAAGTTGTTTGTGGAACTTTAATCCGCTGCTTCTGAGGCTGCTGGGAGAGATTTCCCTTTCTCTTCTTTGTTCGTACAGCTCCCGGGGTTCAGCTTTGGATTTGGACCCGCCTCTGCATGTAGGTCGCCTGAGGGCGTCTGTTCCCCGCCCAGACAGAATGGGGTTAAAGGAGCAGCTGCTTCGGGGGCTCTGGCTCACTCAGGCTGGGGGGAGGGAGGGGTACGGATGCAGGGCGAGCCTGCGGTGGCAGAGGCCGGCGTCACTTTGCAGCAGCCTGAGGCGCGCCATGCGTTCTCCTGGGGAAGTTGTCCCTGGATCACGGGAGCCTGGCAGTGGCGGGCTACACCGGCTCCTGGGAGGGGCGGTGTGGAGAGTGACCTGTGCTGGCACACAGGCTTTTAGGTGGCGGCAGCAGCAGCCTTAGCGTCTCCTGCTCGTCTCTGGGGTCCGCGCTGATAACCGCGGCTCATGCCTGTCTCTGGGGCCTGCGCTGATAGCCGAAGCTCGCGCTCGTCTCTGGAGTTCGTTTAGGTGGCACTCTGAATCCCCTCTCCTTGCGCACCGCGAAACAAAGAGGCAAGAAAAAGTCTCTTGCCTGTTCAACGGCTGCAGACTTTTTCCCGGACTCCCTCCCGGCTAGCATCGAAGCCGGAGCCTCAGCTCCCAGCCCCCGCCTGCTGAGCAGACAAGCCTCTTGGGCTGGTGAGTGCTACTCAGCACCGATCCTCCATGCGGGAATCTCTCTGCTTTGCCCTCCGCACCCCTGTGGCTGCGCTCTCCTCCGTGGCTCCGAAGCTTCCCCCCTCTGCCACCCGCAGTCTCTGCCCACGAAGGGGCTTCCTAGTGTGTGGAAACCTTTCCTCCTTCACAGCTCCCTCCCACTGGTGCAGGTCCCGTCCCTATTCTTTTGTCTCTGTTATTTCTTTTTTCTTCTGCCCTACCCAAGTACGTGGGGATTTTCTTGCCTTTTGGGAGGTCTGACGTCTTCTGCCAGCGTTCAGTGGGTGTTCTGTAGGAGCAGTTCCACATGTAGATGTATTTCTACTGTATCTGTGGGAAGGAAGGTGATCTCCGCATAGTACTCTTCCACCATCTTGCTCCCCCTCCCAATTTTCAAACTTTTAATGTAACTTTTTATTGGTAATTAGCCCATATATCAAAACAGCTTGTTTATACTATTATTTCTTGATATTTTTTCCCCTTTTTAGACATTATCCTTTGAATTTTTTTATGGCAGCTAGATATTCATCTTTCTGATACCACCCCTCCAAGCCATATATGCAATTTCTCTTTTAATGTATTTTTTTCACAAACATGTTAACTAAATATTAAATGTTTATACAATAATTACTATGTAAATAATATTAATAGATGAATAAACTGTTTACATTTTCTTTCTAGTATTTTCCATTTATATTTTTCTGGAATTCAATAGTTGCCTTATTTTTTATCTGATTACTTTTACTATTACTAAGACATTCCTACACTTTCCAAGAAAACTGTAGATCTGTAGGTGTCAGTTTTTTGTTTGTTTTATTTTGAGTGAGGTACTATAACTCTGATTGAAACCTCTGAGGATATGGATAGGTTTGTCTGGTAAGGTGATTTCCTGAAATAAGATGGATTTGGCTCTTTCACTGCAGAATTTTTCAAATCTCAGAATATGGAGTTATTGAGTCAGGATGGAAAAGGAGTAATTGTTTGACTACATGGTACAGAGAAGTGATGAGGGAATCAGGAAATTTTTTTATTTTTCTATTGTAATAGCTGCTTTTATTTAGCATGTTTCATAATTTTCTTCAGTAACTACCAATATTTCTACATTGTAGTGCCATCACTTTTGCCCAAATATCTATTACTTAATTGCACATGATTTTAATCTTCCAACATTTTACCTTTCCTCTTTGTACTGCACCTAAATGATAGTCTCTAGAACTTACATAGTCTATACATAAATCATGTTCTTTAATAAGTATTTTGATTTTGCTGTTAGAGTTTTTTTAAAAAATTTTTTCATTCCATTTATTTCCTCTTACATCAGATATTATTGTCTTTTCATTCTTTTCTCTCATTATAGCACTTTCTTATGTAATGTAGTTCATGTATTCTTGATATATATACCATTTAATCAAACTAGAATGTATATATATATAATGTTTAATTTTTAAGAAATTGCCAAACTGTTTTCAAGTGGCTATGTCAGCCCAACTTGCAGTGACAAAGTTCTAGGTGACTCATTTCTATGTAAAATCTATTATAAAATTTTATATTATTTGCCAAATTTGATTATAGTTAATTACCCTACATAATTCTAAATATACTTGTTTTATATATTTAGTATTTCTTGAATAACAATAAGTTTTTCTTATAATATCCATTGACCTTGGCTATATTTATCAGTTTGACAGGTTTTGTTTGTTTCAGTTTTTATCACTGATCATTATTACATCCTTATTCATGTTTCACTAAGCTTTTTTCTTATTATTTTTATAATTTCTTGAGTTAAGTGTATATATAATGTATTATACATGTTTTTCTTATTACAAAATAATTTTAAAGCTATGAATTTTACTCTAAGCAGCATTTGAGCATTATCACCAACATGCTGAAATTAGGCCCAAATAATAACATGGTTTAGTCTCTAATTATGAAGAAGCTGGGTAAATGTTTATTTTGTTTCTATTTTGTCTTTTTTTTTTTAACATCTTTATTGGAGTATAATTGCTCTTCAGTGGTATGTTAGTTTCTGCTTTATAACAAAGTGAATCATCTACACTATTTTGCCTTAATCTCCATGTCACATATAAGATGTGGCTTTGCCAGGCTTTTTGGTGATGCTTCTCTAGTTCCCACCAGTGAGAAACTCAACATATTAGGAAAATGTTGAATTATGGGAAACACTCTCACCATTAAGATTTTGACCTAATTTGGCTTAGTTTATCTTTGGATTTCTCAGCCTAGTTGTCCCTTGAGAATGGATACTTTCAATAACTTTTCTTTTCTGTTTCATGATCCATTTAGGTCCCAGCCTTTTCCCCTAGAAGTTGAGGAAGTGATGTTCATGTTTAAATAAGATGTACTCATCTTCTTTTCCTTTTTTTAGAACTCAGTGGTGTTTTGTCGGAAGGTTTTTGAGAAAAATCCACAATGCCTTTTCACATACATTGCAAAGTTTAATTCTTTGTATGTGGCATATGGGTGTCACTCTCCTCTACATTACACACAGGATTTTCCCTTGTTTTTATATTATTTGATCTTTTCAGTAGTGTCTTTTGAAGAGCTAAATATGAAAACGTTTTTGCAATTGTCAACTCTTCCTAATTTTCAACTGCTGTAACTATCCTTGGTTTATAATAAACATAGATAAACATCAGGTAAGTCTAGCTTTCCTTAGCATTCAATTCTTAGATATAATTCTTTAATATACTTAGCCATTTATTTTTTGTGTATGAAATAAATTTTTATAAGATTATAAGAATAATTCTTTAAGAATTTTAGATTAATTAGAGAATAGACAACATTGCAACATTTAGGCATTTTCTCAAGAAATCTGCTATATCATCCCATTTGTTCACATTTTCTTTTTTCTCTCAGATTTTATAACTTATGTAATATAGGTCATTCATTCTTCATGTTAACATTATTCCTAGACACTTAATGTATATTGCTTGTATCATAAATGGTATTTCCATTTATATTATATATTTTAACCAATTATTCATGATTTTTTAATGTGTAACTCTTTAGGAAATCTAGGACTTAAGACAAAAATAAAACTAAATGTTTTCAAAAATCAAAGAAGACTTGCATTATTCCCCTATTGCTTCCTTAGCATGATATTATTGGCATTGAAAAATGTTCCTGTTATTCAAACTATACATTTATTCTCAAAACTTCTTACAACTGTCATTGTTCAAATATGCTTTATATCAATTTAACATAAATGTCATTGTAAAAGGTATGGTATACACAGTGAAATATTAATTCCTCATACTTTAAAGTTCATAAAATGAAAACAAACCTCCCATCTTTTATTTATACTTTAGAGTCAGCATACAAATGTCTCTTTAAGAAGACATCTTATCTTAAGAAGATCATAAGTTGCATTGAGCATGTATGAAAAAATATATTTTGGCATAAGGTAAAATATCGAGCTTTCTACATAGTGTCAAACAGTGATCAAATAGGACACAGCTGAATACAAAGACATAGAAAGATGAATTCTAATTACTACCATATAAATATTATTTCTAATAAGAGGAATAGGATTTTCATAAAATTTTGATGAAAATAATGAAAAAAAAAAAACAATTGGTTGCCACAAAAAGAAATCTTCACACAGAAAACATCTAAGTCTTTATGGTTTGCAAAGAGTTGGTAAATAAATGATTGTATATGTAAATTAGTTATTGAACTAAATGGCATGACTTGAAAGCACTGAAGTTCTCCTTGATGAAATATGACAGAAATAGTGACGTGAAAAATAATTTATAAAATAGAATAAGAAATAATGAAGTAATGACAAATATTTTTACTTAAATTAGGGAAAGAGAATGAAGCATTCCCGGTAAAGGGAGATGAAAATTAAAATGAGACTTGAAGACTAGTTACATGACAGAAATAGAGACGGAAAGCTATTCATAGTAATTGGAATAAGGTAAAGATATAATTGTGAAAATTTATAAAGTAAACATATATGGTTTCAGAAGAGAAAAAGAGGATGGCAAAAAACAAAAACAAAACAACAACAAAGCTTTTAAGGTAGAGGTATGTTTTAGAGAATCTTATATGTGAAGTGATGGTTGTTTGATTTTATTTTGAAAGCCAGTGGTTCTTAACATTTCTTTAGTCACAGATATTGTTTGAGGATCTGATCAAAGTTATTGATTCTTCCACTGTATGTTACAGATGACTTATGCTGACTTGTAGATGTTAATTCTTACATTTTTAGGAATTTTCTGAACCAACTGGTGTTAGCTACTTGAAATAGGTAGCAGTGGGAGTATTAATGCTGTGGAAATAGGCAACAATAAAATTCATTTTTTTTGCTATTTTCTCCCTCCCTCCAACTCCCTCTTCCCCTTACTCCTCTTCCTCTATACTCTCTCTCCCTCTGTCTTTCTCTCTCTGTATTTCTTCCCCTCTCAATCGTTTAAATTTTATTTATTCTTATTTTTGGAAAGTCAGTTGTTAGTCATTTACCAGCACACTACTGGCTTTTTTCAATATCAAATTTCTTTATTCTTATACACTTGAAATTTTGCAAGCAACATTATAAGTTTTTCATAAAACCTCTGAACTACTACATGGATTTATTCTATTTTATTTATTTATTTGAGTGTAAGATTAGGACTCATTTTATACTTATTTAGGAGACGTTGGATTATTAACTTTCAAAGCAGGGTTAGGGCTTCCCTAGTGGTGCAGTGGTTAAGAATCTGCCTGCCAATGCAGGTGACGTGGGTTCGATCCCTGGTCCGGGATGATCCCACATGCCGCAGAGCAACTAAGCCCGTGTGCCACAACTACTGAGCCTGAGCACCACAACTACTGAAGACCACGCACCTAGAGCCTGTGCTCAGCAACAAGAGAAGCCACCATAATGAGAAGCCTGCGCACCACAACCAAGAGTAGCCCCCACTCGCCACAACTAGAGAAAGCCCTCACGCAGAAACGAAAACCCAATGCAGTCAAAAATAAAATAAAAGTAAAGCAGGGCTATATTACTAAAATTTAGTATATTTAAAATAATCCAGCAATGCAAGTCTAAATTTCTTGGAGGATGGAGAGAATTCCCATTTTGTAGTTGAGAAAAGTAAGGTTACCTGAGTTCACTTAATTATGAATAACAGGAGGCAGAATTTAAACACAGGGGTTCAGCACTGAAGTTTAGGATTTTACAAGTCAGCTGGCAGACTTAAGTTTCTGAACCAGCCTTTGTTCCCAAAAGCCTTGAAGATGATGACCTATTCTCCTCCCCATCTCATGTGACTTCCATTTGCTCTTTTGTCAAATGGCATCAATTCAATAAATTAAAGAAAACAGATGGAGAGGCACATCAAGTCAGCATTACACAATCCTCTAAAGTAATTAAGCAATTACTTTCAGGAACACATTCCTCCCTCAAATATTATAATGTGCTGCATTATCAACATTTTTCTTACAGAGGATTAAGAGCATTAAGAAAATTAAGCATCATTAAAAGGCTTGCCATAAAATTACATAGCAAATTATTAAAACTAAACCCATTTTTGATTCATCAATGTGTTTTTGTTCTTTTATTTGGTAAGGATCAATTTAGTGAAGGGGAAAATAGAGAGAGAGAAGATGGAAAACCAATGAGACTGGCATAGGCTTATCATGCCAGAGGAGATTAGTGGCAAGCTTCCAACTATGTGCTATAAAAACCTTACTTTGAGGCCTTTTCTCAATAAATTATCTAGCAACATAAATTGGAAAGGGAAAGAGAAAGTAGAGAGAGACTCATCTGTGAAACCTGTGCTGATGTAT
Organism: Balaenoptera musculus; assembly: GCF_009873245.2. Lineage (NCBI taxonomy): Eukaryota > Metazoa > Chordata > Mammalia > Artiodactyla > Balaenopteridae > Balaenoptera > Balaenoptera musculus. The sequence goes on from NC_045797.1 coordinate 17,884,957, forward strand.
AAATTCCTTTTCAGTATTCTCCAAAGTGAGCCAGCAGCTACCTAGCATTTGAAGGCAATCTTATCTCACACACAGACACACACACACACACACAAAATGTCATGTCTTTGCATTGCATGAGAAAAGACTGAGGAAAAATGAAGGTGAGACATTCACAGATATGGCAGTGCAGCTGGGCACAGAGAGCTGTCACTTGCTTCTGTCAGGCCTGAGGGACTTTAATCTCTAGGTATCAGATCCTGCCCAGATGTAAAGCTGACCCTCACTTCTGCTTTCCTTAACACCAGTGGAACTGATTTCAAAACACTGCAGAAGACGATTAATCAACTAACATGTGTTTGTAAAATGAAACTGATAAATTTGCAGGTTAGCATTACTATGACCACTTCTAACACATTAGCAATTTCTATTAGCCTAAATTTTATCACATGGCTTTTGCTCCGAAAATAGGGTAATTGATTAGAAAAAAAAAAAAAAAAACAAAACTGTCAGATGGTCCTGGAACCTCACATGATATTAGGAAAGTGTGCTGTCTTGTCATAAGAAAGCATTTTTATGAAGAACAGATTCTCTATATCATCAGGTAATATTATTGTGAATATCAGTAATATAAGATGGAGTTTAGGAGAACTGACACAGCTATTAAACATCAGATTTTTAGACAGAAGCCACATATGTTAATGAAGATCTGGATGAACTCACTCACTCATATTCTCTGCTTATTTTTTTACCAGGTAGAATACTAAGAACATATTATTTTTTGGAAATTTTTGGAGAATAGAAGGTAAAGAAAGAATATCAATGTTCAGAGACTGAGTGTGTTGTATAATAAGTTGTGATGGAAAATATGGAGAGACTGATTATTTTTTAAGCATTATTTCTTAAACCACGTGTTTTAATAAAGGTATCACTTGGCAGAGTAATCCTATGCAGGAGGCTTTATACAAGTGTATTTTTCTAAAGGGTAACAGTCAAAACTTAAAGGCAGTGCCTCAGCCAATGACCATACATGTGCCATGGATTGGTAGCACCAATACTGTAGAGCTGTACAGAAATATGCATTTTTTGTCTCACATTCTTCAAGGAATTCAGTGAGACTGGAGTGGGATCCAGAAAAGAAGTAAATGTAATCATTTCCTAACTGAGAACTATGCAATTTGGGAAACTGCTGTCCCTGGCCTTTTGATACTAGAGCAATGGCCCTGCTTGAAGAGGGAGAAAAGTGCAACGATGGCAGGGTGTTCAGAGGAAGCATAAAAGGTGCCATTTCCATTATCTGAAAGAACAAAAAGGGACCATGTGCTATAATTTTTGTAGCTTTGAAATTTAGACCTGAAAAATACAAAGACCATTAGTATCACTCTATTTGATTGAATCATCATTTTGAATAATCATCTGAAACTTCTCCCAATCTCCTTATATTACTGACATTCACTGTTATATTGTTTGATAAAATATAGGTTCTCTTTTTCACAAAAATGCTTTCTTGTGATTAAACTAGCATTATATATTCTTCCTTGGAGTGAATGTGAAGGGGTTTGGGGTGTGGTGGGCAAGAGGGTTGAGGTTTGAATTCTTCCACTGAATTCAACTTGGGACGCTGAATTTTACATAGAGTAATCAGACACAATCTCCACTTTGTGAAAATCTGAAATCAAGTTGCCTTTTTATAAGATTTAAGTGTCACATTTACTTAACTAAACATTGTTAAGGTTGTGACAGTCTGAATCAAGTTGATGAGAGTACAGAATTGCTGCAGTAAATGGGATCAGTGAAGATCTGAGTCAAAGGCCACCCAACACTTCCTGTTGTTTTTAGCACATTTTAAGCCTGATCACCAAGAATACTGTTTCAAGTCCTTCATTCATTTAGACATGCTACAATATATGCATATCTAGGACTTGAAGGAAAAAGATCAGTCAATGTGTAAACTTCAGCATCCCAAAACCTAAAAAGAAATTATTGAAAATTAATTGCAAAAAAATCTTGAATTGATGTGAAATGCCACTATTTTTGTCTAAATTATTAATAAAGAATTTCCACAAATCTATTTTGTGAAAAAATTATTATACATATTGTTTATTCATTTAAGAATACCCTGACCTATCCAATAAATTAGATAAGGCTTTTAGATTGCTTACTGAAATAGGACAGAGATCTTCAGGGTCCTTCAGGTTAGATTAAAAGGGTCCAAGACAGGTAACTCAGCCAGGAAACAAAACAGCTGCTATGAATTTTGAAAGGAAAAACAAGAATTGAATTGAATCCAAATAAATCAACTGTTTTAGGATGCTGAAAATGTTAATTGGAAGATGCTAAGTGAAAATGATCACTCTCTGAAATCTAAAAATTTAAGTTTGATTCCACTTTCTTTGTAATTGATTAAGCCCCACAATCTCACTCGAGAAGAGGAAAATATATTTGCTGTTCTGCTCATACAGAGTCCTGGGATAACATAGGTGAACAATACCTCTTGGATGTTATATATAATTATGGGGTGCAGCTTGAAGTTCTGAAGTCCAACATGGGGGACAAAGTGAGAAATTAAATCCAGACCATCAGGCAAGAGAGGATAAGCTTGCTGCAGTAAAACACCACCCCATTATCTAAAGAGCATAAAACAAAAAATGAATTTATTCTTCACTCACATCATATGCCCAAACCCAACTCAACATCATCATTCAAAAATCAGGCAGATACAGAGAACATTATTGAAGATATGGCCAGTCTCCATGCCAGAGGAAAAGAACTTTGAAGGGTTTTGTACTAGTAGTAGCATACTGTAGCCCAGAAGTATAACATGCCATGTCTGCTTACAGCTCAGTGTCCAAAATGAGGTACGTGGTCCAGCTGACTACAAAGACAAAAGAGAAGGGAATCTCACCATGTATCTGGAAGGTGGAGGGGGAAACTATTTGGCAATTAGTAGTGACAGCTGCCATATCAAGATGTTTAGGTATTAATCCGAGTTTGGGATATAAGGCAAAGGATTCAGAAGTAAAAATGTTTTGATTAATTGAAAGAATAGCATAACTCCTCAGGACTCTTAGTGAAAAGGTAAAAAAACTACATAAAATTATTATGAAGATATAGCCATTGAACTTATGACAGGGGCTCTCTGTTTTCTTATCCTAGGATAAGTAGCCTTTCTGATATGGACAAACAAAATCTGGAATGTGGGGCTGCTCTCTGTGAAGCAGATGTCTTTTCAGAATTTTTTTTTTTTTTTTTATATGAGGAATTTGAAGGACACTGGAGAGCCCTCACAGTTCTGACAAGATTCTTCTTTCAAGTTTACCCTGTTTATTTTCTGGTTAGTTTCTGAAATATTCTGAAAACATTTTGGAAATGTCCCCCATGTATAATCTGGATTCCTGGCCTCTCTCTCTTTATATATATATGTATTATATCTTTTCTAACATAATGGGAAGGAGACTACTTCTAACTTGGTATCAGGAAAATAATAAATGTGGGAGACTCTACCTGGGCAACGGCAAGGGAATACTAGTATGGTAAAGTGATGTATGCATGCTAGTGTACATCAGGAAAACACCTGAATAAATAATGCTCTCATGATGCTGGGTACATGGTGGGAAGAAAGTGAACTGATAAATACAGAATCTGTGGAAGGTATTCTTTGCCTTCCCATAATTAATCATAATAACCCTTAACATTTTTTAAGTTGCTTATCAATGGCAGGACCCGTGAAAAGTGAGGTACATGTATTTTCTAATGTAATTTCCTCAATATCTTATGAGGTCAGGAGAACAGGGCAAGGCAATGTTAAACAATTTTCCACAGAGCACATAGCTAGTGGAAAACCCAGAACATTAACCCAGATGGGCTGAGTTCAGAGTCATCTTAAGTGAACACCTCAGTGTGGGTGGGAGGTAAAAATAAATAGCATCAAACTTAAATTCATGACTTGATGAGAAGAATCACATAAAGGTAGACATATAGAGTGTGTAAAAAACAAGTGAGAGAATTCAACTTTAGCAGCTTGGGAGGAGTTAGGAGACGGTAAATAATGAAAACTAATGTTGTGGTGATGGTGCTTTTTACCTCTCTCTTATCTCCAGAAGAGTTTAACAATGTTTCAGGATGTGGGACCAGGCAACTTCCTGTATTGTTTAATGTCTGTGGACTAGGGAGTCACCAACACGGAAACAACATCCTGTTTAACTTAGTATGCTACATTAAAGTCCAAAATCAAATTTTCCTTCTAATTAAATTTTAATGCTTAAAGCTATTTTATTGAGAGCTTGATATAACTGTTTGTTCATCATCCTCCTTAAGCAAAGACTATTTAAAAAAATAAAACAACAGAAGTAGAATAGTAGCTAACCTAGAGATAATCTAAAGCACTGTAATAAAACTACAAGTAACCTATGACAATAAGGAAACAGGACCAGACCATCTATGGATGCAAAAATCAAGCAACTCAGGGCTGCTTGGCTGAGGAGAGTAGAGGCAGAAATTGACTCAGCAATTGAGTTCAAAGATTGCAGTCAGCCTTGCATACACTTAAATAGACATTTAAGAGGTGAGTAGATTTCAAAATTTTATTGTATTAATTTATATTAATATAGATGAAAGAGAAAATATGAGAAAGTTTTCTATTAGGAAAATAATCACAGTAAAATAATGATTAAAATATAGATGCATATATACAAAATAAATCAATCTTGAAAAATTATAACTAAGGTATGGAATTTGGATTAATAATATTTAGAGGATATATGCTGAGTGGGGCAGGAAATTTCTACAAACAAATAAATAAATAAAGGTTGATCTCAGAAGCATTAGAGTAAACATTAAAAGGTAAGCTGGGAATTTTGGTGTAAGGTTTAGACAAGAAAGGAGAGGCCTCTCCAATTGGAATAGTTACTCAAAGGTTAGAAGTGTAAGTAAACAGAGCCTATAAAGGGAGCATGTATTTTGGGCTTTGGCCCCATGACATTCCAAAAGTGAAATCAATGGATTGCAGTAAGATCATGGGTTATTTATTCATATTTTCAGGAAATGATACTCAATTTTCAGAATCAAGATTTCCAAGCAGCCAAATACCACTTCTATTAGACTGGCTTAAAGATCAGGACCCGTATCTTTGTGCAACAGTTATTCTTAAGTAAGTAAGCATATTAAAATATTTAATTTCATTTATTGAAGGAAACTTCAAAAAGCTTCTTCACTTGATAAAACAGAATATAATATACCCCTACCTAGACAATATATAGATAATGCTAATATTATTTAAATATCCCCATTATTTTGTCCCAAAAAATATTCTCCAGCTTTCTCTCCCATTGTTACCATAATAATACAGTTGCCAATCCAATATTAGTTGCCTCAGAGGGGTTTGGGGGAATTGACTGGAAATAGATGTTAAGGAAATTTCTAGAGTGATGGAAATATTATATATTCATAGAGTTCTGGGTTGCTTGAATATACATATACATGCTAAAACTCATGAAAATATAAACTTGGAATCTGTATTTTTGCATATAAATTATGCATACGATGTTACGTATAGTTCAATATAATGAAACAGAATGAAGGAAGAGGAGACGGGAGAAAAGGAATCGATAAAATGTTCATATAGATAACTATTTTCAACTCATTAGCTGCAGAAGCAAGCAATGAAATAGCTCACTAACTGTTGGAAGAGTAAGTGTTATCAGGGTCCATTCTTACTGAATTTTTATAAGATGGAATACATATATACATATTTATAAACATATAAAAGCACATATATGGGGCTTCCCTGGTGGCACAGTGGTTGAGAATCTGCCTGCCAATGCGGGGGACACAGGTTCGAGCCCTGGTCTGGGAAGATCTCACATGCCGTGGAGCAACTAGGCCCGTGAGCCACAACTACTGAGCCTGCGTGTCTGGAGCTTGTGCTCCGCAACAAGAGAGGCCACGACAGTGAGAGGCCCGCGCACCGCGATGAAGAGTGACCCCCGCTCACCGCAACTAGAGAAAGCCCTCACACAGAAACGAAGACCCAACACAGCCATAAATAAATTAATTAATTAATTAATTTTAAAAAAAGCACATATATGATATCTTTGTTAGCTCTATGATCCACTGTCGATGGAAAAATGATGATGTTGTAGCAATGTCTTAAATAGAAAAGAAAATGATAGGATCTAGAGCACCTTTGGTGGAATTGACTTTAATAAGAGCTGCAAAGTTCATCTAAATGAGCTGAAATGTGAAGTGGGTGCAGAAAGTGGTAGGTATGTATATCTGCTAGCTGGAGTCTATGGAATTTCTCTTCTGATTGCCTCAAATTTTTCACAAAATTAGAAAGAGGGGCCTTTATCTGGAATGTGGAAGGAGGAGGAAGTGTTTTGTATTTGAAAGAAGAGGAAAAAGAAAGAATCAGTCAGACAGGAGAGTAGGGAAATAAAGATCAATATCTGGTAACATCAAGACTCCAGTTGAGGTTTGTAATTATGGATCCAAAACAAGTATGTAAAGGCAGAAGAACTGGACTTTCCAACAAATGTATTTTAAATCCAGGAAAATGGCTACTGCATGATTTTGCTTGGTCCTTAAAAGCAGAGTGAGTACTCAGCCAGCATATGAGAAGAGGGGTCCAGGAAATACATTTGGAGTTTATGATTAAAAATTTTAACCCCTGGCCCTTTCCTCTCATCTCAACACTAATCTTGTCATAAATCTTATTGATACTTCTGATACCTTGGCATCTTCTCCTTTCTTCAAATATCTTTTCCACCTTCCTACATCAGCCACTATTTTGATAGTCATACCCTAAAATTTGGCCACTGCCAGTAACTGCAATCACATAAGAATCTAGGCTGTAATCATTTTGCATTCTGACCTTTATCTCTTACAAATTACATCCTTTGACAGAACTACTGTTCTGTCAATGCAATTATATTGATCCTAGCATCTTTGCCATATCCCTCATTCCCACTCACAACTTTATTTTTCTTCCCATGACCTATCACTACATTCAATCCTCTGCCTACATGCTTATTTCCTTACCTTTCTCTCAACTTGTGGGAAAAATCAACTTTAGTTCATATTGACTCTGCCTGCTCTCCTTCTCACCCATGCATCTAGATGTGGCTATTGAAAACCACACAGCTATGCTACAGTCTCAAGTAAGTGAAAGAAAAATAACTTTAAGGGAGTTGCTCATCATTTCTAACATTTTCCCTAGTCTGTTTACTCTTCCATTCCATGCCCATTTCCCAAACATTTTGTTACCACACATTGATACGCCTCAAATACATTACAAATTTGCAAAATATTTGTTCCACTACTCACAGAGCAGTTAGGAGATGTCTGGAGTGACTTATAGACCCTAGTTACCTTGCAATTACTCCCAGTCACCTCCAGCTGTGAGCACTCTTACATGTCTTCCAGTGTTTTGCACAAATATAATTTTCCAAGTGTACCATGATGTGAAAATATTTTGAAGTACTGTAAAAAGTGACTATTTCACAACTTTCTTCTTAAATGGTAAAAGCTTCTCTCCCTTCCTCACTCTATGCTGATTACCTGATTTCTGACATCCCTGGAAAATAAACACTATAGCAGATCTTGTTAACATCATTCCCACCAAATTGACCAACCTGAACTCTTACCTCTGTATTCTACTATCCTTTCTTTCACTATGGATGAAGGTCCTATCCAATTCAACCATATTATTTTTCACTAAGTTCCATTATCATTCTTCTACTCAAGGATTTTATTCCTGTAATTTTTCCCTTCTCCCTACATCTTGCATGGTTCTGTATGTAATAGCTCATTTTATCAGTTTATATCCTATCAGTTCACTTCTCTTCTCAAGAACAGTTTATCCTGAACTCATCTCCTGTTCCCCTTTAGCAAACTCTTCAAAAGAGCTATCTTTAGCTTTTTAATCTAAATCTCATCTTCCCCTTCTCTTCTAAATACATTCCAATTAGAATTGTTTTATACAAACTACTCTACAGAAACATTGCTTGTCAAGATCATTAATGACCTTCATGTTGCTTATCATCAATACTCAACTTTACATTTATTCCCTTTCATGGTAGGCAGAATAAGGAACCCCCTAAAGACCTGCACATCCTAATCCCCAGAACCTTTGAAGGTTTCATGTTACACAGAAAAGGGGAATTAAGGTTGTTAATCAGATGATTTAAAAATAGTTTACACTAGATTATCTAAGTGGGCCCAGTGTAATCACAAGGACTCTTAAAAGTGGAAACAAGAGGCAGAAGAAGAGTCAGTGTCAGAATAATGCAAAGTGAGGAAGATTTAACTGACCATTGCTGAAGATGAAAAGGAACCATGAGCAAGGAAGGCAGACAACCTCTAGAAGCTAGAAAATGTAAGGAAACATTCTCCCTTAAGCCTCATTATCCACTTCAGAGGTTCCTTTGCATGTGCCTTAACAGCAACTGAATGGCTACATGTGAGTCCTAGACTTCATTTTCTCTGTCTATGGTCATTATTTATTTGACACATTCTATTGACTTTGGAACCGTCTAAAGGCTGATGACTCCCCAGATTATCTTTTTTTTTTTTTTGTAAGTAAATCACAGTTTTATTTATTGAAAGGTTTTTCTTTTTTGGAAAAATTTATTTATTTTTGGCTGCATTTGGTCTTCGTTGCTGCACATGGGCTTTCTCTAGTTGCGGTAAGCAGGGGCTACACTTTGTTGTGGTGTGTGGGCTGCTCATTGCGGTGGCTTTACTTGTTGTGGAACATGGGTTCTAGGCACGTGGGCTCAGTAATTGTGCCTCGTGGGCTCTAGAGCACAGGCTCAGTAGTTGTGGCACACGGGCTTAGTTGCTCTGTGGCATGTGAGATCTCCCTGGACCAGGGCTCGAATCTGTGTCCTCTGCACTGGCAGGCGGATTCTTAACCACTGCGCCACCAGGGAAGTCCCCCAAATTATCTTTTTAAACAGTGTCTCTCTTCTGAATTCCAGACTCATATGTATCTACCTGCCTCCTTGATATCTCCACTTGAATGCTTATTGTGATCTCATATTCGGTAATTCCAAGACACACTTTCTTTTCTCCTATCCCCAACACTCCCCTCCACCAAAAAGAACAATACTGGCTCATATGCAGACTTCTCCACCTAAGTAAATGACATATCCATCTTTCCATTTGCACAAAAAAGTGTTGTAGTTTATCCTTGATACCTTTCAAATCCTAAATGCAGTTCATTTGTAAATTATGTTGGCTCTGTCTCCAAGTTTGAAAGTAATCTGCCTCTCCATTTCTGATTTCACTCCTGACCTGCTATTGTTTGTGCAAACAAATATCCCTCTACTTTAAGGTCTTCTCACTTGTTTTTCCATTGGTTTGTAATAAATCCAGTCCCCCATGTATCTACATGGTTTTATCCTCTCACTTCCTTCAGATTTCCCACATGCATCATATTAAAAGCTTTCTTTAGTCCCCTTCATTAATCGCATTCCTTTCCCCAGGGTCCTTCTACACTTATTAGCCTACTTTATTATACTCATGACCTGTCACATTCTTATATATTTTTTATTTGCTTATTATATTCCCACATCAGAATATAAGCTCCATGAGGGTAGGTTTTTGTTTACCTCTGTATCCCTTCTACTAAGAACATGATGCAGCAGTGCATAGATACTCAATAAATATTTATTAAATATTTATTTATTGACTGTGAACAAGACTGTAGGGAATGCTATATCTCACCAAGTATACAGATGCAAAGTTTTCATCCCAGCCCTTATATTAAAATAAATAATGTGGTTCAATTTGGTATTGAGAGTGTTCTGCTTCCAATATCCTTTATTTCTCAGGAATGTTAATATTTAATAATTAATATTCATAGATATACAAATTCTGCATTTTCAGTTACATCAGTTGCAAATGACAAAACTAAGAGAGGTAAGAATAGATACTGTTTAAATTTGTGTTTTTCATTCTATGAATAAGTTTATTACCTTTTAGAGACTGTAAGATACTTTCTAATCTTTGGAAATGAATAGGAATTATCAAGTTTAGATACGATGCAGAAGAAAAACTAGAGAGACCTGGAAATAATTTTATTTATTACACATGACAGATATGGTTTATTCAGAGACACATTGTCATTGTTTTGAGCTATGAAGTTTCCATCATCATTAGCTTTCCTTCTTTCCTAGCCAGCATTATTTCCCAGTGCTATAGCCATAGCTCAGAAGAAACATATCACCTACAACACACACACACACATACACACACAGAGTCCAATAATCCTAAACTGTTAACATTCTGAGGAGGGATGAGAATGCGACAGCATGGGAGAGGGAACCAGGATGGTGTCATAATTGTGTGATGAGTTTTGTGTCCTTTTGAAGTAGCATCCCTACAGCTAAATTTGCTTACCTTTAAAATACAGACACTCCAACTCTAATTCTTGGCAGCATCAGTTAGTAAGAAAATTATTTGCTTTGCTGCTTTGCTGTGGAGTCTTTCACTTTATTTATTTATTTTTAACAGGGACATTGTACACAATCTCCTTTCCTGGCAAAACATCCAAGGTGGTGAAGATAGTTGTTAATATTTCCCTACTTCCCAAATCCGTATATTTACATGAACTCAGACATTATTCTTATGAAAACTGTTCTCCTATGCTGCCTCATATGAGTCATGTTCTAATGTAAGTCACTTAACAATATCTCCTGCTAAAATATATATATATGGTTTTCAGTAATTATAAATTATAAATTAAAGAATATTTAAACTTCTTATGTCTCTTAAGAGTACTTATACTTTTATAGGAGTCAGAGGTTTAAATATAAAAGGGTATAACTCTAGGGACACTCTATCATTATGGTATTTATAATACACCTGGGAGTATACAATATTGCCAATCACTTTGCTCCTGCTAGTGCTAACTTATTCATATACTCTCTATGTTTTATCCTTGTTCTTAACTTAGACATAAGCAATTTCACCTTCAATTTGACATATCTAGAAGTTCCTTTTAAATTTTACTTTAAGAAGTAAATAATAGCATATCGAATGACATAAGATGACATAAAATATCTGTATACTATTTTTCTTTTGAAGCATTTAAGCTGAAGCAGAATCTAAAGACAAAGTAATTTGAGAACAAAAGGACAAATTTACTCACTGGCAACTTGCACTTTATGTTTTTGGAACCATTATTCTATGAGCCCAGAGAAAGTTTTCAGAATCCTAACTATCTTGCTGGAGAGAATACATAGAGTTCCTGAGATTTCATAGAAGGAGAAAGGCCCAGATAAACTCAATCTTCCATATCTTTCAGCCAAAGCAATAGGCATGTGTATAAAATAATCTCTGACTCTCCAGATCAAAACTAAATACCACTAGAGGATTTCAATCAACAGTCAGCGAAAATGGCAGAGAAATCTCCCAGGCAAGCACTGCCTGAATTTCTGATGCCCCAAATCATGAAATATTACAAATCATTTGTTTCATTAATTCACCAAAATTGTGGGTAGATGATTGTTATGCAACACATAGTGGTTGCCTAACTGATTTATTTTTACCAGTTTATTATAACTTTTAATTTGTTCTACCAGTTCCATAAGCCATTTTGTGTTCTTTCTTGTTCCTTTGTGATTAATTTATTAAAAAAAATAATTCTACTCTCTCTCTAATATAAATTATAACTTTTATCACATTTGAGTATGGTTTTGGGTTCTAAATATATTTTAATTTCAAAAATACGTTAGTATTGTGAAGGCAGATACATTTAGATTAACCCATAAATTTACCCATTTTGTTAACTTTTTTTTTCCTTTTGCTTTCTCTAAGCTTCCTTATGGGATTACTTTTTGTTTCTTCTTGTAAAACTATTTTTCCTATTTTTGATATGATTCCACTAGCATTTTTTCCTTTTATTTGTCTGTAAGACTTTATTTTAGAAGAATATTTTTTGCTAGTTTATAATTCTACATGGGCAGTTCCATTTTGTCCACATTAAAATTTTAATTCCATTGTCTTCTAAAATATACAATTACTATTGAAAGTTTAACTGCCATATTCAGCTCCTTTGAATGTAATATCATTTTATGTATATTAATATTTTGGGTTTTTCTTTTCTTTTATTGTTTTGTTCTTGACATTTTGGTTTTTGTACCTATCCTTTGCATTTATCCTTCTTGGAATTTGTTGTGCCTTTTGTGGTCTGATATTTCCCTATTTTCAAAAAAATTTAGTATTTATCTTTTAAGTATTTCCCCTATACTATTCTCTCTCTCTTCAGTTATATGCATATTAGAATATTTCACTATATCCCTTTCTTTATAACATTTTCAATAATTTCTATTATTCTGCTTTGCTTTTTTAAGAACCATCTTCTATCTTTTGCTGTGTCTAATCTGTTCTTAAGTTACTGTATCTGTTTTATTTATTTTTCCATTTGTTTTTTTGCACATGGGCAAAATTAACAATCTTCCTTTCTAATTTCTTAAACATACTAAGAGAAGTTATTTAAAAATCTTTGTCGGCGGAGAGACCTTCAAGATCGTGAGGACTAAAATGTGGAGATCACCTTCCTCCCTACAAGTACATCAGAAATGCATCTACATGTGGAACAACCACTACAGAACACCTACTGAACACTGGCAGAAGAACTCAGACTTCCCAAAAGTCAATAAACTCCCAAGGTACCTGGCTGTGTGGCTGACAGGGTCTTGGTGCTCTGGCCGGGTGTCAGGCCTGTGCCACTGAGGTGGGAGAGTCAAGTTCAGGACATTGGCCCACCAGAGACCTCCCAGCTCCATGTAATATCAAATGGTGAAAGCTCTCCTAGAGATCTCCATCTCAACACTAAGACCCAGCTCCACTCAACGAACAGTAAGCTACAGTGCTGGACACCCTAAGCCAAACAACTAGAAAGACAGGAACACAACCCCACCCATTAGCAGAGAGGCTGCATAAAATCATAATAAGGTCACAGACACCCCAAATCACACCACCAGATGCAGTCTTGCCCACGAGAAAGACAATATGCGGCTTCATCCACAAGAACACAGGCACCAGTCCCCTCCACCAGGAAGCCTACACAACCCACTGAAACATCCTTAGCCACTAGAGGCAGATACCAAAAACAACAGGAACTATGAACCTGCAGCCTGCGAAAAGAAAACCTCAAACACAGTAAGTTAAGCAAAATGGAAGACAGAGAAATACACAGCAGATGAAGGAGCAAGGTAAAAACCCATCAGACCAAACAAATGAAGAGGAAATAGGCAGTCTACCTGAAAAAGGATTCAGAATAATGAGAGTAAAGATAATCCAAAATATTGGAAATAAAATGGAGAAAATGCAAGCAACATTTAACAAGGACCTAGAAGAACTAAAGAGCAAAGAACCAATGATGAACAACACAATAAATGAAATTAAAAATTCTCTAGAAGGAATGAATAGCAGAATAACTGAGGCAGAGGGAAGGATATGTGACCTGGAAGAAAAAATAATGGAGATAACTACCACAGAGCAGATTAAAGAAAAAAGAATGAAAAGAATTAAGGACAATCTCAGAGAACTCTGGGACAACATTAAATGCACTACCATTAAAATTATAGGGGTCCCAGAAAAAGAAGAGGAAAGAAAAAAGGGACTGAGAAAATATTTGAAGGGATTATACTTGAAAACTTCCATAATATGGAAAAGAAATACTCAGTCATGTCCAGGAAGTGCAGAGAGTCCCATACAGGATAAATCCAATGAGAAACATGCCAAGACACATATTAATCAAACTATCAAAAATTAAATACAAAGAAAATATATTAAAAGCAACAAGGGAAAAACAGCAAACAACATACAAGGGAATCCCCATAAGGTTAACAGCTGACCTTTCAGCAAAAACTCTGCAAGCCAGAAGGGAGTGGCAGGACATATTTAATGTGATGAAAGGGAAAAACCTACAATGAAGATAACTCTACCCAGCAAGGATCTCATTCAGATTCGACTGAGAAATTAAAACCTTTACAGACAAGCAAAAGCTAAGAGAATACAGCATCACCAAACAAGCTTTACAAAAAATGCTAAAGGAACTTCTCTACACAGGAAACACAAGAGAAAGAAACGAGCTACAAAAACAAACCCAAAACAATTAAGAAAATGGTAATAGGAACATACATATCGATAACTACCTTAACTGTAAATGGATTAAATGCTCGAACCAAAAGACACAGGCTTGCTGAATGGATACAAAAACAAGTCCATATATATGCTGTCTACAAGAGACCCACTTCAGACCTAGAGACACATACAGACTGTAAGTGAGGGGATGGAAAAAGATATTCCATGCAAATGGAAATCAAAAGAAAGCTGGAGTAGCAATTCTCATATCAGAAAATATAGACTTTTAAAATAAAGACTATTACAAGAGACAAAGGAGGACACTACATAATGATCAAGGGATCAATCCAAGAAGAAGATATAACAATTGTAAATATTTATGCACCCAACATAGGAGCACCACAATACATAAGGCAAATGTTAACAGCCATAAGAGGGGAAATCGACAGTTACACAATCATAGTAGGGGACTTTAACACCCCACTTTCACCATTGGACAGATCATCCAAAATGAAAATAAATACAAAAACACAAGCTTTAAATGATACATTAAACAAGATGGACTTAATTGGTATTTATAGGATGTTCCACCCAAAAACAACAGAAAACACTTTCTTCTCAAGTGCACATGGAATTCTCCAGGATAGATCATATCTTGGGTCACAAATCAAGCCTTGGAAAATTTAAGAAAATTGAAGTCGTATCCAGTATCTTTTCCGACCACAATTCTATGAGCCTAGATATCAATTACAGGAAAAAAAACTGTAAAAAATTCAAACACATGGATGATAAACAATACACTACTACATAACCAAGAGATCACTGAAGAAATCAAAGAGGAAATCAAAAAATACCTAGAACCAAATGACAATGAAAACATGATGACCCAAAACTTATGGGATGCAGCAAAAAGAGTTCTATGAGGGAAGTTTATAGCAATACAATTGTACCTCAAGAAACAAGAAACAACTCAAATAAACAACCTAAACTTACACCTAAAGCAATTAGAGAAAGAAGAACAACAACACCCCAAAGTTAGCAGAAGGAAAGAAATCATAAAGATCAGATCAGAAATAAATGAAAAAGAAATGAAGGAAAGAATAGCAAAGATCAATAAAACAAAAAGCTGGTTCTTTGAGAGATAAACAAAATTGATAAACTATTTACCAGACTCATCAAAAGAAAAAGGGAGAAGACTCAAATCAATAGAATTCGAAATGAAAAAGGAGAAGTAACCACTGACACTGCAGAAATACAAACGATCATGAGAGACTACTACAAGCAACTCTATGCCAATAAAATGGACAACCTGGAAGAAATGGACAAATTCTTAGAGAAGCACAACCTTCCGAGACTGAATGAGGGAGAAATAAAAAATATAAACAGAACAATCACAAGCACTGAAATTGAGACTGTGACTAAAATTCTTCCAACAAACGAAAGACCAGGACCAGATGACTTCACAGGGGAATTCTATCAAACATTTAGAGAAAAGTTAACACCGATCCTTCTCAAAGTCTTCCAAAATATAGCAGAGGGAGGAACACTCCAAAACTCTTTCTATGAGGCCAACATCACCCTGATACCAAAACCAGACAAAGATGTCACAAAGAAAGAAAACTACAGGCCAATATCACTGATGAACATAGATGCAAAAATTCTCAACGAAATACTAGCAAACAGATTCCAACAGCACATTAAAAGGTTCATACACCATGATCAAGTGGGGTTTATCCCAGGAATGCAAGGATTCTTCAATATACATAAATCAATCAATGTGATAAACCGTATTAACAAATTGAAGGAGAAAAACCATATGATCATCTCAATAGATGCAGAAAAAGCTTTCAACAAAATTCAACACCCATTTATGATAAAAACCCTCCAGAAAGTAGGCATAGAGGGAACTTACCTCAACATAATAAAGGCCTTGTATGACAAACCGACAGCCGACATCATTCTCAGTGGAGAAAAATTAAAAACATTTTTGCTAAGATCAGGAACAAGACAAGGCTATCCACTCTCACCACTATTATTCAACATAGTATTGAAAGTTTTAGCCACAGCAATCAGAGAAGAAATAGAAATAAGTGGAATCCAAATTTGAAAAAAAAGAAGTAAAGCTTTCACTGTTTGCAGATGACATGATTCTATATATAGAGAATCCTAAAGATGGTACCAGAAAACTACTAGAGCTAATCAATGAATTTCATAAAGTAGCAGGATACAAAATTAATGCACAGAAATCTCTTGCATTCCTGTACATTAATGATGAAAAATCTGAAAGAGAAATTAAGGAAACACTTCCATTTACCATTGCAACAAAAATAATAAAATACCTAGGAAAAATCTACCTAAGGAGACAAAAGACCTGTATGCAGAAAACTATAAGACACTGATGAAAGAAATTTTAATGATACAAACAGATGGAGAGATATACCATGTTCTTGGATTGGAAGAATCAATATTGTGAAAATGCCTATACTACCCAAAGCAATCTACAGATTCACTGCAATCCCTGTCAAACTACCAATGGCAATTTTCACAGAACTAGAATAAAATATTTCACAATTTGTATGGAAACACAAAAGACCCTGAATAACCAAAGCAATCTTGAGAAAGAAAAACGGAGCTGGAGGAATCAGGCCCCCTGACTTCAGACTATACTACAAAGCTACAGTAATCAAGGCAGTATGGTACTGGCAGAAAAACAGAAATATAGATCAATGGAACAGGATAGAAAGCCCAGAGATAACCCCACACAAATATGGTCACCTTATCCTTGGTAAAGGAGGCAAGAATATCCAATGGAGAAAAGACAGCCTCTTCAATAAGTGGTGCTGGGAAAACTGGACAGATACATGTAAAAGAATGAAATTAGAACATTCCCTAACACCATACACAAAAATAAACTCCAAATGGATTAAAGACCTAAATGTAAGGCCAGACACTATCAAACTCTCAGAGGAAAACATAGGCAGAACACTCTATGACATAAATCACAGCGAGATCCTTTTTGACCCCTGTCCTAAAGAAATGGAAATAAAAACAAAAATAAACAAATGGGGCCTAATGAAACTTAAAAGCTTTTGCACAACAAAGGAAACCATAAAAGATGAAAAGACCATCCTCAGAATGGGAGAAAATATTTGCAAATGAAGAAATTGACAAAGGATTAATCTCCAAAATTTACAAGCAGCTCATGCAGCTCAATATCAAAAAACAAACAACCCAATCCAAAAATGGGCAGAAGACTTAAATAGACATTTCTCCAGAGAAGATATACAGATTTCTATGAAACACATGAAAGGATGCTCAACATCACTAAGCATTGGAGAAATGCAAATCATAACTACAATGAGGTATCACCTCACACCAGTCAGAATGGTCATCCTCAAAAAATCTAGAAACAATAAATGCTGCATAGGGTGTGGAGAAAAAGGAGCCCTCTTGCACTGTTGATGGGAATGTAAATTGATACAGCCACTATGGAGATCAGTATGGAGGTTCCTTATAAAAATAAAAGTAGAACTACCATATGACACAGCAATCCTACTACTGGGCATATACCCTGAGAAAACCATATTTCAAAAAGAGTCATATACCACATTGTTCATTGCAGCTCTATTTATAATAGCCAGGACATGGAAGCAACCTGAGTGTCCATCAACAGATGAATGGATGAAGAAGATGTGACACATATATACAATGGAACATTACTCAGCCAGAAAAAAGAAATAAAATTGAGTTATTTGTAGTGAGGTGGATGGACCTAGAGTCTGTCATACAGGGTGAAGTAAGTCAGAAAGAGAAAAACAAATATGCTAACACATATATATGGAGTCTAAAAAAAAAAAAAGTGTTCTGAAGAACCTAGGGGCAGGACAGGAATAAAGGAATAAAGACGCAGACATAGAAAATGGACTTGAGGACATGGAGAGGGGGAAGGGTAAGCTGGGACGAAATGAGAGAGTGTCAAGGACATATATACACTACCAAATGTAAAATAGATAGCTAGTGGGAAGCAACTGCATAGCACAGGGAGGTCAGCTCAGTGCTTTTTGACTATCTAGAGCAGTGGGATAAGGAGGATGGGAGGGAGACATAAGAGGGAGGAGGTATGGGGATATATGTATATGTATAGCTGATTCACTTTGTTATAAAACAGAAACTAACACACCATTGTAAAGCAATTATACTCCAATAAAGATGTTTAAAAGAAGTATATAAAAGAAATTAAAAATCTTTGTCTAAAAGCCCCACTATCTGGATCCACCATAGTTCTGTTTGTATTATCTTGTGTTTCTCTTTCCTTTTGTCCATATATTTTCACATTATGCACCTGGTATCTTTTGGTAGAGTTTCAGAAAATGAATATGAATATTTGTAGAAAGAATTTGAAGGTCTGTGTGATTAATCTTTTTTTTTTTTTTTGCCAGGCATCTAGGTTGGCAACACTAGTAAGTTTAATTTACCTAATCCAATTAGGTATTTAAGTAAAGCTAGGATTCAATATCTGTAAGTGTCCTGTTCAGTGGAGTCCTGATCTATTATCAGTGGATCATTACTCCCAAGGTGTAGACTTCTAAATCTAACCTCAAGTAATAGGTTTTTTACCAGGCATGCTGATTTGTGGCAAACCCTAAACTCCATATTTGCCCCCTTCGTTCTGTGAGTATGTTATAAATTCTGTCTAGCTTCTGAAATTTATGCATCAATTTCTCCTGTTTTGGGGATGATGTGGGTACTAAAGAGAAAAACAGAACCAGATACTGAGCTCAGAGCTGTGAGCTTCTATTATTATTTAGTTCTCGTTCCTGCAATTCTCCACTTCATTGAGAGTTGGCAAATAATTTTAAAGAGATTTTGTCCATGCTGTTTTGTATTTATTTTCAGCGGAAGAGTTAATTTGAAATGGCTACCTTGCCATTATTACAATCTGTATTTCCTTGGAAATACTTTAAATTTAATTCAATTAAAAAAACAACAAATTGTTAAGTCTTGGAGACAAAAGCACCTTACATACTATCAATTTTCACAGGAACACAGGACTATAATTGGATGTTTGTATAATTTTTAAGTGAAATGTGTGTTATTGATAATTATATCAGACAATAGGTCTAGACTTAGATTGTTCTGGAAATAGCAGAATGCAAAACAATTGTATGTTACCCTAGTTTTAATTCCATATTGGAATTTTTATGCAAGAATTATGCTTGAAGTGACATGAAGATATACATATATATGAACAATTTCTCTTTCTTCTGTGAATAATATGCTGTAATAGATGAAAGGAGGTGAAAATGTGATAAACCATGCCTTCAAGGTTACATACAACTTTACCATAAATATAGGGTCTCCATAGGAAAAAAATAAATGGTGAAGTTATAGAGGTATCAATGTCCTTCATACATTTAAGGAGAGAAAATTGTAGTAGACAACATGAATATTGTTCAGTTGCCTGTAACAATACTTTAAAGACTTTTAACTGATTTACAAAATATATGGCAAGTGATAAGTATATAACACAAAGAAGGTTTGACTGCCTAAAGCAGGTGGTTTCTGGGGTATAAGAATTCATTCTAAAATGAAGTATTATCATCTCTCTATCAATTTACAAATGCTTGTCATTAAATGTTTTATGTTTTTCTTTTAATTTAATCTCCTCATTGACTAAAGCAATAAAATATTATAGAAGTTCAATAAATACTATCTGAATTAATTAATAGCACCAACTACATTTTTGTTAGATTTTTTACCACATATTTGTCTTCTCCACACAGTCTCAAAATCTTTATTTTATTTCACTTATTTATAGTGTGGTCAGTGATAATCTGGAGCAAAAATGTTTTCCACAAGAATATTTTCCTTTTGTGTGTGTGTCTATTTATTTTATCAAAATACTATACCACCTCATAACATATTCCTAGTTAAAAATTAGCATACACTGTGAAAGTCTTAAATTTGGATTTGAATTATGAAATTACTAATTTGATTGCAATGAAGTATGTATTCTTTAAAACTTTATCTGTAACAATGCATCTATAGTCAGGCAATAATTATTGAAATTGACACAATGTCTCCATCTCATTTGAAAATATTGAATTGAAAACACTTCCATTCCACAGGAGTAAGGAAAACATCTGATATCATATACATTTTATTCCTATATGTGTAGCATAATGTTTGACATTGTACAGGCATACCTCATGTTATTTTGCTTCACTTTATTGCATTTTGCAGGTATTGTATTCTTTACAAATTAAAGGTTTGTGGCAAAACCTGTGTAGAGCAAGTCAATTGGCACCTTTCTTCCAACAGCATTTGCTCACTCTGGGTCTCTGTGTCATGTTTTGATAATTTTTGTACTATTTCAAACTTTTTCATTATTATTATATCTGTTATGGTGATCTGTGATCAGTGATCTTTGATGTTGTTATTGTAACTGTTTTGGGGCATGACGAACAGCATTCACAGATGATGGCAAACTTGATAAATGTGTGTGTTCTGACTGCTCCATCAACTGGCCTTTCCCCCAAATCTCTCCGTCTCCTTGGGCTTCCCTATACCCTGAGACACAATAATATTGAAATTAAGCCAATTAATAACCCTACAAAATAGCTCTAAGTGTTCAAGTGAGAGAAAGTCACACATCTCTCACTTTAAATCAAAAGCTGGAAATGATGAAGCTTAGTGAGGAAGGCAGGTTGAAAGCTGGGATCAGCTGGAAGCTAAGTCTCTTGTGCCAAAAGGTTAACCAGGTTGTGAACGCAAAGGAAAAGTTCTTGAAGGAAATAAAAAGTGCTAATTCAGTGAACACACAAATGGTACGAAAGTGAAAGAGCCTTATTGTTGATATGGAGAAAGTTTTAGTGGTCTGGATAGAAGATCAAACCAGCCACAACATACGATTAAGCCAAAACCTAATACAGAGCAAGGCTCTAACTCTCTTCAATTCTATGAAGGCAAGAGAGGTGAGGAACCTGCAGAAGAAAAGTTTGAAGTAAACAGAGGTTGCTTCATGAGGTGTGAGGAAAAAGAAGCCGTCTTTATGACATAAAAGTGCAAAGTGTAGCAGCAAGTGGTGATATAGATGCTGAAAGAAGTTATCCAGAAGATCTAGCTAAGAAGATTAATGAAGATGACTACACTAAATAACATATTTTCATGTAGACAAAACAGCTTTCTATTAGAAGAAGATGTCATCTAGGAATTTCATAGCTAGAGAGAAGTAAATGCCTGTCTTCAAAGCTTCATAGGACAGGCTGACTCTTCTATTAGGGACTAATGAAGCTGGTGACTTCAAGTTGAAGCCAATGCTTATTTACCATTTCAAACATTTGAGGGGTGGGAATGTAAATTGATACAGCCACTATGGAGAACAGTATGGAGGTTCCTTAAAAAACTAAAAATAGAACTACCATATGACCCAGCAATCCCACTACTGGGCATATACCCTGAGAAAACCATAATTCAAAAAGAGTCATGTACCAAAATGTTCATTGCAGCTCTATTTACAATAGCCAGGACATGGAAGCAACCTAGGTGTCCATCATCGGATGAATGGATAAAGAAGATGTGGCACATATATACAATGGAATATTACTCAGCCATAAAAAGAAACGAAATGGAGTTATTTGTAGTGAGGTGGATGGGCCTAGAGTCTGTCATACAGAGTGAAGTAAGTCAGAAAGAGAAAAACAAATACAGTATGCTAACACATATATATGGAATCTAAGGAAAAAAAAAAAAAAGTCATGAAGAACCTAGTGGCAAAACGGGAATAAAGACACAGACCTACTAGAGAATGGACTTGAGGATATGGGGAGGGGGAAGGGTAAGATGTGACAAAGTGAGAGAGTGGCATGGACATATGTACATTACCAAACGTAAAATAGCTTGTGGGAAGCAACCGCATAGCACAGGGAGATCAGCTCGGTGCTTTGTGACCACCTAGAGGGGTGGGATAGGGAGGGTGGGAGGGAGGGAGATGCAAGAGGGAAGAGATATGGGAACATATGTATATGTATAACTGATTCACTTTGTTATAAAGCAGAAACTAACACACCATTGTAAAGCAATTATACTCCAATAAAGATGTTAAAAAAAAAAAAAAAGAATTATGTGAAATCTACTCTGTCTGTGCTCTATAAATAGAACAACAAACTCTGAATGACAGCACATCTCTTTACAACATGATTTACTGAATATTTTATGCCCACTGTTGAGACCCAAAATTCAGAAATTTAAAAAAAAAAAAAAAAAAACACCTTTCAAAATCTGACTGCTCATTGACAATGCAGCTGGTTACCCAAGAGTTCTGATGGAGATGTACAATAAGATTATTGCTGTTTTCATTCCTGATAGCACAACAGCCATTCTGCAGCCCATAGATCAAGGAGTAATTTCAACTTTCAAGTGTTTTATTTAAGAAATACATTTTGTATGTATGACTGAATTGCTGCAATCTCAGGATAAATCTTCAGCAGATGAGGAGTTGCTTCTTATGAATGAGCAAAGAAAGTGGTTTCTTGAAATGGAATGTATTCCTGTTGAAGATGCTGTGAAGACTGTTGAAAAGATAGCAAACAACATAAACTTAGTTAATAAAGCAGAGGCAGGGTTAGAGCGGATTGACTCCAACTGTAGAAAGAAGTTCTACCGTGGGTAAAATGCTATCAAACAGCATTGCATGATCCAGAGAAATTATTTATGAAAGGAAGAGTCAATTGATTTGGCAAACTTCATTGGTGTCTTATTTTAAATGTCTACAGTGACCCCCAACTTTCAGCAACCACAACCCTGATCAGTCAGCAGTCACCAACATCAAGGCAAGACCCTCCACCAGCAAAATGATTATGACTCGGTGAAGGCTCAGATGATAGCTTTTTTTAGCAATAAAGTATTTTTAATTAAGGTATGTATGTTGGTTTTTTAGACATAATGCTATTGCACATTGCTACACTACATTATAGTGTAAACATAAATTTTATGTGCGTTGGGAAACCAAAAAAAAAAATTTTGTGACTTTTTTATTCCAATATTCACTCTATTGTGGTGGTCTGGAACCAAACTCACAACACCTCTGAGGTGTGCCTTTCTAAACCAATATTCATTGAACAACAACAACCAAAAAAGATAGAATATAAGGTCCTAAAAAAACTATCATCAATCAAATAAAATATTTTACATCTAGTGAAAAAGTAAACTGCAATGAATAAAATGTCAATATATGTACAGAAAAATCATACAAAGATTTTACAGATTTAGTCCCATTCCTGTTTAGTCTAATTCCTGAAAATTATAAGACTTTTCAGTTTATATATTCCAATAAAATATTATATTTATTTTAGTTTTTTGTACACACTACATGGTAGGTAAAAAAAGCACCAGCGACGTTTTAAACTTATAGTAAATTAAGAAACAGTGAACAGATATGTAACAAAAGTTTTTTGCCACCATACTGAAAAAAGAAAATTTAAAATTCTCATAATTACCATAAGGTTTTGGCTATGAAATGGGTGTGTCAATCAAGCCAAAGGAAAGAGGCCAACCAAAGAAACATAATTCAGCTGAAGAAAATATATGGAAACAAAATGATAAAAAAAAAAAAAAATTGTCTAAAAACTTTAATATGACTCATACTCCCAAGCAAATAGTAATAAAAATATTTCAATTATGAGCATGCTTCAATTATGACACATTTCAGCAGCTGTGTCAGGTATGTTTTTTTATGGTTTCCTGTGGATGAAAGGTCATCCTGAGGCCATATATTTCCCTTGCTGTTCTTCTCTCTCTCTGTCTCCCTGTTTCTCTCTTTTACACACACACACACTCTGAAACGTCACATAATAAACATTACTAATGTTCTGAAAATAAGTGGCTGAAGATAACCTTACTCCTTTTCCAAATAACGCAAATTCTAAATCACAAAATCTTATTTTGAGAGTTTTTTGGAAGTGTCATTGCATTGAATATTCAATCAAGTAATGCTAATGCATATTACAAGATAGAGAAAGCATGGGGCTTACAACCAAATTGAGAGAAAAAATATTATTTTGCTAGAAAACTAGATTATCTTTTTTTTTTTTTCCTCTTGGGTCTTGGAAGAGAGTAACTGCATTGAAACTGCTTTCTCTTTTCTTGTCTGAAGATAGATTGCTGAGCAGGTAGGATTATGAAAATGGTTATTCAGCTCAGCATTAAAAATTTCTAACTGGTATTTCTACATTTTTGTACAACTCTTTTATTAAGGCTTTTGGGAAATGACTATGCCTGAGAATTCCAATGTGTTGTACCTACGCATTTGAAAATAAATGACAAGATTTCCTTCCATGTTTCTTTAAAGTATATATTTTTTTAAATTTATCTCATTGAAGTCAGTCTGCTTATAAGAGTAGCTGTTCCTAGGATATGATAAATAAAAATCTGCTTTCTGTTAAATAAGTATCAACACATATTTCTAAAAGAAAAGCATATATTTTGTTAATCCTTTGAAAACATGGAATTGTGCCATTTATGCTCATGCTTTGAATAAAAGTTGCAATTATTTGCTTTTGTAAATATTTCTTAGAGATATTTTAATTATTCCCATTTTGTAAAAGTCGGCACTAAAATAGTGAGATTGCCATAAGAGAGATCAGGTTTTTAAACAACTGTTAATTATTATATAGTTTCAAAACCAAATGCTGAAAATATTTTGCTAAAATTTAGTGATATAATAAACCACAATCCCATTATTTTCCTATGCAATTCCTCTCACTATGTATGTGAACTCAATCAGGTAGTCCGTGTGGCCAGCCTTTTCTGTTCGAAGATAATATTTATTTTTACTAATACCCTGATGTGCTGCTGAGTCCTGAGGTGACACAATTTGAAGTAAAATAAATATATTTGCAATACATTCAATATTTGGTTTGTTTTATCAGAGTTTTTTAAAAACAATGCACCCTTGAATAGTGGTTTTTATATTCTTATTGTTAGGAATATTTATTTATTCTTTTCCTATGATTCCACTATATTTCATTTCATATTTATATTAAAATACTTTATAGTTAATTCCAGATAATCTGGGGGAAGAGATTTAGCTAATTTTAGGGTGAAGTGTTTTTAAATCTCTGTGAATTTTAAAGTATAGTTTGGATCTAAAGCTCCCCCACCCCCAAATTAAGCTGTGTTTGATGGCTTCAGATATATATAGGCTTACTTGATGAAAAAAAAAGGAATCAAGAAATGGGTGGGAAGAAACAGGATCAGTGTGTTCCCCTCCTCTGGTGCCTAAAGACTGACCACCTGTTGTAGAGTTCCTGGGTTTCAAATTCCTAAGCTTTTTTGCAGAGTTGAGTAGCAGAGCTTTCTTAAACAAACAGCTAATTATCAAATCAATCAAACTGGCCAATGACAAAGATTCGTCATTTTGTCTTCACAATGTTTTTGAGTTTCTCATGGTCACCAACCTTCTCAAGAACTTCCATGATTCATCAATATTTAGTGGTAATGTGCCATTTATTTGACTCCTATAAAAGGCTTCAAATTTTACGTGAACAAGGAAAATTGTTTCTTCTTGGTATCTCCGGAACATATCACAAAACTGTTGAATGTAGCAGGAAACAATAAACATATATTAAACACATAAATAACTGACTGATTCACTGAATGGATCAATGAATTTGCTATCTTACAGAAGTAGCTTGACTGAATAATGGAGATGTTACATTTATATAAACAATTTGCAATTCAGTATTTCAGAGGGATCAATATTAATAATCAATGAGCAAAGGTAGACTACATAGTAATTTCCCCTATTACTATTAGGTAAAATGATATTTTCTCTAATCATGGTTGTCTGATCTCCCTGTGGTTTCCAAAACTCTATTGGCTCTGGATTCTGGTTATGAGATGACTTCTGCAATGGTAACTTGGCTTCATAACAGTGATAAAACATGAACTTAAGGTTTGATGGAGATAAAGGGCACTAGCCAAAACAAAAACCAAACAAACATAAAGCTCAGCATATCTTTACTCTCATTGGAAAGCAAGCATAGCATTATTTAATACATTTTCTTAGAATTCTTTCTAAAAGCTGCTTCTCTAGTTTTTCTGGATTCTTTGAAATTAACTTCCTTTTTCTTTCCTCTTCTTTACCATATGATAATAGTTATTTTGTGAGTGTGAACACAAGTTTAAGTGAGATTGTTCAAGCAAACTAAACTTTTACAATTCGCATCAACTAATTTTTGTGCTTTCCAAAAATTATTTTTCAAGCATATAATGATCTGGATAGAAAACAAAAATGACATGTATCTTCATTTTGCTTGAATGAAGCTATACATGTTCTTCCAAACAATTACAATTTTCTCCAAACTACTATTTAGATCTGTATCATTCATATACTAGAACCCTTCTCTGTATATTATTCCAGTTTTGCCTTAATAAAGTGATCAGCAACTAGAAGTTTTGTGCTTTTTATTAAGCCTGGGTTGCATGTGATGCTAAAATATCACTATGCAAAGAATACCTACCACTTAGACTTGCTTCCATTTTCCCTCTATAGGGTATACCCTTTTATGGGCTCGAGTTCTTTTCATTGGTGTATGCCTTCATAATAGGTACTACTGCCATACAAATTCAATGAACAGCACAACTGCCTGCATTTTGTCACTCGTGTGTCAGAAAATATGGCAGAAACAGCTAGTTGACCACCAAAATTCATGATCTCTTGCATATTAAAGAATTGCTATTGTGCACTAAATAGCAACATCAATGTATATGAAAGTATAAAATACTGGTAAATGCAGATATATAGACAAACAAATAAGTCTGTAATGCTACAAAGGTAATATGTAAGTCACATGTGATTTTAGTATAAAAGTTAAAGACAAAACTATTAAAAACAATTAAGTACAAAATTTGTTAGTATTATAGATACACAATTAAAACATGTAAATTGTCATATCACATAAACTGTGATGGAGGAATAAATGAGTGTAGTGTTTTATATATGATTGAAATTAAGTTGTTATCAGTTTAAAATAGATTGTTATAAGACATTTTATGAAGGCCTCACTGTAACGCAAAGGAAATACCTATAGAAGATACACAAAGATGGAATCAAAACATATCACTACAAAAAGTAAAAGAAATACAAAAGGGTGACCAATACATCTAGAGTGGTTGCTACTTATTGTTTAATATATCAATTCAGCATAATGTCAGTGTGAAATCTTTTTATTGAAATACAGTTGATGTACATTATTATGTTAGTTTTAGGTATACTACACAGTGATTTGACATTTACATATTTTATGAAAAGATCAACATGATAAGTGCAGTAACTATCTCTCACCATACAAAGTGATTACAATATTACTGACGATATTCCTTATGCTGTAGATTACATCCCCATGGTTTATTTACTATATAATTGAAAGTTTGTACCTCTTAATCTCCTTCACTTATTTCACCAAATCCCCCACCACCATCCCCTCTGGCAACCACTGGTTTGCTCTTTGTATCAATGAGTCTAATTGCATTTTGTTGTTTGGGTTTTTAGAGTCCATGAGTCAGTGAGATGATATGGTATTTGTCTTGCTGTCTGCCTTAGCAAGATCCATCCATGGATCTAGATCCATCCATGTTGTCACAATGGCAAGATTTCTATTTCTTTTTATTGCTAATGAAGCCGAATCTGGCCTCTGTACACTAACACCGAATTAAATCTCAGAGACAGAGTTTTGAGTGAAGTAGAAAAGAACAGTTTTATTGCTTTGCCAGGTAAAGTGGGCCACAGTGGGCTAAAGCCCTCCAAACTGCGTGTCCCAACCTGGAGGGGGTAGTGAGAAATTTTATAGTAATTGTTCAAAGAGGCTTGATCAGCTCTTGGACATTCTTCTGATTGGTAAGTGGGAGTCAGCATCATCAACATTTTGATTCCAACTGGTCTTGGATCTACATACTTGTGTGCAGCATACAGTTAACTTCTCCCACCTGGTGGGGGTTTTAGAATCTGCAAAACAGCTCAAAGATATTGTTATGTGTATCCCTTGATGGGGAACCAGGACCTTGCCCCAAGGCTGCACTATTGTTTCTCTTGACTGTTCCTCCCTTATCTCGCATCCCCTCCCTTCCTTAATTAACAACTGCTTGAACCTGCCCATTGGAACTCAGGGAATGTCATGGAAGCTGAATGAAGCCCATTTCCTGTAATCAAAGAAATGGGGGACACAGGAAGGCTTTTGTGCCCAGAAGCCCCACAGGATCGTGCTTGGTATCACTAAGTATATTCTATTGTATATAAATATCACATATTTTTAATCTGTTCAACTACTGATAGACATCTAGGTTGTTTCCATATCTTGGCAATTGTAAACAATGCTGCAATGAAAATAATGCTACATATATCTTTTTGAATATGTTTTTTTTTTTTTTTTTCCTTTGGGTAAATAACCAGATGTAAAAATGCTAGTTCAGGGACTTCCCTGGCTGTCCAATGGTTAAGACTCTGTGCTTCCACTGCAGGTGGCACGGGTTCAATCCCTGGTCAGGGAACTAGGGTCCTGAATGTCTCATGGTGCAGCCAAAAAACAAATGCTGATTCACACAAAAGTTCTATTTTTAATTTTTTTGGAACCTTCATAATGTTTTCCATAGTGACTGAACCAACTTAAAATCTCAACAACAGTGCATGAGAGCTTCTTTTTTACCACATCCTAGCCAACACTTGTAATTTGTTGTCTTTTTGATAATAGCCATTCTGAAAGGCATGAGGTAATATCTCACTGTGGTTTTGATTTGCATTTCCCAGATAATTAGATATTGACCATCTTTTCATGTGTCTGTGGGCCACTTGTTTGTCTTCTTTGGAAAAATGTCTATTCAGGTCCTCTTCCCATTTTTTAATCAGGTTGTTTGTTGGTGCTGAATTGTGTGAGTTATTTGTATATTTTGGATATTAACACCTTGTCAGATATATCATTTGCTAAAATCTTTTCCCATTCGTTATACTGCCTTTTTGTTTTGTTGATGGTTTCCTTTGCTGCAAAGAAACTTTTAGTTTCAAGTAGTCATGTTTGTTTATTTTTGCTTTTGTTGCCCTTGCCTGACTTGACAGATCCAAAATAACACTGATAAGACTGATGGTAAAGAGTGTACTGCCCATATTTTCTTCTAGAAGTTTTACGGTTTCAGGTCTTACATTTAAGTTTGTAATCTGTTATGAGTTTATTTTCCTGTATGGTGTGAGAAAGTAGTATAATTATTTTGCATATAGTTGTCCATTTTTCCCAATACCATTTATGGAAGAGGCAGTCTTTTCCCATCTATCTATATCTATCTATCTATCTATCTATCTATAGCCCTACTTCTATGTATTTCCAAAACATATTTCACCAAATGTCCTTAGCCCAATTGATGGAAAATCCATCCTTACGGTTGCTTAGGCTAAACACCTTAAAGTTGTTCTTGATTCTTCTCTTTCTTTCAAATTCCACATGTCATCATAATATCTAAAATGTGACCATTTCTGATCACCTTCACTTGCTTTGTTCATGGCATAACTCAGGGGCCCAGAGTAGTACTCCTTGAAAAATAATTTGTGAATAAATGGATTAATAAATGAACAAATGGTTAAAAGAATTTGGAGAGGTATTAGTAAAGCAATGGAAACAGAGATTTTCATGGCTTCTTTGGATAAAAGTGAACGGCCAAAATGAATGTTGGGCAAGATTCATTTGGGGAGACAGGCAAAGGGGAAATGGTAGGTAAGTTTAAATGGAAAAAGAAAGTTAAGATCATTTTGCAAAACTTCTTACAGCAATGAGAATTTTGGATTTCAGCCTAGAAATTCTGTAAATTCCATTATTTGAAATTTGTGAGGAGGACTTTAAACCTCACTAAGAGTTAAGTCAAAAGAGGACCATCTGGGGCTTCCCTGGTGGCGCAGTGGTTGAGAGTCTGCCTGCTAATGCGGGGGACACGGGTTCGAGCCCTGGTCTGGGAGGATCCCACATGCCGCGGAGCGGCTAGGCCCGTGAGCCACAACTGCTGAGCCTGCGCGTCTGGAGCCTGTGCTCCACGACGGAAGAGGCCGCGACAGTGAGAGGCCCGCGCGCCGTGATGGGGAGTGGCCCCCACTTGCCGCAACTGGAGAGAGCCCTCGCGCAGAGACGAAGACCCAACACCGCCAAAAATAAATAAATAAATAAATAAAATTAAAAAAAAAAAGATGAACAATGATGTTCCCAAATATTAAAAAAAAAAAAAAAAAAAAAGAGGACCATCTAACTAGAAAGCTGAAACTACTATGAAATAAATTTCCTCATTAAACCTTAAATTTTTGCAAACTTGAAAAACATTGCTCATTAAAATGTTTAAAATATCAGCTGGTTCTTAAATTATATTAATTAGAATAAATGCCAAACACTTTTATTTTGCCTTAGAGTCATCCTAATTTAAAAAGTCCAATGTTCACTTGAAAGAAAGTTTCTTAAGGCTTGTCCAAGGGATGTCAGTAAAAAATACAAAGAGATGTCAGAAAATACTACAGTATTTTGAGTATCAATGTCTGATAAAGTTCAATGAACCCACTGGGATCACACACACACACACACACACACACACACACACACACACAGGATATACTTTTAAAAATCGTTGTGATTCCCTTGTCAAAATATCAAATACACAAATTAAGATCTTATTTCTATTCTATGGGTACAACTTTCTTAAATCATTTCTTCAGTCACTTATTAAAGAAACAGATTCTGTAGAACACTGAAGTCTAAAAATATGTGTTGAGTACTATGGAGAATACAAATAAGTATGGAGCTTCTTGACTATATATGATATGAGGATGGAGAGACTGTCAATTTGTTCTCTATTATCTCCCTGAATGAGGTAGGCACTTGTATATGCTATTATTGTGATGAGGACATCAAGGCTCAGAAGGTTCAAGTAACTTTTCTAAGTTAAGTATTAAAACAAACACTGGAACAAAGGCAATCTGATTCCTTTTAATCTTATGCTTACTTAAGTGTTTTTGCTTGTGTGTGTTTTCCCAATGTGTATGTACATGTGTATAAACATAAATGTTGTAGTGATTATCTTCTTTCTGTGTTTTCATTCTTCTGCTCTTACTGGTAAATTATTTGTTCCACAAACACGTAAGTATATGTATAAAAATATATATATATATATAATTGTACTTTTGTGGATTCCATTTTCTAAGTGGAAACTCAGGCACTGAGCTCCCTTTCCTCAGTCGCAATTCACATTTAAGAAATATCATCCTGTGTCCATTATCAATGAAATATATGACCAAGCATCAGTTTCTATCCTTCCAACATTGAAGCCATGTAATCTGATAGAAAATACCCTTAGGTTATGGAATGTGATATATAATGGCAGTTAATATTAAATCATAAAGGTTGGTTTTAAATCAACAGACTGGAATATTTGGAATGAAGTTATATATGCAAGATATATTACAACTATCTGGGAAGTCTCATTAGAGCTAAGTTTAGAAGTAAAAACTAAACAAAATTGATGGACTGATGATGAATCAAGGAAGCTAACGTAGAATTTAGAGACAGAATGACTGGGTTTAGGAATTTGTAAACTCATATTTTTAAATAAGCAGCCAAGATGGTGTGATATAACCAGTTCTTAGGAGAGAACAGCTGAGAGAAATGAGTTCATGGTACACTGTGCTGAGATGAGGACTTAGGATACCAAAACCTTATGTTTGAGGGATAAAAGCAGTATGTTCTTCCTAATCAAGCTGTATCAAGGAGTCCAGTTAAAAACATGTGTGTCCAAGGCTTAGAACAAGTAGCAATGAGGAACTGGAACGGGAATATTGAATTCATTGTCTCACATTTTTTGTGATATCCCAAACTTGAGAAGACATAGCTATCAGTAAGTAGTCCAGTTAACAGATATTTTTTAAATGTATAGAGAGAAGAACAAAGGTTGAGAATTTGTATTTGACAGGATTCTCCAGAGAAGCAGTATAGATAGATAGATAGATAGATAGATAGATAGATAGATAGATAGATAGATAGATAGATAGATAGATGATATAGATTTATTTTAAGAATTGGCTCAGAGGATTATGTAGGTTAGGTTGGTAAATCTAAAGTCTGCAGAGTGGACTGGCTGACTGGAGACCCAGGAAAGATTCATTACTGCTGTTGAGATGCAAAAGCCAGCAGGCTGAAGACCCAGTTAAGAGTTGCTGCAATTCAAGTCTGAAGGAAGTCTATCGGGGACGTCAGTCTTTTTTAATTCAGGACTTTAACTGATTAGGTGTGCCCCCCACATTGGAAGGGCAAATTACTTTACTCAAGTCCATCAGTTTAAAGGCTCATCTCATCCCAAAACACCCTTACAGAAACATTCAGAATAATGTTTGACTACCTATGTGGGCATCATGGCCCAACCAAGTTGACACATAAAATTAACCATCAAAGGAGTTAAAAGGCCTCAGTTATAATTCTTGCGCACAAATTATATGACAATTTACTTACATTGTGGAAATTTTTTTTTGCCTCTAAAATAAGGAAATCAATACTTTTTTGACAGTACTGTTGTAAAGGAAAATGATGATAATAAAGGGAAATGTCTTACCACAATATCTAGTAC
This sequence comes from Balaenoptera musculus, assembly GCF_009873245.2. Classification (NCBI taxonomy): domain Eukaryota; kingdom Metazoa; phylum Chordata; class Mammalia; order Artiodactyla; family Balaenopteridae; genus Balaenoptera; species Balaenoptera musculus. The sequence continues at coordinate 17,917,669 of NC_045797.1, forward strand.
ATGTTAGTATTCAATAAATACTAGACATCATTTGTTAATAACTTTACATGTTTGCCCTCTGCCTGATTGCACTTTTCTTAGACTTTTTCGTGGAATGAAGCCTAGATCTCAGCCTCTTATTAGTCTTTGAGCTATAGTGCTGCTCCTTCTACCTTTGTTGTTCAATGAAATGAATCTCCTAGGTTCAAACTATTGGATCCCTATTCCTAGTTTTCCACCCTGAAATTAGCATATTCCTGTCCCCCAATTTTGCATAAAGAGTTCCTGAACTAGTTAGATATTTCAACCTTTGACTATAACCTGGCTGATCCTAAATCTAACATTACTGATTAAAACAGATAAAACCCAAATTATTTAGATAAAAATAAATGATATTTCACTACGTAACTAATATGTGTTATTGCACGCCAGCAAGCAATGAGATACTTTAAATACTCTGGGTATCTAACACTATAGAGACAATTTATCCAGAAAAAAAAAAAAAAAGTTGTACTCTATACCAATGAGTTCAGAGCCACAATCATAGCACAACATGCATATTTGGAAGCAGTTAATAACATGTGTACCCAAACTCTGAGAAACGGCAACATTTGTGACCCACTTACAATAAAAATTAATAAAGTAACAGGTTTACAGCTTTCTGAATCTGAAAGCCCCAAAACCCTGGCTCCTTTTTTTCCTTCTCTTTAGTGTCTTCCTTGTAATATTGCCAATTTAGATATTCAATTGACCTTGTAAGCAAGTGAAGCTCACATCTATATTTGAAGTTCCAACCTCTCCTTTGACCAAAACGCTGCCAGTCTGCAGTGCATAATGAACATGGCCTTGCTGCTGTGACAGTACATTAGGGACAAAGTAAGACTAACTCAGTTTAATATCTTAACATAAATCAAAATCTCCTCTGGAAGTATTATTTTCTAATTAGCCTTGCTTAAACTTTGAATCATTTTTAACTCATCCTTATCTCTGGTTTCCATTGCTCCATTCCCATATGTATTTAATTGACTAAGATCTGTATGTCTGTTCTGACTCTTCAGTCTTTTCCCTTAATCTAATATCAATCTCCATTGTCTTTGTCAAGCACTTATTACTGTATTACATATTCCAATAAGCATAATTTATGACATTCATAATCTCAACTCTTAAAGCAATGTTACCCATATTACTCTGTTAATAACAAGGGGGTTTTCAAATAGATTAAACCCTTAGTCATACCCCGTATTCCGTTTTAATTCACCTGTGAACTCAAAAGTTGGATTTGGCCTTTGTTTTAGTAGGGAACCTAATCTGCTTTCTTTAAACTTCATGTGGGTCTTTGACACTTTTTTTGAATAGTGATCTTTAAATTATAGATTCGTTTAGACTGCTGTGAGCACAGAAGATGCCCTCAAATTACAATTCTATTTGTGCTGGTTGGCAAGTGCATTTATTAGCATTAATGTATCAATTATTTTTAATTAGTTCTTAGAACTTCTCTTTCACCAATAGTAAAGTCATTAGCTGCAATTTGCAAATGAAAATTATCACACTGTTTCCCATTCCCCACACAATAGTGTCTCTCATTATCTAACCCAGAAAACCACTTATTATTTCCCTTTATTTTAGTCCCTCTTTTCTCTGTATCTGTTAGCCCAACAACCTGTGGAAATCTTAACAATGTAGCAAAAGTTTCCTAATTGCTCCTTTCCTCCTTTTCACTGATACCACGGTGAATTTTGACCTCCTCTATTCTTTTTTCAAGTTTATTTCTGTGTAGCTCAAACAACAAAATTCATTTTTGAAGAAAAAATAAAAAACAAAACAAAAAACCCCTGCCTTTGGAACTCACAGCAGTTTTGTATTTGAACTGAGAGGAGAAACGCTTTCAACCTCCACCTTCCAGATCATTTCAGACCTTAAGTGATTATAGTCTTTCATTCGAGGCAATTCTTTGCATGCTTAGTTTAAAAGTGATCAAGTTTTGGATGTTATTTTAATATTTTAAATGCATTAACAAATCACTAATACATTTCTTTGCCAGAGCAGTTGATTCATATCTGGGGGTATCACAAATTTATTCTAGGAATAAACTAAATGTAGGACCAAAAGATTAAGTTGCTCTATATAAAAGGAACTCAGGTTAAACTGTCAAACAATAACCATATTAACAATTAGCTCACTGAACCTGTAATTCAAAATTAAAAATCAACACTTAAATCATTGAATTATGAACCAAGGTTAATACTTAAAAATTTTTTTTTTAAGCTCAGTTAAGAGTAGTTTAAGTGAAGCAACACAACATATAATTTACTTGAATAAGGTAGAATATCCAAATTCTCTGAATTGAAGTTTAACTTTATTTATATTTTTTATTATGGTACAAAGACATCACAAATTTGTATGTGGTATCAAATGTTATTTCAGTGGCTTTCAATCAATGCTCCTTTGGAGCAAATTTAGGCAGCAACTACAGGTTACACATGGAAAGTCTCAGACACACAGTTAATAGTCATAACCAGGACTATCCTGGTTACATGAAAATTAAAATGAAATTAATAAGCAAAATACTAAATACTTTACAATTTATGTTCCTTATTATTTATATTTTAAAGCACATTAGCATATATAATTCATTCAATTTAAAAATAATGTCAGGGGGCTTACATGTTAGCCATTATTTTGTACTGAATACACAATTCCTCAAACATTTTAAGTAATTTCATCAAGGTAAATAGATAATTAGTAGATAAGACAGAGTTAAAACCAAACTCCACTGATTCCTGTGCCATCACAATACTACTGTTACAATGAATTATCATTTCCAACAACTAAGAATCCATTGTTAATTCAATCAATACATATACTGAGTGACTTTTTTGTAAGGTGAATTTTAAATGAAGGCAAGGATACTGAGAAATATATGTCAGTGATCACACAGAGAAAATTGGAGCAGGTGCTCACTACCAGAAATGGTGATCATAATTAAAATGTATTGATTTCAATTAGAACAATGTGGAAAAGGGCAAGAATGGAGGATAAGGAAAAGGGAATAAGCATTTACATAGCACTTACTCCTGTTCCCCAAACATAGTCTGTGCTATGTGATTTGTATACCTTAATTTATCTCAGTTTCCACCAGACTGATATGGTAGCATGCTTGCCATTAAGTTTACAAATGAGAAATGGTCTGAGATCATTTAAAGGAGTTACCCAGGTTCACACAGAATGGGAAGAGCAATGCCAGACTTGCAATCAGTTCTGTTTTGCATCAAAGTCAGGCTCACTTGATGGTTAAGAACATGATAACAAAGAAATGGGTCAACTGGAGCAGTCATCTATTTAATATTTAAAAACTAGGAAACTTTCAGAAACAAAGATGGTAGGAAGAATAGAAAGGTTTTGTCTTTTATATCTAGAAAGAATTTAATACACTTTACTGTTGGTTCACAAACTGGTCCCCATACACGAAAGGCAAGGAGAGACCCAAGAAAGAGGCAGACCATTCCAGATTGGTGGCAGGTTTTATAAGCAGGGGAACTTACATGGGAGGTTTGTCTTGGGTAGCCACAGAGGAGTAGATCTCTGCACCTACCAGAATCTTAAAGTTTACATAGAGGTCTTAAGTGGGTGTATATAGAACCACTTATACCATCCAGGTGACCTCAACAAAACACTGCTCTCTCAATGCTGCATCCTTGAAAACAGCTCCAGCTGTGGGGACAGTGGACAGCACATATATTCCAAGGGGAGGGGATGAGGATTGCCTCTGATTGCCCAGGTCTAACTCTTGGGCCAACTGGTGGCCAGGTCCTCTCTATGATCTTCTCCAACAATTACTAGGAATAGATTCATAAACTCTAGAAATACTTCTTTTTCTGAGGTTCACACTCATTCATTTAATCTTTTCTTCATCCTTTCCTTCTTTGTTCAACAATTATGTAATTATGCCTACTTAAACATCAGACAAAAAAAAACTACATTTGAGCATTGGGTGAGTCCCTCCATATATAAGGCAATGTGCCAGGTACCTTAAAAACACAGCTTATTATCTCTGAGTCTCAGACAGTTGTCAGGATAAAGAAATATAAATCTAGTCAGAAAAATTCTCTCTCTCCTCTGTGATGGAAGAAAAAAATCAGGTGATCATCTTCTCCCATGGAATTCTTTGTGTTTTGGAGAGTATGGTACTATAACACATGAGGGATCCAGTGTTAGTCACAGCTACCAGAACACTAAAAACACCCAAATCCTAGTCAGCTTTAGAGAGCCAAGGAATAGACTTCATTCCTGCTATCATGGCCACTTTGTCTTCAGCTAATTCAACCATCCATCTTACATGTGGTTCATGTATACACTCATGTTCTGCATCATACTGAGAGGTTCATTTATATATTTATTCCTCAAATTTCCTTATATTCTCCATTTTTTGCTCCAATTCCTTGATCATTTAGACAGAGTAGTTGACACTGCCCTTGTGTCAGAGTAAATCCACATTACAGAATGTCTCTTTTACCAGGCAAAATGAGCATTGGACAAATTTTCTTTCTCCATTGCCTGTAAGTAAATTTCAATCCTGAAATTTGCTTACGGGCAGTGGAGAAAGAAAATTTGATGCCACTTTATTCACCCTGATGCTGATGTCAGTACATTATGTAATGCCATCTCTAAACCAGGCTCATTTTGTTTCTTCTACCTCCATCAACTGGTAATAGAAAATTCCCTATGAAGCCGCTAGCATTTTAAGTTTTAAGAACTTATAAAAACCTTTTCTTAAGAATCACAATGCTTATATCTCCAGTTTATATAACAAAACCTTAGTCAATGTACCAAATTTATGGATATTTTGTGAAGTGAGGCAGGAATACTGATGTAATAATCCATCCAGTTTTGTTATCTTGTGATTCATTCCTCTAGTAATCTCCTTTTAATAGGCCATTATTTCGTCTAGATTTGCATTAATAGAACCTCACCTGCTTGAGTGAGCATGGACTCTTGTAGACACACACTTTCCATTAAAACTGAGCTAAAATATGTACTCTCTCCTCCTTCAAAAAACACCCTAAAATTCACTCCATGTACACAATCCCAGATTTTAGTGAATTGCTATAGTTCTTTTCAGAAATACTTTTCTCTTTGGGATATATTCTGCATTTGACAGTTTGGGACAAATTAGGATGCACCAATTATAGATATAATAGTAAAAATCATAGGGAAATGAGGGGTATCTTTAGGTACCAACTACTATGGCATTCAGGTGAAGGGACTACAGCATCTTCAACAGAAAATGATCAGAGAAGGGAGAGTCAACTTTTTTATAAGAGAGAAGAGAGTGGCAGAAGAGGATATTCAGGCATTAGGACCTCCAGATCCTTCCGGATAAAACAATTTCAACATTTCAGATAATATATTTTCCTTCTTTACTTGTATTAATATCTCTTTACACAAATACTGAGAATACCGAAAAAGCTGAGAATACAGCTCTTAATGCAATTTAACAACCTGAGAAATTTTAAGTTTGATTTCTGGTCATTTCAATTGTCTGTTGTAAAAAAATAGATGTTATTTCAATATAGTCACAAAAAAAGTCCTTGAGTTTCAGTGACTTGAGGAGAGAACTCAAATATTTGAGCTGGGCTGTTTGTTTACTTTGAATTATCCCACTTAACCATTCATGACTACACTACTGTGTGGCCTTCGAACTCCTGCTCTTCACAATAATCTGTGGCAGAAGTTGTGTAGTAGTCAAGAGCAACTTCTGCCACAGAAAAACTTAATTAATTTTTTCCCTTTATGTGCCATGGACTGTGAAACTCCATGCCAGATTAGAACATAATTTTCTATCCTATTATAAATTTACTTCTTTGATGCTCTATTGAATAGATCCAATCCTCTAGTTTGCTGTTCTTTATCAATTAGAACTCTTTAGCTGCAGTCAAGATGGTCTGACTCTAATTACATAATCATAAGGGCAATTATTTGAAGTAAAAACTAGAAATCAGACATGGAAATTGGTAGTTATCAATGCAATTCAGATGTGCCTGGATCTGATACAGTTGTATTACAAGAAGAGCATCATGGGGATTTAGCTGCAAGAACTGAGTGAACTCCAAAAGTTAGGTGTCTTTATTCATTTCCTTATGATTCATTTTTCAGGAAAAGAAGATTCGGTTGTCTAACTTGGGTTTCACATTTACTCTTTGTCTAGGGTAGGAGTTAACTTCATTATAAAGAATTCTGTGGAGGAAAAGTTAAAACATCAAAAGACTATCAGGATGATTTTAAAAAGTGGAAATATATGCTGTATGTGTGGGTTACATTAGGTTTAAATATTTGTGTTTTGGAAATCCATTTCCCTGCTCAGCATTATACAGGTCTACAAAACCTAAATAGGGTTCAAATGGCTTCACTTATCTGACACAGGTAGAGCCTCCATACTCACCTGTCTCTGTTGTAAGATGCTTATATGTTACAGGTTTTATGATCTTCATCATAAAATTATACAGGCTCAGAGGACATAATCCGTGTTGCATTCATGTCTTTTACCTCCACAGTGCTTCACCTGTGGTAGAGGCCTTATGAATATTAGTTGAATTGAAACATATACATAATAGTTTAAGCTAGTGACTGTGTATGGTTTCTTATTTGGAATCTTTTTTTTTTCCCACAATGTAGGAAATGTAGTTGTTAGATTACTTGAAGTATGTTATTCAGGTAACAATATAATAATTGACAACATTCAGGACCTTTAAAAATCAAATTAGAAAAACATGACATTATTTTGAGAAGCATGGATCAAAACTCATTTCTATGACTATCACTTGATGATGCTTTCTCATTTATGTCATTATTTATGGTCCCACATTTATTTTTCATTAACTCCTATGTTCAACAAAGCCTCCATTACATGCAAGCAAATAACATTTCTACATACTAACTCTGAAATCAGGGATTTCAATAGTTTTCTGAAAACAATAACTTTTCCATAACCATAAAGTGTATCCCCTTTATGAGACCTCAGGTGATAGGTGGTGATAGCTTGGACTTCTGAAATACAATTCCCCCCTCTGTGAAGAGAGGAGAAACAAAATTTTTTTTCTTTAGAAGAGACAAGTCCAGAGTGAGTTGTATTTTGATTATTTGTGTTAGTTATAATAACTTTTGTATTTGTCAAGAGTTACAATTGGAATGTTTTGAAGTTTGCACCCTGACTGTAATTGGAAAATAAATTTCAAGTCTTTTTGTTTGCCTGGAGATGAGCCTCACATTTTCAAAAGCACAAAAGATCTAGGTTCAAGGATTAACTGTGAGAGTGTGTGTAGGAATTGAAGCCTCTTACTATCTGTGGACCCTACAAAGGCAAATCCTATGCCTAGATACTGATACTCTAAATTTTGTTAAGAATTTCCCTGTAGGGCTTCCAAGAAGTAAAGACCCCCTCCAGAGTAAGAAATATACAACTCTGGGCTAGTTTGCAGTCAGATTAGGATGCATTTTCTTGTTTATTCTCCCATGTTGCATGGGATCTCCTGAGGTACATAGCAAGAAGACTGTGATGGTTTTATTGTCCCAATTGACCCTGGCTCATTCCATTATCTCAAAAGAACCTGTTTCTCTTTCATCATCACCCACCACTTGTGCTACACTGTCCTGGTTTGCATTGGTAAACAAGCAGAGATTATTTCAACTACAGGACCCTTTCCCTTGCTGTTTCCTCTGTTTGGGATGTTCATTTAAAGACTTACATAGGTTTGGTTTCCTCTCATAAATGTGGCACAACCTCCATGCCATGTCCCCAGAGAGGCCCTCCCTGACCACATTTTCTAATTTTGGCTTTCTAGGCAATATCCCATTACCTTAGGATATTATATTTGTTTATTATATATATTTGTTAATTTGATGCCCAGGCAAGAATGGAAGCTTCTTTAACCATGACCTTGCCTGTCCTCAGAATGTACAGTATTACTTTTCGCATGGTGGTATTAATAAAAGTTAACTCATAGCAATCCTTATTATTTTCTAGACTCTGTTCTTATCACATAACTCATTTGATACTCAAAACAACACCTTAAGTTATTTAACTCACTTTCCTCTTTCTAGAGATGAGGAAACTGAGGCACAGGGAAGTTATGTCAGTTTTCTACACACATGCCTATCAATTTCATCAAGGCATTTAGGACCCAGAGGCTGCGGTCTCAAATGCTAACTACTTTTCTTGAGTTGACACTCAAAAATGTTTATTGATGCATGAATGAACACAGAATTCATGAAAGGCTAAGAATAAACATGATTTGCAGCTATTTTCTAAATGTATGATAAAGCATAAATGTATACCATACAGAGAATATATAATTCTAACTCAACTCAGAACTATATTATTACAGATGTTTTCTTATCTGGCATGGTTCAATTTAGAGTTGTTTCGTTGAAATTTTTCAGTTATAGTTCAGAATCATTAAATATTAATGCAAATTTATCTTAAATATTAACTTAAACACCAATGCATGCAGTCTGTGCTGGAAAACCCAGGAGGGACGTGGTGGCTGATTGAGGCAGGCAGCGGCAATTTCATGTGTTCCCTGCACCTGTTGAAAATATTGCAGGTGCTGGCTGAGAGGCAAGACTTAAATACTTCAATTTAATGTTTATTAATATAGAATATTTAATTATTTATCTAAAAATGCTATTTTTTACATGCAGTGCATGTGGAAAATCAGCAAAGAAAGTGCAAATGGGTAATGCATGTGGTTATTTGCAGAAATTGTGAGTGCCTTCCTAACATTGACTATGATAAAGATTCCTGCAGGGAGGAGTCTAGTAGAAGAGTAGAATAGGTCCCCCTTAGAAAATCAGAGGTGACTGTGGAAGTGGAGCTCCTCCTCCTGGACTTGGAAATAAACACTTTCATTAAAAAGATGTTGTGGTGGGAAAGCAATGACTACAAAAACAGCATGAAACACTCAAGTGAAGATAAGCAGTGTGGGATCAAAGGTTATAAAAGTAAAACCCACAAGAGTGATACTAAACAGCAGACATGGATTAAGAAACTTAATTAATAAAAGGACCCAGTGTCAGCCACAGAGTGAGATAATTTTAGGACAAATTAGTGGTTTGACAATGTTCCAAGGGAAAAGGCAAAATTTCAGAAATGGAGAAAGAACAGTTTAATAGTTTATAAGGAATCTATTCGGGAACAGGTGTGGAATATCTTTTCTGAAACTCCCAGGAATAGATCTCTTTGTACCTTCATTTATGTGAATGCACTTGCAGAGGAGATTTCCTTATCATGCAGAGAAAGGAACCAGTCAATAAGGGGCAAGATAAACAGTCACTCAACAAAGTGGCAAACCTGCATGGAGAAATCTCTGCCAAGTCTTGGTCCTCTATTGCAAATGAAACCATGAAAGACCAAGCAGGGATGTAGAATAAAAAAAGATAAATAAAATATAATCAATAAAAAGGAAAGGAAGGGAAAGTGGCAGAAGAACAGAAAAGAAAGAACTAAAATTTGAAACCCATGAAGAATATTAAGTCAGTAGCCTAAAAAGCAGCAAAAGAGGCAGAAGGTGATGAAACCTCAAGGCCAACGGCTTAGAAAGGAAGAAAAACAAGAGAAGGAACCAGGGCAAATGTGCCTTGGATGGAGATGGGGGTTCTGAGGAAGAAACCCTTGGCAAAGAGACAAAAACAGGTGAGGAAAGGAAATGGGTTTTGGAATTTGAAGTATGTTCCAGGAAGAAAAAGATGAAGTTCCCATTCTGAAGTTGGAGAAATGAAAGATCAAGACCAGGCTGTGAAAGATAAATTCAACTGAAAGGGAACTATAGAAGCAGTTCTGAGGCAGGCCCAGATAATGAAATAGCAATTGAAAAACTAAGGGAAAATGTTGGTAAATGAACATCACAGATCCAAAGAGGAACTTTTGATCATCTTTAACAAGAAAATCAGCAAAAACCCAACTTTAAATTATGAAAGGACAAAATCAAGCTGTTGAAATGAATATTTTTTGTATTTCAAAAATAAATCCATTCTACTGTTGATGTCTTTCTTTTACTCTCATTTATAAAACATGTAATAAATTATAACAATAATACTTTTCTTTCCAATGCTGTATCTTTAAAGTAAGAAAAATATTTGTGGTAGCATTTTTATGAAAAAATTAAATATATTATTTTCCAAACACACACATATTCAGGCACAAAAATACATTCATTAGCCTGTTTTTTGCAGCCTCAGCGTTTTTGGTTTGAGTACCTTCCCATTAATTTGAAATCTCCGTCATCTTTCTTGGGTAAATCACATCCAAAAATGAATTCTAGACAATTTCAGAGTCAAGTTTTTTAAAAGAGAGAGCGAAATAAAAACTGTTTGCAAAGTCATCTTAGTGCAAAATGCTTCTGTTATTTTTTTGTATAATATCTCCAGTCTTTTTCAGCTTTCGTGCCCTCACTTAATTAGCAAATTTTTAGTGACTTGCCTGGTTGTACTTGAAAGCATTCAACTAATTTTTATGGAAACAACTCTTTTCTGACAATAATAATTGGATTTATGCAATATTTAATTAAATTATGTAAATATAATAACTGATATAGCTGGAATGAATAGGCTTGGAAACAACAAAATCAATCTTAATGAACATAATATTCAGCTTGTGGGAGCAAATATTCATAAGCTTTTTAGAGAGTAATCTACCAACTGCATGTGTTTATCAAACTTTGGGCTAAGTTAAATTCTTGAGCTGAATAGTAGAACGTAGATTAATCCTGGAAAAAGTTAAGCAGGCTTTATTTAAAATAAATTCCTCAGTCATAAGGGTTAGTCACAGGTATCTGACCACTGTTGATTATGTTGTTCAAAACTGTATGTAGCTCACATGTGAAGTACCTCCCCCTGCACTGGCCTCTGAAGGGTAGCAGAATATGCCACCCCAAAATATGCCACTTTGACATAAGGTTTATTTTGAGCTAAAATCACTTTAAAAACAGCAGACACAGGAAGAGCATTTGAATCTTCCCTGTCTTCCTGAAGATAGGAGGTAAAAACTTCCTTATGAAAGATGTCCTCCCTGTACCAGAAAAAAAGAAACATTCTTCGATAAGAGTCATAGCCAAGAGAATTCTGCACAAACAGCCGTTGGTAAAATCATTCTTATCTTCCTTTAGCTTCCTCACATAGTTTAGCAACTTTTTCACATCTACCTTTCTTTGTTAAACCTGGTATAAATATGTTTAGGTTTTGTTACTTCTTTGGGTCTTCTTTTCCTTATGAGGGCTCCTGTGTCACATAACACTTATATAAATCTGTATCCTTTTCCCCTGTTTATCTGCCTTATGTCAGTTTAATCCTCAGGTCCAGCCAAAAAGCTCTAAGAGGATAGAAGTAAAAATCTGCCACCTCTACACCTCTTAGTTTTATCATGCCAAGTTTAAGAGCACGATATTTTAGAATTAAAAAAAAATATTGAATTCAAGTCTCAAATTTGCCACTTATTAGCTGTATTATGTTTTAGTAAATTTCTTAACCTCTCCACATCTCAGATTCCTCAACGATAAAATGGAAATTATATATATATATATATACATATATACATCAGCTTGTTGCTAAAGTAAAATCAATATAGAATGAGTTGAATGTAATACCAGGTAAAAAGTACAGATTAAAGATATGGTAGCTGTAACTATATTCCCAGTCTTCTATAATACCTATAGTCTATAATACCTTCTTTTTTCAGAGTTATCCTTGTTTCTATATTTTCTACGTACCCTTCAGGCTTGGAAAGGTCTAAGATATATAATTTTCCTCCTCATACTTTCTCTTGGAAGTGTCTTTCTATTAATGCTGTCCTCGGTTCACTACCTTCTCTCACTCTGTCCATCAGTGACAAACATTAGGCTAATCCAGCTCCTTTCCATTTATTTTGCCAATGCATGTTATCGCCTATTAGTTTGTTGAGAAAACTCATCTGAAGTAATTTTCTGACATACATGTAATTGAATTGGGTGGTAAAAAATCCAACCAACATATTCAATGGAGGAGCCATTGAATACCTTATTTATTATAAGAAAAATCAGAAACTTAATAGAGGGCAAGCGTGAGAGATTATCTTTAGATATTTAGAGTAATAGTGTAAGAGCAAAGCTAGAAGACAGATAAGTAAAGTTCTGAGACCTGGATGTGTAATTGTAGAGCCATTGCCACAGGAAAGAGAACTTTCCTGATTATCCAAAAGGCACTCCTTTGCAGGTGGCATCACATAAACATTACTGTTCAGGTTCTAATTACGAGCACAATCCTCTGCTTTAAGTTGTACATTAGAGGCCCTGATCACATCCTAAACCTGTAAAAAGCCTAATCGCTGCAGTAAAAACATACACAGACACCAAAATAATTTTAAGTTTGGTAAATACAGTAGACATATAACAATGATTTTAGTCACTATAGAAATAGGAAAACTAAAAATATTGTAATTCAAGTCTATAAAATCATAAAAAGAACCAGAGACTTGGGAGCATGAAGTGTTTCCTCACATCCCAGAGCATTCATACTAGAGCACTTTCTCCTTAAAAACTTGAAAGAGATCATTTCAAGGTAAATAAAACAGATTCCACTGTACCTTGAAAGTAAATTTATGAAAATTATTATCCTGAAAAGTAATGAGTCTTAGAGACCAAAAATATAAATTGCATTCTCACGTCAGTTGCTAAGGCTACATGCATAAATATCTTAAAATTTGCTCTTTCTTCCTTCCTTCTTTCTCTCTCTCGCTCTTTCTTGCTTTCGCTCTCTCCTCTCTCTCTCTCATTAGATTTCCCTCATAGATAACTCAATCATTATGATTTTTACTGAATTGTACATAACCAGGAACTTGACTGTAAAAAGAAAGTCTCTCAATAGGGCAAAAAGTGCTTTAATGGAAAGGTGGAAAGAAAGACTGAACTACTTCTCAAATTTTATATGTGTTCTCTGAAAACATAGGAACATTGCACTATGACTAATAGAGCTAATGAGTCATTTCCAATACTGATTAGCTGTACGGTCTTATAAATCTTAGTTTATCTTCAAAATGGCAAAAAAGTCTTTCTCACAGTTATGTTCGTGAAATAAAGGAAATGATAAACTATGCAACATGTTTCCTACAATTCCTGGTACAGAGGAAACTTTTGATAAATGGTAATTAAATTGTTTTAATCAGTATCCACTATCGTACTATAATTCACATGATATAAGGAAGTAAAATTAAGCTGATTGCATGTTTGACAAGCCAGCTGATTTTGGATTTCCACAAATGGCAGGTGCTACAAACTTTACTGTAGTTAGTAATGTCATACTTTGTACCATTTATTCAGATGGAAACCACTGGACCACCACAGAAAACTCAGGCAAACACTATAAGTATACATATATATATATATTATATATAATATATATTTATATTATATATGTAATATATATATGTATACATATAGACAAGAACTAAACATATGTATTTTTTTCTAAATCAAACACCATTAGACGTTACATTCTAGCCTACAAGGTAGTAGAAAGACCCCAGGAGCTAAATAACAGCTATGGTAAAAAAAAAATTCCTAACCTTATCACATTTCAGGGTCTCCTAAAGCAGCAGCTAGATCTCATTTTCTGTAATATATATGGATACAGATAAAAATACAGAGCTATGTGTGAAGTTTTGTGGACAATATAATAAAGGTATGCCATTAACTGATTTTTGGAGAAGCTTACAGTCTTCTGAAGAAATAAGAATTTTAGGGGATTAAACAAATAAAAGACTCAGGATAGTATATAATTAATTAGAATATTTTATTTAATATATATGATAAGCCATTGAGACAATATCTGGTCTGTTACTAAAAAATGATTAATTCACCTCATGAGTATATAGGACATAAAGCTGTACTTTATTACTTGCAGAAAATAAGACCAAAGCTCATGCACAGACTGAGTTGAATGTTTGACCAAGGTTAATGCTTGTGAGTTGCTCTAATTACACCTACCTGATCTAGAAGACACATTTTCTGTAATTCTCAACCATGATTGACAAGGCACCAAGTGGGCGTATGGGAAGAGGAAACTTGCTTATTTGTAATGACTATCACGTACCAGTGTAAGGAACCCATGTTTATTCATTAGAAGTGCAGAGCAAAATCACTAGGACACCTTTCTCAAGGACTTAATTTCCAAGGAGCCTGACTTATCACCCTCACTTGAGAAGCACTGCTGTAAAGAATAATCAGCTCCTGATCTCTCAGATCAAGGGATCTACAACTTGTCTTATAGTAGAGGAAATTTATAGAAGTTGTATGCAATTAAAATAGTTTGTAAGAGCTTAAAAAATTGTACTTCCAAAATATTTGGAGTGGAGTGAGTGAAAAGATGGAATAGAATTGATCTATATTTTACCAATGAACAAAACTGGGATTGGTGAATCAAGAAAGCAGATTTCAGTACAGTGTGAAAAATTTTCAGGTTATATTGAAATGGCCCTCTTTCAATGAAGTGTTACTCTATCATGACAAAGTTCTAGAGGAAGTTGAAATATCAGTGGCATATATATGGCACTCCTGTTCTTCTGCTCTATCAATTATAGTTACAATTAATTGATTATTATACTTTTTTTTTTTCCTGCTGAGCTTGGATGAAGTAAGAATGTTTCTTAACACAGCATTGTGGGTAGTGAATAAAATGGATTAAATTTGGCATACAATATAAAATCTATTTGCTGTACTGGAACTAAATGATTTCTGTGTCTTTAAATCTAAGGTTTATGAATCAATATTCAGGATGTTTTAAGAAATATACAATGCATATTTTTTGTAATTCTAGTGTCTGCCCTTCTGCATATGCATTGTGAAATCCAGAGGGCTTCACTGTAAAGCTATTTCTCCAAAACTGTCAAAATATTCAGAAGTACTTTCAAATTTTTCTCAGTAAATATTAATCATATATAGGAGAATAATAACACTGAATTTCCAAAAATCCAATAGAAATTTATAAAATATTACTTTGTGTGGAAAACATTTAGTGACCTACAATACAGATGCGATTCTAATGGACTTGTTACAAGTGTAATGTATGGGGACATGGAAAATTTTGTTTTAACAAGTGTTATAAAAAAGAAGTGTACTTATGAAAATCATAATACCCAAAGGATAAGAACTAGAAGACAAAAAATTATTACATCTATTCCCAAATCATATTTAAGATGTTAAAATCATACTATGCTCAGCCATTAAATTCAAATATTGTATTAGTAACATAGGTGATATTGATGTATTAGAAGAGTCATTTGTTAAAACTTTTAGAATGCATCTTGACATTATTTTTACTAGATAATGACAAAATTATTAGTCTTACATTTTTCATGGTCACTAAGCCTATTCTGGTTTAAGTAGCTAAATATTCTAGTTTGTGTTAGTTAATTATTGCTGCATAACAAATTATCCCAGGATAAATATTTTATTATCTCATAACTTCTGTGAGTCAGGAATTCTAGGCACCATTTAGCTGGGTCATCTGATTCAGGTCTCTGACAAGACTTCAATCAAAGTGTCAGCTGGGACTATGGTTTCATCTGAAGGGTAACTGGGGCAATCCACTTCTGAGCTCACCCATATGATTTTCAGCAGGATTCAATTCATTGTGAGCTGTTGAACTGAGTTCTCTGTTCCACATTGGAGCTTCTCACAGGTCTTTATCATGTAGACCTCTCCATAGGTCAACTCACACTATATCAACTGTCTTCCCTCAGATTCAGTGAGGGAGAAAATAACAAATGACTTGTAAAAGTATTTTATCAATAGTGCTGGTTACCTAAGTAAAATCTGATGAAGAGCTCATACTTTCCATAGAATTATGGGGAAAAAGTAACTGTTATTAAAGATAATTTTAAATCCTTGCACTTTATTTGGTTTAAAATCTAGTTTATTTGTAAGAGCAATATGGATCTCCAATGTAAGAAAAGCAGGATATTTCTTTTTGTGCATTTGTTCCACTAATTATATGCTGCATTAAGGTATTTGCTCTTCTGATTTTCTATTAACTCAGAACTGTATTCTGTTAGGGTTTCATGGAGGCTCCAAGTTGTAAATGACCATAAAAGTCTTCAAGTTAGATTCCAAATACACTTAAATACATGAAAGACTACTCCTTCTATGGGATTGCTATAGCTGAGTACTCCAAGTAATAAAAAACAAAAAATAAAACCAAAACAAACACAATTTTGAACTTTTCTACTTGAAAGTTGTCATTATTTAAGTACTGCTTGCTATCATTTCTATCCTGTGGCTTCAAATAGTGATCTAATATACTTCTATATTAAAATGACTTTTTATCCCTCTGAGTAATTTTTTTTTTTCCCATCAACTGCTGTTGATGATACGCAGACTAATGGAAAGAGCATTGTCTTTGGAGGCCAAAGGAACTCGGTTAACATCTAGAATTAATTGGTGTTATTTTCATGGATGGACTTTGCAAGTTGCTTAAACTCTTTAATCCTACCTTTGTTTATAAGTAAATGGTGTTAATAACATCTCTCAAGACAGATATGATCCTTAATAAGAAAACATTTTAATATTATAGCATTATTCTTGTCATATAGTGGGACAACTATGAATAAAGATCCCTTTCTTCATTTGCTAGTTTATGCATTACAATGTGTCGTCTGAATATTTAAGGATTTCCCTACAAGATAAATGTAGTTAAGGAGAAAATTCTAAGATAAAATTGATAAGACTGGATAATCAGTTTCTCAGCCTTACTTTCTTAAGGAGCAGATGTGTTTGTCAGCCCAATGATCAACAGTTGAAAGAGCAGGTTTCTTCCATGTCACACCTATTGTAAATAGTGCTGCAATGAACATTAGGGTGCATGTATCTTTTTGAATTATGGTTTTCTCCAAATATATGCCCAGGAGTGAGATTGTGGGATCATATGCAACCTAAGTGTCCATCAACTGATGAACAGATAAAGAAGATGTGATGTATATATACAATGGAATATCACTCAGCCATAAAAAAAGAATGAAATAATGCCATTGCAACAACATGGATGGACCAAGAGATTATCATACTAAGTGAAGTAAGCCAGAAAGAGAAGGACAAATATCATATGATATCACTTATATGTAGAATAAACAAAAAATGATACAAGTGAACTTATTTACAAAATAGACATAGATTCACAGACATAGAAAACAAACTTATGGTTACCAAAAGGGAAATTGGAGGGAGGGATAAATTAGGAGTTCGGGGTAAAATATACACACTACTATATATAAACTAGATAACCAACAAGGACCTACTATATATCACAGGGAACTATACTCAATATCTTGTAATAACTTACAATGGAAGAGGATGCAAAAAAGTATATATATATATATATATATATGAATATAAATATGTATAACGGAATATAAATATGTATAACTTTGTTGTATATCTGAAACTAACACAAAACTGTAAACCAACTATATTTCAATAAATTTTTTCATGAAAAAGAGTGAAGGAGCAGGGACAATGGAGAATTCATGAGGGTAATGGGCACAGTCCCAGCAGTCCATTCTGGTTTTGGAAGCAATAATGTGCAAAGTTTCAGTGCTCAGTATCCAGCACTCATGGAATAGTCTAGAGTAAATAGTGATTCTAATCTGCATTATAGTATGTATTTGAGAAAGACAATACTTTGATTTTCAGAAAATATAAGAAAATTTGTTCTATTTTATTTTTCAGTTAGTTTAATTCAAAACTTCTTTGGCCTCTATCACTTGGGGACCTATTTGCTGAATTAAATATATTTGTAGTTATCTTATAGTTCTTTTAAATGAATGCTTTTCTAAAATGCTTGAGAGTTCCTAAAATGTATTATTTGTCTAATTTTTTAAAATCCACCTATATCAATCTTGATCACTCATACTCTTAATAAAGGGAGGGGATAAAAATAAAAATTGTCAGATATCCTACACCCTGTAGTCTTTCAGTTATAATCTATGTTTTACAACATTTTAGTGTAAATATACAGTATTAGAACAAGCACTAAACTTAGAGTCAGATAAGTGGATTCTATTCAGAGGTCTATAATTAACAAGTTGAAGGACTTGAGCATGCAGATTTGGTTATTCTATCCAGCCTCTATTGATTTTTGTTTGTTAAATATTGGAAGCAAAGATTTTCAAGATGATGGAGGAGCAGGAAGATGTGGAGTTCATCTCTTTCCATAAACGCACCAAGAATACATCTACAGATGGAACAATTCTCACAGAACAGCAGCTAAACACTAGCAGAAGACCTTGGACACCAGAAAGGACAATAAAGACCCCCGCATAACCAGGTAGAATGAAAGAAAGAAGGGAGAAAGAAGAGGAGAGGAAGTGGGATGGGACCTGCACCCCTGGAGGGGAGCTGAAGCAGAGGAGAGGTTCCTGCATCTGGGAAAACCCTCTTACCAATGAGGAAATTGGTTAGGACAGAAGAGAACCATCTGAGGCTGTGGGAGGAGTGTGAAAAGGCCAGTTTGTGGCAGACAGGACACAGATGGTCCGTACCACCACCCTGCATGCCTGGAACTGGGACATGTTTCTGCTGGTGTGCACAGGGGCTGGAAGCTGGAGCGTGGGGATTGGATAGCAAACCTGGGGAGGAGGACTACTGTTGGCTGTGAGAAGACAGCCTGAGGGAATGGCAGGGAGGAAATCCACAATCGGGAATGCCTGTGGAGGAAACCAAGACTGCCATGGAAGCAAGGCAACACTGTTGAGTGACATGCAGAGGATGGAGTTGCCATTGCAGCCTCTCTCTCCTCATGTGCCAGCCCCTGACCCCCAGAAGCTAGGAAAGGGCCCCCATCAGGGCTGGCCCTCAGGTGTCTGCCACCGGGCACTAGAAAAGTCTCCCACTAGGGCTGGATCTCTCACATCATGGCCACTGGCTTCCCCATGCACCTTTCGCCTCTGGGGATCCCATGACCCAGGCAGCCGTGCCACCTCCATGTTCTGTCCTCACTGAGGCAGACACAAGACAGCCTCAGGAGAAGACTCCTGTGGGTGGCCCACAGGCAGAGATGGAGTTAAAACCACAGCTGTGCCCCAGGGGTGGGGCAACAAAGAAAGAGGAATGAAAATCTTTCCATCAGCTGAACAAGCTGCAGCTTAAATCCCCATGATTGTCTTGGTAGGTCCTACGTATATGGAATATCTGAATGGACAACGAGTGTTCCCACAAATGAAACTGGTCTGGCTCTGGCAGCTGTGGACTTTGGGGGCAAGCACACGTGGGAGCTGGGCCAGATCAGAGTCTGAGCTCTCTCTACAGTTCCCATAGTGGGTCCAGAGACCAACCTAGAGGCATTGGAGGGCCTTCCGGGGAGGTGGAGGTGAGCTGTGGCTCACAGCAGGGGCAAGGACATTGACAGCTGAGACTCCAGGAAAATATAATTACTATTATTTTTATTATGCTTTGATTTGTTCCATTGTTGGTTTTGTTTTTTAAAATTCTTATTATTTTTATTTAGTTTTTTTGGGTTTTTTGGTTTGTTTGGGTTTTTCTTTTTTCTTGCTTTATAAATTTTTAAACATATTTTTATTTTTTATATTTCTATTTTTACTTTGCTTTTTTGTTGTTCTGTGTTTTTTCCCTTTTCCCCTTGTTCTATTTTGTTCTTATCCTGTTTTTCTCTTTCTTCTGTCTTGTTTTTATCTTTTTTAAAATCTTTTTTGTGTGTTTGTTTTGTTTTCTTTGCTTTATTCTTCAGCTTGCATTCTGCTTTGTTTTCTGTTTTGTGTATTTGTTAGTTTTGTTTTTAATTGTTTGATTTCATTTTGGTGTAATTTTGTTTGTCTGGTTGTTCTCTTGTGTTTTGTATTCTTTCATTTTTCTTTGGTTTCTTGTGTGTGTGTGTGTTTTGTTTGTTTTTGTTTGTTTGGTTTCGCTTTTACCATTTGTCTGGGGTTTTGTTTGTCTTTTTTATTGCTGTTGTTGCTGTTTGTTTGTTTCTGTCTTTGCTATTTGTCTTGGGTTTTGTTTCTCTGTTTGTTTTCTTCCCCCATATTTTTTTTCCTTTTTTTCCCTCCTTTAATGCCATGATGTGTGGCTTGAGGGGTCTTGGTTCCCCTGCAGGGGGTCAGGGCTGATCCTCTGTGGTGGGAGCACTGAGTCCAGGATGCTGGACTGCCAAGGAATTCCAGGCCCAGGTAATATTAATCAGCAAGAGCTCTTCCAGAATTCTCCATCTCGAATCCAAGACCTGGATCCACCTATACACCTGCAGGCTCCAGTGCTGGATGCCTTACACCAAATAACAGGCAAGAGAGGAACACAAATTCACCCATCATGAACCTATCTAAAGAGGCAAAAACCTGTACACAGAAAACTATAAGACACTGATGAAACAAATCAAAGATGACACAAACAGATGGAGAGGTAGACCACGTTCTTGGATTGGAAGAATCAGTATTGTGAAAATGACTATACTACCAAAAGCAATCTACAGATACAATGCAATCCCTATCAAATTGCCAATGGCATTTTTCACAGAAATAGAACAAAATTTTACAATTTGTATGGAAGCACAAAAGACCCTGAATAGCCAAAGCAATCTTGAGAAAGAAAAACGGAGATGGAGTAATCAGGCTCCCTGACTTCAGACTATACTACAAAGCTACAGTCACCAAAACAGTATGGCACTGGCACAAAAACAGAAATATGGATTAATGGAACAGGATAGAAAGCACAGGGATAAACCCATGTACTTATGGTCACCTCATTTGTGACAAAGGAGGCAAGAAAAGAGAATTGAGAAAAGATAGTCTCTTCAATAAGTGATGCTGGGAAAACTGGACAGCTACATGTAAAAGAATGAAATTAGAACACTCCCTAACACCATGCACGAAAATAAACTCAAAATGGATAAAAGATCAAAATGTAAGGCCAGACAGTATAAAATTCTTAGAGGAAAACATAGGCAGAACACTCTTGATGTAAATCACAGCAAGATCTTTTTTGATCAACTTCCTAGAGTAATGAAAATAAAAAGAAAAGTAAACAAAAGGGACCTAATGAAACTTAAAAGCTTTTGCACAGCAATGGAAACCATAAACAAGATGGAAAGACAACCCTCAGAATGGGAGAAAATATTTGCAAAAGAAGCAATTGACCAAGGATTAATCTCCAAAATATACAAACAACTCATGCATCTCAATATCAAAAACACAAACAATGTAATCAAAAAATGGGCAGAACACCTAAATAGACATTTTCCAAAGAAGACATACAGATGGACAAGAGGCACATGAACAGATGCTAAACATCATTAATTATTAGAGAAATGTTAATCAAAATTACAATGAGGTATCACCCCACACCGGTCAGAATGGCCATCATCCAAATAGCTACAAACAATAAATGTTGGAGAGGGTGTGGAGAAAAGGGAACCCTCTTGCACTGTTGGTGGGGATGTAAATTGATACAGCCACTATGGAGAACAGTATGGAGGTTCCTTAAAAAACTAAAAATAGAATTACCATATGACCCAGCAATCCCACTACTGGGCATATACCCTGAGAAAATAATAATTCAAAAAGACACATGCACTCCAATGTTCATTGCGACACTATTTACAATAGCCTGGCATATAAGCAACCTAAATATCTATCAACAGACGAATGGATAAAGAAGATGTGGTATATATATATACATACATATATATATATAATGGAATATTACTCAGCCATAAAAAGGAATGAAATTGGGTCATTTGTAGAGATGTGGATGGACCTAGAGACTGTCATACAGAAGTAGAGCTAAGTCAGAAAGAGAAAAAAAAATATCGTATATTAACACATATATGTGGAATCTTAAAAAATGGTATAGATGATCTTTTTGCAAAGCAGAATTAGAGACACAGACATAGAGAACAAACGTATGGATACCAAGGGGGAAGGGGTGTGGGATGATTTGGGAGAGGGGGATTGACATATATACATTATTGATACTATGTATAAAATAGATCACTAACAAGAACCTACTGTATAGCATAAGGAACTCTACTCAATGCTCTCAGGTGACCTGAATGTGAAGGAAATCCAAAAAAGGGTAATATATGTATATGTATAGCTGATTCACTTTGCTGTACAGTAGAAACTAACTCAACATTGTAAAACACCTATATTCCAACAAAAATTTTAAGAAAATGGAAGCAAACACAAAATATAGGAATGGAGAGGTCTAAAATTACACTGCTAAAGTTCTTACTTATTAATAAATGAAATTCCTGCACTCTAATCCATATATACTATGATAGCTGAAAGTAACAAAGGTGTTTCTTTCCATCCTAGTGAGGAACTGTGGAATGAATGTTTTCACAGGTGACTAAATATTGGAAGGGTACTTTAAGAGACCTGATATCCTAAACATATCATGTTCAATATGGCTTTAAATTGAATATTAAAGTCATTTATTACTAGAAAGTGTTTCTTATTAAATAATGTAACAGCTACCACTGCTGAGTTCACTACATGTATGCTCACCTGAAGAAGTATTCAGATGATTAAAGCATTTGAAATAATTTTCAAAAATGATATCACAAATTCATAAGATATGTAAAATGTATTGTTTCTAGTGTCTCTACTTGTAATATGGAATATATTTTTTCTTACAAGTTAATATGTCAGTCAACTTCAAACAGTCTCATTGAATTTTGCTGCTTTACCCAATGGAAGGCTGAACATTCCTGTTTTATAGCTATATCTATACTTATACCTCTATCTATCTATTTATCTATTTATCTATCTATCCATTTATCTTTTTATATTAGGTAAGTAGAGAATTTGGTAAGAAATATAGTTGGTGGTATGGGCCTTCACTCAAGCATGAAAAGCCTCCCACATCATCTTCGAGAATAAGGAAAACAAAGCCCCTATTTTTCTTATGCTAGGCAGCTTTCTAAAATAATCTCAATGATCCACATCCTTGTGCAGTCCTCTCTTCTTGAGTGTTAGATGAACCTAGTAATTTGCCTCTAATAAATAGAAAGTTGTAAAAGTGATAGACCATCATTTTCAAATTTAGACGAAAAACACCATGACTTCCTTCTTTCTCGTACTCCAACTCTTACCTTCTTATGTTCTCTGCATTTCTCTCTCATCATCATCATCATCATCTTCCTTGCTTGCTCTGATGAAGCAAACTGGCATGTTGTGAGCTACCCAATGGAGAGACCCATGTGACAAGGAACTGAGAGCAGTCTCTGGCCAAAATCATTGAGGAATTGTGGCCTTAATTTGACAGCCTATGAGGAATGGAAACAAGCCAAACACAATGTGAGTGAACTTGGAACTCAATTCTTCCCCAATCTAGCTTTCAGTTGAGACTGCAGCCCCAACAGACTTGTGAGAGCATGCAGTCTTATAAAAGACCCTTATCCAAAAAACCCAGTTAAGCTATACCAAGATTCCTAGCCCACAAAGACTGTGAGATAATACATGTTTTGAGCAGTTAAGTTTTGTCAGATTTTACTAGGTAATAATAGATAATTAATACATCCCTCCTGCAATATTGACTTCTGGTGGATAAAGCTATATTATTCTTTTGTGTGTTACTCTATGATCATGCTTATGTTTTTTACAGTTCTGTTAATTCAGACTGGAGTGTACAGAGAATAAGTAAGCTTGAATATTCATATTTCATATACATACATATAATGTACATATATATATATGCAGTCACTGCACACAAATCTTGAAATATTAGTGAATAGAAATTTAAATCTGAGTTTTCAGTTTGAAGATGTAAATGTCTATGAAATGTCTCTTGTACTGATACAACAAAGCAACTGAGATTTTGAGTTCTACAAGGAAATGAGATGACTCACCTATTAGGTTAACATTTGTGTTTGTCTTATTCAAATTCTCATCTCCAATGGTATGAAAGGTTTTCAAATTTAGCCTTAGTATCTTCATAGTCTTGCCTCAGCCCTTCATAATTCCTTTTATATTTTGTGTTTTTTTAATCGTTCACTTTCATTGCCTCTAAAAGTGGCGTTTCTGGAAGTCTTAGAATTGAATTATCTATTAAAATCTGCTTGAAATATTTACCATTGACTAGAGAACAAGGCTGATAGGGTTTAATCTTTCAAATCAAGTGATAAATATAACATGATCCAGGGATCAGATTAAGTGGAAGTGACTGCATTATGTATCCTAATGCTGGTAAATGTTTAGGTAAGCAATTTAAAGATGCTAAATAGGAGGTTCCTGAGAAGGAAGGGACCCCTTCCAATTAGCTCACTGTGAAAAGGTCAGCTTTGGAACTTAGAGTCAGCAAATTTGTCTTTGTGGCCTGACAATTATCCAAATGTCACAATGTAATTGTATCCTTAGCTAATGCACTAAGCTGACAGTTACCCCAGGATGGTAATTTTGATATGTGCAGTTGCATTCCATCAGCAACTGAGTTAACACTTCCTGTTACATGGTCAGAACTCTACAAGAAATGGATGCAAATAGAAAAACAAATGTGAAAGACAAAGACCTAAGTTCCCCTTACCATGAGAAAATGGTGGTGATAAGCCAGGTTTGGGATGTCTCCTCAAGTAATAAGGGACTTACTTCCTATTGCATATATTTAAAAGGCGGCATTAATTGACAAGGTTGTGTAAAAGAAGGTTGAAAATACCGAGCTATCAGTATATTCCTTAATAGCCCATGGCTAACTCAAAAGCAGCTAAACTTTTCATAAAAGTACTAGGAAAAAAAGAAAAAGAAAGATCCAACTGATTTATATTTAGAATGCCATTCTAAATATCAGCAATCAGCGGGGTAAATTTTTCATATAGATTTTTCAATAACATGTATATAGTAAGTTTCAGTATTTGGAGAATTGACAAATATATTTTATTATTTGATCCTGATAATAACATCATCAGAAAAGTAAGACTGGACTTTTGAATTTCATTGCCATTTAAAAATGAAGGAAAAAAAGAATTCCAGAGAAGTTATAAGATTTACTGAAGGGAACACAGCTAGAAAAAGGTAGCCCTGGTGTTTATAACCAAACAGTCTGACCCTAGCTCCTTCGGTTCTAATTTAAAAATTTTTAATTAATTGTATTGCAAACACACATTGTATGTGTGAGCGTTTATGTATATGTACACATCCAATAAATTCTGGCACATGAGTTTATTCTTTTGCTAGGAATTTTTTTTTTTTGTACTAGTGTCTCTTTTGGAGGGGGATAAAGGTAATTGGCTATATGAATTACATTGAATTACTTGAGCAGGTGTGAATAAACACCTGTCTGAGCAATGATGCAAGCAAGTATAACCCTTTCCCCTGCAACCTACATACTTTTTACTTGAAACCCATGTCACAAAGATAATCTAATTAAGCAAGGTATAAAACTCATTATCTCACTCATAAAAAAAAATCTTCGAGGGCTTCCCTGGTGGTGCAGTGGTTGAGAATCTGCCTGCCAATGCAGGGGACACGGGTTCAAGCCTGTGTCTGGGAAGATCCCACATGCCGCGGAGCAACTAGGCCTGTGAGCCACAACTACTGAGCCTGCGCGTCTGGAGCCTGTGCTCCGCAACAAGAGAGGCCATGACAGTTAGAGGCCCGCGCACCGCGATGAAGAGTGGCCTCCGCGCGCCGCCAACTAGAGAAAGCCCTCGCAAAGAAACGAAGACCCAACACAGCCAAAAATAAATAAATAAATTAATTAATTAATTTTAAAAAATGTTCTTTTGTTTTAACTCCAAGAAAGTTAATAAGAACTAACCATCCTAAAGCAATGACTTTTAAGAGATTTATAGAACCACGGATTTAGAAAATGGGATCTCAGATGATTTTATTTTGTTGCTTTTTACTAGAAGTAGTTTTATCAAACTAAGAACATCTTTAGGCAAGGCAGACAATACAAAACAGAAAACTTAGCTGACATGTCTGGTTTGAAAGAGCTAAAGGAAAACTATTTACTAGTTCTAAAAATAATAACTGGTAATCAATAATGTCTGATGAAAGTGCCCAATGGAATGAAGGAGTTAGAAGTAAAGCATGTGGTTTCAGAAAAATAAAGTTCATAACAGTTTCAGTCATATCTAGTCTATAAATGCTGGAAGCCCTGATGAAACTCTTCCCATGACCAGGTTCTTGGGCAGTGTATGCCATTAAGAAATATGGTGCTAGTGACTAAATATTTGTGCCCTCCCAAATCCATATGTTAAATCCTAACATTTAGTGTGATGGTATTTGGAAATGGGGCCTTTGGGAGGTGATTAGGTCATGAAGATGGACGCATCACAAATGAGATTAGTGCTCTTAAAAAAGGGCACTAGAGAACTTCCTCAACCCCTGCAGCCATGTAAACACAGAGAAAGATGGCCATCTATGAACCAGGAAGGGAACTCTCACCAGACGCCAAATTGGCCAGCACTTTGACCTTGGACTTCTTAGCTTCCAGAATAATGACAAATACATTTCTGTTGTTCATAAGCCACCCAGTCTATGGCATTCTGTTATAGCAAGCTAAATGGACTAAGACACTTGACAAAGATACAATTTGTGGTGGTACTGGTGGTGATATTGTGTATTTATATGTAAATGTTTGAGCTGAGAAGTTGAAGAGAGTTTTGTTGCTCAAGACCATATAATTTAGGGCCAAACTCATGAATTATATAGGATTAGGATTCAGAAAAAGTGATGCAAAGAGCCAAGAAAAATTTACTTAAAATTGCTTCCTTAGATAGAATCTAAGCTGTCTTTTTCACTGAAACATATAGAAACACTTTTGTATGTCTCATCTTTCCTGAAAATAATTTGCTTTTTTTCATCACTCCTCAAATGGGGGCAGGAAAAAGCAGAGAACAGAATGGCTTTTCTTGGGGGGAGAAAAGAGCTACGACCAGAAATACCCTTCAAACAGCTCTGAGGAAATGTTAATAATTATTCCCCTAGGAAAGAAGGCATTTTGTGTCTACATATGACCCAAATCAGCATTATGCCAGTTCATTGGAAGGAAAGAGAAAAGATTTGGCAGCTACAAAGATTGATGGCCAGTTAAACAAGTCATTAGGTGGTTGGGTCATGTTTTGAAAAATAGATTTTGCTCCCCCTCCCCTGATTAATGCACAAGTCAAGGTAGAAATTTTATTCATAAGTCATTCTGAAAGGCAAAGTGTTCACATAACTAAAAATTTTATTGAGGGGAAAGACATTTGTGCAACCATAAAATTATATCCTTTTTATTGGACTATCATTAAAGAATTATATCTTATTCAGTATTGCAAATCATTCCCATAAACACTGTAATGGGAGTGAAATGTTGTTTGGTCATAGAGGAGATCTCCAGTAATATTAATATTAAATTTATTTAATGCTTGGTGTGCCATCATCTGCATTGCAATAAGATCTTTTGCTAAGTTAAAAGCATTGTTAAAGGAGCACAAACATAATAATGAAGCTGAGTTACAGCACAGTGCTAATAAAGGCCATGTAGGACTACATTTTAAAAGTAAATTAAATTAGGCTTAGAGAAATCATAAACATTTTTGGAAAAGAAGCACTGTTTCCCTATTCAGTCTAAGATAAAAGACTTGTCATCTGAAAGACATAAGTTGGTGAGGAAAAGACAGATAAAAGAGTTAAGAAAAAAATTAATCTAGCTAATGGTTATCTTGAAAAATTAGAAGTAGGAAGAAGAACCTTGCAGTTGATATTGTCCTTAAGTCATGGTCACTGGAGCACAGGAACCATAGAACTAATGTAGCCTCACAGATACTTAGGATTCTGCCAGGCCACGTTTAATACTAAGTAAAGTTCTTACATTGACAGGGTGACAGTGCTAAAACAGACTTTGGTTTCAAGCAAGACAAGGAGCAGGCATTTCCAGATAAGTATGTTAAGACTGGGCTCCTGAAAATCTGCAGACATTACCTTTCATGAGTGTACAAGAAACAGAGATAAATCTCTCCTCCTCTGCTTTATTTCTGCTCTCAGTGGCTTCCCGTTGTTATCCCTGTCCAACTTAGCACCAGAAAGTTGGGAGAGTGGCAAACTATGAATCAGGAAAAAGTCTAATTCAAAAGTTCAGATCATCTTTTGTAAACATAATTTCATGAGATAAATAGTTGGGGCGGGAATTCTGAACTGCTGACTGAGAAGAGGTTTTTCCACTCAGGGCTCACGACTTTGATAAAGACACTGGCCTCTAATTCCTGCTTTGTGCCTGAGGTTATCAAAATGGCCATAAAAATTATGGGAAAAGGGGAATTGAATATTGAATAGAAGAATAATTTTCTCTTTTCTTTGCTTAATAAAAGGTAATATCGACTGGTGGTATCCACTTGATTCATGCTTGTCAGAAGGTTAGAAGAGATAAGTTCAAGATGGGATTTTAGGAACAAAAAGATTTTGTCTAACAACCAAAACCTGACACTGGCTCTAAGTCCATTGTAATTATTCTTTCAGTGCAAAAATTAAATGATTAAAAGTTATCTTTAGAAGATACAAATATGTGTATTGATATTAATTGATTATGATTCATTAACATGTTGGCATTCTTGAATTAATCATATTTGCTGACAAATCATTTAGATTATATAAGATGTAAAGGGAACCTAAGGAGAATAGGCATTAGAGAGCTAAGATCTGGTTTCAGTAGTTTGTAAGAATGATGAGAAAATGTTCCGGATACCTGGAGATAAGTAACACTCAAAAATAAGAAGAGAGTATTGGATAAAAGGCTAATGAAGCACAAAATAATCTTAATCAGTGTAACAACTTCCCTAATATTCCACTAATTTTATCTGCTTTGAATACCTTATCTTTAGATTCTTTTAGAAGATGGGATATATAATAAAATACTAAATTACATGGTTTTGGATTTATGAGCTTTAAAAAAGGATGGTGGAGGAGTCATAAATTAAGGGGCTTTGTTATATATTTGTGTTTTTTTTCCTAATGGGTTTTGTATCATATAATTATGATTCATTGGTAAATCCTGAAAATAAAAGATTATTTAACAACAGATTTGCAAGGCTTCCCAGTGCAAAAATCCCTGAACAAATCTCCCTAAGAGAAAATCTATGTTCTCCAATTAAAATCTTCAAGGAAAGAAAAATCCTGATATCCAAGGGTGGTCTAGTTATTTGGAAATTTTGTTTATTAGAACTGTCTTTCTTATAGCAAACTGACATCTTTTTTCCTTATATATTTAAACTCTTGGTCCAAAAACTCTGTGGCCATGAAGATGAAGGTGTAATCTTTCTTCCAAGTAATAGAATTTAGATGATATAAAAAGAAATTTCCCCATGAATATTCTTTAGTCAAAGAAAACTATTTTTCATATGTGTTGTACTGATTTACTTTTCATGATGATTACTTTACCTGGACACATTTCAGTTTGTCAATGTCACAGTTTAAATTGTGATGCCTAGATTCAGTCAAAAGGAGGCATTTCATGATGGTGGTACCTGAACTTACTTCCTATCATTAACATAACAAATATACAGTGACATATGGATCAATTCCCTCTGAAAGGGACCTGAGAACTAGGTGAATACCTGCTCCACAACAAAGGGACAATATCGAGATGTGTTTCAACACACTCTCAACAACAGGAACATATATCAAGAATGAATCAGGTGGTATAGACAACCACAAAGATTCTACAGACAACCAAGATCTAGGGTAGGGTTGAAGGAGAAAGATCATCCTCTAATCATGGCCACTCCTTCAAGACTGAGAGAGTTAACAGTTCGGTCTAATACACAGAAACATACACAGAGAGACACACAAAATGAGGAAACAATGAAATATTTCAAAATGAAAGAACAAGACAAAACTCAAAAACATATGTTAATGATATAGAGATAGGTAATCTACCTGACAAAGAATTCAAAGTAGTGGTCATAAAGATGCTCACAAAACTCAAGAGAAGAATGGATGAACATAATAAGTGCTTCAACAAAGAGAAAATATAAGAGAGAACCATTCAGAGCTGAAGAATATAATAACAGAAAAGAAAAATATGCTAGAGGGAATCAACAGCAATTTAGATGATACAGAGGAACAGATCAAGGATCTGGAAGACAGGATAGTAGAAATCACTGAATCAGAGCAGCCAAAGGGAAAAATAAAATTTTTATTGGGAATTGTTTGAGCAACATAACAACATCAAACATACTAATATTCACATTGTAGCAGTCACAGAGAAAGAGGCAGAAAACTTATTTGAAGAAATAATGATAGAAAAAATTCCCTAACCTGGGGAAGAAAACAGACATCCAGATCATGGAATCAAAGATATTTTCAAACAAGAGGAACCCAAAGAAATCTACACCAAGACACATTATAATTAAAATATCAAAAGTTAAATAGAAAGAAAATTTAAAAGCAGCAAGAAGAAAAAATTATGTTACATATATAAGTGAACCCCCCCCCCCCATAAGACTATTAGCAAATTTCTTAGCAGAAACTTTGCAGGCCAAAAGGGAGCGGAATGATGTATTCAAAGTGCTGAAGGAAAAAGAAAAAAACACTTACAACCAAGAATACACTATCTGGCAAAGTTATCATTCAGAATTGAAGGAGAGATAAAGCATTTCCCAGACAAGCAAAAACCAAAGGCTTTCATAACCACTAAACCAACCTGACAAGAAATGTTAAAGGAACTGCTTTAAGTGGGGGAAAATGTCATAACTAGAAATAAGAAAATATATGAAAGAAAAAAAATCTCACTAGTAAAAACAAATATATACTAAAGGAAGTAGAACAACAGCTCATAAAGTTAGAATGAAGAGTTAAAGAAAAAATATAGTAAAATAACTAAAACTACAATAAATAGTTAAGGGATGCACAAAATAAACAAAGATATAAATTATGATGTAACAAAATTAAATGTGGGGTGTAGTAAAAATTTAGTGTTTTAGAATGCATTTGAACTTAAGTGAGGATCAACTTAAAATACTCTGCTTTATATATAGATTGTTATATATGAACCTCATAGTAACCACAAAACCAAAGCCTATAATACATACACAAAAAGTAATGACAAAGAAATCCAAAGATAACAGTAAAGAAAATCATCAAACCCAAAGTGAAGAGACTAAAAGAAAAAGAAATGAACAGAGAGGAACCACAAAAATAACCAGAAAAAGATTAACAAAATGCAATATGTTCCTATCAATAATCACTTTAAATGAAATGGATTAATGCTCCAATCAAAAGACATAGGGTGACTTAATGCATAAAAAAAAATAAAAGAAAGAAAACAAAAAACAGGATCTCTCTATATGCTTTTCACAAGAGACTCACTTCAGATCTAAAGACACATGCAGGCCGAATGTAAAGGGATGCAAAAAAAGATATTTCATGCA
This sequence comes from Balaenoptera musculus, assembly GCF_009873245.2. Classification (NCBI taxonomy): domain Eukaryota; kingdom Metazoa; phylum Chordata; class Mammalia; order Artiodactyla; family Balaenopteridae; genus Balaenoptera; species Balaenoptera musculus. Next base: position 17,949,025 of record NC_045797.1, read on the forward strand.
AATGGAAGCAAAAAGAAAGCTGAGGTATTAATATTTATATCAGATAAAATAGACTTTAAAACAAAGATTGTAACAAAACACAAAGGAGGGTGTCACATAATGATAAAGGGGTCAATCCAACAAGAGGATATAACATAAATACTTATGTATCCAACATAGGAGCATCTAAATATGTAAAGTAAATATCAACAGAAATAAAGGGAGAAAAAGACAGCATTGCAATAGTAGCATTGAGATATTATAATTGCATTAAGTAAAGCCATATTATGCAATTGTTTTATTTAATAACAACAGGACTAATTATTTTTCCCATTAAATTTATACTTAGATGTTCCATTCACCATTCTAATTTGCCCAGATCCTTCTGGAGTCTACACACCATTCACATTATTAACAAACTCTCTTATCTTTCTCTTATCGAAAGACTTGACAAACTAAAGCAGCAGGTTGAGGCTTTGAACTCAGACATCTGAAGTAAAATTAAATATTAATATCTTAATAATTATGTAACCTGAGCTTTTGTGATTCAACTTCTTTATCTGTACAATGGGGAAAGATCTGCTTGAGTGTTTAATTTTTTGCCTTAGCACTCTCATTTGCATTACACTAGTCCAGGTCCTAATTTTCTTTAATTGCAACCTAACCCAGTTTAGATCAATGAAAATCAAGTGTGAAACTTTCTCTTGAGCAACTTGAAGTGAACCTATGGAGTACCTAAATCAGTAGGACATAAGCCAAGAGATAATGACCCTATATCTACCAAAACAAATAGTAGGCCTGAGAATTAAGCCAGCACGGTGGAAATAGAGCGTGAATAAGAAGGACTCCCTAGAAGTATGTTTTAGGCCCCTAGATACAGGTGTATAAAGTGATTTTAATGCTTTATTTATTTATTGTTCTAGATAACATTGGCCAATAAATTCTGTTTGTTATCTTAGCCAATTAAATTTCCTCCACTGGCAACCAAGATTTTACTTTGTGATTCATTCCACCCACTAAACTATCAGAAGTTGTCATCTTCTATTCATCTCATAGAAAACTGCTTTCTCTTTATAAATATTATTTGTTTTGGAAATTTATTTTAGATTTTGAAAAATGTATATGTATACATACAGATGCAGTTGAAAACTAATAATAAACATGCTCCTATGGAAACCACATGGAGATTAAGAATTGGAACCTCACCAATTCCTTTGCAGAATCCTCTCTACTGTATCTGTCTTATTCCTCTTCTCAAATAAACATTATTTATAATTTAGTAATAGGTTTTTATCACTAAACAATACATTATTTATTTTATTGAATAATTTATAGATAAACTTTCTAGAGTTTTTGAGTTAAAATTTACATATAATAAAATTCACCCATGTTAAAGTATGGTTCTGAGTTTAGATAAATAAATCAAGTTACATCATAGTGATCACAGTCAAGATTTAGAATAATTCTACCACCCCCAACATGTTTCCTCAAACTCCTCTGGAGTACACTCCTCTCCATACACTCAGCCCATTGCAAACACAGAATATTCGCCATCACTGTAGTTTAACACTTTACAGACTTTTACATAAATAGAATTATATCATATTAAACTTTGAGTCTAGTTTATTTCTTATAGCATAAAGTGTGTGATATCCATAGGCACTACTGTAGTTTTGTAATGAGTCTTGGAATTAGGTAATGTGAGTCTTTCAACAACATTCTAATTGTTCTTTGCCAAAATTGTATTATAATTACATTAACTTTGCAATTTCATATAAATTTTAGAATCATGTGGTCTATTTCCATTAATTAAAATTGAGCTTGCTTTAAATGAATAGATATATTTAGAAGAATTGATTCCTTAAAAATATTGAATTATCCAAATCATAAACCTGATCTATCTCTCCATTTATTTATGTCTTCTTTGATTATGTTCAACAGTATTTTGTAGTTATTATAATGCTGACCCTGCACATATTTTGCCAAACTTATGATTAAGTATTTTTGGGTATTTGGTTCTAATGATAATGGTTCTATTAACAATAATTTTTCTATTATGGTTATTCATCTATTATTTTCTTTTTATTGCAAATATACAGAAATACAATTAAATCTCATATTTAATTGTATATTGAAATTGTGTTCTACAGTCTTGCAGTACTCCTTGGTAGTTCCAATATATATTTTTAAGATATTTTGGGGGATTTACTTTGAAGACAATTATGCCATCTTCAAATAGATATACTGTTTTCTTCTTTTCCAATCTATATGTTTTCATTTTGCTTTCTTGCCTTATTGCTCTGGTTAAGACTTCTAGTGTGACAATGAATAGGCGTGGTGACAACAAATGCATTTGCCTTCTTATATACTGGGGAAAAACATTGAACATTTTACCCATATGCAAAATGTAAAATGTAGGGTTTTTTTTCCTGTTGATGTTTTTCCTCAGGTTGAAGATGTTCCCTTTTATTCCTATTTTGCCAAGAGTCTTACCATGAATGTGCCTTGAATTTGTCAAATGTTTATTTGCAACTATTGCAGTAATATATATTTTTTCTTGTTCAGACAATTGATATGGCAAATTGCCTTAACTATTTTCAAATGTGAAACCAACCTTACATTCCTGGAATAAACTCCACTTAGCCATGATGTAGTTGGCTCTCCATATCTGTGGATTCCACATCCACTGATTCAACCAAGCTTGGATTGATATTATTCAAAAAAATCCCAGAAGTTCCAAAGAGCAAAACTTGAATTTGTTGAATGCCAGCAACTATTTACATAGCATTTTCATTGTATTTAAAACTATTTCCATAGAATTTTCATTGTATTAGGTACTATAAATAATCTAGAGTGATCGATACAGGGAACATATTGGTGATTGCCAGAGGTGGGGAGTGAATGGTTGGATGAAATGGGTAAAGGGGGTCAAAAGGTATAAAATTCCACACACACACTACAATATATAAAATAGACAACCAACAAGGATCTACTGTATAGCACAAGGAACTATACTCAATATTTTATAATAACTTGTAAAGGGAAAGAATCTGAAAAACTGAATCACTGTGCTATACACCTGAAACTAACATGACATTGCAATTCAACTATACTTCAATAAAATAAAATTTAAAAAAGGTATAAACTTCCAGTTGTAAGTCATGGGGATGCAATGCATAGAAAGGTGGCTATCATTAATAATACTATATTATTGCAAGTATTATTATTCAAGTATTGCATATTTGAAAGTTGCTAAGAAAGTAGATCTTAAAAATTTTCATCATGAGTAAAAATATGTAAACATGTGAGGTGACAGATGTTAGTTAGATATTGTAGTAATCATTTTGTAACTTATACAAATATCAAATCATTATGTTGTACATCTGAAACTGGTAAGTTATATGTTAATTATATCTCAATTAAAATTTTTGAAAAAACAAAATGGTAACTATGTGAAGTGATGGATATAATTTGCTTGATTGTGGTGATTATTTCACAAGGTATACATATATCAAAACATCAAGTTGTACAACTTACATATAATTTTTGTCAATTAAACCTCAATAAAGCTGGAAAAAAGAAAAGTGCTTCAGTATTTATATGGTAATGAAATGGAACAAAATAACCAAGAGAATCTTGAATATGATAACACATTATCTGTGTATCTTAGTTTAAGAAATGATGTATTAATACAAAAGAGTGAAAATAATAGAGAAAACAGACTGACACATAAGCATTCACCTAATTATAATAAATATGAAACTTTTGCTGCAAGGTAAGGGTACACTTTTCAGGAATGGGTGCTTGTCCATATAGAAACAAGTATTGATCTTGAGCATCCATACCTCACTTCATACAGCATAAAAATTCCAGATGTGTAGTAGATCTAAATATAGGTAAAAATTATTCTGAATATAAAATAAAAATTATGAAGCTATTAGGCAATTATCTTAGGAAACTTAGACTAGGAGATGGTTCCTTAAGTAGGACAATCATAAAAGAAACTACAGAATTACACATTAGAGAAAACCAAATTACTTTATCAAACTACATCAAAATTAAGAACTTCTCTTTAATTAAGAACACCATTAAGACTATGAAAAGCCAAGAGTGGAGAAGGTATCTGCAAAATATATCTGAAGTAGATAACCACTATTTCACCAGAATAGTGATTTTTTTTTTTTTTTCTCGATCAGACCCTTTATTTCTGGACTGTCGCCAAGGCCACTTTGGGTCGCAGGCACGTCACGGAGTACCGGGGAAAGCGGGTCAGTAAGACCCAGCGGGGCTGCCTGCAGCCGCTGTCTCCTCACAGGGAGCTGAGCCGGCCGCAGAACAGAAGCCCACTGGTCTTACTGTTATGGATAAAGAAGAGGAAAGGGTGGTTGGCACAGAACCTGGGGGTGATTCTGGCGCAGCGCAGCATTAGGACTGCGGCGGTGGCCGCAGCCGCCTCTGTGCCCTCCTCGTCGACCTCCACAAAGGTCTTGTGCGCGACCTGGGACAGGAGCAGGTCCTTCCGGGACGACATCGTGGAGAAATCCGCCCTGGTGTCCTCGAAGGCGTCGGTCACACCCAGGGTGCGGAGGACGCCCTCCATGTTGTAGCTCTCCCCCAGCTTAAACCTGGGCAGGGACACCTCCACCTCCTCCTCCTGCATCAGGTCTGGCCTCGTCCACTCGACAAATTTCTCATAAGCAAGTTCCTTTTCCACCGTTTTCAAATCGGTGTTTCCATGAGGAAGCATGATGATCATATTGAGCTCCCTGCCGACGTAGGGAAGCACCAGAATCTTCGTGAATATCTCTCCGATGTAGGTCATTTTAAAGGCGGATTTCTTGATCATCATTTGCACAGGCTTCTCCACATTCTTGCGGACTTTGAACAGCCTTTCCTTGGTGTGCTGCTCGTTAAACTGATTCTCCCAGTTTCCTTTGAAGTAGATGGCATTCACGAGAACCAGACAAGTCATGGGGTCCACTGAATTTGGAGACAGCAGGTCTGTAATTTTTCCTTCTGTCCTTTGGGCTACCCAGGTGTTTATGTGTTTCCTGGATTCCTCCGCAGCACTGATAAAGTCCAGCTCTTCCATCTCTGCTTGGTTGAATTTGCGGCAGGAATCTTTGAAAGATGGGAGGAAACCATAAGTCTTCTCTCCAAAGAGCCTGTTGACAGTTCGGAGCAAGTACTGTGTGCCGGTCCTGTTAACTTCGATGAGAAGGTTCTGGAAACCCTGGTGGATGTCTCCACCTCCGCCGCTGCTTTTGCTTAGAGAAAGTGCCTGGGACATCTGGGCCGCAGTGTTTCTCTTTGCCCCCATGAAGACCATGGCCAGGGCAGAGGGGATGCTTATGGGTGAGAAAAACACATTTTTCGAGTTGTCTTCACCCAGATGTTCAGAAGACATGAACCAAAGACTTAAACAAGTAATTCATACACACACACAAAGTTGGCATATGATGAATTTTCATTTTCCTACATTTATATATTTTTTCTAACAAGTGTTTTCTACTATTACAATCTTATTTGACCTAAAATATAATTATTTCCACTGTGTATAGTATAATTATTTCTACTAAAATATAATTATTTTTTCTTGGCTCCTTCTTTTCCCAGTTTAATATTAGGTCTATGCTATCTTCCTCAAGTGAACTGTGGAGATTTCCTCAATCTGTGCTTTAGAATAGAATGTGTAGTATGAAATTTTTGTTAACACTTGCTAAATAAAGCCACCTAGGTTTGAATTTTTTTTAGAAAAATTTGCCTCTTTACTCAGTCTTTATTATGAAACAATTAAGATTTTCTATTTTTTCCTTGCACCAAGTTCAATTTTTTCACCTGAGTTGTCTCTAAATTTTTCTCACTATTCTTTATCTTCTTTAGTTTACGTAAGTAGTAATTCTTTCTCATTTTGGTGTGTTTATGAGTGTGGGAACATACCTTCTCTTCCCTTCCCTCTTTCTGTCCTCAGTCTTGCCAGAGATTTGTCAATGCATTAGTCTTTCAGAAGTCCAACTTTAATTTTATTGATCTACTCTTCTTCATTTTATGTTGATGTTTTATTTAATTAAATTGGACTCATTTCTCTTTGAGTTTTAAGAAATTATTTTAGACCAAATTGCCTCATTAATTTTCATCATTTTTTTCTTTTAAGATATATGCATTTAAGGCTTTGCATATCCTTCTTAACATCACTTTAGTTCTATCCCAAAGGTTTTGATGTGTTATAAATATTTTCTAATTTCCACTATAATATATATATATATATATATATATATTTCTACCCAAAGGTCATTTAAGTGGAAGACATTAATTTTCAAAACCATGAGGATTTTTATTTTAAATCTTTTAATTTTAGCTTAGTGCATTGCAATCAGAATGCAGATAGGAGTCATATATGCTTGAAGTCCTTGTACACAATCAATTTTATAAATGTTCTTGTGCTTGGAAAGATTAAATTCTCCAGTTTCTGAGCTCAGTCTTCTCTATATAGATATCAGGTTAAGTTTTAAAATTTGTTAAATTTTCTATGACTCTTATTTAACGTTAGCCAATTTTTTCTATTAATTACCAAAAAAAGTGTCAAGTAAAATATCTAGTACTCTGTCTTTTGCTTTCTCTGTCTTGAGGGTAAATTATTATGTGAATGGTCTTTTAGAACACTTATGTAGTCATGGCTATTGGATTTTTATCATTGGAGTGACTAAAACTTTTGGCTACTAATTATTTGTGCCTTAACTTCTATGTTTTTCTGTTATTAATATAGCTATACCAGCTCCTTTGGTTTGAATTTGCATAGTGATTCCTTTTCATCTTTTACAATCAACTATTTTGGTAATTTATGATATAGCTGTGTCTCTTGTAAACAGAAGAGGTTGGATCGTATATCTAAAGCATGATGACAATTTTTACCCCTGAGGAATCTAATCGATTTTGGTAACAAAAATTAATGCTATATATGGACCTGTTTTTCACCTTACATTCTATTTTATGTTTTTTCTTTTCTCTTAGATTTAGCTTCCATTTGAACTTATTATTTGTTCTTTCTGTTTTTATTCCTCTACTAGTTTGGAAGTTACACTTTCTGTTTCTACCCTATATTGCGTTTTCTAAACATTATAAATTGCACACTTGATATGTCAGTCTAAATTTAATCAATATATTTTAAGTTGTCCCCCACAATGCTAATATTTTAGAACACTTTAACTTCATTCTTATATATCAAAAATTACATACAAATATGTATGCATGTTAATTTTTTATTTAATGACTCTTATTGTTTTATGCAATCAACATACATTTAGTATTACATATATATATACACACAACACATTGTACGCTATTTTTTTCTTTCTTGGTACTCAAATCCTCCATCAGCACAACATTTAAATTTTTCTTTAGAGAGTATCTGTAGGTGGCATGCGTGTCAATTTTTGTTAGAAAATGTCTTTATATCACTTTCATTTTGAAAGACACCTTCACTGGTTATAATGATTTAGGCTGACAGTTATTCTCTCTCAGCACATTGACATTGTCATATTTCTGTCTTCTGACATCCATTGTGACAGAAGTCATCTGTCTAGCTGTTACCCCTTTCAATGTAAACCTTTAGTTCTGGCATCTTATAAAATCTAAATCTCATCTTTGGTTTTCGTCATTATCACCACGATGCAAATTTCATTTCCTTTATCCTGCTTGTAAATTTTGTGATTCTTCAGATTTCTTAAATCTTTCATAAGTTCTATCACTTGTGTCTCCTCAGTTCTAGATAGTCTCAGAATTATATCTTCAAATATTTTCTTTGATACACTCTTCCTTCTGGAATCAGCAAAAAGAATTAATTTAGGTATATAGCCCACAATACTAGTGGACATGCAAGTCTTCTTCACCACTTTCTATGTAACACTATTGTTATTTGATTGTGTTTTTAAAGAAAATTATTAGAATCCATGTAGCTCGAGGAGAGAGAACACTTATTATGTATCCACGTATTTCTTGTAGTCCTGACCATGATAACAAGTTAATATTTGGTGACTATTTTTAACAGTTCATTATTTTTCCTAAATAGAATTGACAATAGAAACCAGTATTGAAACAGGCCAATAGCTATGTCAGTGATTTATATGATGTTGAAACAGGGCTTTGAAGAATTTTGATGCTTTTTTCCCTCTAGTTTATTAAGACATTTTGTCATGGTGATAATTATTAAGAAATGTTATTGTCTATATACATTATAATATAAGAACTGTAAACTCTTTGAAGGTTATGCCCCTGAGCGTGGATAAATAAAGTGAGACAGCCACTTGAGATTAATATTTCTCTTTTTAACCTATAGTATGTCTTAAATATTATGGGCATTTCAAGTAAATGAAATTGTAGAACCAGAAGTGAAAGCATTCTTTAAGGTGGGAAAAATTATGGGTTTAACTGTGGTTAATTTAGAGATCTGAGAACACACTGTCCTAGGTGTAGTACTCTACCTGTTCTTTATTAGATTTTTTTTTTTAAGTTTAAAAAATTAGAGACAATTAAGAAACCTTGGTTCTGTTCCTAATCCTGTCTTGGATTATTTGACATTGAGGAAGTGGTTTAACTGTTCACAACTAGGTGTGCTCATCTCAAAAAATTAGTTGATTGGAATTATCTTTGTAGCAGAACCTGCAGGGAAATAGATTGTGTAACATGACAAAACCAGTAAGTCACAGGTACTTATTGAAACATTTATTAAGTTGATTAAGAATAAACTTGTAATAATTTGCATATATAAGTAACCAAAAGGGATGTCTGCATTTTCACTCGATTTCCACAGATGTGCACATAGCCACAGTACCTGGTAACAGTGTTACCTAACCTGGATTTGGGTCCACTGGCCAGACATGTAGCAAAGCCAATCTACTGACACTGGGTTGCAGTGAAGGGAAGTGCAACATTTGTTGCAGGGCATCAAGAAAGGAGAGCAGGCAGCTAGTGCTCAAAAGACCTGAACTCCCTGATGGCTTCAGGGAAGGGTTTTTAAAGGCAATATTAGGACTGTGGATTGCAGGGTACCTGATCAGCTAGTGGATATTTTTCTGATTGGTTGGTGATGAGGTAACAGGGTGATGTTTTGTAAGTCAACATCATCAACCTTCTGGTCCCAGCTGTCTGGGGTGTTCATGTTTCTGGTTAGGTGTTTTCATCTGGTGGGGTTCTGGTTTCTGTAAAAACAACTTAGGAATATGTGTCAGTCCTTCTTATCTATATCCTTCAGAGAATGGGGAGTTCAGTGACCCTGCTATGTGGCTGATTTATAGTCTAAATTGTTACCAGTTTCCTGGCCCAAAAGGTATCCTTTGTTTCTGCATTTTTACATTTCCTAATCATTAACTCTCAAGCCAGTCTTCTGAGACTCAGGAGAGGCCTGAGAGAATAAAGCAAAAGTCTTTTTATTCAAAAGATAGGGACACGGGGTCTTGCAAGACATGGGGTCTTGCAGGTCACATGAAGTGAGTTTGTCCATGTAGGAGTAGCAAAAGCAGACACACAACTTGCTTTCTTATAGCCTGATCTACCTAGAATTGTGTGACATAACCAGGAGGATGGTTTAACCTGGATTCAACCTTTCAATGGAGGATTCTCAAGTAACAAAGCGTGTACTTGTTTCTCTTTCTTCAACAAACTTAAATACACACATGTGCACACATGCACGTACACAGAAATGATATATAAAAATCATATTCATCTTAATTTGATAGTTAAATTGTAGTGGAAATTCTATATCGCAGACATCCCTGTTATGTGAATAACTGGAGAGTAATCCAGGAAATTATGTCATCTATTGGGTACTTCCAGTGAATAAACGCATCTTCTTTCACATATTCAATCTAGAAACAGAGGGAGCTATTGTTGACCTAAAACAAATAGGCTGCCAGATATTTCTCCAGCAAAGATGAGTTTATTGCAGATCACTGGAGAATTGCAAATTCGGGGTCTACAACCACGGCAAGCCTTGGACAAGTCCCTGCAGGACAAGGGAAGAAAAATTATTTTATAGAGGAGAAAAGGACATTGGGAGGGCTATAGTAAACAAAAACTCCATGGTTTTTCATGGACTGAGTACTCACTAGGAAAGAAGAGGCGTATACCTCTTGTTGGGCTCTGCTATCATTGCAGGGCCTGAGAGCTTGCTTTTCTGGCCTCCCAGCTCTACTAAGTTTCTATTTTTTAATTTCTTAAGCTGTATAAGCTCTCTAATGTGACTGATACCTTAATTGGAAATCAGGAATATGCTACTTTTTCCTTTTTGGGGAGATACAAATAAGTGACAAGTGTTCATGATCAACTCAGCAATTTATGTTTTTGTTTCACTTCATTTTTAATTAAGTGAATGATTTTACTGAGGTGAAAACTACTTACATTGTATTTTATAATCCTGATAACATTGTGAAGGATCTCCCTCAAGGTGTTTTTTTGTTTGTTTGTTTTTTGTTTTTTTTCAATACCTTTACAGATAAAATGTGAGAGATAAAAATGAAAGAGGAACAAAGAATATATCTACACATGGGGTTAACAGTTTAGGAATTTGTGATTCAGACTGACTTCTACATGTTCATATTTCTCAATGCTGTCTATTCCACCTTTTCCTTTTTTCTCCTCCTTCCTCTCTCCTGATCCCTTCTCCCCTTTTCCTTCCCTCCTTCCTCCCCTCACCCTCTCCCTTCCTCCCTATTTCCTCCCCTTTCTCTTCTTCCCTCTCCATCTCCTCATCCTCCTTCTTTGTCTGTTTCTGTCTCTCCCTAATAGCTTGTCATGAGATAAAAATCAAAGGCAAAACTGAGTGTAGCAGAATTCTTTAGTGATGGCACATTCTGCCTGACTACAAGAATTACTGGGGAATTTCTTCTTGATCATGGCTTATGAAAGTGTTTAGCTGAAAAATACTGTATGATACACATTGTACATCACAACCTAGAATACACATATAAACTCTGGAAAACAGAGTCTCCTTAGCAATGCTATATGTGGTACACACATGTTCTACTATATTTTAATTTAAATTATTTTTTTTATAATGCTTATGTCTACACAGTTGTTGTTGTTATATAACTAATTTGTTATATAACTTACAGTTTAAAAGTTAGTCATGAAGGGACATTCATGGTCTTAATGATAGAAGGACTTTCATTCAGAGACCAGTGTCCTGAACTAGAATTGAGGATACAGGTACAGATTATAGGCTGAATATGAGGTAACCCTTGAATTATATTTTTTAATATCAATTTATAATGAGGCTTATTTTCTTGTCATTTGTCTCTTGTTTATAAATGACAACCAGAGCTAAAAATAAAATTCAAAATAGAAAGTTTTGGTTAATTAGGTTCTAGCTAATCATATTGTAACCTTTTAAGCTATAGAGATTTTGTTCTATTAAATTAGGAACTAATTAAGTAGAAAATTACATATAAAATGCCCAATAATTCATTTATTTATTTAAATATTCATCTATATCTTATACTATGAAAAATTTTAAAGACAACTTCAAGCACAGCTGTTTTCCTATAGAAGCCTATATATTGTTTTAGAAAAAAAAACAAAGGCGTAAAAATTGGGTAATAGATTGGTTCCTTAGGTTACGGGATTTTTGGAAGTGACAGGCTAATCAGGGAATATCCTTTGCCGAGTTAAAAACTCTTTACTGTGATAGGTAAACTCCCTTAGGTTTATTTAATCATAATGATGCTCACTCCAATATTTTTTTCTGATATTCTGTGTCCCTAGTGTGAATCTTCAAATTCTATTTAACAACACACATCTTTTGATTTAATTCAGATTAATTAATTTTACAATACAAATGATGTTTTCTTGTTGATAAAAAAAGAGTAGGACATACTTTTGTAGTAAACCCCTTCCTCAAAGTTATTCAAATTCCTATGACCCAAGGCAATATTTTAATGTTTTAACATGTACTTTACATTTATTATAGTTGTGCTCACACCCTTTCATTTGTGATTTCTGTACAATAATTTACTGTATGAATTAACGATATGCTGTAACATTTCTCTATATGAGTATTTACAAGTACATTAAAATAAATTTTTGTTCAACAAGTATGGTATTTGCAAAGACCTATTGAAATAATCAATATTTCAGTTTTCTTAACCTTTCTGTATGTATTGGTTAGAAACAGGTGTTTTAACAATAGTTCTCTGCCTTGGCTGCATGTTAGAATCAATGGCAGAGTTTTAAAAATGTCAACTCCTATGTTGTTTACTAGAATAATGAATTGGAAGCTCTGGGGGTGAGACACAGATCACAGTGTTTTTAAGCTCCTTAGGTTATTTCAAATGTTTAGCTAAGGTGGAGAAGCACTGCAAATATGGAGTAATAGTTGAGATTAATAGACTGGATAAATCTTGCTGAAGCATTACCGTTATTCTTCCCAAAATTTACTCTTCTTTGTGAGATTCAAAGAAATGAAAGGCAAATCATATTGCAAATATAATTTTTATTTTGATAAAATTCAAGCATCGTAATGAAATTTTCAGCTATTCATCATGCAAAATTATAGTTAATGACCTATGTGATATGTCATGTTTTTGAAGAAGTTCAAATATTGAGTGTTTTCCTGTTACCAAAGTTCTTTTCTTTTTTTCTTTTTAAATTTTTCTTGGAGTATATTTGATTTACAACGTTGTCTTAGTTTCAGGTGTACAGCAAAGAGAATCAGTTATATATATACATATATCCACTCTATTTTTGGATTTTTTTCCCATATAGGCTGTTACAAAATATTGAGTAGAGTTCCCTGTGCTATACGGTAGGTTCTTGTTAGTTAACTATTTTATGTATAGTAGTGTGTATATGTCAGTCCCAATCTCCCAATTTATTCCTCGCCGCACTTATCCACTGGTAACCATAAGTTTGTTTTCAACATCTGTGACTCTACTTCTGTTTTGTAAATAAGTTCATTTGTACCCTTTTTTTAGATTCTGCATATAAATGATATCATATGATATTTGTCTTTCTGTATCTGACTTACTTCACTCCATATGACAATCTCTATGTCCATCCATGTTACTGCAAATGGAATTATTTTGTTCTTTTTTATGACTAATATTCCATCGTATATATGTATCACATCTTCTTTATCCATTCATCTGTCATTAGACATTTAGGTTGTTTCCATGTCCTCACTATTGTAAATAGTGCTGCAATGAACATTGGGGTGCATGTATCTTTTCGAATTATGGTTTTCTCTGGGTGTATGCCTAGGATTGGGATTGTGGGTCATATGGTAGCTCTATTTTTAGTTTTTTAAGGAACCTCCATACTGTTCTCCATAGTGGCTGTACCAATTTACATTCCCACCAGCGGTGTAGGAAGGTTGCCTTTTCTCACTCTTTCCTGTAGCTTTAAAAAAAATAGGAATCAAATTTATGTTAAGGTTTGCCCCATTCTAGCATAACCTAATCATCTAAGAACATATCACTTAAAGATATGCTAAATAAAATCTAACATTTTACATTTAATATTATTTTCAAAATGTGTACTCTATGCTAACTAAATGCAAAAATATTTTGGGGATATGGAACTGTATGATTGTAGGAAATTATTTATATAATATTTATATATAAATATATATTACAATATTATATGTTACAATAATGTTCTATACAATATACGTACACATATACACATAAATTATACATACATTTAACCATAAGTATATCAATGTACATATTTTTGTAGCCAAGTAGTATATCAGTGATTTAAAAAAACTTTCAAACATAGAAATATATTAAATTAGTATAATATTTGTGGAATAAGTGGAGTAAAAATATATAAGAACCAGGAACTTCCCTGGTGGTGCAGTGGTTAAGAATCCACCTGCCAATGCAGGGGACATGGGTTCAAACCCTGGTCCGGGAAGATCCCACATGCTGTGGAGCAACTAAGCCTGTGTGCCACAACTACTGAGCCTGTACTGTAGAGCCCACAATCCACAACTACTAAGCCCATGCGACACAACTACTGAACCCCACATGTCCTAGAGCCTGCACACCACAACTACTGAGCCCATGCTCCACAACTATTGAAGCTCGCATGCTCTAGGGCCCACATGCCACAACTACTGAGCTCACATGTTGCAACTATTGAAGCCTGTACACCTAGAGCCCATGATCTGCAACAGGAGAAGCCTGCGCACCACAACAAAGAGTAACCCCCACTCACCGCAACTAGAGAAAGCCTGTATGCAACAATTAAGACCCAATGTAGCCAAAAAATAAAAATAAAAAGTAAAAATATAAGAATCAGAAGGAGAAATGCACTACATAAAAAATTTCTACACTTTTAAAAATTTTAATAGAGAAAATTTTAAATCTCTATGGAATTCAGATTCATTTAGTTGTGTTTAATACAGTGACCTCATCATTTTATTGTAAAATATTTACATTTGTAATGTCAGAAATTAAATTATTGTAACTACAAAATTTGATGAAGTAATTTATATATGAATTTTAACACAAGAAGGATATAGTTATTCAAAATTGTTTTAGTATTGTTTCAAACAAACAATAGTTTGTTGAGACTATTGTTCCCCTTCCCATTTTTTAGTTTCCTTTAATTATAATTTTTAGCACTCTCTTAAATAAACTTTGGAAAAATATTTTATTCCCCCAATATAATTAAAATTTTTATCAGAATTATAGTAATTTTAAACATAATTGAAAATACTAGATATAGTTTTGTTGTTCATGCTTTTTTCATTGTAATAGATTAATTTACATTTATTGGTATTTTTGGTTTACATTTGTGTAATCTCTTAATCTAATATATGTATGTTTTTTAGTGTTTATTTCTAAATAGTTTGTTTTTAACTTTTATTGTGTTAGAGATTTCTTTTCTTGGTCTTCTCAATTTATTTACTGACATATAGAATAGCTATTGTATTTTATACATTCAATTTAAACATTTGCCAACATGTGTATCTCTTTTATGATTCTAGCATTGTTTGTTGATTGTGTTAGGTTTTCTAATCTAAGGTAACATACATTTTAGGAAAATACTAATAAATAAATTCATCTTTTAAAAATTATTTATTTTATCTCTTTTTTTTAATAAAATAAATAAATAAATAAAAATTATTTATTTTATCTCTTAATATTATAGCTCTGGCTAGAGATTCTAAGCTAATATGAAATGATTATTGCAGTTTTTATCTTGCTACTGATAGAAATTTCTCTATTTTCCTTTTATATTTTTGCTGAGTATTTTAAAATTGAGAATAAATGTAGACTTCTATCAGAATCACTGTGAGCATTAATGTACTCGTATCTTTCCTCAACGTGTTTGTGTTTTAAATTATAGTAATATATTTCCTAATAGTAAACCAGGTCTTCATTTTTCGTATCCTGCTTGTTCTGAGTGAATGGTTACCCTGTCACACTGCTTTACTAATACTCTGCTTAAAATTGTGGACTCTAAATTGAAACTGAAGTTGTTCTGAATATATTGTGCATTGTGGTCTCTGATTTTGGTTCATATAATAAAATAAGTTGTGAAACCAATTTAAATGATTTGGAATTATCATTCTCTCCAATATTTAAGATAAATTATTTGTAAAAACATAAGTATATAGATCCTCTTTAGGGGTCAAATAGTTTAATAGATTTTTCTGATTCTCTTTACTTCTGACATCTTACTTTTATTAATCTTTTCAAAGAAAGTGTTTTTGGACATATTTGTAAATATTTTCCATCTTATCTAATTTA
This sequence comes from Balaenoptera musculus, assembly GCF_009873245.2. Classification (NCBI taxonomy): domain Eukaryota; kingdom Metazoa; phylum Chordata; class Mammalia; order Artiodactyla; family Balaenopteridae; genus Balaenoptera; species Balaenoptera musculus. The sequence continues at coordinate 17,964,756 of NC_045797.1, forward strand.
ATATAGTTTTGCTTCAATTTTAATAATTTCTACCTTTAGACTTTTGATATTTTTATGGCATAACTTATTTACCTATATTTGGTTGATTTTTATATTTGTTTTATATATTTTTCTTAATTAGGAAAACATATGTTGTGATTTCCCTATGACTCAAGAGTTGGCTGTATTCTCTCATCTTTTATCTTTAATTTCTAAATTAATACAGAAATGGAAGTAATAATGGGATGCATTTTGTAATGAAATAAGAAGCAATTCTGGAAATTTGAGTATCTCTTCCTTTCATTAATAAAAGATGTGGTGATTTTGCTCTAGGAAGACCCACACATTTGGGGTGTACAACTGATATTATTAATCATCTTTCTTTTTGTCCCATGCATTTCTGTAATACTGACTTGATATTTATTATTAGCCCTTCAGCATTCTTATTTACACTCCTACTTTTTTCTTTTCTTAATGTCCAAATAAGGGGATGATGATGATACTAATTGAAGGTTAAATTTTATTGTCCTATTGAATTTCTTTTGAGTTTTCAGAGAAAGTTTAGAGAAAATATTTAATATCTGCTTTCTCATTTTCAATTCATAACAACTCTACTGAGTATTATATTAATTTTCTCATTCTGTTCTCATAATACTGTGGAAGGAGAGCTATTTTTATCCCCATTTGACAAAAGAGGAATTAGGCTTATAAGAGACAAGAAAAAAATTAGAGTTTGAATCCACAAGTACCTAACTTTAAAAGTTAGGCATTCATATGTGGCATCTCACAGTAGATATTTTTTTTTAAACATCTTTATTGGAGTATAATTGCTTTACAATGGTGTGTTAGTTTCTGCTTTATAACAAAGTGAATCAGCTATACATATACATATATCCCCATATCTCTTCCCTCTTGTGTCTCCCTCCCACCCATTCTCCCTATCCCACCCCTCTAGACATTTAAATAGAGGCAAATGCAACAAAAGAAGAAACTTCTGAATAATTAGTAGAATGCCATGCTTTAACCAAGGGATAAAAGTAAAGTAGGGAAATTATGAAGGAAAATAACCAGAGACTAAACAATGTATCTAAAATCACGAACACATCAATTTTAAGTGGGGCCTAATACAATTATGACTGAAGATTAAGCAAGATAGTTTATCAATGACCACAGTAGTTCAATATAGAGTTTTATGAGATAGGCTTTGAGAAACAGTCTTTTCTCTCTAGAAATTCTGATTCCAAAACAAAAAATATTAACTAATGTAAAAAGAGTAGAGCTGCAGATATGTGATACAACCACAAGATTGACTTGATTTGGTGCCCAAGCAAAGTTGCCAACATTTAGTAAGTTGAAGCACATATTCCAGGATATATGAAAATCCTAGCAATGATGCCTGAATCCTCTGGCTTTGGAATGTTTACTTCAGAGCTATCTTGTTATCTGGAAGAAAGAAAAACAGCCATAAACCCATTCAACATAATTTATTGACAGCAAAGCTTATTTATGCTTCTATTTTGATAAATAGATGAAATAGCAACTTGCAGCACATGAGCCTTTTGAAACTCATTCCATGCTTAAAAATAAGGGGAAATACATGTGGTAACACACATTTGGAAATTTAGCAAACCTCAGACTTTTATTGTGAGATATTTGATGAACTCAAACACAGCTGTGTACACTTTTACCAATTGCACATGGCATTTTTCTTCAAAAACAGCAAATACCTCTTCATACTATCAGCCTACTTATGATGACACCATCCTGATTAAAAAATAGCTTTGTTCCTCCAGAGAATATTTATAAAGGAGAAAGGCTTGTTTTCAGCCCATGCACAGGCTAAAATTCAGTGAGGAAAATACTGTTTCTAGAATAATTTAATATCCTGATGATTCCCTAAGTGTTATTAAAAACAAACCAGTTTGATTTAAATGAGGTATGAATGACCATTGAGCAAATGAATGGAAAGTCTACTGGCGTGATTTGTGTGGCAGGTTAAAATAAAAATAATAGAGTATATCAAAGAATTCTACCTTATAATTTGATACCATGTACTTTATCATTGGTTGAAATGAATTTATTTTTAAGATTTTTTGCATGGTGTGGGTAAAAACCACCTGAAAATAGGGAAAAAATAAAATATTGGACTTGAAATAGTCTTTGTCAGAAAATAAAACATTGTTTATGTATACTTTCCTCAAAAGGTAGCAAAAATGTCAGCATAATAATGCAACAAAAAAATAAGATACTAAAAACAAAAGCAGAAGCAAACAACATTGTGGATAGTATATAGATTCATATATGAAATTCATATAATTTATTCCCATATGTACAGCTGTAGCGCTCTTATATTTATCATTAGCTTCATGTCTGTTAGTTTCCTCTCAGCTAAATAACAGAATAACAGTCTTTATGAGAGTTCAGATCAAGTATCAAAAAATTTATATATATATAAATATACATACAAAATTTTTTGATAATATATATATACATATATAAATATATGTATAAATATATATATATATATATACATATGTGTGTGTATGTATATATATATTTAAAGCCGGTGCAAAAATATCAAATGTATAACAAGTGTTCAGTTGTAGTCCTAACAGGAAAGGAGGGTGAGAATATGGCAGAATGGAATATTTGAAAAAATAATTATATGATCCATGAATCCCATTCCTGGGCATATATCCAGTGAAAAATATGGTACAAAAGGATACATGCACCCCAATGCTCATTGCAGCACTATTTACAATAACCAGGACATGGAAGCCACCTAAATGTCCATTGACAGGTGAATGGATAAAGAAGATGTGGTACATATATACAATGGAATATTACTCAGCTATTAAAAAGAATGAAATAATGCCCTTTACAGCAACATGGATGGACCTGGAGATGATCATACTAAGTGAAGTAAGTCAGATAGAGAAAAACAAATATTATATGATATCACTTATATGCAGAATCTAAAAAAAAAAAAGAAAGATACAAATGAACTTATTTGCAAAACAGAAAGAGACTCACAGACTTAGAGAACAAACTTATGGTTACTGTAGGGGAAATGTGGGAGAGAGGGATAGATTGGGAGTTTGGGATTAACATGTTCACACTGCTATATTTAAAATAGATAACCAACAAGGACCTACTGTACAGCACAGGGAACTCTGATCAATATTCTGCAATAACCTAAAAGGGAGAAGAATTTGAAAAAGAATAGATACATGTATATATATAACTGAATCATTTTTCTGTACACCTGAAACTAACACAATATTTTTAATCAACTGTACTCCAATATAAAATGAAAATTTTTAAGAAATTTAAAAAAAAGAAAAAATAATGGGTAAAAATTTCCCATTTTGGTGAAATACAAAAGAACAGCTCAGCAAATAAAAGCAGAATAAATACAGAGAAAATTACCTCTACACATATATTTAAACTGCTGAAAACCAAAGATGAAGAGAAAACCTCGAAAGCAGCTAAAATAATACAACATATGGGGGAAAAATGTTTTAGATAACCATTGACCTCTCATCTGAAACTGGAACCAAGAAGATAATAGATTCATTAACAGCAGTGAGGAGAAATAAAAGGACAAATCAAAATTTGAAATCCAGTTTCAATGTCTTTGAGAATTAAGGCAAAATATAGTTTTACATAAAAGGAAACTAAAAAAAAATTATAGTAAACAGACCTGCCCTACAAGAAATTCTAAACAAAATTCTATCAAGAGCAGAAATGTAATACTCAAGTTTCAGGATATAAAAGACTTTCTTTCGAAATATCCACTTTTATTATGTATAATCAATATTTTATGTAGGCACTTGCCAGTGCAAGTAGATAAGAAAAATACTTTAAAACATATAAAAGATAGAAAGGAAAAAATAAAATTGTTTCTATTTTAATAGTATATAATTGACTTGTAGAAATCCTAAGATATATACAAAACTAATTTTAGAACTAAAAATTGAATTTTGTAATGTCACAGTATTCAAGGTTAATATTATTGAAAACCATATTTCAGATACTAGTAACAAACTATTGGAAACAGTAAAAACCAATTCTGTTATCAATAGTATTAAAAATAAAAATAGCTAGGAATAAATTTACCAAAAGTTGTCCAAGAATTCTACACTGAAAAATTTAAAATATTGCTAAAACTAAAATAGGAAAAAACAAAACAATTGGAACAAATGACATAATTATGGAATGGAATACTCGATGTTGTTAAGATACTAATTTTTCCAATTGATTTATGGATTCAATACAGTCACAATCATATAAGCATACCTTGGAGATACAGCAGGTTTGTTTCCAGACGACCACTGAAAAGCCAATATTGCAATTAAGTGAGTCACAATTTTTTTTTGCTCCCAGTGCTTATAAAAGTTATGTTTACATTATATTGTGCTATAGTCTATTAAGTATTCAATAGAATTATATCTGAAAAAACAAAGTACATACCTTAATTTAAAAATACTTTATTGTTAAAAATACCAACCACCATCTGAGCCTTCAGTGAGTTATCTTTTTGCTGGTGGAGGGTCTTGCCTCATTGTTGATAGCTGCTGACTTATCAGGGTGGTGGTTGCTAAAGTTTGGGGTACCTGTGGCAGTCTTAAATAAGACAAAAATCAAGATTGCCCCATCTATGGAAACTTCCTTTCATGAACAATTTCTCTGTAGTACTTAATGCTTGTTGATAGCATGTTACCCACAGTAGAACTTCTATCAAAATTGGAGTCAATCCTCTCAAACCCTGCCACTACTACATCAACTCAGTTTATGTAATATTCTAAATCCTTTGTTGTCATTTCAACAGTTTTCACAGCATCTTCAACAGGATTAGTTTCCATCTCAAGAAACTACTTTCTTTGCTCATCCATAAGAAGCAACTCCTCATTCCTTAAAGATTTATCATGAGATTGCAGCAATTCAGTTAGATCTTCAGACTCCAGTTCTAATTCTAGTTCTCTTGCCATTTCCACAACATACTAGTGACTTCCTCCACTGAAGTCTCGAACTTCTCAAAGTCATCCATGAGGGTTAGAGTCAACTTCTTCTAAACTCCTGTTAGTGTTGATATTTTGACCTCTTCTCATGAAACAAGTGTTCTTCAAGGGATCTGGAATGATGAATCCTTTCCAGAGGTTTTCAATTGACTTTGCCCAGTTCCATAGGAGGGATCATTATCAGTGGCAACCATAGCCTTACAAAATATATTTTTAAAATACAAACACTTGAAAGTTGAAATTACTCCTTGACCCATGGGCTGCAGAAAGGATGTTTTGTTTTCAGGCATGAAAACAGCACTAATGTCATTGTACATCTCCATCAGAGCTCTTAAGTGACCAGGTTCATTGTCAGTGAACAGTCATATTTTGAAAGAAATCATTTTTTTCTGAGTAGTATGTCTCAACAGTGAGCTCAAAATATTCAGTAAACCATGCTGTAAACAGATGTACAGTGATCTAAGCTTTGTTGTTCCAATTATAGAGCATAGATCAAGTAGATTTAGCATACTTCTTCAGGACTCTATGATTTTCAGAATGGTAAATGAACACTGGCTTCAACTTAAAGTCACCAGCTAGGTTAGCCCTAACCAGAGTGGTGGCATGACCTTTGAAGTTTTGAAGCCAGGTACTGACTTCTCTCTAGCTATGAAAATCCTAGATGGCATCTTCTTCCAATAGAGGGTTGTTTCATCTACATTGACAATTTGTAGTTTAGTGTAGCCACCTTCATTAATTATCTCAGCTAGATCTTCCAGATAACTTGTTGCAGCTTCTACATCAACACCTGCTGCTTCACCTTGCACTTTTATGTTATGGAGATGGCTTCTTCCCTTAAACCTCATGAGTCATCTGCTAACTTCAAATTTTTATTCTTCAACTTCCTCACCTCTCCCAGCCTTCATGGAACTGAAAACAGTTAAGGCCTTTCTCTGGATTAGGCTTTGGCTTAAGGGAACATCGTGGCTAGTTTGACCTTCTATCCAGACAGTTAGAACTTTCTCCATACCAACGATAAGGCTGTTCCACTTTCTTATCATTTCTGTGTTCACTAGAGTAGCACTTTTAATTTCCTTCAAGAACTTTTCCTTTGCACTGACCACTTGGCTAACTGTTTGGTGCAAGAGGCCTATATTTCAGCTTATCTCAACTTTTGACATACCTTTCTCACTGTTTAATTATTTCTAGCTTTTGTTTTAAAATGAGAAATATGTAACTCTTTCTTTCACTTGAACTTTTAGAGACCATTTTAAGGTTACTAAATATTGGCCTAATTTCAATATTTTTGTGTCTCAGGAAATAGGGAAGCCTGAGGAGAGGGAGAGAGATAGGGGAACAGGTGGTCTGACATTTATCAATTAAGTTCGCCTTCATGTATGGGTATGGTTTTTGGCACCTCAAAAAGATTATAATATTAACATCGAAGATTATATATTATAAATCACCATAAAAATATAATAATAATGAAAACATTTGAAATATTGCAAAAATTATTGGAATGTGACACAGAGATACAAAGTGAGCAAAGGCGGTTGTGAAAATGGCACCCATAGACTTGTTAGACACAGGGTTATCACAAACCTCCAGTATGTAAAAACAAATTAACTGCAAAGCACAGTAAATAAAAGTGCAAAAAAATGAGGTATGCCTATAATTGAAGTAAGCTTTTCTTTAGTAGAATATTACAAATAGAATCTAAAATTTTAAATGGAAACACAAAGGACACAGAATATCCAAAGTAATCTTGAGAAATATAAATGAAGTTGTGGGAACTAGTCTATCTGATTTCAAGTCAGTGTGTTACTGGCATAGGATCAAAAAAAGATCAATGGAAATAAAATAAATTCCAGAGATAGATCCACAATTTTGTGATTACTTCATTTTCTTTTTTACAAAGAAGAGCTGAATATTAAAATGAAGCCTGTATTCCTACCTCACATCATATACAATATTAATTCAGACTTATATCTAAATATAAAGTAAAAAATCAGAAATATTTTAGTGGAATTGTAGAATAATCTTCATGATTTAGTGGTAGGCAAAGTTTTCTTAGACCATGTAAAGAAATAACTTAAAATTTTTAAAAATAGGCTTCATCAAAATTAAAACTTCTGCTCATCAAAAGACAGAATTAATCAGTGAATAATTAAGCCACAGACAAGGGGGACATATTTATAAATCATATATTTGAAAAAAATGATAACTATTGTATATAATTTCTATAAACTAATAAAGATAAAGAAAATTTATGAATAGCTAATGAGGGCCCATTTTGCTCAACATTATTAATAATTAGAGAAATAAAAATTAGAACCACATGAGATACCACATGTCGACCAAAATGGCTCATATAAATATTAGAGAGAAATAAAAAGAGAGAGGCATCATCAAACACTGGTAAGTTTGCTGAAATGGAAAACATTGTTTATGGGAAGTTAAAATGGTAAAACTATTTTGAAAACTTACTAGTTGTTTCTTACAAAACTAAATATATACCTACCCAATGACCTAGCCATTCTACCCCTATGTATTCACCCTAGAGAAATAACAATCTTTTTTAAACTTAAATAAAATATTATATAATTTTAACTATTAATAATATCCTAAACATCATGAATGGCTCTCAAAAATATTATTCCATATTATGAAAAAACTTTTCCAAAAATACGTCATGTATAATTTTATTAACATGAAATTCTGGAAGAGGGAAAACTATTATATGGGAAAAGAAAAAGGACAAAATGGTTGTCTCACAGGGATAGGAGCAAAAAAATAACTAGAGAACTGCATAGGGAGATTTCTGAGCAAAGATAAACCTCTGTAACTAGCTAGTATTTTGGGTTACACAGGTGAATACTTATTTCTAGACTTTTTGAATGTATACTTATGAATTGTATATTTAATTGTATGTAAATTCTACATTAAAATCAAAATCCTACAGATATCAAACTCAAATTAATGATATGCATGCTTAGAGAATCAGGAAAATTTTACTTCAAAATTTATTAAAAATAACATGGATTAATGGTTATGTAGAGAAGTGGGTCAGATATATGATAGAGCAAGAATAATAAAATATTAATCTACAAAATATGATTATAGGTATTCTCTGTTAAATTATTTTAAATTTTTAGTATGATTGATAATCTTAACAAAAAATTGGGAAAAAAAATTGACTTCTGGAATTTTACATTTTGTTTTTCTTTTGAAGCCCCTTTCACCCACTACTAATTTTACAGCAATCATGTTCATCATTCAGAAAGCATGGGAACCTAAATGTTAAGAAAATGTCATTAAATCACCAGCTAGAGAATCTTTACCAATTAATGAAGCATCCATATTTCTAACACTAATTTCACTAGGTGATCCTGGTCAATTTCCTCCTATGTCCCACACCTCAGGTCCATGTCTAAGAATAATCTCCTAGTTTCCTCTCAGCCCAATTATTTTAGGATTAAGAATCTGAGTCTATATTCTCATAATCAAAGGCAGTATTATAATATTCAGTGGGTATGAGATCTAGTTGAAATGGTACAGGCTTTGGAACTATGTGGACTAGGATTTAAATCTCAGCTTCCATATTTTTGTAGAAGAAAAGTAGCATAGGTTCTTTAAGATTACATTAGCTAGAAGATGTGTTGCCTTATGATGCACTTCACACTCATTAAAGTTAATTCACCTTTTCCTTTAAATGTGCCTATAAATAGCCAAGTTATGGGTACTTTCAAATGAATGAAATTTACACAATTGGAATAATTCTAAAATTCACAAATTGGAAATATTTTAAAACATTACATACAACTGTAGATGAATCGTATTCAATATCATAGTTCAAAAATTAATGAGAGTGGGAATGGCTGAAGATTGATGGTATCAGACTGGGTACTTCTTGGTCAGTGGAGAAAATTCAACACATCCTTGAATGGAATTATTTTTTATCATCTCTAAAATGTTTTTCAAAAATGTATAGTTCATTTCCTTCAATGTGTCTAATCCTTTGGCAAATATGTAGATTCTGGGTCTTGAAAAGTTACTTAAAACAAAATTTAGATACAAAATTTGAAGAAGAAATATGAAACATTAAAATATGCTTAAATATTTCTTTTCTTATATGTAAAGCTGGTTAGATAATAAATACCAGTATACTCTGTTGCTGAAAGGGAGAAATATGTCCCTATTTCATTAACTATGGGTACTATGAATCAAGTCTATCCTAAATTACAGTCATTTTAAGTTGCATTACATAATATTTAGCATATATGAAAAAGGTATATAATCTATATAGGAAGTATGAACCAAAAAGAAATAGACTTCTATAAGCACAGCTGGATCATTAACAACACTTCTGCCTGTACCTTGGTGCTTCTTCCCCATTCTTTATCCTGCTTTCCTCGCTAAACACCTGAAATATACATTGTCTATAATCTCTTTGCTTTATATATTTTTAATTAAGGTTTTATTTTTAAAAGCAATTTTAGAATCACAGCAAAATTGAGAAGAAAGTACAGAAATTTTCCATATACTCCCATCTTCACACATGCTTAGCCTCCCCCATTATCAACATCCTTTCTACTTAATCCATTAGAGCCCTTAGCATATTCATCATTGTTATTTGCAATTCCCGGTTTGATAATTCCATCATCCCTGCATGTCTCATTCTGAAGTTTGCTCTGTCTCTTCAAATTGTGCCTTTAGCCTTTTGTTATGTCTCATAATGCTTGATAGTAGGACATGCAGTACTTGGCAAAAGGAATTGCTGTAAATAGGTTTTTAATGATGCAGTGGTGATGGGGGGGGGGTGGAAAGGAAAATTTGTGTACTCCGATGACTGGGTCTCAGTCTTTTAGTGAGGCTATACCTCTGGACTGTTGACTTCACAAGAGTTTCTCAGGCTTTTCCTCCCCTCTTAGGTGGAACAGGATGATTAGAACTAGCTGGTATCTCCATTCCCCCAGGTCATTTAGGCTCTGATAACACTCCCGCAGGTTAGACTCTGGTTAACTAGTTTTTCCTGTGGCCAGACCTTGTTAATAAGAACAGAGTGCTTTGGCATATTGCAAAATTGTTCCTTTTCCCCTTCCCCTGCTAGAAATGCATGGGGATTTTTCTCTGATATTTACTGTGGAAATCTGGTCAAGTTCCTGGAGAAAAATCTCACAACATTGAGGGGGACCCCATATGACTGGGGTTCCCTGGAGTTTTTAACACTCAGACTTGTTCACATTGAGCCTCCAGCAATTCATCAATTACAGTTCAGCTTTTCCTGCCCCTGAACTGGTTTGCAGGGTGGTTTTCACTCTTGCAAATCTCTGTTCCACTAAGCAGCAACTCCCTGTATTTCCCTGTCTCTCCAATCTTGGAGGCTGTGGTTTGCCTTATGTTTTCCCCCCTATTATGAATCAAAGAAGAGTTATTGATTTTTTATCTGTTCAGCTTTTTACTTGTTAGTACTGCATGGCAACTTCCAAGCTCCTTACGTGCAGAACTAGAACCAGAAGTGAAAATCGTGAAACTTTAGAGGAAATAATTCATCAGGCTCTAACTGGGACCTAAAGATAGTGCGAAAGAGTAGGGTTTGTTCTAAAATTGTAATGATGCTTTACGTTTTTATGGACTTACATAGTCTGCTATGCGTTTTTCCTATATACCATCTTTTTAAATTCTCACAAGGACACTTATCGGCAGGTTAGACTTAAAAGTGACAATTTTATCATTAGTGACCAGCCCATGAGAAAAGCTATCCTTGGGTATGGGCTAAATAGATTAAAACCTTTACGTTGCGCTCTGAAGAGCATTTTTCTCCAATGGTTTCCATACAACTAGTAGGTTACTTCCACCATCTTTGATTTAGCTCCACACATTACCATATATAGAAAGTTGTGGATATGCAGGTTCAGCAAAGAGATGTTGGCATATTAAGCAAGTAAACAGACAATATCAATGACAGCAAGCATCTTTACATTTGGGTGTTTGACCTGGAGTATATCATATAAAGAATAGCTGACAATTATATGCCTGTGTTTTGAAAGTTTAATGGCAGAAATGAGCTGATTTTTCCTAACCTCAAGAAACATGTTCTAAAGAAATGCAGAAGACTTCAATTAAAAAGCATCTAAAAACTCTTTTTCCTAAATGATCCTGCTGTGTCAATTTTCTGTAATGTATATTGTATTTCTCTTTTGATCCTTTTATATCTTTTACGTATTGAGTGTTTTTGAGTCAGCAGTATCTTATCCTTAAATTAAAACATCATTCACAAACCAAATTTGCTGCATATACTTTCTAAATGGGCTATGTACATTGTATTTATTTCCAAAGGTTTCAATTAGATTTTTTAACCTATTTATTTTATTGTGCTAAAAAACACATAAGATTAAGTTTAGCATCATCATTTTAAGTGTACAGTTTAGTGTTAAGTATACTCACATTGCTATGCAAAAAATCCTCTAGAACTTTTACATCTTGCAAAATGAAACTCCATATCCCAAAAATGAATTTCCCTTCCACCCCAGCCCTTAGCAACCACCTTTCTAAATTCTGCTTCTATGATTTTGAGTACTTTAGATATGTCACATGAGTGGAATTATATAGTATTTGTCTTTCTGTAAGTGGCTAATTGTACTTAGTATAATGTCCTCATGGTTCATCTGTGTTGTAACAATTGACAGTGTTTCCTTGTATTTTTAAGGCTGAATGTATAATACACATTTTCTTTATCCATTCGACATTGAACATTTGGGTTACTTCCACCTCTTCCCACTTGTGCCTCATGTTGTTACAAACATGGGTGTTTAAATATCCCTTCAAGACCCTGCTTTACGTCCTTTTGGATATATACTCAGAGGTAGGATTACTGGATCATATGGTAATTCTATTTTTAATTTTTTGAAATTAATCTCCATACTGTTTTCCATAATGCCTCTACCATTTTATACTCCCATCAATAGTGTTCGAATTTCTTTGTTTCCTCACCAATGCTTGTTATTTTCTGCTCTGTTGATAGTAGTCATCCTGATGGGTATGAGGTGATATCTCACTGTAGTTTTGGTTTGCATTTCTCTTATGATTAGTGATGTTGAGCATATATTCATACACTTGTAGGCCATTCGTATATCTTCTTGGGAGAATTGTATATTCAAATTCTTTCACAGTGGTTTTAAATCAGGTTATTTGTTTTTTCATTTTTGAGTTGTAGAATTTCCTTATATATTTTGGATATTAACCCCTTACCAACTACATAATTTACATATATTTTCTCCCATATGTAGTCCTATTTGTCTATTTTTTTGCCTATTTTTTTCTTTAACTTATCTATTTTTGTTTTTACTGCCTAAGTTTTGGTGTTATGTTCAATAAATTATTGTCAAATCCAACGTTCTGAAGACTTTTCCCCTATTTTTTTATTCTAGAAGTTTTTTATTTTAGGTTTTATTTTTAGTTGTTTAATTCTTTTGAGTTAATTTTCATGTATGTTGTAAAGTAAGGTTTCAACTTTGATTTTTTTCAGTTATGGATGTTCACTTTCCCCAGTACCTTTTGTTGAAGAAACTGTCCTTTTCCCATTGTGTTGTCTTGACACCTTGACAAAAATCATGTGTTTATATACACAAGGGTTTATTTCTGTTCCACTGGTCTATACATGTCTTTATGCCAGTACCACACTGTCTTGATTACTATTACTTCGTAGTATGTTTTGAAATCAGGAAGTGGAAGGCCTCTAACATTTTAAATTCTTTTTGCTATTCAGAATCCTTTGAGATTCCATATGAATTTTAGGAAGTTTTTTTCTATTTCTGCAAAAATGCCATTGGGATTTCAATAGAAATTTCACTGACTGTGTAAATCACTTTGCGTGGTATGAATATTTTAACAATTTAAGTCTTCCAATCTATGAGTATGGGGTGGCATTTATTTTATATCCCAATTTTCTTTGAATGTTCTCTTCAAATGTTGAGGTTCAAATATAGGCTGTGACATAAACAGATTTTAAAAAATAAAATTGAACTTGGTTATGGAACTAAACACTTGTGGAATCAAATCACTTTAGAGGGGAGAGGATCTCAGCCACAGCCCTCAATGACACAATGACGAGAGCTGTTGTTAGTCTTCTTTGCTACAAAAGAAATTACCAAAAACATAATGACTTAAAACAGCACACATTTATTATTTCAAAGATTCCCTAGGTCAGAAAGTTAGACACAGGTTAACTGTCTTCTGCTCATGGTCTCAGAAGGCTGGAAAAAAATGCATTGGCTTTGTTGCAATTTCACTTGATATTCTTTTATACCCACACGGTTGTGATAGATTTCAGAACTTTGAGGCTGTAGGACAGAGACTCTCAGCTCTTAGAGGCTATCTGACATTCCCTGCTATATAGCCCTCTCCATATCTTTGCAGTTGGCTTATGCAAGACCAATAGGACATCTCCTGATGTTTCTTGTCTCTAACTTTGAGGTTTTCTTTGAAGGGCTCACCTGAATAGGTCTAGCCCATTTGGGCTTGCAATTAATTCAAAGTCAACTGATTAAAGACCTTAATTATTTCTCCAATATCTCTTTATTTTTGCTATACGATGTAACCTAATCATAGGAGTGATCTTGTATCATACTTACATTTCCTGCCCACACTCAAAGAGAGAAGATTATGTGGGACACAAACACCAAAGGGCAGAATTCTGCCTACCACAGAGTCCATGGTCAAATTTGTTGCAAAGCCTCCCAGAGAATCACATTTTCTGATTCCAAGGCAGGTTCTTACTCAGATTTTTCTGAAACATACATATGTTTGTTTTAATCAGAAAATATCTGTAATAAAGGTTGGCTCTTTTTAATTAGATAGATACATGTCACCAATCTTGATTATATTCATACCTAATTGGAAGAATACATTTCTGAAAATCCTGGAATTTAAAATAATTTTGAACTTTCTGTGAGTTACATTAAAACTCATCCTTAATTTTCACCCATATTACAATTTTATCAGAATAAATAAATATTGATATCAGCAGAGTGCACACTAACTGTGAGGCAGTTCCCTGGTGGATGATGTCCTTTCCTTTGAGAAGTTTTACCTTTTGGAAAGTCTCACCTTTTGAGCTATTTAATTTGAAATGAGGATTTTCCATAGGTGGAGTCATATAAAGCTCAGAGATTGAGGCTTTTGAATATATTACAAACATTTTCTTTACTAACATCTATATTTTATTAGTAGTATTGAATAATTCAGATATTTTTCATGATTTTTCTGTCTCTCTGTTATAATTTGAATATTTATGTCTTCTCAAAACTCCTAAGCCTCAAAGTTGATGGTAGGCTTTTGGAAGGTGATTATTTGTGAGAGATCTGCTCTCATGAATAGGATTAGTGCCTTTATGAAAGAGACTCCACAGAGATCCCTTGCACCTTCTACCATGTAAAAACACAGCAAGAAGACTAATGGATTGAGACATTCCCTAATCTTCTGCTACCTCTGGGAATAATAGCTTTGGAAAGGAGATAAAATGAGGCTCATTTGTAACTTCTGGACTAATTTTTAATCACTAAATTGTACAGAATATATATATCCATTAACATAGTTAAAACAATTATTATCTTGTGCAAGAACAAAACTTGAGGTATCACACTTCCTGACTTCAATTTATACAAAGCTATAGTAATCAAAACTGTATGACACTGGCAAAAGCAAAACCCCAGACACATTAGACTAATGGAATAGACTATAGAGCCCAGATATAACACACATAAAGTGTAGGTCAACTAACCTTTGACAAAGGTGGCACTAATACACTCTGTGAAAAGGACAGTCTCTTCAATAAATGGTGTTGGAAGAAGAATGACAGTGTACCTTCTCTTTCACCACACACAAAAATGAACTCAAAATGTATTAAAGACTTCAGCAGAAGTTGCAAAGGTGAATTTTTCCCAGATCATTACATTGCTGAACATTTTATCTCTCAAGGCAATATATATTTCTGTCACTGTGTTTGATCAAAGGTAAAATGAAATCTTTTAATTATAGGATAGCTGTTTGGACAACATAATATTTAAGGTACATTCCTAATCAATAATCTAATACTTTATAATTCTGAATGAGTGATGTGATATCTGCCTGAGTATCATTAGCATACTCAGATGGAAGATGGTATCACAGAAGGGCTGGGATGAAATATGTATCAATGCAGGATTTCAATTTAGAGATTATATTTAAGAAATGGTGAAATAAATACAAAAGCATTAGTGTTCTCATTTTTAAATAACTCTAGTAAGACATTTTAGTGATTGAGTGTTAAATATGGTGATAGGATTATAGACAAATATACCTGTATATATTTTTATTGATACAGTTTTTGCATTTTTAAAAGTGTTAAGTAAAGTACACCTCAGTATACTCCTTGCATACACAAGTAAAGAAATAAAAATCTATATTAAATTTTGTAGCTTTCTTGTTGTGTTAGAAAACTACTATCTATATCTATATCTATATCTATATATAGTAGTCTATATATAGAGAGAGAGACAGAGAAAATGGGGAGGTTGGTCAGATTTTCTAATTCAAACCTGTTCTGCCTGATGCTACTGTATAATTGTTTCTTTATAATAGTTTTATATGGAAATCATATATTTTTATAGATTTATGTGTGACTTTGAAACTTTGCCATAAGATTTATTAATCTCCTCTGATTATATATGTCTAAAGTGAATTTTGATGAGTTACAATTTCCTAAAGTGTCTATTGAAATTTCAAACTTATTAGAATAGAACAGTATATAGTTTTTCCTAGTTTTTTATTATCTTCCTTATCTGTGTTTTACTTTATTTTCACAACTAGCTTTTGAATGTAGTCATTATAACTACTCTGTTTTCCTTTATAGTTTCAAATTAGTGTACATTTACATATACTTATATTTGTTTTCTCCTTTTTGCAAACATTGGGTTGAAGCCACTCTAAAAAGGCTATATACACTATGATTCTGAAGATATGGCATTCTGGAAAAGGTTTTCTATGGACAGTAGAAATATCAGTGGTTTCCAGGAGTTGAGAGGGAGAGATGAATAGGCAGAGCACAGAAGACTTTTAGGGCAGTGAAAATACTGTATGATACTATAATGGTGGATACATGTCATTATGTATTTGTCCAAAACCATAGAATGTACAACTCCAAGAGTAAACTCTAACATAAATTATGGACTTTTGGTGATAATGATGTGGCAGTATAGGTTTATCAAGTATTACAAATGTACCACTCTTTTTGCTGGTGTCATTGAGAGGGGAGGCTAAGCATGTGTGGAAGCAGGCAGTATATAGGAAATCTTTACACCTTCCTCTCAATTGTGCTCTGAGCCTCAAACTTCGCTGAAAAAAAAATAAAGTCTTAAAGATTGTGTTAAAACTGCAATTAATTTCATTTTAAATAAAGGTATGTACTGCTATATATTTGCCTCTAAATATGACTTCTATAAGATTTCATATTTTCAATCGATAATCTTATACTTATTATTTCTAAGTAATTTTCAATTATAGTTTGTAATTTTCTGACCCACCAGTTATAAGGAGTTTTTTTTTTTAATTACCGTTTCTAAATTCTCAGAATTGTTGTTTGTAGTTTTGTTATGTATTTGAGCATTGTGTAGTGTGCCCAGAGACTGTGACACACCAAAATGAAACTTTTTGTCCTTGGCCTAACACAATCACATTTTGTAAAAGTTGCAAAGGATCAAAACTGTGTTAAACACACATGTGGGGGAAGGGAACAATATCAAAAAATGTACCCATTTCCTACCTTCATACTACACTGAAATTCATTTACCTTACATTTATAGATGAAAATGATGCAAGAACTCTTGTAACACTGTATGAGATAATTCACTGATTTAGTGTTATCATGGATAGTAAAAGTTGGAAAGTCAATACAGAATGTAACTACAGATAATTTGGCCCAGTGTCTTTATTTGCAGATGAACAAACTTGGATTTGGGATCTTTAAAACCACTTGTCCAGTGCCACATAGGAAATTAGTGGATTAAGAGATGTGGGACTCCAGGCCCTTTACCATCATTTAGGATCTTCTCTGCTGCCAGAAAGGAGCTTTGAAGATCACCTCATCACTGACCATGAATAGGAAATATAACCTAAAATAAAATATAATTTATGTTTCAAATTCAGAGAGCATAAATCCTTCAGGAAGCAGGGTCAATATTATATATACACAAATTAAACAGTTTCTTTTGTGGTTTGAGAAGAATGGCGTTAGAAAAGACTTTTGTATCCACCAATATATCTCCCTGACTTCCTGGCCACAATTAACTTTATCACTCATAAGTCATTCTTTGGGTTTAGACAGAGGCCTCCTTACTTCTAATTTTTAAATGCAAATGTTCCCGTTGCATATTAAAGGATTTCACCTTAAGTGTCTGATTTTTATCACACCCTTTTTAGGAGAAAGAAGAAGAACCATGAAAGCGGAAAAATGATAACAATCCTAAGTGAGACCTGATGAAGAAAGCTGCCATTCATTTTAAATTTTGGACTGCACAGGCTGTGTTCTGGAATCAGAAAACTAGTGCAGATTTGCATGTGAAGTTTCTCGTATGTTGTGCTTACTGATGCAGTGTTTTAATCAGCATTTGATGTAAGCTTTCTTGTTTCCCTCCAATGGAAACAATATTGTGCCCTCTGGCATTTTAGAAGAAGAAAATTTTCCCTTTGCTCACAGATATGGAGTGCAAAGAGATCTAAAATAAATCTTCAGAGGACTTCTCTTTACTGTTTTAACAGACTTGCCTTCAAGCATCAGGTCACGAAGAGATACAGAGAGAAACTTACCTTTTATTTCAGCACATACCATTCTTGATTTTTAAAAAATTGGTCAATATTGTCCTGCCTGATCAATAAATTTTGATATCTGGCTTCTCAGAAATCAATATCTGCTTCTTCAATCTATTTTTTCTTAATGGCACTGAGAGGTTAATTAGTATGGCCAGTGCCATGGGGTGACTCATCTACTAAGTCCTGTCTAAGAAAACTAGAACTGTGAATTACTACCCCATGTTCAACAATAAAAAGCACTGTCTTTTAAAGAAAGCACAACTGCTTGTTTATGGGAACTTCTGAATCCTTTGTCATCAAGATTCCAAACTTGATATTGTTTATAAATTGTTTGTATTCTGACATAGTCTGATATCTATTTAGATGTTATGAGTTCCTTAAACCTTCGAGAAAAAAAGAATTATTATATTAAAGCCTTGAATATAAGTAAAGAAAGTGACAGTTGTTTAAAATGGAAAATTAAAATGGTTCTGAAGAACCTAGGGGCAGGATAGGAACAAAGACACAGATGTAGAGAATGGACTTGAGGACATGGGGAGGGGGAAGGGTAAGCTGGGACGAACTGAGAGAGTGGCATGGACATATATACACTACCAAATGTAAAATAGATAGCTAGTGGGAAGCAGCTGCCTAGCACAGGGAGATCAGCTCGGTGCTTGGTGACCACCTAGAGGGTGGGAGAGGGAGGGTGGGAGAGGGAGGGTGGGAGGGAGATGCAAGAGGGAGTAGATATTGGGATATATGTATATGTATAGCTGATTCACATTGTTATAATGCAGAAACTAACACACCATTGTAAAGCAATCATAATTCAATAAAGAGGTTAAAAAAAAAAAGAAAAAAGAAATGAGAAGACCTCTGCCTTCCAAAAAAAAAAAAAAAAAGGAAAATTTTCATGGAGTTAGCACTTGAAATCTAACTTTTCTGGATCATAACTGGGTCTTTGGGTACATTCTTAGAGTTCAAAAAATTTATTGATTATTCAACTCTCCAGTTCTGAATCTATGTAATTTTAATCAGGAAACAACTTCAAGTATTAGAATGTAGAACAAGAAAGAGTACTATTGAGATGTCCAATGTTAGTAGGGGTTTGAAGTATAACTGCACGTTTCTGCAGGATTTTATTCTCCATTGCGTCTTTGTTTCTATTACTTCTAAAAGTTTAACAGGCAGATTCTAAATCATTGAGTCTTGATTTGGGCCTGAGATTCTGCATTTTTAACAGACTCTCATGCTATTCTAAAGCAACAGCAGAAACTTGAAGCTTGTTACACAGTGGTTCTTGAACCAGCAAATATAACTTGAACCAGTTATTTTTGCAATAACTGGAAACCATTTAAAAATACCTATTAGAATCTGCGGTGGGTCCCAGGCTTTGGTACTTTTTGTAAAGCTCCTGAAGAGATGCTAATTGAGTGTAAGGATTGGAAATCACTAGTATTGGAATTTATATCATTCTTCAAAACCCAAGTCAGTCTCCACCTCCACTAGCCTTTCCTTGATAAGTCTCCCCTGTTAATTCTACTCTTCACTTTTCTCCTATTGTCCTGATGATTTGAAACACTTTCTAGGGACTTCCTTAATGGTCCAGTGGTTAAGACTCTGCACTTCCACTGCAGGGGGCACAGGTTCAATCCCTGGTTGGGGAACTAAGATACTACATGCCACGTGGTGTGGCCAAAAAAAAATTAAGTTAAAAAAAAAAGAAACACTTTCTGGTCAAAGTGACTTATTATTAAGACTTACATATCCTACCCTCTAAGTGGAAGTCTCCTGGATCTACTTTTTAATTTCCCCAGGGCATTTAGATCATTACCCCCATCTTCCATGCACTGATCTCTGGACTTTGACCTTTTTGTAATTAAAGGTATTAACAGACACACCTTGATATTGTAAGATAATCCCCTTCATTTTTGTTTGTTTGTTTATTTTAGCAATAATCATATAGTATTTGCTTTAAAAAAAATTCAGGAAGAAGTACATGTTACCATTTGTAGGCTGAGAATTGAACCAGTTCAGGACAGCCATTGGAGTTTCTAAATTTGGTCTTTGACACTATTTTAAGGAAAGCTAGATATTCTTATGCCAATATTTAGGCTTAACAGTGGAACATCTAACTTTACCAGGGACAACATAATCTTATGTTAGGGCTCATTTCTCCTTTTGTAGTTATTGCAAAAATAGCCCACCAACATAGTCAATTCATCTATATTTTTGCAGCAATATCATAGATAACATGATGCAATCTCATTTTCAATTAATATTATAAATATTTTTGGCTTGCTACATTGTTATTTCATTCTTTTTTACCTTCACTTTTCCACAAAAACCATTTTTCTGTGCTTATGCTATCCCATATAACACACACATACACAGCATTAAAATTATTATGAGTTTATTAAAGTGCACTTAAGTTTCAAATCCTTATGGTCAGTTGTATCAGTCAGCTCAGGCTGCCATAATAAAGTACCATAGTCTGGGTAGTTTAAACAACAGAACAGTATTTTGTCTCAGTTCTGGATGCTGAAAGTCTAAGATCAGGATGCCAGCACGGTAGGGTTCTGGTGAGAGCTCTCTTTCTGGCTTGCAGATGGCCACCTTCTTGTTGTGTCATGACATAGCAGAGAGAGATAATTTCTCTCTCTTCCTTTTCTTGTAAGGTCACCAATCCCATAGGATTACCTGCTTACTCTTATGACCTCATTTAACCTTAAATACCTCCTAAAATCCCTGTCTGCAAATACAGGCACTTTGGTGGTTAGGATTTCAACATACGAATTGGGGGTAGGGCACAATTCACTCCATAGCAGTTGTCCAGTGGGCTACATGGAACTGACCCTCCATAAACCCACCTTACCTATGTGATAACTATACAGATTTGCATAGATTTTACATGCTATAAATGTCAGTAACCTTGTATCAATCCCACAATAGCACCATTGAGCCCTTGACAATTGCAGAAATCAATAGTAAGGGCAGAATTCTGAGGGAACCAAACAATGAACCTTGGTTCCTGCTTTACAATATCAAAAAGTCTATTGCATTTTTTTATGTAGACCAAGTTTGGTAAACTTTACCAATATATAATTTAAAAGTTTGAGCTTGTAAAATTTAGTACTAAATCTCCAATTTAATTTATTGGCCTGAAATGTAATTAATCTTTTAAAATTCTTGAAACACATGTATATATAAATTATTAACTAAAATTAGGAATGGCTTTATATTTGAATTTTGTATAAAGAGAAAAAAATAACTATGCCTACTACTGACTTTGATCCCTGACTTTGCAGATAAAGAGAATAATTTCAAGGTAGAATTTGAAATTCACCATTTCTTCTTTGCAAATTATGACCTAAATCAAATTGTTTAAACATAACTTTTAATGAAATTGACTTTAGAAAAGTGAGTTTTACTTTATGTTACATTGTTATCCCCTTATGCACTTAGATATCTAATGTAAGAGGAGTAATAACACCAGGAGGAGAAAAAAATAACTTTCTAGTATCTTTTTATACCTGGTTTTCATGAAATGTATCACATATTGTTACATACAGGGAGGCTTAATAAATATGTTTTGAAAAAAATTGTCTCAATTAGGAACAAATTAATTATAAAAAGTGTCCACTATACTTGAATATGTTTAGGAAAGAGAATAAAGTGTAAAATATAATTTCTTCTCTTAAGAAAATTAGAAAAACAAGACTATTACAGGAGAAAAAATAACAAACAATATCACAATATATAATCAACAAAGTACAGTATGGATTTTAATTCGTGGAAGGCTTAATGGGAAATTAGTAGCTTTAGATTACTATCAAATGACAAGGAGAATTTGTATAGAAGAGTATAAAGAGATATAGGGGAAATAGAAAGATTAAAGCAGCCAGAATTAAATAGTTAAGAAATCAGGTTGAAGAGAGGGATCACACTGGTATATAGTGAGTCTAGATAAAATAAATAGGATCTAGCGTGATACTTTTTGGTTGTTATGTTTTTGCTTCTCAATCAATATTCCACATGGATATTTTGTATAAGTTCTACAGGTTGGCTTGTCTGACCCTTATTGAAATTCCTGTGTCATAGACACATTTTGGCAGTTCTGACCAGCTTATCACAAATCTTTTCTCTGAATTTTTGGTCCTCTTCCTAAGGGTTGTCTGCTCTCTCAGTTCACAAACTAGATTTCTACTATTTCTTCACCTTTGTCCATTTACTTGGACCAGGAGTGGACACAGGATCCAGATTTGCTACTAAAATTAGAAATTGGGGGCTTCCCTGGTGGTGCAGTGGTTGAGAGTCTGCCTGCCAATGCAGGGGACATGAGTTAGAGCCCTGGTCTGGGAAGATCCCACATGCTGCGGAGCAACTGGGCCCGTGGGCCACAACTACTGAGCCTGCGTGTCTGGAGCCTGTGCTCCACAACAAGAGGGGCCGTGATAGTGAGAGACCCGCACACCGCGATGAAGAGTGGCCCCCGCTTGCCACAACTAGAGAAAGCCCTCGCACAGAAACGAGGACCCAAAACAGCCAAAAATAAAATAACTAAATAAATTTAAAAAAAAAAAAGACTACTGCAAACACAGGAATAAAAAAAAAAAAAAGAAATTGGGATTCAAAGATAGCTATCTCCTCTATGTTGGTTAATCTGAAAAACAGTTAAAATTCAGAAGTTTTGAGATAGTTATATAATGTGGAAAGAGAAGTCTTACAAAATTGAATGCTTTGCAGTCCATATTATCCTCCCCTCCCCCCTCCCTTCTTTCCTTGCTTCTTTCCTTCCTTGCTTCTTTCCTTCCTTCCTTCTTTTCTTCCTTCCTCCTTTCCTTTCTTCCTTCCTTCCACTTGATTAGCTAATTTAGCTAGCTTCTGTAACATGCATCTAGAAGTAAATCATGGATGAGACTGCTGATGTTATGGTATAGTAAATTTTAGTAGTAGTGTGTTTCCTTTGATTAGCCCACTATCAGCCCAAATCAAATATAATGTAATACTAGCAATCATATAATATACTAACTCAATCAAATACCAGAAATGTAAGGAGAACTAGGGAAAGTTATGTATCCTAAAAAATATAGAAAATCAATTTGATTGGGAATATCATCCTAGTCATACATTGTGATTCCTTGTAGTGTCTACAACAATAACAATAAGTAGGAAAAGCAATTGATTTAAAGGTTCTTATATGTCATGTGTCATGTAAATTTTCAGGGTGAAATGTCTTCAGTTTGACATCCTCTAACTAAAATTGTATTGTTGGGCTGCTGAGCAAAAATTACATATGCTTAATATAGAAAATTACTATTATTGTCCAAGCTTTCCAAAGCCTAAATAAGTTTATAAAAGAAGCAACAATCCTCTGAGACTTAAAGAATTGTCCTCATTTATGAAATTAATTTTAATGTTTAATTAAGCCCAGCTGTTTGATGATGGCTGAGACATTGAATAAAATTTAAAACTTCTGCATGTTATTTGAAGCAAAGAATTGATCCTGTAAATGAGTGCTAAATTATTTTGGAAGAGAGTATGGTTAAGGATATTTTTCCTATTTTCAGTCATTGTTATAGAATGTTGGGAGTGCAGAGGAGATCTGTAAGTCTGAACAGGGACAAAACCATTGGGAATAGAGAAGTGAGAGAAAATATTCTCTTAGGCAAGCATCAGTGCAGGATGGCTTTAATGACTTCTTCCAGAATGTAACTGGCTTTGTCAATATCTCTACAGAGTTTACATAGGCTCCACAAGTATTAGTAGTAGAATTACTATAGGGAGGAGAAAAAATGAAGAAATAGCACATGCCCTCTAAAAGCAGAGGGAACTGTGTACATGAGTACACATGAGATGTTCCAGGGCACTCTGAGAAATAATTGTGTGTGTAAGGAGGGGAGGAGGTGGTGAGGGAAGTGACATAGAAAGAAAAAGAATAGCAGTGCGATGTGAGCAAAATATAAAATTATTCAGACCCCATTTTTAACCTCAGGCGGGTATGACTTTGGAAGCCAGCCCACTTTTAAAGCAAAAGCTATTCTAGGTTAGAGATTTTCACATTGTTAATGTTCAAAATATATATCCTTTTTAAAAAATAAAATAAGTGTGAATAGTCTCAAAACAATTAATTGGCTTTACAAATTAAACATGGTGATACCAAAAATGTAGATGGGGGAAATATACTGTACTATCTTTTCTAATTTAACATCAAACAAATCCTTTTGTCTTAGTCTTTCAGAAAGGACTCATTTATATATTTCTAAAACGTTGAAATCTGCATAGAATCCAAGTTCCACACTAATATACATATAAAATGTATGCTATTCTTTTATGAACCACAGGGTCAGAAAGGTCCTCCATCTAGCTTCTTTGAAGTTTTGAAGCAAATTATTTTTCTGATATAGATTAAAGTAGTCATTTTATGAAATAAAATAATTATAGAAACGTTGAATTTTCAAAGATACATTCTCTTTAAATAGACTTCTCCATTTATGACTCTTTTGGAATATATTCCTAAATAATATCATTGTTTTAGGTGCAGTGAAAATATCCTCTTTCATTTCACACTGGAGTGCATTTCCTCAATGAGTTTTACTAAGAGCATTGTGTTTTCCATTCCTTTGACTATATTTCAAAATAGGGCTTCCCTGGTGGTGCAGTGGTTGAGAGTCTGCCTGCTAATGCAGGGGACACGGGTTCGAGCCCTGGTCTGGGAAGATCCCACATGCCGTGGAGCAACTAGGCCCGTGAGCCACAACTGCTGAGCCTGCACGTCTGGAGCCTGTGCCCCGCAACAGGAGAGGCCGCGACAGTGAAAGGCCCACGCACCGCAATGAAGAGTGGCCCCCGCTTGCCACAACTAGAGAAAGCTCTCTCATAGAAATGAAGATCCAACACAGCAAAAAAATAAAATAAAATAAAATAAAATTATATTTCAAAATAAAGATTAAGATAGAAATTGATACTGTGTGTATATTTGTATATTTTAGGTTTATTATTGTTTCCAACATCAATATACTTTATGTAAAAATTGATCATCCAGAGACTATTGACAAGAAAGCTTTGTTATAAAGCAGAAGCTAACACACCATTGTAAGGCAATTATACTTCAATAAAGATGTTTAAAAAAAAAAAAAATTAAAAAAAAAAAAAAAGAAAGCTTCTTTGTGGGAACTGCCTATGTAACTGAGGCAGAAGCACAGATAAAATTGCAGAATTTTATCTCAACTATAGAGAAAACACATGAGAAGTTTGATAATCTTGTTTCCACTTACATTTTCCATTGATGATGTAGCAAATACTATGGGTTGCTAAGTTGTTTTTTTTTTTTTTTACTTTCTATATTGATCTATTGGAACATCAACTTCTGACAAAGATGGAGTATAACTGGCTAAATTTGAATACCTGCCTTAAACCACTACTGAACCAGAAAAAATATACGAAACAGCAGTTTTCAGACATTGGTCAGGTAGCACTGGAGAGGTAACCTGAAAAGAAAAGGAACAAACAAAATAGCCCTATAATTATCCCAACTATTATTACTACATTGTATGGAGGGGGCACCCATATTCAGCCTTGTATTGAGGAAACATAATTGAAAATTTGGGAAGCCAGCTAGAAAGTTCAGGCAGAGTGCAGGAGAGGAGAGAGCTGCATGTAGAGAAGAGAGTTGTGCAGAGAAGTCTGAAGAAATGCTTCCCTTCAAGTCTGAAGCTGAGTACTGATCAGCTCAAGTACATTATGCATGCATATGAAAAAAGTACTCGAGACAGGAGAAAGACCCATAAATAAACAAACAAACAAACAAACAAAAACCCAAAAAATTCTCAGACCTCAAAAAGACCTACAAATAGTTTGTATTCCTACCTGCCAAAATGCAAAAACCTTAAAATAGACTGAAGAGTGGATAGAATATTCAGAAGGTTTTGCTTGAGAAGTGTCGAGAAATCGGCCCTAGGTTATCAGTTGCTCTGCTTCTTCTGAAAATAAGATTAAATGTGAGACTTAAAAATATCAAACCATTTTCAGTGACTTAACTGTGTCTCAAAACAAAGCTCAGAGATATTTATAGAAATATACAAATATCTAGCACAAAACAGGATAAAATTTACAATATCTGTCATCCAATAAAAAAGTTGCTAAGCATACAAAAAAGCAGGAAAATATGACTCATGATAAGTAAAAAAAATCAACAGAAAGATACAGGCCAAGAAATAACACAGATGTTAGAATTAGTAGACAAGTACATGAAAACAGTTGTAACTATATTCCATATATTTCAGAATGTAGAGAAAATCATGAGTTTGTTGAAGAGAGAAATTAAAAATAAAAAAGACCCAAACTGAATATCTAGAAATGAAAAAAAGTCTGAGATGAAAAATACCTTGCATGGAATTAACAATACAGTAGACGTTGCTGAATACAGATTAGCAAGTTTGTAGTGATAACAATAATTCAAAATGAAACATATAGAAAAAAAGAATAAATAAATTAATAGTGTATCAGTGAACTATGGAACATCTTCAAGTGGCTTCATATACATGTAATTGGAGATGCCAAAGGAGAGAAGGGGTGGGGAGAGGAGTCTTTGGGAAATAATGGCCCAAATTTTTCCACTTTGATGAAAAATATTAACTCAAAAATCCAAGACATTCAACAAACCAAACTTCAAACACAAGAAGCACGAAAAAACTACATTAAGGAACATCAAATCAAATTACTCAAAACCCATGATAAATAGACAATCTTAAAAGTAGCCAGAAAAGACACATTACATCTAGAGGAACAAAAATAATGACAGTAGACTGTTGTCATAAATAAATGTAAGTCAGAAGACAGTGGAACAACATCTTTAGAATATTAGAAAGATAAAAGTGTCAACTTAGAATTTTATACCTATCAAAAATATCTTTCAAAAGTAAAGGTAAAATAAATACTATCTCTGAAATACAACACCTGGAAGAATTGATCACTTCACTCCAGAAAGAGAATACCCAATGGAAATCTGGATCTACACAAATAATTAAGAAGAGTAGAAATGGCAATTATGTGGGTAAACAAAACAAAATAAAAACATCTTATTATTTTTAACATATCTATTAAAGATAATTGATGGTTTTAACAAAATTAACAAACTTTCTGAGTGTTCTGCATGCTCCATATCTTGACTGGGATGGAAGGCACATGAGTGTCAAATATTTCTCAAGTTTCATCGAACTGTAAACTAAGATCTGTACAATATTTTTGTCTAAATTAAATTAAAAAAAAATGATTGATAAGCAAACTATTAGGGATATTGAAGTTATATTTTATACTTTTTCATATATTTACATAATTGTATTACTTTTGTATTGATAATTATTTGAATTTCTCTCCTAATTTTGTTTCATAAAATGTTCTTTAGTGGGTGAAAATCATTCATTCCAGCTACTATAATAACATGTTAAGTTTAAGGAGGAGAATCAGTCAACAAGTAAAGAAGTGAGTGTAGACACTATAGACTGCCAAAATATGTCAGTGGTAACTTTTTTTAAAGATGCCTATTTAGATTGGTCTAATTGACGGTTTCATCATTACTCCCAATTTATCTGTTTTACCCTTAAGATAGAAGCCAGGATTTTCTGGTGTCTAAGTTAATGCATTTATTGTCTTGTCTCTAAATTATACACGTTATGTACAGTAAAAGCCAAGGAAGAAAATCTCAAAATTTACTAGTAAAGATTTACATAATATGAATGAAAGAATTTATCCTAGATTAAATTTTGCATGGGACTATGGCATGTAGTTATAGAAGATCCTTCCATGAGGATTTTTTTAAAGAGCATTTTAAAGAAATGTAATGCCTTCTCTCCTGAAAACTGCAGACTCCTCAGAACTCTACCGTCTGTGTAGGCATATAACATATTTTTAGCGTTGTCCAATTATTTCAACCAATCCAAATAGAATTACTCAAATCCCATTATTTAAATGAATTTTCCATAATAGGAGGAATCATTGCTGGGATTTGATTCTAAGTATCTTAACCATAAGGGTCAATTATTTTTATGGAAATTACTGTATATCTCATCAATGTCCTTGATCTTGATGATTTTTATTCCTAGATTGGTAAAGACATGGAATGGAGATTGTAATTTCTTTTAAACATATACTAAATTACAACTATTTTTTTCAAAAATGTAACATGATATATAGATGTTATGTTTAGCCTGGCCTCAAATTCTCAGAGACACAGAGTTTTATTATTAGAAACTGTCAGTTGAGTCATTCCATAACTGTCAGATACACTGTTATTAGGGAATCTAGGCAACCATGTCCCTTTTGCCATATTCAGCATATTGACATTTTCTTTTAAAACAGGGTGACAAGCCAAGTATAGATTTGGCAGTTATCTAAGGGGTTTAATTAGTGGCAGCTGGATATACTGAACTTCCACTACTCAGACTGAAAAACGATTGCATTTCCACCCTCTTTTTGAGAATAATGCTAGCCTTCACCTTGAGATCTTCTCCTTATCTCCAGAATACTCTTCCTTACTATTGCAGACCATGAGCCTATTTAAACACCTGAATCAAGGAATGGAATCGCGCTAATGTGGATTATTGTTACCAAATATATTTTTGCTCTATTCCTAAGACATTTTTTTCCATGTAGCATCTGCTTTGTTTCCCCTTTATTTTAGACCAGTGGTTTTAGATCACTGGACCAACTGCATCAGTATCACCTGAGAACTTGTTAGAAATGAAAATCTTCAGTCCAGTCTAATAAATTAAAAAATCTGGCTGTGGGGAACAAAAATCTGAGTTTTAAAAAGTTTGATAATCACTCCTCTGCATGTAGCATTGTTTTATCCTTTCATCGGTATCTACTTCTTCAACACCCTCCTTTAACCTCAAGAAATACCTTTTGCTTTCCTAAGCTTTAAAAGTACTATTATTTAAATATATAACCTCAGGAAATAGATGAAGTTTTGCCTGATTTTTTTGGTTTCAAATCCATCTGCATGTAGCATTGTTTTATCCTTTCATCGGTATCTACTTCTTCAACACCCTCCTTTAACCTCAAGAAATACCTTTTGCTTTCCTAAGCTTTAAAAGTACTATTATTTAAATATATAACCTCAGGAAATGGATGAAGTTTTGCCTGATTTTTTTGGTTTCAAATCCAAAATCCTCAGGGATGAGTCTTAAATGGCAAAATTGGGTCATGCTCCTATACCTAAAGTATTCAACTGTGGTCAAAGAATAGTGTTTCACATTATATTATACCTTTTTCCACTACAGTCATGTGGATTATGAGGGAGACTGGAAAAATATCAATTCCTAGAAGAAAAGAGTTAGCTAGGCACACAATCCCAGAGTGTCCAATTCAACATTCATCCAAGTCTGGAATACCTACACTCCTTGAAGGACTTTCACCTTCAACTGGATCTTAAGTGCCTTGTAAACAACTTTCCATTGTACATTAACATTTCTCTAATATATACTTTGATACCTGAAGGGCTGAATCAGTAGTTTCCAGAGGTTTTTACACTGTTTCCTGATATTAATTTGATCATGGGAAATTTACTTTCCTATACTTGAAGTCAAAACTATTCCCAGTGAATTGAAAAATTCTCTCTCCACCAAGGGTAATATGCCATCATTAAGACCCACAAAGAATGACATCCTATTTCTTGTTGCCACCTTTTTCCAGAAACTTGGAAGAAGTTTGCCTTTGACCAAGTTAGAGAATATTTGAGTGGGATGTATCACAGACTCATTTCACTCCAATGTGTCCATCCCAGTTAATATCTTAGATCTACAATATTTCCTTATATCTAGGATACAACTCAAGGTCGTTGTATTCATTGTTTCATTCAAGTTATTGAATGAAACACCAAAGATGTGGAAGTCTTTGGAAATCCTCTTGTATCTTGATTAATGCTGAGATGTTTTCCTGATTCAATTATTCATTGGCTGAGTCCAAACATGCTGAAATTTGTTGTTCTGACACATCTCTTTGCTTATTATGAGAACCAAGATTGCTCACACATCTTACTATTGAACATAAATTTCTTATTCTGCTGCCTTCATCAGTTTTACTTTATTATCCCAGGAGACTCTTGACCAGAAACTTAGAGCTGCAAACATCTTTACTACTCTCCTTCCATGAATTTCCTAAAATACTCATCAAATCTTCTAAAGACAATATCCAACTACAGTTTATGACAAAGACACTTTGAATCTATTGTCTCAAAATTCTTGTCTTACTACTCTATTCACCAATACTGTACTATTGTATCACAATTTTTCCATTCCTAACTAAGGTCTTGCATTGAAAGAACTACCTTAAAATGATATTAAAATCTCAGTAAATATTCTGACTTTGCCCTCCCTTTCTGAGACGATGCTAAGACCATAGCAAAATGATATTCCTTCTTACCATAGTAAGCAGTAAACTCAAATTTGTCTTATCAACAGGTAATTTTGTGAAGTTTCAGAGAGCCAGCATTTGAAAATCTATATAATGTAACAGAATTGCACATTTATTTAGTCCAATCTTATGTACAGAGTAAATACAGTGCCTATAACTAGTGTGGTCCTAATTATGAGACTCTATCTGCTGACTAACATGGCCTCACCTTAGTTCTACTTGAGGTTATAAAACCACTGAGTCTCTGTCATGGTATCCATTTAGACTCCCACTAGAAATTTGGAAATGGGTTCCCTCCCACCTGACCACAGCACTCAAATCAACTAACTTCCAAATGGATTCATCCTAGGGAAAAAATGTAGCACATTTTAAAAATGTAACTCTGTTCTTCCTGATATAACTCCCCTGTCAGTGTTCCATTATCCTAGAGTTCCCAATGAATGGATTTTTGAGAAACAATTGAAGAATGGGACACAGTTATCACTTATAACTAACTGAACTTCCATCTCAAATCTGAATCAGGGCTTTCTGATAGACATCTAATTGAAAAATGTAAGTTAGATTTTAGTACTGCATTGTGATTCCTGTTTCTCTCCAATGGTCTAAATCATAGGATTTGTTTGGACCTGAGGGAATAATCTGCACAAAATGCTTCTCTCCTCACTAATATAGACCCAGAGAAACTGAAGCCAGAGGAAACATCAGAGCACCAATGACCTTCTCCAGGCCCTAGTCACCAGCCATGGTTCAGATCCAGCCCAAGTTCATGGTGGCCTCTGCTTTGCAACCTTCTATTAATGTTCTCTGCAGGATTTACTTTGCTTTATCCAACTGTAAATGAGCATCACCTATGGGTCAGTACTAAAACAAAAAATTGAAATGCAACTAAAAGCTCCTAAAATATGTACTTGTTAATATCACTCAGAAGAGTCTAGGTTATGCTGTAGTCACACATGATCTCAAACTCAGAGGCTTATAATAGCATATGATTCTTGCCCATATTACATGAGCAACATGGGTCAACTCTGCCTCTACTCCACACACAGTCCTATGCAAAGTCTAGGCTGATTGAAGTAGCCTCCTCCTACTGCCTTGCGCCTCTCATGACCCAAAGAAAATAATCATTATTACCCATGCACTAGCTCTAAAATCTTTTCCTTGAAGTTAACACACTTTACTTGGGCTCACATTTCATTATTCAGACCAAATCTTATGGCCACACCTTTAGCCAATGGAACAAGGAATTATAATAATCTCCTAAGAAGATGTAGCCAATATTTGTGAAAAACAGAAACACATGCGTGCACACACATAAAATCTATTACTCTTACCCCCAACCTTAACATCATTAAGTATCAATTCAGATCCAGCCCTGTCCAGGAACAATGGAGAGAGTTCACATTGGGATCACCCCATCAACACTTGACAGTGTAACCACAATATGGTTGACCGTTTTTCAATCTAGTAAGGATTTTTAATCTAATAAGTTTCTTCACATTTTGTTGTTCCAACAATACTTAAAATAATTCTGGACATAAGATACATGCTCTATAAATGCTCCTTCAGGATTTAATTAAATAGTTTGAATGTTTTCCTGAAAAAATTAAGTGCCATAACATAAATCTCTTAAACACCTGTAAGTGCTTGACCTGGATATAAGTCCACTGTGTCTTCATATTAAATAGAATGGGTACAACATGAATAATATAAAGCAGATGTCTGTTTCATGAATGTCTTCTACTGAAACAGCTGCGAAGCTGCAGACAGGTTAATTATGACCATCAAGACCAGAGTAACTAAATGAACAACAATGGTTTTGAACTGGAGGATATAAAGGGACATATAAATGACAATAACATCATAAAACTTATGTATATTTAGAGACAGAAACAGCAAGCTTCAAAATATAAGTTCTCTCAACTGAAAATGCTAATGAGATAGCAAGAACATCCTCTCCCGAAACACAGGCACACACATACACACACACATACAAGCACATACCCACATGGTATGAAAATTCTTTAATAAGGAATTTTTGATTATATAGTGTGGTACAGAATCTGGTATCCTGATAAAATGGATAAAATGTTTTAAAGAAAGTTACAATATAAATCAATTTCTGAGAATTATAATTCAATAAAATGTTCTGAATATTAAAGCTCTGTTGAATATAATTTTTGTTTTCTCTATTTCAGAAAGCAATTTAAAACCTTACAGGGCATTAGAAATGTTTCTTATATTTGTAACCCATTAAATTTATAATGTATTCTCATTTACATTGTCTTTTGATTCTCATGCAAACCTCATGAAAGGCAAAACATTATTATGCCCCATTAGTATAGCTCATAGCATATAATAGGCAATTGTTGAAAGATATTTGTTGTTGGAATAAATGAATGGATTCTAGTGTCAGTTATAAGAAAGGTGAACTTAAAAGAGTTAACTGATTCGCTCAAGGTGACAGATCCTGAAGCCAGGACTTTAGCTTTATGTTAAACCTTTCTCTTCACCATGAATATGATCTCCCTTTAAAAGTCAGGTCACTTTGCTCAAACTGTATTTGAAAATAGAAAGGTGTAAATAATTCATTAAAGTGTAAATTGGCCCTATGATTGTAAATATTTATTTTATATAAAACCAAAATTTTAATAGAATAAGTTATTTGCCTTAAAACATAATATAGATAAATCCATTTATGCACATATTTTAAATATATTTATTTGAAAATTGCAGAACCTTGGATCCAGTGCTGCTGGTGATATAAAGCAGTGGGAACCATAGCCTCTGGCTCCCATTTTTTGTGTCATAGATTGTTTGGCAGTATAGTGAAGCAAAGGACCCTTTCTCAGAACAATATTTTTAAATAAAATAAAATATGTAAGATTACAAAGGAAAGCCATTTTATCTAACAATAGTTCTATCCATGCTGAGAATCATCACATGGATAGTTAAATGATAATGGTGGCTATTATTATTGATCATTATCCATGATCTTTTAATGCTGTATACCCTATTAGAACAAGAAGGGATCTACGAATCTTTGTATAGTACACATGTATTTGTTCAAAGACAGAACAAAAGTGAAAATGTAAATTTCATTCCATAAAATACTAACAATAACACATAGCTAAAATTGAACACTATGGTTTTAAAGGTCATGATAAGGCAAGAATTATGGATCTTATTCCAAACACTTCTGGGTGAACCTGAGTTAACCATTTAATATATTATCCATACCTCTCAAAGGGAGAAAATAACATACATCTAATATTATTTCATGGATTATTGTGAAGGTAAGACATACTAACACATTAAAAGAAAATTTAAAATGTATAAAACACCTAAAATGCAAGGTAGAATTTCATGGAATAAACAATAAATTAAAGTATGAAATTAGAAAGAAAACACAAGACCACAATACTTGAAGTAATTAACAGGACATAAATACTAGAATGGTTCAATAAAACAGTGAAGAAATATCATAAAACAGCAAATTCATGTTTAATTGTCCAGTGCATCGTGTAGACAACTAGGATAGTTAGAGATTGTAGTTTAAGAAATCACTATGGTCTGAAATGGTAAAGAAATGCTAACTTATACAGGAAATATTTGGAAGGAAGGAAGAATGAAAAGATGGAAGGAAGGAAGGTAGGGAGAGAGGGAGGGAGGGAAGGAAAGACATTTTAAAATATCTTAGTCACAGGATTATTAAGAAAATTAGGAACAACAAATCTAAAATTTTTGACATATACTCAATATTCAATACATGAGAGCTATTATTACAACTTTACCTCAGGCAAACTGCAAGAGAGCACCTTTAGATTGCAACACCCATCATGAAAAATATATGGCCAGGTGTCTTTTACAGTGAAAGACCTAAAAACAGAGTTCTTAACTAGCAATCATTTTGGTGCAAGTGTTTGATTTCTTTTCCAATCCGCTAAAGCCACAAAGGTAACTTATTTGAAGAAATTAACAGTGTCTGATAAGACTTAAGACCCCACAAGAGACTGCAAACATAAAAGAATCATCTGCAAAAGTCACAAGGATCCAAGTCTCCTTGACATAAAGCACCCACATCATAAATAGAAAATAATTACAAATTTGACACAGGAGACATGTATATGCCATTCAATTTGTAGAATATTTTAGTTGGCATTCATTGAGAATACGACCTATATCCATCATGAGACTAGTTTATTCCTAGCTTGAGAAACAAAAACTACCACTTTTTTCTCCTAATTTTAGTCAAAAGCTCACTGCAATTCATACAAGTCAGATAAAATATGGACACCAAACCAGAGGATTGTATATGCATATGCATGCATATAAGTGCTTATGTGTGCTTGTATATTTACATAGATTTATTATGTAAATGTTTTGTGATACATATAGGAAAAATATAATTCTCACACACATAGACACACATACACACATGTAGACACACCCCACCTTAAAGAATTCTATCCTAAATCTCTCATTTATTAGCACCCATAGATAGTCAGTGCTATCTCAGTTGTGCTCTTAACAATGTATATCTGCCTCTTTTTACATTTTTCAAACTTTAAGAAGATGATACACAATGCTCCACAAATTGCTTTTCAAAATTATTCAATCATGTACATCTTTTTAAGAACCATATACCTGAAAATTATTCCTTTCAAAGTTTGCCTAGTTTCACAATATAATTGTACTGTACATTATTTTAGCATATTCATATTTATGAACATTTAGATATTTTTTTTTAAACATCTTTATTGGAGTATAATTGCTTTACAATGGTGTGTTAGTTTCTGCTTTATAACAAAGTGAATCAGTTATACATATACATATGTTTGCATATCTCTTCCCTCTTGCATCTCCCTCCCTCCCACCCTCCCTACACCCTCCCTATCCCACCCCTCTAGGTGGTCACAAAGCACCGAGCTGATCTCCCTGTGCTATGCGGCTGCTTCCCACTAGCGATCTATTTTACATTTGGTAGTGTATATATGTCCATGACACTCTCTCACCCTGTCATATCTCACCCCTCCCCCTCCCCATATCCTCAAGTCCATTCTCTAGTAGGTTTGTGTCTTTATTCCCATCTTGCAACTAGGTTCTTCATGACCTTTTATTTTTTTCCCTTAGATTTCATATATATGTGTTAGCACACTGTATTTGTTTTTCTCTTTCTGACTTACTTCACTCTGTATGACAGACTCTAACTCCATCCACCTCATTACAAATACCTCCATTTCATTTCTTTTTATGGCTGAGTAATATTCCATTGTATATATGTGCCACATCTTCTTTATCCATTCGTCTCTTGATGGAAAATTAGGTTGCTTCCATGTCCTGGTTATTGTAAATAGAGCTGCAATGAACATTTTGGTACATGACTCTTTTTAAATTATGGTTTTCTCAGGGTATATGTCCAGTAGTGGGATTACTGGGTCGTATGGTAGTTCTATTTTTAGTTTTTTAAGGAACCTCCATACTGTTCTCCATAGTGGCTGTATCAATTTACATTCCCACCAACAGTGCAAGAGTATTCCCTTTTCTCCACACCCTCTCCAGCATTTATTGTTTCTAGATTTCTTGATGATGGCCATTCTGACAGGTGTGAGATGATACCTCATTGTAGTTTTGATTTGCATTTCTCTAATGATTAATAATGTTAAGCATTCTTTCATGTGTCTGTTGGCAATCTGGATATCTTCTTTGGAGAAATGTCTGTTTAGGTCTTTTGCCCATTTTTGAATTGGGTTGTTTGTTTTTTTGTTATTGAGCTGCATGAGCTGCTTGTAAATCTTGGAGATTAATCCTTTGTCAGTTGCTTCATTTGCAAATATTTTCTCCCATTCTGAGGGTTGTCTTTTGGTCGTGTTTATGGTTTCCTTTGCTGTGCAAAAGCTTTTAAGTTTCATTAGGTACCATTTCGTTATTTGTGTTTTTATTTCCATTTTTCTAGGAGATGGGTCAAAAAAGATCTTGCTGTGATTTATGTCATAGAGGGTTCTGCCTATGTTTTTGACAGTGTCTGGCCTTACACTTAGGTCTTTAATCCATTTTGAGTTTATTTTTGTGTATGGTGTCAGGGAGTGTTCTAATTTCATACTTTTACATGTACCTGTCCAATTTTCCCAGCACCACTTATTGAAGAGGCTGTCTTTTCTCCACTATATATGCTTGCCTCCTTTATCAAAGATAAGGTGACCATATGTGTGTGGGTTTATCTCTGGGCTTTCTATCCTGATCCATTGATCTATATTTCTGTTTCTGTGCCAGTACCAAACTGTCTTGATTACTGTAGCTTTGTAATATAGTCTGAAGTCAGAGAGCCTGATTCCTCAAGCTCCATTTTTCATTCTCAAGATTGTTTTGGCTATTCGGGGTCTTTTGTGTTTCCATACAAATTGTGAAATTTTTTGTTCTAGTCTGTGAAAAATGCCAGTGGTAGTGTGATAGGGATGGCATTGAATCTGTAGATTGCTTTGGGTAGTAGAGTCATTTTCACAATGTTGATTCTTCCCATCCAAGAACATGGTATATCTCTCCATCTATTTGTATCATCTTTAATTTCTTTCATCAGTGTCCTATAATTTTCTGCATACAGGTCTTTTGTCTCCTTAGGTAGGTTTATTCCTAGATATTTTATTATTTTTGTTGCAATGGTAAATGGGAGTGTTTTCTTAATTTCACTTTCAGATTTTTCATCATTAGTGTATAGAAATGCAAGAGATTTCTGTGCATGAATTTTGTATCCTGCTACTTTACCAAATTCATTGATTAGCTCTAGTAGTTTTCTGGTGGCAGTTTTAGGATTCTCTATGTATAGTATCATGTCATCTGCAAACAGTGACAGCTTTACTTCTTCTTTTCCGAATTGGATTCCTCTTATTACTTTTTCTTCTCTGATTGCTGTGGCTAACACTTCCAAAACTATGTTGAATAATAGTGGTGAGAGTGGGCAACCTTGTCTTGTGCCTGATCTTAGTGGAAATGGTTTCAGTTTTTCACCATTGAGGACAATGTTGGCTGTGGGTTTGTCATATATGGCCTTTATTATGTTAAGGAAAGTTCCCTCTATGCCTACTTTCTGCATGGCTTTTATCATAAATGGGTGTTGAATTTTGTTGAAAGCTTTCTCTGCATCTATTGATATGATCATATGGTTTTTCTCCTTCAATTTGTTAATATGATGTATCACGTTGATTGATTTGCATATATTCAAGAATCCTTGCATTCCTGGAATAAACCCCACTTGATCATGGTGTATGATCCTTTTAATGTGCTGTTGGATTCTGTTTGCTAGTATTTTGTTGAGGATTTTTGCATCTATGTTCATCAGTGATATTGGCCTGTAGTTTTCTTTCTTTGTGACATCTTTGTCTGGTTTTGGTATCAGGGTGATGGTGGCCTCGTAGAATGAGTTTGGGAGTGTTCCTCCCTCTGCAATATTTTGGAAGAGTTTGAGAAGGATAGGTGTTAGCTCTTCTCTGAATGTTTGATAGAATTTGCCTGTGAAGCCATCTGGTCCTGTGCTTTTGTTTGTTGGAAGATTTTTAATCACAGTTTCAATTTCAGTGCTTGGGATTGGTCTGTTCATATTTTCTATTTTTTCCTTGTTCAATCTCTGCAGGTTGTGCATTTCTAAGAATCTATCCATTTCTTCCAGGTTGTCCATTTTATTGGCATAGAGTTGCTTGTAGTAATCTCTCATGATCTTTTGTATTTCTGCAGTGTCAGTTGTTATTTCTCTTTTTCATTTCTAATTCTATTGATTTGAGTCTTCTCCCTTTTTTTCTTGATGAGTCTGGCTAACGGTTTATCAATTTTGTTTATCTTCTCAAAGAACCAGCTTTTAGTTTCATTGATTTTTGCTATTGTTTCTTTCACTTCTTTTTCATTTATTTCTGATCTGATCTTTATGATTTCTTTCCTTCTGCTAATTTTGGG
The DNA here is from genome assembly GCF_009873245.2 of Balaenoptera musculus. Lineage (NCBI taxonomy): Eukaryota > Metazoa > Chordata > Mammalia > Artiodactyla > Balaenopteridae > Balaenoptera > Balaenoptera musculus. The sequence continues at coordinate 18,002,918 of NC_045797.1, forward strand.
GTTTTTTTGTTCTTCTTTCTCTAATTGCTTTAGGTGCAAGGTTAGGTTGTTTATTCGAGATCTTTTCTGTTTCTTGAGGTAGGCTTGTATTGGTATAAACTTCCCTCTTAGCACTGCTTTTGCTGCATCCCATAGGTTTTACGTCATCGTGTCTCCATTGTCATTTGTTTCTAGGTATTTTTTGATTTCCCCTTTGATTTCTTCAGTGATCACTTCGTAATTAAGTAGTGTATTGTGTAGCCTCCATGTGTTTGTATTTTTTACAGATCCTTTCCTCTAATTGATATCTAGTCTCATAGTGTTGTGTTCGGAAAAGATACTTGATACGATTTCAATTTTCTTGAATTTACCAAGGCTTGATTTGTGACCCAAGATATGATCTATCCTGGAGAATGTTCCATGAGCACTTGAGAAAAATGTGTATTCTGTTGTTTTTGGGTGGAATGTCCTATAAATATCAATTAAGTCCATCTTGTTTAATGTATCATTTAAAGCTTGTGTTTCCTTATTTATTTTCATTTTGGATGATCTGTCCATTGGTGAAAGTGGGGTGTTAAAGTCCCCTTCTATGATTGTGTTGCTGTCGATTTCCCCTTTTATGGCTGTTAGTATTTGCCTTATGTATTGAGGTGCTCCTATGTTGGGTGAATAAATATTTACAAATGTTATACCTTCCTCTTGGATCAATCCCTTGATCATTATATAGTGTCCTTCTTGGTCTCTTGTAATAGTCTTTATTTTAAAGTCTATTTTGTCTGATATGAGAATTGCTACTCCAGCTTTCTTTTGATTTCCATTTGCATGGAATATCTTTTTCCATCCCCTCACTTTCAGTCTGTATGTGTCTCTAGGTCTGAAGTGGGTCTCTTGTAGACAGCATATATATGGGTCTTGTTTTTGTATCCATTCAGCCAGTCTGTGTCTTTTGGTGGGAGCATTTAATCCATTTACGTTTAAGGTAATTATCGATATGTATGTTCCTATTCCCATTTTCGTAAATGTTTTGGATTTGTTATTGTAGGTGTTTTCCTTCTCTTGTGTTTCTTGCCTAGAGAAGTTCCTTTAGCATTTGTTGTAAAGCTGGTTTGGAGGTGCTGAATTCTCTCAGCTTTTGCTTGTCTGTAAAGGTTTTAATTTCTCCATCAAATCTGAATGAGATCCTTGCTGGGTAGAGTAATTTTGGTTGTAGGTTTTTCTCCTTCATCACTTTAAGTATATCCTGCCACTCCCTTCTGGCTTGCAGAGTTTTTGCTGAAAGATCAGCTGTTAACCATATGGGAATTCCCTTGTGTGTTATTTGTTATTTTTCCCTTGCTGCTTTTAATATGTTTTCTTTATATTTAATTTTGGATAGTTTGATTAATATGTGTCTTGGCATGTTTCTTCTTGTATTTATCCTGTATGGGACTCTCTGTGCTTCCAGGACTTCATTAACTATTTCCTTTCCCATATTAGGGAAGTTTTCAACTATAATCCCTCCAAATATTTTCTCAGTCCCTTTCTTTTTCTCTTCTTCTTCTGGGACCCCGATAATTCGAATGTTGGTGCGTTTAATGTTGTCCCAGAGACTGTCCTCAGTTCTTTTCATTCTTTTCTCTTTATTCTGCTCTGCAGTAGTTATTTCCACCATTTTATCTTCCAGGTCACTTATCCGTTCTTCTGCCTCAGTTATTCTGCTATTGATCCCTTCTAGAGTATTTTTAATTTCATTTATTGTGTTTTTCATCATTGCTTGGTTCCTCTTTAGTTCTTCTATGTCCTTGTTAAATGTTTCTTGCATTCTGTCTATTGTATTTCCAAGATTTTGTATCATCCTTAATATCATTATTCTGAATTCTTTTTCATGTAGACTACATATTTCCTGTTCATTTGTTAGGTCTGGTGTGCTTTGACCCTGCTCCTTCATCTGCTGTATGTTTTTCTGTCCTTTCATTTTGCTTATCTTACTGTGTTTGGGGTCTCCTTTTCACAGGCTGCAGGTTCGTAGTTCCCATTGTTTTTGGTATCTGTCCCCAGTGGCTAAGGTTGGTTCAGTGGGCTGTGTAGGCTTCCTGGTGGAGGGAACTAGTGCCTGTGTTCTGGTGGATGAGGCTGGATCTTGTTTTTCTGGTGGGCACGTCCACGTCTGGTGGTGTGTTTTGGGGTGTCTGTGGCCTTATTATGATTTTAGGCAACCTCTCTGCTAATGGATGGGGCTGTGTTCCTGTCTTGCTAGTTGTTTGGCATAGGGTGTCCAGCACTGTAGCTTGCTGGTCGGTGAGTGAAGCTGGGTCTTGATGTTGAGATGGAGATCTCTGAGAGATTTTCACTGTTTGGTATTACATGGAGCTGGGAGGTCTCTTGTGGACCAGTGTCCTGAAGTTGGCTCTCCCACCTCAGAGGCACAGCCCTGATGCCTGGCTGGAGCACCAAGAGCCTTTCATACACACAGCTCAGAGTAAAAGGGAGAAAAAATAGAAAGAAAGAAAGAAAGAGGATAAAATAAATTGAAGTAAAATAAAGGTATTATAAAGCAAAGCTATACAGACAAAATCTCACCCAGAAGCATACATATATACACTCACAAAAAAAGGAAAAGGGGAAAAAATAATATATCCTGCTCCCAAAATCCACCTCCTGAATTTGGGATGATTTGTTGTCTATTCAGTTATTCAACAGATGCAGGCACATCAAGTTGTTTGTGGAGTTTTAATCCGCTGCTTCTGAGGCTGCTTGGAGAGATTTCCCTTTCTCTTCTTTGTTTGTACATCTCCCGGGGTTCAGCTTTGGATTTGGACCCGCCTCTGCTTGTAGGTCGCCTGAGGGCGTCTGTTCCCCGCCCAGACAGAACGGGGTTAAGGGAGCAGCTGCTTCGGGAACTCTGACTCACTTGGGCGGAGGGGAGGGAAGGATACGGATGCGGGGCAAGTCTGCGGCAGCAGAGGCCAGCATGACGTTGCACAAGCCCGAGGCGCGCCGTGTGTTCTCCCAGCGAAGTTGTCCCCGGATCACGGGAGCTTGGTCGTGGCGCGCTGCACCGGCTCCCAGGAGGGGCGGTGTGGATAGTGACCTGTGCTTGCACACAGGATTTTTGGTGGCAGCAGCAACAGCCTTAGCATCTCATGCCCATCTCTGGGGTCCACGCTGATAGCCGCGGTTCGCGCCTGTCTCTGGAGTTCATTTAGGTGGCGCTCTGAATCCCCTCTCCTTGTGTGCTGCGAAACAAAGAGGCAAGAAAAAGTCTCTTGCCTCTTCGGCAGCTGCAGTCTTTTTCCTGGACTCCCTCCTGGCTAGCTGTGGTGCGCTAACTCCTTCAGGCTGTGTTCACGCCGCCAACCCCAGTCCTCTCCCTGCGATCCGACCAAAGCCCGAGCCTCAGCTCACAGCCCTGCCCGCCCCGGCGGGTGAGCAGACAAGCCTCTCGGGCTGGTGAGTGCTGCTCGGCGCCGAGCCTCCGTGCGGGAATCTCTCTGCTTTGCCCTCTGCGCCCCTGTTGCTGCGCTCTCCTCTGTGGCTCCAAAGCTTCCCCCCCTCTGCCACCCGCAGTCTCCGCCCGCGAAGGAGCCTCCAAGTGCGTGGAAACCTTTCCTCCTTCACGGCTCCCTCCCACTGGTGCAGGTTCCGTCCCTATTCTTTTGTCTCTGTTATTTCTTTTTTCTTCTGCCCTACCCAAGTACGTGGGGAGTTTCTTGCCTTTTGGGAGGTCTGACGTCTTCTGCCAGCGTTCAGTGGGTTTTCTGTAGGAGCAGTTCCACGTGTAGATGTATTTCTAATGTATCTGTCGGAAGGAAGGTGATCTTCGTGTCTTACTCTTCCGCCATCTTGCCCTATCTCGAACATTTAGATTTTATTCAGTTTATTTGCTACTGGATATTAAGTTAAAATTAACTCACACATACACATTACCAATATGACTGGAGGGAAAAAAATCACTTATTTATTTATTTATTATTTATTTATTCATTCCGATCTTAAAGAATTGTTATAAACACTTTATTCCACTTATTGTTCATTTATATTCCTTCTTCTGGGGATAACCTATTCATGTTCACAGGTATCATAGAATCCTCAAGTGACACTGGAAAAGCTAGCACATGGGACCTGTTTGTCAAGATGTATAAATACAAAACAACATCAGAATGGGGTCTCAAAATTGAAGGGTAGACTCATTATCAGCCAGTTAATCCTACCACACATGACTGTAAAAGAATTTGTAGAAATGGTCAGACTTTAATTTGAGTTGACCCTCACACCAGCTCCTGTTTTCCCTCATCCTCATTAAATTGGTTAAGTTTAGACACTTATTTTATTTCTACTTAATGAAATGAGAAGAAAAAGCAGAATTAGTTAAATGGTCATATAACTGAATCAACAGTTTATAGACTATCAGTGTTTTGCTTTGCTTTGGTTTTGTTGTTGTTTGGTTCTGTAGAAAATCTGTCAACTATGCCAGTGTGATACTGAGGAGATGACATTCAGAAAACACTGATAACGAAAATAAAAATAATGACAAAAATTAGTAAACCTATGAGACAAAGCCTTCTTCCTCACTTTTTGTACTTCTAATTTTTTGGTTAAGAATGAGAAAAAGGCTACTACCATGGGTCATAGAAAAAAATGCCTAAATAGTAAACAACATTCTATCATGTAGACATTGTGTTTCTTAACAATTTTTTCTTGATCAATGAAACAAATTAGTCATTTTGACTGTCCAAATTCATTCACTTGTGAGGAAAAACAAAGCAGCTCAAGAGTAAACCTTTTGTGCACACCTCACATTATGAAGGACCCAATGACACATGAGGTATAATAACAGGCCAGGGGAGGTTTGTTAAATCTAACCAGTTACTATATTTTCTGTGGGAACCTAGCCAGAATATCCCAAAGGAAAGCATCCTTGATGTTAATTGTCTCCCTTATCCTTATTTTCATTCTGTTTGACTTATATTAATTATAGATCTTCCTCTTACACTCTGCACATATGTACTCTACCCTCTGATTTTTCCTTGTGTCAACTGCTTGGCTGGGTGCCATCTGTTAACTGTTGTCATTGTCTCCAGGTATCAGGCCTAAATGTCCTTCCATTATGTGCTGCTGGGTCCTTTCCAGCCACCTTACAGTGGTACTGTTTTGTTTATGGGCCTCTGTGGTCGGATCACATGCTTACCAAGCCTGAAACTTCTCTATTAACAGCCTATTCTGCCTGCCAAAAGGGTCACCCAATTTAAGGTTCCACAATGTTCTACTTTGATTAAAAGTAAAAAGGTCTTGAAGGTTTCTAAGTGTTTAAATATATTCAATTTAATTACATAGTCACTGATTTATTGATGATCATGTAAATGTCATTATTACTCATGTAATTCCTTAAAGGACGAGACCATATGCTCATTGCAATGTGATTTTCTCTCAATTTCATTAAGATTTGATAAACAACCTTGATATAAATTAAGTCACTGTTCACATATTTTTATCCTTCTTTGGGAATATTCTCTGTTTAAGAACCATAGATTTACTATAGGCAATATGATAGTAAATTTTTAAATAAATGTGATCCAGTGTCTTGAACAGCACTGAAATTGATGATAAATGGCTTGTGCTAACACAAATATGAAGACAGTAATATTGGGAAAGTGACTGCTTTGGTTTTCTGACTTACCCTTTGACTGATGTTGGCACACTCTAGACCTTCTCCTCTCGAACTTTACTTTTTAAGGGCATGAAAAAAATTACTTAGTCTATTTCAGAAACTATCATATATTTACTTTTGTTTAACTCTTTGTTTTTTATACTTCTACTTTAATCTCAAATGCTTATCTTCTCTGCTTTGGAGATTATATTATAGATATTCTTAATGTCTTGGTGAAACACTTGGTCACTTTTATTGACCCTGAATTTACCTTCCACCATCTGCCTGGAATCATATCACTCTTACCTGGATTTTACTGCTTTCTACCCTAGATAGATTCTTCCTGTCTATCCCTTACAACTGACAGTTTGCCTGGAAAATATGACATTTTAGCTTCAGGGTCATTCACAGATGGTGCATCTTAAATAAACCTCTCACCATAGTGTTATCCCTTATAAACTGGGAAAATGCCCTGACCCACCCCCATAGGCAGGTATAACTGCAGGTGTCACATCCCAGCTAAAGCAGAGTTCCCTGGGTCTCTAAAATAATTAATCACAGGAGCACATAGAGTTAAAAGTTCCAAGGACCTGGAGGATATTTCAGAAGAGATGCTGGAGGATAAGAAACCATATGGTGTATATAGGTCGGGATATCCAGGTTGATGATAGTCAAAGTTCATCTAAGCAGGTTCAGTAATTAGTATGTAATTGACAGTATAAGGTGATGAGTAAGAGCATGGTCTCTATAGCCAGCTTGCCTGGGATGAAATTTCAGCTGGATCTAATCATGTGACATCAGATAAATTACTGAGATTCTTAATATCTTGGTAACCATTTCTCTATAAGAGGAATAGTAACAATAGTACTTACCCCATGATATTTTTGTGAGATTTAACATGCAATGTTAACATACAATTTAACATACTATGTTAACAAACATGATTTAACATACAATACACTTAGAACAATGCTTAGAATATAATGAGTGCTATGTAAGTTTAGATATTATTATCCAAATTCTATGGGCCACTTTATAGATCTAAGTTTGACTGTGTAGTGCCCTGCAAGCCTTGGGATGTTTATTCTTTAGAAACAAGACGGACCACCTGCAACAGAACCTCTTGTGAGCAATGGTTAAAAATCCAGATCTCTGAACCCGCTAGGTGACTGCTTTTACCTAAAAGTCAAGCAGGGTGAAGATGGTCTTTGGTAGGACCATGTTGTATAACTTACGGTATTTATTTGAATCTAATAGGAATTGAAGATGGCAAAGCTTGTATCCGAGGTGCTTTTGCACAGGGTTCTTCCTCTCTAATACTGATGTTTAATTGGATATAACTTGTACGGTGGGGATCATGAACACAGAACATTTTCTCTGCCCCTCTTGTTCTTGTATTCAAGCTGAGAGAGTCTTCCCCAGCTTCCTAAAAGACTGACAGAAACTAACCTCATCATATTCCTGATCTAAGTGAAAAGGGTTCAGCTCATGAGATGGTATAATTCTCTCTAGTTATGGTCCAAGGACAGCCACTCTCTCCAAATCTCTGGAAACCCCTATCACTCAGATTTTGAATGATAAAGTATGAGATTAAAGAAAAACATATAGACATGTTTATTAAAACATTTTCTCAATAGTCTGAGGAGGTGAAGAGAAAAGTTGACATTTGGAAAAGAATGGTTTGCTTTTTACCACTTGATAGAAGAGAGTTAACAAAATGCAAAACTTTAAATATTCTTGGGATATTATTTTTCAATAATCTGTCTTATAAGTATGCCTAGTTGAGACAAAGTATAGTTCATTAAAAAAAAAAAGTTTGAATAAAGGCCAGTAAAGGATCATCTGGCAGCCTGAACTTTCAAAAGCTGTCTTAACATCATAGAATATATTTTCCCAGCAACAAATACTCAGCTTCACATGGAATCAATATTGCTGGAAAGTGTTATTTCCTCTAAACTATTAAAGGTGTACTAGAATATGCATTTCATTATATTAAAACATCCTGAGGTGACTTCAGGCCAGAATTCAAGATGAGCAATAGTTATGAGCAGAAAAGACAGAGCCAGGGAAGGGGAGAATGAATACATTGGATTGAGAGCTGAACCATTGTTCCTTAGGGGAACTTTTAACTCTTAACTTTTCAAAAATTTACAACTGATGGACATACAGGCAAGAGTCAGAGCTCTGATTTCTCCTTGATAAGCTGCTGAACAATGTTCAGAATCTAAATCAGGGAACCTAAAACTTTTTTGAGAAAAAAGGTGAATTTTATTTTCTCGAATTCAGAGGAAAGGAGTTAAGGCATAACATGGGGAAAAGATGCAATTGTCATTTGGGAGCAAAAGGAAAGAAAATAGCATTAACCACAATTATGAGGCCTGCAGCTTAATTATGGCTCTAATTGTAACAAAGAAAAAAAAAACTATGTGACTTTTGACTTTTGGCAAGCCATTTCTCTTTTCTTATTTACAAACTTAGGGAGTTGCACTAAATGATCTCCATGAAGAACTAAGAGAAGAGATCTGTTGGTTAGATGGATATTTTATGGGAAAAATATGATACAGGTATTGGATCTTCACATGGTTATAAAATAGTTTTAATTGTGATGTCTCACTATAGGAAGGAGTATTAGAGATAAATATAAATGTCTTCAAATTTAATAATTTTACATGTCTTGGATAAGGGACTGATTGGGAGAAAAGTCTTAAGGATCTGCCTGAAAAGACAGGTCGAGAAGAAGACGGAAATTCTGCCTAATAACTTCCCTCTTTGTTTCCAATACTCGATACCTTCTATGACTAAGGAATAGATTTAGGAAAAAATATATGTTACGTCTTTTGGGATGGGATGGGAGCCAGTGCAAACAGTGGGAATGCCAAGAAAGCAGGGAACTTGTATGACCTCAAGAGAAACAAATGTGCCTCAGTGTTTTGCACACTGGTCTAAGGAAGGGAGGGAATACCAGTGACAGTAGAGAGAGTGAATAGATTTTAAATACTGACAACACTCACTACCCTTCAAAATCAATGTGAAATCTATACCCATCCACCTTCATAAATGTATAATCTCTAACTTCTTATTAATTATACTTACCTAAGATAATCAGAAATTTCTAGAAGTTCTGGCAGAAAATAGTTTTTATGATTATTTCAATATAATATAATTATTAAGAATTTTCAATTCTCAATGGAGAATTTGTTTAGATGCACTTATAAAAATTTGCATCAATGAATTGAATGAAAAATTTTTGAAGTGCAGATTTTAAAATTTGAGTTTATTTTTATCTCATCATGTTTACACCAAATAGAAATAAAAGGTATTTATAGAAATTCTTATGAACATTGCCCCACAGTATAAGTTATGTTCCAGAAGACTGAATTTTCCAAACATGTCTGAGCTTCCTTGTTGCCCACCACAAATGTAACACAGAGATATACTAACAGCTTACATAACAGTGTGAAAAGATCTGAATTCTAGGAATTAACATATATAAATATATCTCTGTGTTATTCTATTACAACTGGTACCTAGACGTGTCTTTAGGAAACATTGGGCTGGAGAACTGTGCAAACATCATTCTTAATACAAAAGACTTTAGACTATTTCCAATGTTTCCTTCCAAAATTTCTCCATATTTCAATATTATTTAGATTATTCTGTTTACTATAACGAAAAGACTATATGATGACTCTAAGAAATGTTTTGTACTTGAGTCTAAGCAGTGATAAGTTTTCAGGGTGCACGCCCCACATTTAGAACTATTAATCCTCAACCCATGGTGTGTGTGGTGGGGTGGTAAGAGGGAGGAGGGAGCTGGCAGAATTGTTTGGATGAGTGTGGAAGATGAAGTTATTTGGTAATCATGTCTATAGTCCTCAGTAGTTTATACCTCTGAAACCAAGTCATTTGTAAAATATGGAAAAATTTAAAAAACACTTTTCATCAAAAATTTCTAAAGTGTTTCCATATGTGTTGGTATTTGTGTGTGTGTGTCTGTCTGAGGAAGTATAAGTCATCTTGACGCAGCTAATTGTTTGCTAGCTGAAGAGGGTAGAAGTTTTGAAACTTGGTCCTTACCTTGGAGTTAGTCGTGCCTTTCAGTTTATGGAGTTCCAATCTACTTATGCCCGAGCTAGGTGGTGACTTAGGAAAATGAGTGTTATTGGATATATATGAGGGGAAATTTATGATGGAGGAGGGAGACTGACAAGCCAGGATGATCCAAAGAAGTCCCTGGCTAATGGCACACTGGAATCCCAGAAGGTGCTACCAACTCATATCAAGGGGCTCAGTATTTAGCTACAAGCTCAATGGAATCAAGAGTTTGATTGTTGATGTTTTAAGTTTTCTTTTGCTGCTGTAACAAATTACTACAAAATTGGTACTTTAAAACCACACCAATTTAACTGGACCTCTGTGTGCAAAAGAAAAAAAAAAAAAAGAATCTAGACATGGACCTTACATTTCTCAGAAAAATTAATTCACAGTGGACCACAGACATAAATGTAAAATGCAAAACTATAAAACTCCTAGAAGATAACACATAGGAGAAAAATTAGGTGACCTTGGGTATGGCAATGACTTTTTTGATACAAACCAAAGGTACAGTACATGAAACAAATAATTGATAAGTTGGACTTTATTAAAATTAAAAACTTTAGCTCTGGAAAAGACCATGTTGAGAGAATGAGAAGACATACCACACATTGGGAGGAAATATTTGTAAAACACATATCTGATAAAGAACTGTTACCCAAAATATACAAATATGTCTTAAATGTCAACAATAGGAAAAGAAACAACCCTACTAAAAATGGTCCAAAAGCCTTAACAGATGTCTCATCAAAGAAGATACACATGTGGCAAAAAAGCATGTGAAAATAGGAACCACATAAAATATTATCAGGTAAATGCAAATTAAGCAACAATTAGATCCTACTATACATCTATTAGGATGGTCAAATACAGAACACTGACAATATAAAATACTGGCAAGAATGTGAAGCTACCAGAACTCTCATTCATTGCTGGTGGGAATGCAAAATGGTACAGCCACTTTGGAAGACAGTTTAGAGATTTCTTACAAAACTAACTATACTCTTACCATATGATCTAGCAATTATGCTCTTTGGCATTTACCCAAAGGAGTTGAAAATGTATGTCCACACAAAAACCTGCACATAGATGTTTATAGCAGCTTTATTTATAATTACTGAAACTCAGAAGAAACCAAGATGTACTTTGTAGGTGAATAAATAAATAAATGGTGGACTATTATTCAGTGCTAAAAACAAATGAGCTATCAAGCCAGGATAAGATATGGAGGAAACTTAACTGCATATTTCTAAGTGAAAGAAGGCAATTTGAAAAGGCTGCATACTGTATGATTACAAATATATGACATTCTGGAAAAAGCAAAACTATGGAGACAGTAAAAAAATGAGGGGTTTTTGGAGAAAGGGATGAATAGGTGGAGCACAGAAAATTTTTAGAGAAATGAAAAATATTCGGTGTGATACTATAATGATCAATACATGATATTTTACTTTTGCCCAAACCCATATAATGTACAACACCAAAAATGAATTTTAATACTAACTATGGGCTTTGCATGATTATGATACATCAATGTAGGTTTATCAATTGTAACAAATATATCACTCTGGGGGGGGATGTTGATAATGGGGAAGGTTATGCATGTGTGTTAGTAAAGAGTATATTGGAAATCTCTGTATTGTTTTTCATTTTTGCTGTGTACATAAAATTGCTATTAAAAATATAGTCTTAAGAAACACCTAATTTTTTCTTTTACATTTCTGTAGGTCAGAAGTCTGAAATGAATTTCATGGGGCTAAAATCAAGGAGTTTTCAAGGCTGGTTCCTCTTGGATATTCTAGGGGGAATTTGTTTCTGGACTTTTCCAGCTTCTAGAGGCTTCCCCCATTCCTTGGATTGTCGCTGAATCTCTCCAAACTCTGCTCCTATCATCACTTTGCCTTCTCTGACTCTGACTCCTCCTGCATTCATTTTGTAAGGACCCTGTTATTACATTGGACCCATTAAAATAGTATAGGATAATCTCCCCCTATCTCAAGATCTTTAACTTAAACACATCTGCAGAGTCCCTCTTGCTGTATAAAGTAACATTCACAGGTTCCAGGGATTAAGACATGGGCGTACTTGGGAACCCATTACTCTGCCATGCTAAATCGTAAACAAACTTATCCAACTGATTAAACCTCAGCATCATGTTTTCCCAAACTGACTCTCTTCCTTCTTCCCAGATAAGCATCTTTTTAAAATGGTCCTTGGAGTCCAAAATAATTCAGAAAGCATTCAGTGGGAATTACTGCAACAGTAGATGAAAAATAGTGTGAAAATATGTGTCACGTAGCATATTCCCCGATGAGAACGGGTGACAGCAGAGGGCTGCTTGGTTTTCAGGTTGCTCAGTCACCAACCCCAACTGTGGTAAATCACTCTGTTCTCAAACGTTATATTAGGCTTTATTGGGAGCCACACGCAAATAAGAGTAGAATAGAGCTGACATCTAACTTCCTTTTGGGGAGCATGGTTAGGGTGGAATGAAATAGGGAGGATAGACTAACATTTAGGATGGGAATAGATTAATCCTCTGAAATGACGGTTATGGGTCAATCATATGAGGTAATTAATTTAGACCATTTGTTTCTAATAGTTATGTAATGTTGTATCTTCATGTGTGCTACTTCTACTTCTGATTTTAAAGTCTGAAATGGTTGCAAAGTAGTTTTCTAAGACTGGATGTTTACAATATTTTGTCAACATTTACTTTTAACTTAGACTTGTGAATTTAATCCACCATTAAAAAGCATAATTCTCTTAGATTTGATTGCTATAGGGAAATCTTCTAGGAGATTTGGATTGTCTCATCTAAGTAAGTATTTTTTGACATTAAAATTAAAATGTCAAAGTCATTAATAAATTGTAAATATTTGCACCAAAATTAAATTCCTTAAGATCAAATTTGAATTTAGAAAATTTGTAAATTTTCTATCTCTTTAATAAGTTAAGATGAGATTCATACTGCCTTTACTTCCAGATTTAGGTCATTAAAAATTATCTTACCCAACATGAATATGTTCTTTTTTTAAGACAAAAAGAAACAATTTAATGAGAGTACTCCTTGAATTATAATTGTGTTTCCATTATTAAATTAGAAGCTAAAACAAAGGTTTTGAAATACAGGGTTTTTTTCCTTTAAAACATTCTACTGTCATTAGAAACAGTCTTTTTAAATTTATATTTCCCTTGTCAGCCCAGACTAATTACAGTAACATGCCAAAAACTATTATATTAAACTACTAGAAGCATCAGCACTTTAATCTTTTCAGCAAACTTTTGCTTTTTGTTAAATGAACTGCTGGGGTTAAGGACCTATTATAAAATGTTTAGTTTATCTTTGGATGTATATATTATGAATCAAACAAAGGAAAAAGTATGAATGGAGAAAGTGTTTGATTCATAGTCAACTATTTTTGATACTAATGCCATTTTGGTTATGTTAATCTTCTCAAACATAAAAGGTATAAGGTAAGGAGGAAAGAGTACACAACAGATTTATTTTGTGTATTTGGAATTTTCCAAATCTATTAGCTATTGTTTTCTGGTAAGTTACAAATGGACTTGGGAAAATAAATCTTGGTTTGGGAATTAGTATGACTGTTAACTCAAGTACTACCTCTCACCATGTAACACTAGGTGAGACTTTAAACATTTTTGACATGAGAATCCTTTATGAACCCAGTATGAACTGGGTTGGATTATGGCATCTCTGTGGTCTCTTCCATATCACTGATATGTTGTAGCTTTATTGTCAGGCATGACAAATTCCCACTCTCTTATATGTACACCAAAGGAGACATAAAAGCTTTCAATGGAGAGTATTTTTGAGCGGAGACAGTCTGACAAAAACAAGTATATATGCAACTAAATTTAAAGTAGATTTTGAGCTCCTACTGGTGTTTTAATTAGGACACAATGAATAAAACTTTATTTATTGAATGTAAATAACCTGTGATTTCATTAGAATGTAGGTTCTAATCAAGTAGGGCCCATGGCTCCTGTTTTTTCTCACTGTATACTTTCCTCACTTCTATATTTACTGTTTTTATTTTTTTTGCAAAAATGTGGCTAATTTATATAAGGACTCCAAATCAACTTAACAATCTCAATAATGGGCTAAAATTAACCAAATGAAACTAAACAAGCAATGTAAATTTTTGTATATTTAGATTCAAAATGTCAATATATATACTGTTGATTCCTATGGGTTTTCCTACCAATCTCATCCATCTCTCCCTCATTTCTTTCTTAAAGCTCTATTTCCTGTTGTAATTATAAATGCTTTTGCCCACTATTTCTGTCCCAGTTCCTATTTGGCCTCCCCAGAAGATGGAAACAGCACAGCATAGTTGACCATCTCTAGAAGCAGATATTCTTGTAAACTAGACATTATATGGCACATTTACTTTTTGTCTATGCCTTTGCTCAGTTAATTAGATAACATGTGCACATATAAATTTTTGTCCTAAGGCTAAATCTAGATCATCTTCAGTGGATACTATAAGCTTTATATGTGAGTACTCTGCCATCAGAACTGAAATCTACTTCAATAAATCATCATCCCTGAGGTTTGTGTTATTCCACCCACAATTACTTCTCCAACAGACTTAGTATTGTGACCCAGTATGATTTAGCCTCAAAGTCCACCAATTAATTTCTTTACTGTGATTTCCTGCTATAGATTATTAGTTGATAGAGCAAGAACCAAATTGAAACTGGCTTTAAATAAAAGATTAAAGAGGTAAAAATGTATTTATTGATGTGTTTACTTTATACAAAAAGATTATTTCAACAACGTATTTGAAATGGATAAAAACAAGTTATATACATCTCAGTTTTATCCTTCTCTCGATTTAAAGTCCCTAATGTTAAGTGAGTGCATCTTTAATTCTTTGAGGTATGTCATATAACCTACATTACTTGGTTTGGTCCCTTGAGACCTTCCCAGATCTATCAGAACCCTTGGCTGAATGGTTCAGTCTGTATGCCAGCATACATTTAAAGAATGTGCATGGTCTATTCTCAGCCAAATTTCCCTTTGACAAAGCCAAACTTCCTCTTTGATTTGCATATCTCAACTGTGTCCATAACCATGACCAAGTTTTCTTAAATAAAGTAGGAAAGAAATAAATTAAGCAAACAGGGCAAGATTTTATCTTTTTGTAGATGAATTTAGGATAGCAAAATTAGCAACTAAGTTTCAGAATATGCTAGGAAATTACCCTGTGAGTCTTTATCACTGTAATACCTAAATAATAGAGTTTGTATTATTGCTTTCTTAGGTATTAATATCTGTATGGTAAGTACCTGAAGGGCTGATTGTTATTTGAGAAACAAACAAAAAAATCAGTATGGTTGATATTAGAGGAAATTTGACACATAGTTCTTACCACTGAGATTTTACTTTCTTGTTCTGGGAACTTTGAAGCTGTTTGTCTGCTTTAGTGAATGGATGTCCTCACAGGCTGGATTCTCCAGGAAGATGATTGTGAGATGAGACTGGCTACCTGAGAGACATTACGGAATACCTTTAGGATCGACATTGGTGAAGGGAAGGAAAAGAAGCAGAAATGGATAAAAGAAGAAGTTGAGTTCTAATGTAGTCTCTGAAGGCCTTATGGTGGTCTCTGAATTGGGATGCCCTGCAGACTTTTCATAAGTTGGAGTAAGGGGCCTGGATTTTACATCCCCTTGTCAACCAGATATTTGACGCAGGCTGCCCAGGAAGGTGGTATGACCTTGTAAAGGGGCAGTTCACTTCAGCTGAAGCAATTCAGAAGAGGCCTAATAGTTAAGGACTGACAACTAGCAGTCAGTCCAGCAGCTGGAGGAACAAGTCCCTCCACGCTTGAGGAGGATGTGGAAAGCATATCACAGCAAGGACTACAGATACTCTGGCAAAACAAGTCTGGGAGATTCAGTGCAACTCCTATACCATCCATCGCTAAAGCCTGGAATTTTTCCATTAATTATTATCCTCTCACTGTTTCTCTTTTGAAATATAACTGTCCACATAGCAACACATTGTCACTTATATTTGTGAACTAAATGTATCTGTTTTGTCACTCTGTAAAGAATGTGCTCTTAGTGGACATCTGCTTGAAAGGAGCTATTAAGATGGGGGAGAGTGGGGCTCCCCTGGTGGTGCAGGGGTTAAGAATCCACCTGCCAATGCAGGGGACACAGGTTCAAGCCCTGGTCCAGGAAGATCCCACATGCCGCGGAGCAAATAAGTCCG
Source organism: Balaenoptera musculus (assembly GCF_009873245.2). Classification (NCBI taxonomy): domain Eukaryota; kingdom Metazoa; phylum Chordata; class Mammalia; order Artiodactyla; family Balaenopteridae; genus Balaenoptera; species Balaenoptera musculus. The sequence goes on from NC_045797.1 coordinate 18,018,865, forward strand.
TGCGCCACAACTACTGAGCCTGATTTCTAGAGTCTGTGAGCCACAAATACTGAGCTCACATGCCACAACTACTGAAGCTTGCACCCCTAGAGCCTGTGCTCCACAACAAGAAAAGCCACCGCAATGAGAAGCCCAGCCACAGCAATGAAGAGTAGCTCCCACTCGCCACAACTAGAGAAAGCCCGTGCGCAGCAACAAAGACCCAATACAGCCAAAAATAAGTGAATAAAATCAATTAATTAAAAAAAAAAGATGGGGGAGAGGTGGAGGGAGGAATTTCCAAGTTGCTAGGTGGAAGAGAGTCCTTTCAAATAGTGCTTTCCATGATTGTCTGCAACTAAATCAGTGAGAAAGTCTTGGGTAAGTTACTTAGAATTAATCATATGTGTAATATAAAGGACTCTAAAAAATAGTCTTCATAAATACCACCATTTGATGCTTATCTAAATAAAATTTGCATCATTTTCATCTTGTCTGTACTTTAAAATACCAATAACAGAGAAAGTACAGTCCATATTTAGATAATGGAATCATTCACCTAACCATCCATCTTTTAAGCAAATATTTGCTGAGCACCTATTACATGCCTCTACTTGTGCTAAAAGCTTGGGACACAAACCTGTCGGTCACCAGCACAAGGAGTTTACTCTCCAGCAATGGAGAAAAACAAATAAAATAGAGCTAAAAAGTACAGTAATTACAGTAGAGATGTGTACAGATTTTAGTGGTGACTGGAAGAAAGCTTTGTGGGAAAGCAGAAAGGTTGGTACTAGAAATTAATCTTAAAGAATGTGCAGTTGCTTTTTTTCACAGAAAAGACAAGAGTGTTTGAGGCAAAAGATATAGACTATAAACAAACCCTCTCTCTTCCACCCAAGTTATAACTGTTATTTAAAAGTTTCTTTTCACATTAAGCATAATATTTGTTTCTCAGTGTTTATACACATGAGACAAAATACAGCCCTAAGGGTGCATTCTAGTGGAAATCTCCACGCAGAATAGTTGGAAGGATCCTTACGAAATGACTTTCACTTTAGATTTCTTGAAAGCTGTTATACAGAATCCTTCTTTGCTATTATATTTCATTCACCACTCCCACCACAGGACTTTAATGTCACCCACTAAGTCTCAGTTTCCTCATCTGAAAAATTAGATTTGTTTGAATGATGACAGTGGTTCCTTTGAAATTCAATATTTTGTGAATTCACTTTAAATCCACATAAGAGAGATCTTACATTTTTCTTTTCATCATAAAGGCTGCATCTTTGGTGTTTTATTAATCATTCCAGGCAATCGACATAAATGAAATAATGTGAAAACATGGATTAAACAATTTTCTAGGATGTACTTGAGTAAATGTCATTTGATTGCCCAAAAAGCAAACATAATTATTTTAAAACTGAACTTACTTGGTGAAGACAACAGAAACAGTCTAAGTTTCTATTCAGTGACCTTGTCCTCTACTGTTGCTTCCACCCACTGCAATGACATTTTCATGTCATTGAATTTCATTGCAATTATGTCCCCCAAAAAAGTCTCTTTAAATTTACAAAAGTGATGAAAAGAGTAAATTCCATATATCAACATCCTATGTAATCCACTTAATGACCTATATAAGGAAGGAAGGATAGAAAGAAGGAAGGAAGGAAGGAAGAGCAAATAGACATGTGAGTTAAGCCAAAGCTGAAGAAATCATTTCCAGACTTTTGGGTAGCTCACTTTCATAAACTTTAGAAGTGGCCATCAGTTATGTTAAAATATTTAAACATGACTCAACAGATACCTTCAACAATGCACCCCCTCACTATGTCCCAATAATAAACACTAATTCATATTTTTGAAACCTGCATTTGTATGGATTTATTGCAATTACACATCTAAAGTCAGAATTAATAAGTTGAATGATTCTTGCATTTTTGGATGGGAAAATCTTCTCTCTAAACTGACAGGTTTTAAGCAAAATTGTAACATTCAAGTATATTTTGGTCTACTTTCAATAGAGCTACAATCAGTAGAATTCAGAGACGTAATACATGCATATCATTTTGATCTGTAATAGACTAAGACTGTTCAATTAGACAATAGTGTAGCTTCTAATATCATCTTTAACTAATTCAATTAATCTTTTTGTGCTTCACTGTAAAGCATCGGTGAGATAAGGGGAAAACACTAAGACAAAGCTTCAGGTTGAACTAGAATGACAAGGGAGATGTGGAGATTCATATATGGACAAAAATTTCCACCTGTTAAGCAAATATCTTGTAAATAGTTATTAATTCTTGATTAGGTAACATCACTGCAAAAATATCCATTCCTATTCACTTTGCTATAACAACAGAAGCACTCTGTTTTAATTCTTACGTTAAATTACACTTGCAATTTATAAGCCGATTTTACATATCCTGACCCCACGTATGCACACATTGTTTGAGCTTAAATCACAAAGATATGTATACTCTTTCCTCAGTGTTCAAGAGCTCTACCAGTAAAGTTAGAAACCCTGTGATCTGTCTTCAAATCCATACCCTTAGATTGTCTGCGCTAAAATTGATTTAGAATGCATGGGATTATTTTAAGAACATGCATTATTTAATGTGGCAAAGCAAGAGAGTTTCTTAGCCATTTTGTTGTTTCAAATCAAGAAAGAGTTACTAGGGTTTCCTCACAGATTATTTACTTGCTAAAAGGAAAAATAATAACTATACAGTAGAGAAGCCTATAATATTTTGCCCAGGTGATCAAAAGTAACATCTCCAATGAGGGACAGATATTCATCATGTGTTTTTAGAAGAAAATCCCTGAGAAAGATGCAATGTCATTTATGTACTCTTCTGCCTGAGAATTCACAGCTTGAATCTGGTCATGTGGAAACATCAAATAAAACCAAAATGAGAAACATTGTTATAGTAATAATAATAATAACAATAATGGTAATAATAAAGTACTATATCCTTCAAAAATGTCAATGTAATAAAGGGCAAAAAAATGAAAAAGACTGAAGAGACATGACAATTAAATTCAATATTTTACCTTTGACTAGATCTTGTACTGGAGATTAAACAACATTATACAGGAAACTATAGGGTTAATTTCTTTAAATGAATAAGGATGATAAACTAGATAAAAATATTGTATCAATTTTAAATTTACTGAGTAATAACTCTCTGTGATTCTGTAAGATAATAATATCCTTATTTGTAAGAAATATGAAGGTGTTCATTGGTCAAGGGACATAATATAGGCAACTTGGTCTCAAATGGTTAAAAAAAAATACATACACACACACACACACACACACAAACCATGTAAGGAATGAAAAAGACAGAAGGAGACAGATGGAGAATGAGAGAGAAGTGTGAAAGCAAATGGGGCAAAATGATAATAATATGCAAAACTAGGTAAAAGATATCAGTGTTCTTTGTACCATTCTTATTCTTTCATCTTTTCTGTAAGCTTGAAGTAATTTTAATAAAAATCTTTAAAAATTAAAAACTGAAAGAAAAACATGAAAATTTTTATTTTTTTTGAAAATGCACATGTACTACTTTGCTGATTTTTTAAAATAATTAATTAAAAGAAAAAAACACTGAGTTGTAAGAACAGAACTCAGAATGGAGAAAAAGGATGTTCAACGTTCAATGTTACCATTTAATGAGCATCTAACATATGTCAACTGTAGTGATTGCACTTTCTTCACCACACCCCGCCCACCAAAAAGAATCTGTTGAACAAGCATTACTCACTTCTTGTTACAGATGAAGAAGGTGAGACATGGGGAGTTTACCAAAATGATTTTTACAACTATGTAAAATGCAGACCAAGATTTAAAGGCAGAAATACTGATTGTATTCATTATATTTTCATTATATCAAACTTCTGTTTATCTGGTCCACACTTTCATTGTACAAACAAGAAACATGAGGACTTAAAGATATGAAATGACTTGACTCACAAACATGGCTCACTGTTGGGCTAGATTACTGCTGTGATTGATCAATTAATTAACTGAGCGTAGATGGAATAAACAGTACACATGAAGTTGAAGTTGACCAAGATATTCAATTCCATCTGAATGGCCAAGGCAAACCTTGGGAAATTGGCTTACATTTATGAGACTAGATTATTGTTAACCACCTTCCATTCTTTTGAACAATTATTAATTCATGATTTATACATTATAGAGTGAGCTTTTCTTTATTAAATTATAGTATACATACAGAAAAGTGGGCAAATCATAAATTTAAATCTCATTTAATTTTTATAAAGTGAACAAGTTACCATCTCCCAAATCAAAGAACAGATCAAAAAACAGAACACTGCCAGCACCCTAGAAGCCCCAAGTTTCTCCCTCTCACCAAAGGAGGCTACTACTCTGACCCAATCATTGAAGTTACTTTTGCCTATCTTGGAACATCCTATAAATGATGTCATGGAACAAACTCTTTTGTATCTGTCTTCTTTTGCTCAACATTTGTGAAATGTAATCATGTTACTTATTGAAATAATGTATTCATTTTCATTATTGTGTAGTATTTCTTTGTGAATATACCACCATATACTTGTTTATTTTACTGCTGAGGAGTACTTGGAAAGTTATGAGTAATACTACTCTGCACATCCTTGTACATGTTTTTTGTGAACATATTCATGCATTTCTGGTAGAATTATGCCTAGGACTAGATTAGCTGAGATATTATTCAGCTTTAACAGATACCACTCGACAGCTTTCCAAAAGGCATGTATCACTTTATACTCCCTCAGGTAGTATAGGAGAGTTCCAGTTGTTCCAGCTCTTTGTCCTTGCCAACACTTAGAATTGTCTCTCTGTTTTATTTTATTTTAGTTATTTGGATGGGTATTTAGTGGAGTCACACTGTGATTTTCTTCAAAGTCTTCTAATGACTAATAAGGTTAAGTACCTTTTCATATATTAATTGGCCATTTGGATATCCTGCTTCATGGAGTGCCTGTTCATGTTCTTACTTATATTTTATTTAATTTTTTCTTATTGAGTAATAAGAGTAGGACTTGTATTATGTATAGGAGTCTTTCCTAGCTATATGTATTGCAAATATCTTCTATTATATGGTTTTCCTTTTCTCCCTCTTAATGACATATTCTGATAACATAAGAATGAATTAACTCCAATTTATCCATCTTTTCCTTATGGCTACTGAATTTGTATCCTATTGTGTTCCAATTCCCAAGATCATGAAATCTCCACCCTTATTTTTTCTTCTAGAGTTGATACTCTTTTACCTTTAAGTCTATAGGTCAAATGATTTTGGGGAATGTTGTGAAGTAAGGGAATGATTTCTCAGAATGACTCTATTTCTACTGGATTTACTATTAGAACCCCATCTGTTTTCTCCTCTGAATCAATCTGCCTTACTACCACATTTCTTTTCAGCCTTGGTCATAGCACAGCACGGATCAAACTTATGAAACTCTCTGAAATATCAAGGGGTAGCAAATGTGAACCTTAGGAAAATGACACCTCCCTGCCTATGCCTGGAGTATAGAAGGAAAATGTTCCAGCATCTGGGTTGGGCTAATATTTTCTCCAGGAGAAATTTAAACTTTTTGCATAAAGTTAGTTTGAGCCAAGCAGTAAAATTATGCCCTAAATCAGATAGCAAGCCTGGGAGCTGAATAATGAGGTCAAAAGGAGGTTTGCAACAAGCAGAATATAAATTCAAAAAATGCAGACTATTTGAAGGGAGGAGTTCAGGCCCTCTCTATGATTATTGTGTAGAGCTTAATTTGACATATTTATCTTTCATCCAAGCATGGGTGTTACTCTGATATGGTTGGTTAGGCTTGAAATCAGACAAATTCCCGTGCTAAAATGGACACTTATTCTTCCTCCCACTTTATTGAAAAATGTGCAGTCTGTTCATTTACTTCCCACTTACACAGCATGTCTTCATCTAATAATTAATAGTTTCAGTCTAAAATGCTGCTTTCTTAATATGATTGACGTTACATTACTCCCTTCTTATTCAAATAACTGAAGCTCTTTATGCATGGACACAGCACCTATTTATCTTTTGGCTTAATGCACAGTCCCCATAGATGCCAAATTCATAATTGTCAAGAGTTTTAAATGAAGGTAGCAGCATGAGCATAGGTAAATTGAGCTGCCTGTACCACCTCCACTCCCCTAAGCTGAAAGCAAGATTTTTTTCCCCTGACTTTTTAGCCACTTGAGTTCTTCTTCTGGGTAGTCTCTTCATTAAACGTTTCACATCCTTAGAGGCCTTTTACTGCTTCCTGATAGTCAAGTCGAGCTCATAATCATGTAATTCTTTGTGGGGGGGTATCATTAAATACCTACAAACCATTTTTTTATTGCAAACTGTTTAAACCAATGAATTTGTTCTGGGGATACTAAAATGCCAAGTTGTAATGTAGAGTTAAGCCTGTACCAAAGCTCATACTTAGAGTGTTTTGAACTTCAAACTGAAACCTAAGCTGTGAAATGATTTCTGCCCGTGTCAGCATGATGGGGTTATTTAGTTAGTTAGTTTATTTAGCAATACTTTTGCAGAACACATAAGCCAGGTTCTCATCTAGAGATTGTACAAATTAACTAATTTAATCTCCCTAACACACTTATGATGCAGCTTCTTTTATGAGTCACATTTCACAAACAAGGAAACAGAACTGATGAAAAGTTAAATAATCAAATAACTTCCCCATGGTTGCATACCTGGAAAATAGTATTCCAACCCAGAGAGTCTACCCCCATAATTCATGCTCTTAAACTGCTCTATTGATTTTTAAGAGGTCTATATTGAAGATTAAGGGGCTCACTAGCCAAACAGACTTGACCTTTTCCTGACTCTGATCTTTGGCGCCAGTTCTCATATGGCAGGGTCCATTTTTTTCCAAAAGTTTTACTCTTGCCTTGCTCCTTATTTGAATCTTCTGACCTATTTTTACATGCTGCTCTAGAAATGGAGTTTTACACTGTTTTTTCCACTTCTTTTTCCTCTTTTCTACTGTGTTCCAGAGAGAATGAAATCTTGTCCTAGGTCTCTAGTTATGTCTGAGGTCCTGCTTCCTGGTATCAGACCTCACTGATGAAGTCTTTGCATCTATACATGGCCTAAGCATACCCTTTTGTTCAGCTGCATTTTCGGGACACCTAAATTTGTGACTTTCTGTGCTACATTTCTCTAAATGTTCACCTGGGATGTTGTCAGCTATCTGCCACCATATATGGACAATATCCATATAGACATTGTCTTCTGCCTACCTAAGGAAACTTCCTATTTTTTAAAAAAAAAAATATTGGAATATAGTTGATTTAAAATGTTGTGTTAGTTTCTGCTGTACAGCAAAGTGAATCAGTTATACATATACATATATCCACTCTTTATATTCTTTTCCCATAAAGGACATTACAGAGTATTGAGTAGAGTCCTGTGCTATACAGTATGTCCTTATTAGTTATCTGTTTTGTATATAGTAGTGTGAATATGTCAATTCCAATCTCTCAACGTATCTCTCCCCCCATTTCCCGCCTGGTAACCATAAGTTTGTTTTAGGAACTTCCTCTTTAGCATGGAGGTAGACCAACTATACTGTTGGAGTATGGAGGAGAGGGCAAATAAGAGATTTTTCAATTCAAATGTTTACTTACCACTTAGTGTATGCTCTTCGCTTAGGTCTTCAATCTAAATTCTTATAACCTTGGCTTGTCCATTTATAAAGTCCAGATAAAAAAACTATGTGTATGAACTGAAATTCTCTTACAATGTTTGGCATGTGGTTTTATCCTTTCTGGGTTTGTCAACTCCAGGTTCCTTCCAGCATCTGAAATAAAATCTTCAACGGAGATCTTGTTAGCAATGATGATAGCATCATAATTTTTGGCTGTGATATTGAAATAGAAGTGCATTATCCAAGGTGTAGCTTGTTCATGAATTTGGATGGCTTTCTTCTCTTCACAATGAGAATTTAAGGGATTATTGTTAGAGAAAATCAGAAAAACAACCACGTGGAATTGAAACAGCAAAATATGGTTCTGTTCCAATTAGGAAATTTTTAAATGTCTGTTTTCATAGCAGAAAAATTCAATATGATTCAAAATTTACTTCATCAACAAATATTTGTTACCTTTTATGTGCAGCATAAGCTATATGGGAGATACTGTTTTGAACAAAATGGATTTTTCTTTCTTTCTTGCAACTTATAATCTAATGAGCAAGCAGACAGTTAAAACAAGTAAATCAATGAAGGAGTGATAAATTTTCATTACTACTATGATGTACAAAAGAAGGGTACTAAATTAAGATTTTTGCTGTTTGGACAGGATGAGCAGGAAAAATGCCTGAGGATGCCATATTTAAACCCCAACCTTAGGAAGGAGAAAGATCAAGCCATTCAAAGTGGTGGGAGGGAAAACACTTTTGGTCTTCATCTTACTAAACAACATTTGGCACAATCTTCTACCTCCGACTTCACAAATCAATTTTTAAATTGGCTTCTGGAACACCACACACTCCTGGTTTTCTTCCTAACACATCGGCCACTGCTTATTAATCTGTTTTACTAGTTTCTCCTCTTCTCAACTTCTAAATATTGGAGTGTCTACAAATAGGTCCTTGGTATTCTCCTCTATCTACACTCATTTCCTAAATCATGTCATCTCTTCAAATGTCATTAACTGCCCTCTATTGGCTTATGATTCCCAAATTTGTAATTTTACCTGAAGCCTTTCCTCTGACCTCTAGACTCTTTATAGCACCTGCCTACTCAACATCTTCACTTGGAAGGCATCTCAAAACTTGCAGGTCCTGAGATGACCAATAAACATGAGCCAATACTTAACCTCACAACCACAAAAAATATGTTTTAAAACCATGGTATACAATTTCACACTTATTATAATGGGCAGTTTTTCTTAAACGTGTGATGGAATTGTTAAAGATGTGGTGGTAAGGAGCTTTATAGACTGGTGCAGACACTTTAAAGAACACTTTGGCAATATTGGACCACCAGGTGCTCTTCTCAGTGTATTCGAAAGAAAATTACTTTTTATTTACAAAGAACATATCATCATATCATCAGGTGTATTCCTTGTCCTGTGTTAATGACAGAAATGGAGTTGGAAATCCAGAAGGAATAATAAAAATAAAAAAATAAAAAACTATGGTATATTATAAAAGAGAATACACGTAACAGTCAAATGAAATAGAGCCATACATATCATGTCAAAATGTAAACATCTTAGACCATAATATGAAATCAGAAAAATCAAATTTTATAATAATAAATGGAGTAGTAACTATATATATATATATATATATATATATATATATATATGTATAAAATTCCTGACAGACTATATCATCTTTGTTCATACATAAATAATTTACAAATATATTAAAGTCTGTATGGAAATAACCACCAATTTCAGTAAAGTAGATATGTCTGAAAAAGAAAGGGTAGAAATGGGATCATGTACTTGGTAAACAGTGGGCTTTAAACTTATCTGAAAAAAATATTATGAAAAACAAATGTGAAGGAAATATGGAAGAAACATGATTTGAAGAAGATACATGGTGAATGAAATGGCATTCACTATAGTTTTTCCTATGAATTTCCACATATTTGCAATATATCTTTTAAAAACTCAATTCAAATAAGACACCTTTTTGACTCTCTGCCTGAATCTTTCACTATTTAGTGACACTACATTAACTCTGTTCCTTAGGTCAAGACATAAGAGTCATCAGCTCCTCTTACTTGTGTGTAATATGTATATAGTCCATTAGCAAATCTTGTCATCTCTACATAATAAAGTTCATTTCTACAACCTTAGTTTAAGACTCCTTCTTCTCTCATCTGAATTTCTGTACAAAAACAACTTCTCTATTTCCACTATTTCCCCTACAGTTAGTTCTTCCTATTGTGCTCACAGTTAGATTTTAAAATATAAATTGCACATCTCTTCCTTATGGTAAAGCTTCCAGTGCCTTTTCATCACATTCCAAATATGATCAGTCTTTACACAGCATGTAAGGCTGTCCAAGACACCTTATCTCTCCCCTAAGCTTGACCATACTTTAGACATCCCTCTTCCTGACGATAGGCCCCTAACCTCCCTTTTCTTAGAGCATTTATTTTTTTAAAAATGTGCTATTGTAAATTATTTCTCTGCCTCTTTGACATATAAGTCTTCTCCCAGCCTTCTGCCAATTTAACCACTTAAGAATGCCCTTTCCAAGGAACTGAATATTCAATCATCAGGAAGAGCCAATCTCTATCTCTGTATGAAGGTAGAGGCCATACTTCCATAAGTGACAATGAGCAAACACAGACAGCCTGATAACATTGACCAATGCCCCCCAACCACCTCCAATACTAAGCTGTTAGCTCACCCTTGTACTTAAAAACTATCCCATTTTATGTTTCAGTGGAGTTGAGTTGGATGTCTCTCCACTACTGCAATAGTTTTGAATAAAGACTTCTTTGCTGTTTTAAACAATTATCTGGTGCAATTTCTCTTTGACAAGAGTACATGATCTGGTACCTCATGACCATTTTGACTTAATCTTTTACCATCACACATTAACCATGTCTTCCCTAACTACTATACTTTATTTCCACCACAGGGCCATAGTACTTCAAACTTGTTCCCTATGCTCAAGTCATATTACTCCAGATTTTACCAGGATTTTCTTTCTTACCTCATTCTGATTTCTCTCATATGTCAGACTTTCAAAGGCTTTCTGTGACTACATTGTATAGATAGCTGTTTTCTTTCTTACTCTTTTCCAATGCTTTGCTCTACTGTTCTTCATAGCCGTTATTACTCATCAGAGTTATATTTAGTTATTAATTTCTCTATTAACTATCTCCAACATTGGTGTGCCACTCCACATGGATCAATAACATTTTATTTGTTCACTGTTGCAAACTCAGATTCTATCACTTACCAGATATTCAGTATTTTTAAATAAATTAATAAATGGATGAACTAATTAATTCCATAAAGGAGGAAAGGCATGAGATCATCAGTGTCTGAGAGGTAGAAAAGATCTTATCATATCTCAAGAAAAGATGTGGCTTTGCCTTCCACCGCCTCAAAGGGGACTTATTTTGTTTGTTTCTTTTATTTTGTTTTCTTTTCCTACATCTTTAGTACTGTTGAATCTGGAAGCAGTGTAGGTAAATTCTATTTCTGTTTATAGATCATTCTTATTTCCTCTCTTCTCATCCACGAAATACTAGCTCCGAAACTTATGTTAATATATTACATCACCCACTACCCCTGAATGTAGTTATCAAATGAAAACAAGTAGGTAAGTAAGTCCCCTTAATTTATTGAAAATTATGTCCATTGGTTCACCAAGACTAGCATCTTAGTTAATTCTTCTAAGTTTCAAATCACACATAGATGGTCCTTCTTGTGTTTATGCTTCTCAAATACTTGAGCTCATCTCTTCCAGTAATCATATCCTCCACACCACTTAAGGCATAGCCTACACTTGTCATTATCATATCTAACAATGGATTCATCATCTTAATATATGCGTTATTCTGTGACTAGTATCAAAACACAACCACGTTGATTGGTCTCACTTTAAATTCAAGACCACAAGTCACAGATGGTGCTTTAATGCTGCTAGGCATTCATACTCTAGGTACCCAATCCATTCAGTCTCCCATCTGTATATTCATGTATATATGTGTTGTTGGCTTGACAAAATGTTAACATACACTGTTAAATGGAGAAAGCATGCCACAAAACCAATCATAATTCATGGGGTGCCATTTTTATTTGTAAGAAATAAAATTATTTTGCCTTTTGCTTTTGAGTTTTGTTTAAAATGTGTACAATGATTGGTTGATAATGTGTATATGCAAATATGTGTATTTAATAAGAAGTACCCAGATATCTCAAACTGCTGATAATAAAATAGAGAACTAAAGAAAGTTACACAAATATTACTGCTTTTAGAAATTGAATGGCTTGAGAGAAATAAAAAATTCAGTAGAATATTACAAATTCTTTATTTATTAAAAAGATACACAAGGCTTCCCTGGTGGCGCAGTGGTTGAGAATCTGCCTGCCAATGCAGGGGACACGGGTTCGAGCACTGGTCTGGGAAGATCCCACATGCCACGGAGCGACTAGGCCCGTGAGCCACAACTACTGAGCCTGCGCGTCTGGAGCCTGTGCTCTGCAACAAGAGAGGCCGCGATAGTGAGAGGCCTCCGCACCGTGATGAAGAGTGGCCCCCACTTGCCGCAACTAGAGAAAGCCCTCGCACAGAAACGAAGACCCAACACAGGCATAAATAAATAAATAAATAAATAAATAAATAAATAAATAAATAAATAAAAAGATACACAAACTTTGCATGGGGATATTTACTAAGTATCAGCTGGTGCCTCTGAGATACCATGAAAACACTGCAGTTAATAACATCATACATTTCTGCTCTACCTTCTACAATGAAATGTGTTCCTGCTGACTAGGATTAGGAGTTTTTGATAGAGAGAGTTAACCATTAATGTTGCTTTGATCCACAAAATGCAAGAGGGAACATGTAAAAGCAGGATAAAAGAGACACCTTCAGAAAAAGGACTCTTACCCTCTCTTCATGACTTTAAGTCCCCCAAATTTCTTTGGATATCTCTAGATCTTTAAATCCTGGATAAGTATCCAAATTTATGAATGTGTCCATGTCCAATAAGTAGGAATACTTTTCTTCTAAAACTTTCCTTCAAATTTTGTCAAAGATATGCACTGACTGTCTTGATTATGTTTTCTTTTTCTTCCTTGTCTCCTCTATAGATTCCCAACATTCTAAAAACACTTGTGATTTTATTTTGTTTTCTTGCCATGGGGAAATTGATACTGTAGCTTCACACACACACTAAAATATTGCAATCATAATATTATGTTTTAGAAATATTTGCATTTTTTAAAAGTTATGGTTAGAAAACTCTGAAGTGGGGAGGGATTCTTGAAACTTCAGTTATTTATGGACAAAGCTCTATCTTTCAAACCTAAGTTCATGGTCTGAGCAGTTTGCTTAATATAAACAAGAGTGTGAGAAACGTAGTTTTTGATATGTTAGAAATTAAATTATTCTTTATCTATGTTTCTATTTGTTTACTTCATTGTAGAATAATCTAAGTCAAAGGTATTACATCTTATTTGTGAGTGGCCACCAATTTGAAACATGTGAACTTGAAATCTTCACACATCCTCTTTAGGATGTGTTCCCTTTGGAAGTTGATCCTCACTCACCTCTCCTAATATTGTATCTCAGGTGGAAATTTTATTGCTAAAACAGAAAGAGTCTCAGGAAAACAGGGACCAACCCAGGTAAACAAGGACAAATTGGTAACCCTAATTTTGATCTTAGAATTATACATCTGAACACAGGGTTAGCCTACGAGCTGTGAAGGCCTAACAAGGATAGAATTTAACAGAAAAAGAGAGAACAATAATGCAGGCAATTATACCCCAGGCTAGACTCTGACATGACACAGAGCCCAACAAAGGGCATTCTTTGATGGTCTTGTTATTGAGCCATTTTGTTCCCCACAAAGTCTAAAGTTTATCTCAGAAGCTTGGGAATGATTTTCCATATCCCTAATTGCCTGCTCTGCATTTTTCTCTGAGGATTTACACCAAAACTTTCTGAATCTGTTTATACTTTTAATCTACATGTCTGTCAATAATGCCAGTAATGCCAATAACACTAATAATGCCATGACAAAATAAACCAAGTCAAGAACCTAAGCTTTGGAGACACACAGACCTGGGACAACCCTTTTACAGTTTATGATTCTAGACAAGAGATTTCATCTATCTGAACTTTAGTTTTCTCGTATTGTAATATGTTCTTCTATAAGAAAGCAGAAAGGCACATAAAGTTCCTAAAACATAAAGGGTTCTTAGTAAATGGCAACTTTTTTATAAAGTTGAGTTTTATTGTATAAATTAAGAATTTTAAAAAGTTAAATTGCACAAAATTATATATCTATAGCATCAAAATGTGCACATATCAAATTTAATGAGGAAATCAGAGTTTATCATTTCAATATAAGAATTTAATAATGAAGATTTAGTCCTCAAAATTATACAACTGTAGGAGAGCAGCAGACTTGCCATCCATAAGCCTTATGAAGTACCTATCCTTGAAAATATTTGTGTAATTACATGGGTGAAACATTCCCAGGGTAATGAAGTCACTTTAAGAAATTATGACTCACCTGTGCAAAAGTGATTCCAGATAATAGATGACATTGGGAGAATTATTTCCCCAACTTTAATGTATATCACTCTTACCATCTTTTGCTTGTTTTATAAATTTTCTTCTCTGTAATTTATCTAATTTGACCCACTGATTGATCTGCTTCCCTGACTTTCAACCTTTCTATTTCAATTAATTCATTTTCCCTCTTGGCCCAGTATTATTTTGACAATATGATAATGAATTGCCTTAGAGATAGCTAAGTGCCCCCATTTCTGCCTTATCTCACTCTCTCTCTCTCTCTCTCACACACACACACACACGCACAAACACACCCCTTTTAGTTCCATCACTGATAACACTGGCAAAGATTGGTCTGGTCCCCAAACTATTCAGGGACAAAGTTACTCTGGTGATTGCTTCATTTCAGCTTTCTTTATGCCTTTGTATAAAGATACATAAAGATGTATGTCTTTGTATAAAATATATATATTTTATTGTTATATTCCCACCTCACTATTTCCTGGCAATCTACTCCAATAAGAATGTATATCACATTTAAACTGCTATTAAAGAAAGTATTTACAATATTAAATCACTGCATTATTAGTTACTTCTTTACCCCTATAAGTGTTAATAGTGCTGAAGATTCTAAATTGTATAGGCTACAATTAATTTGAAAGACAATTTATAGCCGTGATCTTTCATGATCAAAAACACTAAAACTTTGTGTAATATCTTTACACCATATAAGATGAATTATTTTATGATAAATTTTAATCACAGAAAAAGAAACCCGTCACGCTCATTTTGTTGAAGCAGTTTCTAAGATTGTCTTGAAGCAACTCATTCATTTCCCAACATGATTCCCTTAGTCATTGAAATGAATGTGTTGGCAGAAGATGTGCAATGGTCTGCAACTCAACTGAATCTTCAATTTCACTTTTGAAAATAATTCACTTTTGGTGCTAAGCTATTTTGTGTGACAGAGTCCCTGATTGCTCACTTAACAGGCGCTCTTGGCCAATTTAGCACTGAGCACTTTTCAATAATTCATAATTCCTTAAATGCTCAAATCCCTTGCCTACATTTAGAAGGGTAATTTGTGACAGTGACTATGTTAAAATCACATGTTTCTTTATCACAGCACAACAATTTTCAAGCCATCAACTTTCCTTGTATCTCATTATTATCTATTAAAAATTAGTTTTTTTAATAATTTGGAATAATCATTACACAAATAATATTTGCTTATTTCAACTTATTGCTATGATATTTGTTAAAGTATCTTTCTTTTCCTAAGAAATATGACCAATGTATAACAATTACCATTATTTAAATGGAGTCATGTCTATATAGGCAACAGTTGAGGAATGAATGAGCGAGAAAGGAGAATGAATAATTTATGGCATCAAAATTCAGTTATTTAGAATACATCTTTGAAACTTTTAGGGGAAAATGATGAGAAGTGAGGCTGCTGCCTACCCATTCTCCCCTATTTAGGGTGTCTCCCTAAGAACATAATAGATCCAATACAAAATTTCGACCTTTTGATCTTATAATGCAAGTCCATGGACCTTCTGACCCTGGGAACACTCCAGAATTATTCAAAGGTGTCCCACAAGCTATACATAAGACAATCTCAAAGTATGTCAAAGAAGTTTTCATTCTTCTCTCTTTCACTTTTCTGTGTAAATTTTTGTGAAATTCTGTCCAGACTTTGTAGTTGTTTTAGTGCTACCTTATATGCATGTAACATTGGTAATATATTGTCAATATTAGAATTATGTTCTCTCTCATTTCTCTATTAGTATGGAGGGATCATTTGTTACCAGGACTCTTTTGTTTCCCTAAGAGAACAACATTGCTTCAAGGAGCTAATAATATGTGACTACAAACATTTAAACTTGATGTAACATAATCTACCATTCTTGGAAATAACAATGTAAATAATAGATAGCAATAAAACATTGGCAATGCATATAACAAATAATAAGTGCATAACTATAAGTTTAATAAAAAGTTTGGAAAATTAGAAAAAAGACAAAAGAAGCACAGTAGAAAAATAAGGGAAAAACATATAAATAGGCAGTCACCAAAGTGGAGAGGAAAACAGTCACTAAAGCTAGGGAAATGAAAACTGAATTAAAAGTTCCACTTCCCATCTTCTGATTCACAAAAAAAAAAAACAATAATAAAAGGAGTGATAAACTCATTGTTTCTGGAGATTCCCAGAGGAAAAATCATGACATTTTCATTCAATGCTAATAAAATGTGCATTATGTATATTTTTAAAATTCTTGGATTGCCTTATGACCATAATTATTAAAATAGTTTCCACTTTTGCAAATTTATTCCATAGAAATAAGAAGTAATAATATAGACCGCAGCATTGTCTGAGAGGAGAGAAAAACTCTGTAAGGAATCTGAATGTCACTCATCAATAGGGGAGACACTCAATAAATTCTGCTATAGTCAATCATAAATTATCATGTAATCATTAAAAGTTATTAGTTAACTTGAAGGAATTTCTAGAATCACATTTAAGCCCCCCAAAACTATGTATTATATTATTTCATATTATAAAAATAAATAATAACACAACTGTCATGGAGAATGATGTTTTACCTCTGGATATGTGGAGTGCGTGGGATGCAGGAGGTCAAGCAAGAGTAGAAATGGAAGAAGGATGGGATCATTAATAAATAAAGTGGCACTTGAAATAAAAACATCATGCATATTATGATCTTATTCATGCAAAATTATCTATTTGGCTGTGTGTTTATGAGTATACATAGAATTAAAGAATGATTAACCAAAAAATGACATCTATACTTAGATCTCTGAGTGCTGGAATTTCCATTGAATTTTTACTTTCTTCCTTTTTTTTCTGCATTGCCTTGAATTTTACAATGATTAACTTATATCATTCACACAATCAGGAAAAATTAGCTATTTTATCAATAATTTTACAAAAATAGTATTTCAAAGGCAAAACTTTTTAAAAAATAATTTGCTCATGTCTCATGCATTCAGCGACTGAATGTGGAAACATAATTATATAGAATTGGAAACTATCTGCCAAAATCTGAGGACCAGGCTCATGACTGTCTTTTATTGTTGTTGTTGGTGGTGAGGAAGAAAAGGTGACTACCCTCCAGAATAAAGGACAAGCTATTTCCATTTAACTTCTTTTCCCTTAAGGAACTACTTAAATTGATATTTGATGTTCTGAGCAATATGTATACCTGTGTACCTCTTTGTAATTGTTTTAAGTTTACATACATTTTTCTTTGTACATTAATTAAGATACAGACAACTGAAGAATTTGGTCAAATTCCAAGGAGATGATTTACTTCATTCACATTCGAAAGTTAGCTCTGTCCATGGCTGGAGTATAAATTCCTGAGAATAGTAAACAGGTTTCTTGCAGCACCTCAGGAAAATGCTTTTTTCAAGACCACAAAGAGCAGTCTGAAGAGCCAGTCCATCTTTCCAGAAGGATCCTATAGACCAAAGAAGTGATTAGTTGGAAAAAGAATGAGTAAGCAAAAAATGTCAAGGCAGCAATTTCTACCCCTTTAATTAAGTCCTTCATCATTTTTCTTTTCTTACTGGTCAGAAGTCATTTTCACTTAAGGGAAGAATGGTTGTATTTCTTCCTGTTCTTGGTGGGTGATATTGGGCCAGGTGCTTAATAGACATTAAATACACATATAACATATGGAATTATTTAGATGAATCAATCCTTTGTTTCTGCGAGTTCTGTTGTTTTAAAGTATACATTGGTGTCTGTTTGCAATTATTTTGTAAAATTTCATCATTTTGCCATCATTGGGTTTGGATCAGGTAGGTAAAATATACAGCAAACTTGTGTGATGGGAAATGAATATGGAAATTTGAGTGAAACACATAGGCATCTCCTTGTCCTCTTTTCCATCATCAAATAAGATATATTTGGTATATTGTGGACCACTAACACAGAATCATTTTAATACCTTTGGGAAATTTAAACGAATGAAACTTTTGATATTAAAGGGTGGCAGAATATACCACCCCCAAATATGCCACTCTGGCATATTGACTATTTTGAGTTAAAGTTACTTAAACAGCAAATAGAAGAAAAACACTCTGATCTTCCTTCTTTTTAAAAAAAGCAAGAGATGAAATTCCCATGTGAAAGAAGCCCTTCCTGTACCATAAGGAAAGTAACATTCTTATCACTAAGGATAAGAAATTGAAACTAAGAGAATTCTGTACAAATAGGCCTTGGTAAAATAATTTGTATCTTCCTTTAGCCACCCTCATAATTTAGTTAATTTTCCACAATTGCCCATCTTTGCAGGTTTCACCATTTCTTGGAGTCTTCGTTTCCTTTTGAGGGCTCTTGTGTCATGAAAAACTTACTTAAGTGTTTATGCTTCCCCTGTTAATCTGTTTTATATCAGTTTAATTCTCAGACCCAGCTGAAAAAAACCAAAGAGTGTAGAGGTAAAATTTTGCCTCCCTTACGATTTCAAATGGAAATTTTAATAACCGGTATTTAAATCCAGCTACTTAGTTCTGGAAAATTTCTTATGAAATGGGTGTGCCATTCTTCTTCTACTTTTGAAAATAAATGGGTACATAATAATTCAACACTAGCATTTGTGTTATCTAAATAATTTTGTGCAGAAGGAACTACTTCAATTCCCAATGTCAATCAATTCTCTTTTCCAAGGCTTTAATGAACATACTAAATAACACCTGACTTCATAGCAACCTTAGCAGCACTGATTCTGCCTCATATTCTTTGACATTTTATCACGGTGATTAATTTATCTGTTGCCCTCTAGTATTTTTTTTATAGCATGGCAAGTTCTTTTCCTCCCTTCAAGAATATATTCCATACTAAGCCCTTTCAAATTAATTTGTGGAAATAAAATTTCATAGAACATATTTACTAAAGCTCATATAAATGAAGTGTTCTAGAATGTCTTCTTCTACTAATTTGTATTTCTACTGGGAAAAACTGGGTTAGAATGATTTCTACATAACACAGACATGTGGCATAGCTCTCACAATTATACATTTAACTAGGCTCTATTTTACTATATTTCAGATATATTAAAAGTTAACTTCTAAATGTCATATCCTCAGAATTTTATGAAAATCTACCTTATATTTACTTCATCGCCTGTGATATCCATAATACATGTAAGTTTTTCAAATAGTTTTGGAAACTTGCCTAATAATTTTTTAAGTCAAAATGGAAAAGAGTGGATCATCCAGAAAGTAGGTCATATTTAATGAACATGTCATTGCAATTGGAGTGCATTGTTTGATTGTTTTGGATTTGTTTGCCCTAATAACCACAGAAAGATGTAACCCTTAGCCACCCAGAAGTGCCCAAGGTTAAGGGTGTTGGTCATTTGTTGGATGTCTCTATCTATATAGTTTCTAGGACTTGAAAGAAGATTCAACCTGACTCATTAAACTGTCAACTCCTTGTATTTAAAAAAAAAATCAGAAGACCAATGTTAGGTAATATGTATAAAATACATATTATATGAAAGGGAAAGGTCTAAGAGGGATTTAAGCACCCTCTGCTTAATTTATTATCCCTCTCATTAATGCATAAGGTAACTACTGGAGGTTAATACTCGACTCAATAAGCAGATAATAAGTCCTCAGTGTGATGAAAGCAAGTTTGTTTTCAGAAGCAAGATATCCTGGATAGTGGCCAAAGACACTGGCAATTTTGAAAAAAAGGTGAACTTGAGTTAGAGAATGGTTCAGGATGTCCTAGGCAGCCAGATGACAGTCGAACTGCAATCAAGAAATAACACAGACCTGGAGGTGGAAGGTAAGTGGTTACTCTGTAGTTTTCCCTAAGGTTGATCAAATCTTGTTCTATAAAAAATAAAGGAAATAGAGGCCAAATAGAACATCAGGAGAGGCAGTGAGATGGCTGTAAAAATACAGATTTTAATATCAGAGGACCTCAGTTTGATACCCAAATTTACCATTTATATTAGTCATGACACTTAGCCATTCTGAGCTTCACTTCCTTTAAGGAAAAATAGAGTAAAATATAATTTACAAGGTGAGAATGAAGATTAAGTTGGACAGTGCACACAGAAGGTCCCTGTATTAAATGCTAGTTTGTTATAACAAATGCAAATGTTCATTATAATTATATTTTCCTGAATAA
The DNA here is from genome assembly GCF_009873245.2 of Balaenoptera musculus. NCBI lineage: Eukaryota > Metazoa > Chordata > Mammalia > Artiodactyla > Balaenopteridae > Balaenoptera > Balaenoptera musculus. The sequence continues at coordinate 18,039,283 of NC_045797.1, forward strand.
GTTAACAAATGAAGCTATAATAATAATTATTAATTAATTAATTAATTAATTAATTTTTGGCTGTGTTGGGTCTTCGTTTCTGTGTGAGGGCTTTCTCTAGTTGTGGTGAGCGGGGGCCACTCTTCATCGCAGTGCGCGGGCCTCTCACTGTTGCGGCCTTTCCCGTTGCGGAGCACAGGCTCCAGACGCACAGGCTCAGTAGTTGTGGCTCACGGGCTTAGTTGCTCCGTGGCATGTGGGATCTTCCCAGACTAGGGCTCGAACTCGTGTCCCCTGCATTGGCAGGCAGATTCCCAAGCACTGTGCCACCAGGGAAGCCCTATAATTATTTTTTTAAAGATTTGGTATTAGCCTCCTCTTGAATGACCTTAGGTAGATATATGGATGAATACAGAGATGTACATATTTATTTTTTTCTCTATTCAAATATAAACTATATGACAGCTTAAAGACCACCTTTGAGATTTACATGCAATTTTCTTAAACCTCCTTTTTATATCTAGGGGGAAGTCCAAATACTCTCCTTACATTTCTGCAAATCTGCAGAGGCTTACATTCTCTGGTTTTCATTTCCCTCTTCTTGTTGACCTCCCATTCACACTTGAGTTTTACTTCTAAAGCCTGGGCATAAACGTGGACCATAATCCCTCAAAAATGCCCAGCTTAACAAGGTATGAGTATATGGAGTATACTCCATTGCTATTACGCTGTAATTAAACACTAATTTTAAAGTTTAATATTAGATGTACTTGTTCTTCAAAATCTTTTTTTTTCTATTTTTTTAACATCTTTATTGGAGTATAATTGCTTTACAATGGTGTGTTAGTTTCTGCTTTATAACAAAGTGAATCAGTTATACATATACATATGTTCCCATATCTCTTCCCTCTTGCATCTCCCTCCCTCCCACCCTCCCTATCCCACCCATCTAGGTGGTTACGAAGCACAGAGCTGATCTCCCTGTGCTATGCGGTTGCTTCCCACTAGCTATCTATTTTACGTTTGGTAGTGTATATATATCCATGTCACTCTCTCACCTTGTCATATCTTACCCTTCCCCCTCCCCATATCCTCAAGTCCATTCTCTAGTAGGTCTCTGTCTTTAGTCCCGTCTTGCCACTAGGTTCTTCATGACCCTTTGTTTTTTTATTTCCCTTAGATTCCATATATATGTGCTAGCATACTGTATTTGTTTTTCTCTTTCAGAGTTACTTCACTTGGTATGACAGACTCTAACTCCATCCACCTCACTACAAATACCTCCATTTCATTTCTTTTTATGGCAGAGTAATATTCCACTGTATATATGTGCCAAATCTTCTTTATCCATTCATCCGATGATGGACATTTAAGTTGCATCCATGTCCTGGCTATTGTAAATAGAGCTGCCATGAACATTTTGGTACATGACTCTTTTTGAATTATGGATTTCTCAGGGTATATGCCCAGTAGTGGGATTGCTGGGTCGTATGGTAGTTCTATTTTTAGTTTTTTAAGGAACCTCCACATTGTTCTCCATAGTGGCTGTATCAATATACATTCCCACCAACAGTGCAAGAGTGTTCCCTTTTCTCCACACTCTCTCCAGCATTTATTGTTTCTAGATTTTTTGATGATGGCCATTCTGACCAGTGTGAGATGATATCTCATTGTAGTTTTGACTTGCATTTCTCTAATGATTAATGATGTTGAGCATTCTTTCCTGTGTTTGTCGGCAATCTGTATATCTTCTTTGGAGAAATGTCTATTTAGGTCTTCTGCCCATTTTTGGATTAGGTTGTTTTTTGTTATTGAGCTGCATGAGCTGCTTGTAAATCTTAGAGACTAATCCTTTGTAAGTTGCTTCATTTGTAAATATTTTCTTCCATTCTGAGGGTTGTCTTTCGGTCTTGTTTATGGTTTCCTTTGCTGTGCAAAAGCTTTTAAGTTTCATTAGGTCCCATTTGGTTATTTGTGTTTTGATTTCCATTTCTCTAGGAGCTGGGTCAAAAAGGATCTTGCTCTGATTTATGTCATACAGTGTTCTGCCTATGTTTTCCTCTAAGAGTTTGATAGTGTCTGGCCTTACATTTAGGTCTTTAATCCATTTTGAGTTTATTTTTGTGTATGGTGTTAGGGAGTGTTCTAATTTCATATTTTTACATGTACCTGTCCAGTTTTCCCAGCACCACTTATTGAAGAGGCTGTCTTTCCTCCACTGTATATGCTTGCATCCTGTATCAAAGATAAGGTGACCATATGTGTGTGGGTTTATCTCTGAGATTTCTATCCTGTTCCATTGATCTATATTTCTGTTTTTGTGCCAGTATCAAACTGTCTTGATCACTGTAGCTTTGTAATATAGTCTGAAGTCAGGGAGCCTGATTCCTCCAGCTCCATTTTTCGTTCTCAAGATTGCTTTCGCTATTTGGGGTCTTCTGTGTTTCCAAAGAAATCGTGAAATTTTTTGTTCTAGTTCTGTGAAAAATGCCAGTGGTAGTTTGATAGGGATTGCATTGAATCTGTCAATTGCTGTGGGTAGTAGAGACATTTTCACAATGTTCATTCTTCCAATCCAAGAACATGGTATATCTCTCCATCTATTTGTATCATCTTTAATTTCTTTCATCAGTGTCTTATAATTTTCTGCATACAGGTCTTTTGTCTCCTTAGGTAGGATTATTCCTAGATATTTTATTCTTTTTGTTGCAATGGTAAATGGGAGTGTTTTCTTAATTTCACTTTCAGATTTTTCATCACTAGGGTATAGGAATGCAAGAGATTTCTGTGCATTAATTTTGTATCCTGCTACTTTACCAAATTCATTGATTAGCTCTAGGAGTTTTCTGATAGCATCTTTAGGATTCTCTATGTATAGTATCATGTCATCTGCAGACAGTGACAGCTTTACTTCTTCTTTTCCGATTTGCATTCCTTTTATTTCTTTTTCTTCTCTGATTGCTGTGGCTAACACTTCCAAAACTATTTTGAATAATAGTGGTGAGAGTGGGCAACCTTCTCTTGTGCCTGATCTTAGTGGAAATGGTTTCAGTTTTTCACCATTGAGGACAATGTTGGCTGTGGGTTTGTCATATATGGCCTTTATTATGTTGAGGAAAGCTCCCTCTATGCCTACTTTCTGCAGGGCTTTTATCATAAATGGGTGTTGAATTTTGTCGAAAGCTTTCTCTGCATCTATTGAGATGATCATATGGTTTTTCTCCTTCAATTTGTTAATATGGTGTATCACATTGATTGATTTGAGTAATTGAAGATTCCTTGCATTCCTGGAATAAACCCCACTTGATCATGGTGTATGATCCTTTCAATGTGCTGTTGGATTCTGTTTGCTAGTATTTTGTTGAGGATTTTTGCAGCTATGTTCATCAGTGATATTGGCCTGTAGTTTTCTCTCTTTGTGACATCTTTGTCTGGTTTTGGTATCAGGGTGATTGTGGCCTCGTAGAATGAGTTGGGGAGTGTTCCTCCCTCTGCAATATTTTGGAAGAGTTTGAGAAGGATAGGTGTTAGCTCTTCTTTAAATGTTTGATAGAATTCGCCTGTGAAGCCATCTGGTCCTGGGCTTTTGTTTGTTGGAAGATTTTTAATCACAGTTTCAATTTCAGTGTTTGTGATTGGTCTGTTCATATCTTCTATTTCTTCCTGGTTCAGTCTCGGCAAGTTGTGCATTTCTAAGAATCTGTCCATTTCTTCCAGGTTGTCCATTTTATTGGCATAGAGTTGCTTGTAGTAATCTCTCATGATCATTTGTATTTCTGCAGTGCCAGTGGTTACTTCTCCTTTTTCATTTCTAATTCTATTGATTTGAGTCTTCTCCCTTTTCCTCTTGATGAGACTGTCTAACGGTTTATCAATTTTGTTTATCTTCTCAAAGAACCAGCTTTTAGTTTCATTGATTTTTCCTATTGGTTCCTTCATTTCTTTTTCATTTATTTCTGATCTGATCTTCATGATTTTTTTCCTTCTGTTAGATTTGGGTTTTTTTTGTTCTTCTTTCTCTACTTGCTTTAGGTGCAAGGTTAGGTTGTTTATTCGAGATGCTTCCTGTTTCTTGAGGTAGGCTTGTATTGCTATAAACTTCCCTCTTAGCACTGCTTTTGCTCTGTCCCATTGGTTTTGGGTCATCGTATGTCCATTGTCCTTTGTTTCTAGGTATTTTTTGATTTCCCCTTTGATTTCTTCAGTGATCACTTCGTTATTAAGTAGTGTATTGTGTAGCCTCCATGTGTTTGTATTTTTTACAGATGTTTTCCTGTAATTGATATCTAGTCTCATAGCATTGTGGTCGGAAAAGATACTTGATACGATTTCAATTTTCTTAAATTTACCAAGGCTTGATTTGTGACCCAAGATATGATCTATCCTGGAGAATGTTCCATGAGCACTTGAGAAAAATGTGTATTGTGTTGTTTTTGGGTGGAATGTCCTATAAATATCAATTAAGTCCATCTTGTTTATTGTATCATTTAAAGCTTGTGTTTCCTTATTTATTTTCATTTTGGATGATCTGTCCATTGGTGAAAGTGGGGTGTTAATGTCCCCTACTATGATTGTATTACTATCGTTTTCCCATTTAATGGCTTTTAGTATTTGCCTTATGTATTGAGGTGCTCCTATGTTGGGTGAATAAATATTTACAATTGTTATACCTTTCTCTTGGATCGATCCCTTGATCATTATATAGTGTCCTTCTTTGTCTCTTGTAATAGTCTTTATTTTAAAGTCTATTTTGTCTGATATGAGAATTGCTACTCCAGCTTTCTTTTGATTTCCATTTGCATGGAATATCTTTTTCCATCCCCTCACTTTCAGTCTCTATGTGTCCCTAGGTCTGAAGTGGGTCTCTTGTAGACAGCATATATATGGGTCTTGTTTTTGTATCCATTCAGCCAGTCTGTGTCTTTTGGTGGGAGCATTTAATCCATTTACATTTAAGGTAATTATCGATATGTATGTTCCTATTCCCATTTTCTTAAATGTTTTGGGTTTGTTATTGTAGGTGTTTTCCTTCTCTTGTGTTTCTTGCCTAGAGAAGTTCCTTTAGCATTTGTTGTAAAGGTGGTTTTGTGGTGCTGAACTCTCTCAGCTTTTGCTTGTCTGTAAAGGTTTTAATTTCTCCATCAAATCTGAATGAGATCCTTGCTGGGTAGAGTAATTTTGGTTGTAGGTTTTTCTCCTTCATCACTTTAAATTTGTTCTGCCACTCCCTTCTGGCTTGCAGAGTTTCTGCTGAAAGATCAGCTGTTAACTTATGGAGATTCTCTTGTGAGTTATTTGTTGTTTTCCCCTTGTTGCTTTTAATATGTTTTCTTTATATTTAATTTTTGATAGTTTGATTAATATGTGTCTTGGCGTGTTTCTCCTTGGATTTATCCTGTATGGGACTCTCTGTGCTTCCTGGACTTGCTTAACTATTTCCTGTCCTATATTAGGGAAGTTTTCAACTATAATCTCTTCAAATATTTTCTCAGTCCATTTCTTTTCCTCTTCTTCTTCTAAGACCCTTATAATTCAAATGTTGGTGCATTTAATGTTGTCCCAGAGGTCTCTGAGAGTGTCCTCAGTTATTTTCATTCTTTTTTCTTTATTCTGCTCTGCAGTAGTTATTTCCACTATTTTATTTTCCAGGTCACTTATCCTTTCTTCTGCCTCAGTTATTATGCTATTGATCCCGTCTAGAGTATTTTTAATTTCATTTATTGTGTTTTTCATTGTTGCTTGGTTCCTCTTTTGTTCTTCTACATCCTTGTTAAATGCTTCTTGCATTTTGTCTATTCTATTTCCAAGATTTTGGATCATCTTTACTATCATTATTCTGAATTCTTTTTCAGGTAGACTGCCTATTTCCTCTTCATTTGTTAGGTCTGGTGTGTTTTTACCTTGCTCCTTCATCTGCTGTGTGTTTTTCTGTCTTCTCATTTTGCTTATCTTACTGTGTTTGGGGTCTCCTTTTTGCAGGCTGCAGGTTCATAGTTCCTGTTGTTTTTGGTATCTGTCCCCAGTGACTAAGGTTGGTTCAGTGGGTTGTGTAGGCTTCTTGGTGGAGGGGACTAGTGCCTGTGTTTTGGTGAATGAGGCTGGATCTTGTCTTTCTGGTGAGCAGGTCCACGTCTGGTGGTGTGTTTTGGGGTGTCTGTGGCCTTACTATGATTTTAGGCAGCCTCTCTGCTAATGGATGGGGCTGTGTGCCTGTCTTTCTAGTTGTTTGTCGTAGTGTGTCCAGCACTATAGCTTTCTGGTCATTGAGTGAAGCTGGGTCTTGGTGTTGAGATGGAGATCTCTGGGAGATTTTCACCATTTGATATTATGTGGAGCTGGGAGGTTTCTTGTGGACCAGTGTCCTGAAGTTGGCTCTCCCACCTCAGAGGCACAGCCCTGATGCCTGGCTGGAGCACCAAGAGCCTTTCATCCACATGGCTCAGAATAAAAGGGAGAAAAAAATAGAAAGAAAAAAAAGAAAGAGGATAGAATAAAATAAAGTAAGCTAAAATAAAATAAAGTTATTAAAAAAATATTTATTAAGAGAAAAAATTTAAAAAAAAATTAAAAACGGAAGGACAGAACCCTAGGACTAATGGTGAAAGCAAAGCTATACAGACAAAATCTCACACAGAAGCATACACATACACCCTCACAAAAAGAGGAAAAGGGGGAAAATTAATATATCTTGCTCCCAAAGTCCACCTACTCAATTTGGGATGATTTGTTGTCTATTCAGGTATTCCACAGATGAAGGTACATCAAGTTGTTTGTGGAGCTTTAATCCGCTTCTTCTGAGGCTGCTGGGAGAAATTTCCCTTTCTCTTCTTTGTTCGAACAGCTCCTGGGTTTCAGCTTTGGATTTGGACCCGCCTCTGTGTGTAGGTCGCCTGAGGGCGTCTGTTCTTTGCTCAGACAGGACGGGGTTAAAGGAGCAGCTGCTTTGGGAGCTCTGGCTTACTCAGGCCGGGGGGAGGGAAGCGTTCGGATACGGGGCGAGCCTGCGGCGGCAGAGGCCTGTATGACGTTGCAGCAGCCTGAGGCGCGCCATGCATTCTCCCGGGGAAGATGTCCTTGGATCATGGGACCCTGGCAGTGGCGGGCTGCACGGGCTCCCAGGAGGGGCGGTGTGGATAGTGACCTGTGCTCGCACACAGGCATTTTGGTGGCGGCCGCAGCAGCCTTAACATTTCATGCCCACCTCTGGGGTCTGCGCTGATAGCCGCGGCTCGCACCCGTCTCTGGAGCTCATTTAGGCGGCGCTCTGAATCCCCTCTCCTTGCGCACCAGGAAACAAAGAGGCAAGAAAAAGTCTCTTGCCTGTTCGGCTGCTCCAGACCTTTTCCCAGACTCCCTCCCTGCTAGCTGTGTTGTGCTAACTGCTTCAGGCTGTGTTCACGCCACCTACCCCAGTCCTCTCCCTGTGATCCGACCGAAGCCCAAGCCTCAGCTCCCAGCCCCCGCCTGCCCCGGTGGGTGAGCAGACAAGCCTCTTGGGCTGGTGAGTGCTGGTCAGCACTGATCCTCTGTGTGGGAGTCTCTCCGCTTTGCCCTCCGCACCCCTGTTGCTGCGCTCTCCTCCGTGGCTCCGAAGCTTCCCCCCTCCACCACCCACAGTCTCCGCCTGCGATGGGGCTTCCTAGTGTGTGGAAACCTTTCCTCCTTCACAGCTCCCTCCCACTGGTGCAGGTCCCGTCCCTATTCTTTTGTCTCTGTTGTTTCTATTTTCTTTTACCCTACCCAGGTACGTGGGGAGTTTCTTGCCTTTTGGGAGGTCTGACGTCTTCTGCCAGCGTTCAGTGGTGTTCTATAGGAGCAGTTCCACGTGTAGATGTATTTCTGATGTACCTGTGGGGAGGAAGTTGATCTCCGCATCTTACTCTTCTGCCATCTTCTCTCTTCCAAAATCTTTTAATCACTCCCAGGGTGGTAATTTCTCTTTGATAAAATTTTTTCTCTAGCAAACTTCAACCCATCCTTGCTCAAACATGTTGCTTGATTCCCTTCTCTCTCCCTTGAAGCTCTCTCTAACTCAGTATTCATGTTAATTATGAGTTGTTTCGATGTTTTACTGCTTCATTCCAAACCATACCTTAGGATCTCATGTTTTCCATTGAAAATGGCCTGTCAGCATTTTTTGAAATAAAAAAATTGCATCGGGAAGTAAGTTATATGAGTCCCTGGAGGCTGATGGCACCTTAGTTATAAATATAAATAACCTTTATTTAACTTTGTTATCCAAGTATTTATGAAGCATGTGGTCTATTTGCAAGACTGATAATATGCATTTTACCCCTTGTTCTTTAATCTTCACAGGTTTGTTGATTTTTGAGAAGTAAAATATTAATCATGTTATTTTTCTCTACATCCTGTTTATTTGCTTTGAGTATTCTCACTATTCAAAGTCACTTCCAAGGACAAAGATGTGTGTCCTTTCTATAGTTAGTTAAAAGAATGGGTCTTATTCATTGTATAAAACCCCTAAATAGATCCTCCAAGGATGTTAAAAGTAAGTTCAGCATTTTCATGTAACAGTAAATTAGAACAACCTTCTACAAATAGGCATTTGCTTTCTTTTTGTTAGTTTGCTTTTTTCTCTAAGTTAATTTTATAATCTTATGATCATCATCCAATCATAAAGAACTTTTCTTTTTCATGAAATTCTTTCACCAGTATATATTTAGTGTCCTGCGTCTTGCTTTTCTTATGCTAAAAATGTTTACAATTGTTTTGTTATGTTCTTCAACACTTTGTATCCATAAGGTTGATATACACAATTATTTTGCTTTTTAGCATATTAATATCATATCTTGATCTATTATCTCTATCTCTGTATCTATATATTTGTTATAAAGTGAGCATAAACATTAAATTACTATTGCAACCCTTAATAATATGTTGCTGTATTTATGCATATATGATAGTAATGCTATGTGAGCTTGAAAGTATTCTTCATGAATATTCACTTGAATTCACTCCCTGCTTTGCACCTTAGTGTAATTAGTAAAAAGAGCCGTATCTCAAATCCTGCCTCAATCACTCACTAACAGTATAACTTTTGACAATTTACATAATCTGCCAAAGCTCAAAAATCATCATATCTTCACTGGGGATTTGAGGTTATGGTGCTGCTTGTTCTAATGACAAGTTAGTTCCCTTTGTATTCTTTCTTATCCATCTTTTCTCCTTTCCTCTCTTATTTGACTCTTCCTTTCCTTTATCAATTCTTCAACTTTTGGGAATTTTCTCAAGTCCCACTCCATCTATGAAGTCTACCTTGATCACCCAAAATATTTACTTTCTGAAAAGTGCCTTCTGGAACTTGTGCTCTGCTCAATTATTGATTTTAACTTGGATTTACTTTCTTCTTTGCTCCATATGTGTGAATTCTTTCCTCACATCAAGTTTTTATGCTCACTAAAGTCAGAAAAATGTTTGAGATGGACTTATCATAGATTTCTTTATATAATTCTCCTATGTCAAGGTAAATGTGTTGCATATTGAAAATATTCAGTAATTTTTTATCATTTTTGTTTGTATTTACTTTGAAAATATGCCATGATGGCATCAGCCTATGCTGCAAAATAAATATCATTAAGAGTGCTCACTATTATGTCAGTTTCATTCTCACAGGTATTTGGGCCTTTTCCGATATCTGAGACAGCTTTGCAAACACATATTGCTTTTTTCATCAGACTGACTTTGGAAAATTAAATTATGCCATAGGGACTATATTCTCCCAAATTAAAACATCACCTTAATGTACTGGTTAAATAATAGTCATAAGTTTTAGTAAATGTTGAAATATTATATAATCCCTTGAAATTATGAAAGTCTGATCCACAACCTAACTGGAAAATACCTAATAAAACTTTCTTGGGCTATGTCTCCATAAATAAAATAGAGATTAGCGTTAACATAATTTATTCAAAAGTTCTGTTACACAAAGGTATGACAGAATTACTATTTCCAAAAATGAACTTGTCAAACCTGAACTATTAACTTTGAACACTTAAATGGAACAATTTCCTTGTGCAAATAATAGAATGGTAAATTCTGACCATTAATAGTATAAGTTATCAAAAAAAAAAAATAGTATAAGTTATCTTGATTGACTAATGTTTCTTCCCCACCTATTAAATAATAATAATAATAAAATTAAATTAAATTAATATCATTTTAAACTGACACCAAAAGAAATTTGCTAAAACACAACTTGGATCATGTTCAAAATTTCTGGGGAATGACTTGCTTTGCAAATACACAGTCACCAACTAACCCTTAGAGTTAGTTTTTTCCAAACTTATTTGTGACTTACCTTTATAAACTTAACTCATCTTAACTCAGGCCAAATAGTCCAGTCCTGCTCTGAATACTCATAACATTCTGTGACCTTTTTTGTCCTATTTTAAACCACATAGTGCCCTGCATTTTTTAGGTCTGAATGAGTGATCTCCTTTATTAAACAATGGTTCCTCAGAGCTTATATTATTCAAGGCAATGACCAAGAGGGGCCTTACAAAAAGAAGTCCAGTTGAGGTTCAGGCTTTAGCCTAACGAGTGTTCCATCTACAGATATCAGGTGTTTCTAGGGCCATCAGGAGCTATTTGTATTTACTGATCTGTAATAGGGTATTTGTTGTTTTGTGATTTTTGCTTGAGAGGTGGAACAAGTACAGTGAAGTATTCTTATATTTGATGGAGGGAATAGAATTGTCTTGAGAAAGGAAGAAGATGGCAAGCATCTTATGAGATCAGACAACAGTTGTTCATGAGCACAAGATTTGTGTAAATCCTCAGAAGCAATTGCTGACTATTTGCTGGGAAATGAGCTTCAGTATTCTGAGGTAGAGACAAAATCCAGAGATAACACTATGGATGCTGCCTTTGTACCCATAAGAAGTGTTCAGTGGAAACCTGGATTTTAATTATTTTAAAATGACTATTTTCCCAAGTAGTAGCTCTGCTATAATCAAATGTTCTCCCCTACTATCTCACAAAAGGCATACATTTCTATATTTTTATTAGTCTTTTACCTTTCTTTGGAACCTCAACTCTGCACCTTCCTACAATCAAATTTCACTCCTCCTTCAAGGCTCAACTTCAGTATGAACTTTACAAAAAGCTTTCCTTTACATTTTTTATTCTGCTTATGTTCATCAACTCTTATTCATTACCATTTCACAATATTCAGTTTAATTGCACTGGTCTTTGAATTGTTCATTTTGAATAGGTTGCCAGTTTCTCTCTAATCAGATCTTCAGCTAATTTAGAGAATGGCTTTGTCTGTTACAGTGTTCATACGGAAAATCAGGACTCCTTAATGCTTTAGATAGAGTGCAAACCCTATAATTAGATTGTCCCATTTTAAACCTGTATCCATCAATTGACAGTTAGATATGTGAGACTGTAGAAGGTGTTCATCTCCCTATACCTCACCAGCACAGTGAAGATAATGTTACCTCTTTCATATCCTTTTGTAAATATTGCATAAGCTATTCCAGATAAATATTTAAATGGTGCTTGGCATGCAGTAGGAGAGGTCTAAATGTCAGCTATTCTTATTACTGCTCTTGCCTATATTGTTTTACCTATAAATAAGCTAAGCATTGCCATTGCACACAGAGGAAAATTGTATGTTGTACAAGAACCTATATAACTGAAGGAACGACCTTAAGAATCAAGAATTCTAGAAGGGAGTTTATATTCCAGCAATGTGTGCCTTAATTTTTGTGGTACCTAACAGTACAAGGAAGTTTGTATTGTCAAAGCAGAGACCAGAGAGAATGGGTTGAGCTATCAGCTCTGCTAATGACTTTTGTCCAGATAAGTAACCTCGGCCAATTTCAAATATATACAGAAGTAAATGGAATACTATAATAACTCCTATCTACCGAATTGAACCTCATGTTTAATTTTGCAGTGATAATCTATCAGATAACACCCACCACCATGGATAAAGGAAGAAAGCATTAGCTAGCAGTGCATTAAAAATGGGAGGACTCAATTATAAAAGAAATAAACAACTTGTGTAACACTTTGGCCAAAGATCTTCCAGATGCATTTCCAAAGAAGATAAACAAATGGAAAATAAGCATATGAAAATATGTTCCACATCATATGTCATCAGGGAAATGCAAATTAAAAGAACAGTGAGATGCCGCTACCTACCTATTAGAATGGCTAAAATTCAAAACACTGACAATACCAAATGCTGATGAGGATTAGGAGCAACAGGAACTTTCATTCACTGCTGCTAGGAATGCAAAATGAGATAACAACTTTGGAAAACAGTTTGGTAGTTTCTCACAAAAATAAACACACTCTTACCACATAATATAACAAGTGTGCTCCTTGATATTTATGCAAAGGGGTTGAAAAATTATGTCCACACAATAACCTGTACATATATGTTTATAAAAGCTTTATTCAAAACTGCCAAAACTTGGGAGAAACTAAGATGTCTTTCAGTAGGTGACTAAACAAAGTTTGCTACATCCAGATAAAGGAATATTATTCAATGGTAAAAAGAAATGATCTATCAATAAATGAAAGAAGCCAATCTTAAAAGGCTACACACTGTATGATTCCAATTATATGACATTCTGGAAAAGGCAAAACTATGGAGAAAGTAAAAAGATCAGTGATTGCCAGGGTTTGGTGGGAGTCAGTGATGAATAAACAGAGCACAGAGGAGTTTTATGGCAGTGAAAATACACTATATGAAACCGTAATGATGGTTACATGTCATTAAACACTTGTCCAAACCTATAGAGTGTACACGCTAAGAGTAAACTTTATTGTAAACTATGGGTTTTTGGTGATTATAAAGTATCACTGTAAGTTAATTAATTGTAATAAATATACCACTCTGAGGGGGATGTTGATAACAGGGGAGGCTATGCAAGTGAGGTGGCAGGGGATATATGGAATATTTCTGTGTCTTCCTCTCATTTTTTTTTCTATAAACCTAAAACTGCTCTAAAAAATAAAGTCTTAATTTTAAAAAATCACAGGGCTATATGAATTAAGAATATAAAGTATTATTTTATTTATGGAGAAAGTCTCTTAAAATAGAATCCCCCACATTGGGCAGAGTGATCTAGCCATCATTTATTTCTTGGAGAAAGGGAGGAGAAGATAAAGAAACAAGTTTAGTTCCAAGGTTTATTAAAGGAAATAGGAGTAATTAAGCAGAAAATCATCTATCATTTTCTGGTTTCAAATTGCATTCTTTCCAATCTTCTATACCTCTTGCATCTTGAGATACTACATTAAGCAATGAGAATAATTGAATAAAATTTTAGTTTTGAAACTCCTAATAATTTGGCTAGATCAAGGAAGAAAAATGAGCTTGGAAAAGGTAAAATATTTTTTATAGTAATCATGAAAATTACAGCTGTCCTATGGTATCAAAAATGTTTAATTTGCTAGCATTCTGCATTCCTTGATCATTTTCACTCAAGAATCATCTATAGATCTTTAAATACAGCCACAGACCACAAGTGGATCCTGAGCACTTAGAATGTGCCAAGTGTGATTGAGGAAGCTGGTTTTTAATATTCTTAATCTTAATTAATTTAAATGTACAATATGATGCTAAATTTAATTGTTGGAAAACACTTAAACATGTGTGGAACGACATATATGTGAATCTATATTTGCAATTGTAAATTGCATGGAATCAAATATGGATCAAGGATTTCCAATAAAAAATTAATGGCTAGATTAAGATGTGCTATTAGTGAAATATCTCATTAATAATTGTCATTTCAAAAAAAAATAATAATTGTCATTTGATTATATGCTGAAATGATAATAATTTGAATATATTGTATTAAATAAAATGTTATAACAATTTCACCTGTTTCTTTTTGGCTTTTAAATGTGCCTATTAGAAAATTTCAAATTATCTTTGTGGCTCACATAATATTACGATTATACACAGCTGCCCTGAACACAATGCAATATAGTTGCAAATAAGGTGTGCCAGTTTCTCCCTTTTATGCTTGCCACTGTTTTTCTCTTAGAGCTGAAATTATCCTTAACTTTCCAGAGCAAATTATTTTCCTATTAAAGACTATGTCATACACAATGATTGGCTGAACTACAGAATTTACTTAAAACAATCAAAAGCAGACTCTTCGGGTATAATTTTAGTCAATTTAGAATCTGAATGTTATAAGGATAAGCTTTAATTATTGTTCAGATTCAATCTGAGGAAAAACAGTGATGCTAACAATCAGGTCCTCATCTCTTCCTTCTATATTAGTTTCCTCCCTCAGAATGGAAGTCTAACTACCTTTTTTTTGAGGTATCTAGTATCTGAAGGATCATTCCTCAGCATCCTTTAAGGCATGCCTACTTTAAAGCATTCTTTTTCAGCAACAGCTTAAAGATCACAGTGTTTAGTGAGTAAACTTCAAGTGTTTTTCTAACCCCATTTATTTTAGGCTTATTCATATATTCGTTCCTTTAACAGCTGTAGAGCCTATCCTGAACCTAATTCTTTTCTTCTCAAGTGAAATTTTAAGTGGAAACCCAATATGTAAAAAAATGAGTTAGAAGTGGAACTCTGAAGAGAATCTACAGAAGCACTGAAAAATTAAACAATCCTCACTCACTCAGCATACTTTTCAACTGCTGTGAGGGCCTCTGGGACACCTTGTTGGAAATTAGAAAAACATATTATTAAAAACTTCTATAGCTCCATATTGCAGGTCTTGAAGAATGAGAATCTTGGATTAAAAATAAGTTTTGGTCACAGACTAGCTATGCATATTTAGGCTGCCACACTGTGAAAAGCTTTCATTATGCATAAAACAGAAGCTGATCATAATTATCTCACAAGGTTTTTGTGAGGAGTAAATAAAATAATGTTCATAATTTTTCTGGCATATGTAAACAACTGTTCTTACTTTATATTATATACCTTGAACTAGCCTGTTCTCTTTATCTATAATTGTCAGTCTTACACATTATTCACTATAGTGCCACTAGAGTAATCTATCTAAAATGCAAATTTATCCATGTCTATACCTGCCTATCATATACAGAGGAAAAAAAATAAACCATCAAACTTGGATAGCAAGTAAGACAGTTCCTGAGCTGTTCTTTAGCTCTGTGGCTTCCTGCTTTGCACTATAACCCCGAATAACACTGACCAAAGTGTTTCATGACTCAGTACTTTATCTCAAGCCATTTCCTTTGCCTACAACACCCTTGAATTTCCAAATATGTGCAAGCATTGAAACATGATAATATAGAATAAACTTTATCTTAGTCAGAAATAATTCCTTTGTAAATAAACAAACAAAACAAAAACTCACTCAAGGTGATCTCAGATAAGGGTGATTTATATCCAGGATGGAGTAGTATTTCATAAACCCTAGGAAAATGGTTGAACTGAAATTTACTAAAACTTATTTCTTGAGGTCAGATCAAGATGGTGGAGTAGGAGGGTGCAGAACTCACCTGCCCTTAAGAGCACATAAAAAATACACCTATATGTGTCACAATTCTCACTGAAAACTGACTGGAGACTGGCAGGAAGACACTTGTACAACTAAGGCTTTGAGAAAGAGCCACATGGAATTGGTATGAAGGGAAGAGAAGTGATCAGGTTGGGACCTGTGCCCCTGGGAGGGAATTCAGAGAAAATGGGAGAATACACAGGAGGAGACTCTTCCTGGGAAGTGAGCTGTTCAAGCCACATATTGGGTGCCCCAACCCTGAGGTCCAGTACGAGGAGAACCAACCTTGGCTGGCTAGAGAGCTGGTGAGACTAACAGGGGGGCTGTGGGAAGCCTGGACTAAGCTCATTAGGAGTGAACACATCCTTGCTTGCTCCAGAAGCAGGGCGGAGAGGATGCATTGGGAACACATGGGTGGTGGTCCAGTTTCCCATAACTGCCCTGGTGTATGCCATAGCCTAAACTGAGCAAATGTTCCATCCCTGATTACTTCACAACTCAGCTCCACACTAAAGTGAGGGCTGCCACAACTGAGGAAAGAGCTTGGCTATGAGGTGGCCCAGACCCAAAGAAGCATCTGAACAGTTACTGGGGCAACCATTACTGGTGCTTACACAGGCAGAACACAAGAAGCAGTCCCAATCACTGACAGTGGCCAGATCAGACCACCACAGACCATACCCCTACACACACTGAGAGCCAGCACAGGTTCCACCTTCCCTGAACTGAAACTCTACAGGGTGGGAGCAGCAGAGGCCAAGGGGAGAGCTTAGCTGTGAGGGGCAAAGTATACTCAGACCTGTAGTGACATCTGAGCAGGGCAGGGAAGCCATTACTGGCTCTTACCTAGGCTGTGCATCAGAAGTGATCTGGGTCTGTGTTCCAGCCAGACCACCACAGCAAAAAGAAAATCAAATAAAAAAAACTTTTAAAAACATTTTAAGGAATCTCTGGGATAACATCAGGCATACCAACATTTGCAATATTGGGTCCCAGAAAGAGAAGAAAGAGAGAGGCAGGTTTGGAAATGTATGTGATGAAATTATGGCTGAAAATTTCCAAAACTTAAAGAAGGAAACAGATATCCAGATACAGGAAACACAGAGGGTCCTGAACAAGATGAACCCACACAGACCCAGACCAGGACATAACATAATTAAAATGGCAAATGTTAAAGAGAGAATTCTAAAGGCAGGAAGAGAAAAACAAATAGTCATATAAAAGGGAACCCCTGTTAAAGCTATCAGCTGATTTTTCTGCAGAAACTTTGCAGGCCATAAGGCAGTGGCATGATATATACAAAGTGCTGAAAGGGAAAAACATTCAGCTTAAAATACTCTACCCAGCAAGGTTATTATTCAGAATTGAGGGAGAGGTAAAGAATTTCTTGGACAAGGAAAACCAAAAGGGTTTAGCCATACTAAAGCTACCCTAAAGGAAATGTTCAAGTCATCTCTAAGTGGAAGAAGCTATAACAAGAAGTAAGTATCTATAGGAAAGAAAAAATTCCAGTAGTAAAGGCAAATGTATAGTAAAGGCTGAGGACCAACCTCAAGTAAACTAATACAAAGATTAAAAGACAAAAAAATGTAAAATCAAGTATAAGTACAGTAAGCAGTAAAGAGATAAATGTGAAGATGTAAAATATAACATTGAAAACACAAAATGTGCAAGTGGGGAGTAAAAAATATAGATCTTTTAGAATGTGTTTGAACTTAAAAGACTTTAAAACAAGTAGATATAGCTATAGGTAAACATACATGAACACCGTGGTAACCCCAAGTCAAAAACCTATAATAGATACACAAAAGCTAGAGAGAAAGTAACACAAGCATACAACTATAGAAAATCATGAAACCACAAGGGAAGAAACTGAAAGAAGTAGAAAAGATCAGAGAAGAATCACAAAAACCAAGAAAGAAGCAATTGCAATAAATACATACCTATCAATAATTAAATGTCAATGGACTAAATGTTCCAATTAAAAGACATAGTGTGACAGACTGAATAAAAAATAAGACCCATCTATATGCTGCTTACAAGATACTCACTTCAGAGCTAAAGACACATAAAGACCGAAAGTGAGGGAGTGGAAAAAGATATTTCATGAAAATGGAAACAAGAAAACAGGGATAGCAATACTCATATGAGACAAAATACACTTTAAAACAATGTCTATAACAAAAGACAAATGAGGGCATTACATAATAATAAAGGTATGAATACAAGAAGAAGATATTACACTGATTACTATATATGCATCCAATACAGGAGCACCTAAATATATAAAGAAAATATTAACAGAGATAAAGGGAGTAACTGACAATAATACAATAATAATAGGGGACTTCAACACCCCACTTACATCTATGAACAGATCATCCAGACAGAAATGCAATAAGGCAACAGTGGTTTCAAATGACACAGTAGACCAGTTGGTGTTAATAGATAACCTACAGGACATTCAATCCCAAAACAGTAGAATACACATTATTTTCAAGTGTACATAGAACACTCTACTGGATAGATCACTTGCCACAAAACAAGTCTCAACAAATTTAAGAGGATAGAAATTATGTTAAACATTTTTTCTGACCACAGTAGTATGAAACTAGAAATCAATTACAGGGAGGAAAATGGCAAAAGCACAAACACGTGGATACTAAACAATGTGCCACTAAAATTCCAATGTGAGAATGATGAAATCAAAGTTGAAATCAGCCTCAAGACAAATGAAAATGAAAACACAACTTTCCAGAATCTACCAGATGCAGCAAAAGCAGTTCTAAGAGGGAAGTTCATAGTGATACAGGCCTGCCTCACAAAAAAAAACAACAACAAAAACAACCCTCAGATAAACAACCTAACCTTCCACCTACAAGAATTAGAAAAAGAAGAACAAACTAAGCCCAAAGTCAGCAGAAGGAAGGAAATAATAGAGATCAGAGAGGAAATAAATAAAATAGAGATCAAAAAAACAATAGAAAAAAAATAATGAAACACTCAGAGAACACACTAGTGGTTACCAGTGGGGAGAGGAAAGGAGGGAGGGACAAGTTAGGGGTAAGGTATTAAGAGATACAAACTACTATGTATGAAATAAATAAGCAACAAAGATAATTGTTCAGAACAGGGAAATATAGCCATTAATGAGTAATGACTTTAAATGGAATATAAATGTATAAAAATATTGAATCACTGTTGTATACCTGAAACTAATATAATATACTTAATCACCTATAAGTCAATTAAAAAAAACAAAAGAAAATATACCATAAAAAAGCTTATTTCTCCCTCCTTTTTTCCCCTTCCTGTAGACTGACTTTATTTTCTGCTCCTTTCTTTCTGATTTTAAAATACCCATCATGATGTGGACAGCTCCTGGGTCTATAATTACATAGATGCCCAACCAAGACATACTATTAACTTTCTAGGTCACTCTGGGTCACAATTCAAAGAATCCAAAATGGATAATCTGCTTGGACTGGCTGGGCTAAGGCACCCATGCCTCATTTTTGCTGAATCGTAGAAAAATTCTCTATATATGGAATTTTGATTAAGGAAAACTTACTATCATGTCTACTATATTATGTCTTCCTTGTAAAAGAGAGAAGTTGCTTAAAGTACTTATTATGCGTATCATTCTCAACTTATCTTGAATTTGTTAATTAGTACCATTGAAATATACACAGTTCATAATTAGTGGTTCATACTTGTAAGCACTTTTATTTATTTTGAAAGTCTCACATTTAATAAATAATATTGAAGTAAAAAAAGTAATTACTATTTCCAGAAATGGGCAAGTAGCTGGTATATATGCAGTAAATCCTCAAAACTACATGGGCAAGTGATAAGACCACATTCTCAGGTACATAAGATTCAGAGAGGTTAAATACTTTGTTCAGGTACTCACATTTAGTAAGAAGCACAGCTGGAAGTCAAATATCAATCTGACCATAATTTCTATGCTTTCTTTGAGTGATGGAATCATTCTCTTTGTCAACAAGGAGTGCAACCTTGGATCTGCCAGTACTATTGTTTCATAGTAAAACATCCATGAAGATTTAAGAAAAATAGAATAAAATGATAATAATAATAGTAGAATAGCAAATACTTATACAGTGCTTACCACTTGCCAGACCTTCTTTTACACATTTTACATATATTAACTCATTTAGTCCTCATGATAATTCAATAGGTCAGCTTCCATTACTGTCTCCAGAGGAGGAAAATAAGTCAGCTCAAAACAGATCACAACTAAGAAGTGGAAAACCACATTAAATATCCACAAGTAACACACATGCCAAATGGTCTTATTTGTAAAATTTTAACAATATACTAGGAAATATAAAGTCACGTCAATCAGCAGAAGTGGTGTGTGTGATTTTTACAAAAATGGAAGTAAAGAATAAGAGTAATTACAGAGACCTGTTAGCATTGCCTCTCCTAAAAGTATTCTCCCCCCAAAGGAGGATTCTCCTGGCACAAAGATCCACTGGTCTGAGTGTAAAGATAACCTTACAGATGGAATTGTCACTCTAACTTAGCTTCTTGTCAGTATATATTCAAATTATGTAATTAACCCCTTTGCTTAGAGTCTGTGTTTATCTGGCAAGTTTTAATTACACTGTATTTTCCCACTCAGATTTCTCAGCACTAAGAGACTGTGATGTTAAGAAAGATTAAATGTATCCTCTTAGAAGTTCTGTTTATAAATACAGATTAACAAATGGTCATTAGTGTAGTATAATGGTAATGTCAGATGGCTAATGTAATTCTCACTCTTCATGTGTTGTCAAGTTGGACTTTGATATTCCAATGACAGAGGTTGACCATGGTGATTTATGAGAGGCACTTCACAAAGATCCCTACTTAACAGTGTGAGAAATTTCACTGGATTCCATACAGTACCATATTTAATTTCCTAACTACTAGAACTGAGTTGTTTATTCTTCCTTAGAAATATCCGCTGCTTCCAATTTTCCATTGCCATTTTAGTGACTCAGACCCTCAATAATTAATACCATGGGCATTATGATAAGATCTCTTCTCTCCTGAAATCAGCCTTTATTTCATTCAGCTCACCACTTTGAAATTAGACTTCTTAAAATATTGATTGTCACCTGATCCTTTAACAACTCCTCATTTTCATTATAATAAAATTATGATACATAATCAGTATTCAATCACTACTGTTAACAAAACTTGTAGTGCCCAGATAAAAGCTTGTCTCTCAAAACTTGTATATATCTTTGTAAGCTGGAATATTTTGATTATTTTCTCAGTTAGCTCAAGAAACTGAGACAAACTGCATACTGTAGGAAGTAAATATCTTTTGTGTTTCTACCACACAGGCAAAAGATTTCTACTTTTTGAATGATATTGAACTTTTTAGCTTATTAATAATGTGTATTTCTCTCTTGGCAGTTCTATCTTCAGACCCATTACCCATTTTATCTTAGGCTGTGAATTTTTATAGATGTGACATTATTTAAACAGAATGGCATTCTCTTTTTTAAGATGTAAAATTTATACATACACAAATATATTCATATTTATATATAATTCTTTTAATTTTAAGAGTATGAGATCTGGAACAAAATCTCAAAATCTCTGAGTTCAAATCCTGGCTTCTCCATTTATTAACTGAATGTCCTTAACCATCAATATTGATTGTGGAAAAACTAAATGAGTTAATATATATTAAATCTACTAAAATGGAAAGATTCAGTTGATACCACTGTTACCATGGTAATAATGATTATAATAATGACAATTAATGATATTGATAATTAAGTGGTCGTGATGATCATGATGATCATGATGGTAGTGATAATGAAAATTGTAAAATTTAATATCTTTGTTTTACTATAACTTAATTTAAAAAAATTTTCTCAAGTCAATAGGTTTTTTTTTCTGCAAAGTAACATTACAGTTAGTTGGGCAAATGAGTTTATGTCACTGAAAATGCCTAAAATAGTTTCTTCCATATAACAGATAATTATAATAATACTCATAAAAATATCTTGTAATAACCTATAATGGAAAAGAATCTGAAAAAGAATATATAAATATTATGTGTGTATATATATATATATATATATATATATATATATATATGAACTGAATCACTTTGCTGCACACCTGAAACTAACAAAACAGTATAAATCAACTATACTTCAATTTTTAAAAAAAGCCAGTCATATGCCTAGTATGTACAAATCTCTGAATAAATGATACAATGTAAAAATAGTAATAACAAACATTTATTGAGATCTCATACACTGGTCATTATTCTAAATGTTTTGTACTTCATGGGCTATTTAATTGTCAAAAACAACCCCATGAAGTAAGTACAATCATTATCCCAGTTTTAGATATCAAGAAATTAAAACCCCAAAATGGAGTCTTTCTCTGGGCTGTTTGGTTCTCAATAAGGTAGGCCCATACCTTTTTCCTTTCTCTATTGAGAGGGCATTATGCATTAAGCTAAAACAGCTTCTTCAATAAGTGGTGCTGGGAAAACTGGAGAGCTACATGTAAAAGAATGAAATTAGAACACTCCCTAGCACCATACACAAAAATAAACTCAAAATGGATTAAAGACCTAAATGTAAGACTAGACACTATAAAACTTTCAGAAGAAAGCATAGGAAAAACACTCCATGACATAAATCACAGCACGAACCTTTTTGACCCACCTCCTAGAGTAATGGAAATAAAAGC
This sequence comes from Balaenoptera musculus, assembly GCF_009873245.2. Taxonomy (NCBI): domain Eukaryota; kingdom Metazoa; phylum Chordata; class Mammalia; order Artiodactyla; family Balaenopteridae; genus Balaenoptera; species Balaenoptera musculus. The sequence goes on from NC_045797.1 coordinate 18,061,461, forward strand.
AAAAATAAACAAATGGGACCTAATGAAATATAAAAGCTTTTGCACAACAAAGGAAACTATAAACAAGACAAAAAGACAACACACAGAATGGGAGAAAAATTTGCAAATGAATCAATGGACAAAGGATTAATCTTCAAAATATATAAACAGCTCATGCAGCTCAAGATTAAAAACAAACAAAAACAACCCAATCAAAAAATGGGCAGAAGACCTAAATAGACATTTTTCAAAAGAAGACATACAGATGGCCAAGAGGCACATGAGAAGCTGCTCAGTATCAGTAATTATTAGAGAAATGCAAATCAAAACTACAATGAGGTATCACCTCACGCTGGTCACAATGGCCATCATCAGAAAATCTACAAACAACAAATTCTTGAGAGGGTGTGGAGAAAAGGGAACCCTCTTGCACTGTTGGTGGCAATGTAAATTGATACAGCCACTGTGGAGAACAGTATGGAGGTTCCTTAAAAAACTAAAAATAGAATTACCATATGACCCAGAAATCCCACTAGTGGGCGTATACCCTCAGAAGACTATAATTCTGAAAGACACATGCACCCCAATGTTCATTGCAGCACTACTTACAATAGCCAGGTCATGGAAGCAACCTAAATGCCCATCAACAGATGAATAGGTAAAGAAGATGTGGTACATATATACAATGGAATATTACTCAGCCATAAAAAGGAATGAAACTGGGTCATTTGCAGAGATGTGGATGGACCTAGAGTTTGTCATACAGAGTGAAGTAAGCCAGAAAGAGAAAAAAAAAATATTATATATTAACGCATATATGTGGAATCTAGAAAAATGGTACAGATGAACCTATTTGCAGGGCAGGAATAGAGATGTAGACATAGAGAAGAGACATGTGGACACTGTGGGGGGAAGGGAAGTGTGGGACACATTGGGAGATCAGGATTGACATATATAGACTACCATGTGTAAAATAGTTAGCTAGTGGGAACATGCTATAAAGCACAGGAAGCTCAGCTCGGTGCTCTACGATGACTTAGTAGGGTGGGATGGGGGGAGGTGGGAGGGAGGCCCAAGAGGGAGGAGATATAGGTATACATATAGCTGATTCACTTCATGTACAGCAGAAACTAACACAACATTGTAAAGCAATTATACTCCAATAAAAAAATAAATAAAAATGTTACCTTCCAAAAGTGAGAAAGGGATTAGACTGCTGCTTCAGAACTATGGAATTATCTGGATGTTTTACAAATGGCTGCTACATCAACAACCAAAAAGGTAATTACAAAAAGTGTACATCACAACATGATTTTAAAGACACTTTGTATTGTGCTCACATTCCCTTAAATGTTGTTCCCCAAATTGCTCATCCTCTAGCCCAACTGGAATCTCTGGGGAGAGGCAGAAACAGTTTGGTAAAAAGGACACAGGGTGGGGGTGGGAGAGGTGATGAAAGGAGAAAGCAGCCTTCCAGTTAAAGGTCAGTCTTCAGTTTAAAGGTCAGCTTTGGGCAGGCTGGCCTCAGGCGGAGGGAGGAGCAGTACCAGGGTAGGCCTGGGGTGCTCTACATCTCATTCAGGTCAAGCACAGTCTGATCATTCATCCTTTGTGTACAGAGGTGTTCCTCTTTGGTGCATTTCAGTTTATCTTCCAAATCATCAACTGTCTTTTCCAGCTTGGCAACTGACCTCTCAGCAAACTCAGCACGGGTCTGTGCCTCCTTGAGTTTAGTAGTAAGAATCTTTACCTCGTCCTCATATTTGTCTTCTTTTTGAGAAACCTCATTGCTCTGTAAAAAGTATATGCCAAACCAGAAAGGTGATTCCAGGAGAAGTTAGCCAAAAAAAAAAGAAAGTGCTCTTTAGGTTTTCAGCTTTACAGAATGTTTGGGCAACTTATTTTGATTTTTTTCATCAGAAGAGACCAAACAATTTAAGATGGTGAGATGTCTGTCTGAGACCAAATCTTTGTCCCATCTCTACCGCATTCCCAGCCACTCACAGAATGGATCATATGCGCCTTATGTTGAGGTGACCACTTATTTGCTCTCCTGTCTCCCTCAAAGAAAGAAAAGAAAATTATGTTTTGCCACTGAGTTAACCATATGAAATTCATCACCCTTTTCTGGGTCTGAAGTTGCTGTCTCTAAAAGTGTGATCTAATTGTGCTTTGTATCAGTTAGTGCTGGAGAAATCTTGAATAGCTTATGTACAAAACATTTTAAATTTTATATATTTTTTAAATTTTTCTTAATATAGCAGGTTCCTATTAGTTACCTATTTTATACATATTAATGTATACATGTCAATCCCAATATCTCAATTCATCCAACCACCACCACCACCTTTCCCCTCTTGGTGTCCCTATGCTTGTGCTCTACATCTGTGTCTCTATTTCTGCCTTGCAAACAGGTTCATCTGTATCATTTTTCTAGGTTCCACATATATGCGTTAATATACGATATTTGTTTTTCTCTTTCCGACGTACTTCACTCTGTATGACAGTCTTTACGTCCATCCACATCTCTACAAATGACACAGTTTCACTCCTTTTTATAGCTGAGTAATATTCCATTGTATATATGTACCACATCTTCTTTACCTATTCATCTGTTGAAGGGCATTTAGGTTGCTTCCATGACCTGGCTATTGTAAGTAGTGCTGCAATGAACATTGGAGTGCATGTGTCTTTCAGAATTATAGTTTTCTGAGGGTATATGCCCACTAGTGGGATTGCTGGGTCATATGGTAATTCTATTTTTAGTTTTTTAAAGAACCTCCATACTGTTCTCCACAGTGGCTGTATCAATTTGCATTGCCACCAACAGTGCAAGAGGGTTCCCTTTTCTCCACACTCTCTGAAGCATTTGTTGTTTGTAGATTTTCTGATGATGGCCATTGTGACCAGTGTGAGGTGATACCTCATTGTAGTTTTGATTTGCATTTCTCTAATAATTACTGATGCTGAGTAGCTTTTCATGTGCCTCTTGGCCAACTGTATGTCTTCTTTTGAAAAATGTCTATTTAGGTCTTCTGTCCATTTTTGATTGGGTTTTTTTGTTTGTTTGTTTGTTTTTAATCTTGAGCTGCATGAGCTGTTTATATATTTTGAAGATTAATCCTTTGCCCATTGATTCATTTGCAAATATTTTCTCCCATTCTGAGGGTTGTCTTTTTGTCTTGTTTATAGTTTCCTTTGCTGTGCAAAAGCTTTTAAATTTCATTAGGTTCCATTTGTTTATTTTTATTTCCATTACTCTAGGAGGTGGGTCAAAAAAGATCTTGCTGTAATTTATGTCAAAGAGTATTCTTCATATGTTTTCCTCTGAGAGTTTTATAGTGTCAGGTCTTACTTTTAGGTCTTTAATCCATTTTGAGTTTATTTTTGTGTATGGTGCTAGGGAGTGTTCTAATTTCATTCTTTTACATGCAGCTGTCCAGTTTTCCCAGCAGCACTTATTGAAGAGACTGTCTTTTCTCCACTGTATATCCTTGCCTCCTTTGTCATAGATTAGTTGACCATCTGTGCGTGGGTTTATCTCTGGGCTTTTTATCCTGTTCCATTGATCTATATTTCTGTTTTTGTGCCAGTACCAAATTGTCTTGATTACTGTAGCTTTGTAGTATAGTCTGAAATCAGGGCACCTGATTCCTCAAGCTCCGTTTTTTTCAGTCAATATTGCTTTGGCTATTCAGAGTCTTTTATGTCTCCATAACAACAAATTTTAAGATTGTTTGTTCTAGTTCTGTAAAAAATGCCTGTGGTAATTTGATAGGGATTGCACTGAATCTGTAGATTGTTTTGGGTATGAGAGTCATTTTCACAATATTGATTCTTCCAATCCAAGAACATGGTATATCTCTCCATCTTTTTGTGTCATCTTTGATTTCTTTCATCAGTGTCATAGTTTTCTGAGTACAGGTCTTTTACCAACTTAAGTAGGTTTATTCATAGGTATTTTACTCTTTTTGTTGCAATGGTGAATGGGATTGTTTCCTTAATTTCTCTTTCTGATCTTTCACTGTTATTGTATAGGAATGCAAGAAATTTCTGTGCATTAATTTTGTATCCTGCAACTTTGCCAAATTCATTGATTAGCTCTAGTAGTTTTCTGGTAGCATCTTTAGGATTTTCTACGTATAGTATCATGTCATCTACAAACAGTGATAGTTTTACTTCTTCTTTTCCAATTTGTAATCTTTTTATTTCTTTTTCTTCTCTTATTGCAGTGGCTAGGACTTCCAAAACTATGTTGAATAATAGTGGTGAGAGTGGACATCTTTGTCTTGTTCCTGATCTTAGAGGAAATGCTTTCAGTTTTTCACTGTTGAGAATGATGTTTGCTGTGGGTTTGTCATATATGGCCTTTATTATGTTGAGGTAGGTTCCCTCTATGCCCATTAGCTAGAGAGTTTTTATCATAAATGGGTGTTGAATTTTGTCAAAAGTTTTTCTGCATCTATTGAGATGATCATATGTTTTTGTTTTTTTTTTTTAAATTAATTAATTAATTTATTTATGGCTGTGTTGGGTCGTTTCTGTGAGAGGGCTTTCTCTAGTTGTGGCAAACGGGGACCACTCTTCATCGCGGTGCATGGGCCTCTCACTGTTGCGGCCTCTCTTGTTGCGGAGCATAGGCTCCAGACGCGCAGGCTCAGCAATTGTGGCTCACGGGCCTAGTTGCTCCGCGGCATGTGGGATCCTCCCAGACCAGGGCTCGAACCCGTGTCCCCTGCATTGGCAAGCAGATTCTCAACCACTGCACCACCAGGGAAGTCCGATCATATGGTTTTTATTCTTCAGTTTGTTAATATAGTGTAACACATTGATTGATTTGTATATATTGAAGAATTCTTGCATTCTGGGGATAAACCCCACTTGATCATGGTGTATGATCCTTTTAATATGCTGTTGGATTCTGTTTGGTAGTATTTTGTTGAGGATTTTTGCATCTGTATTCATCAGTGATATTGGTCTGTAATTTTCTTTTTTTGTAGTACCTTTGTCTGGTTTTGGTATCAGGGTGATGGTGGCCTTGTAGAATGAGTTTGGGAGTCTTCCTTCCTCCGCAATTTTTTGGAAGAGTTTGAGAAGGATGGGTGTTAGCTCGTCTCTAAATGTTTGATAGAATTCCCCTGTGAAGCCATCTGGTCCTGGACTTTTGTTTGTTAGGAGATATTTAATCACAGTTTCAATTTCATTACTTGTAATTGACCTGTTCATAGTTTCTATTTCTTCCTGGTTAAGACTTGGAAGGTTATACCTTTCTAAGAATTTGTCCATTTCTTCCAGGTTGTCCATTTTATTGGCATAGAATTGCTTGTAGTAGTCAATTATGATGCTTTGTACTTCTGTGATGTCCGTTGTATCTTCTCCTTTTTCATATCTAATTTTATTGATTTGAGTCCTCTCCCTCTTTTTCTTGATGAATCTGGCTAAAGGTTTATCAATTTTGTTTATCTTCTCAGAGAATCAGCTTTTAGTTTTATTGATCTTTGCTATTTTTTCTTTGTTTCTGCTGTGATCTTTATGATTTCTTTTCTACTAACTTTGGGTATTGTTTGTTCTTCTTTTTCTAGTTCCTTTAGGTGTAAGGTTAGATTGTTTATTTAAGATTTTTCTTGTTTCTTGAGGTAGGATTGAATTGCTATAAACTTCCCTCTTAGAACTGCTTTTGCTGCTTCCCATAGGTTTTGGATCATCGTGTTTTCAGTGTCATATGTCTCTAGTTATTTTCTGATTTCCTCTTTGATTCCTGCAGATATCTCTTGGTTATTTAGTAACGTATTGTTTAGCCTCCATGTGCTTGTGTTTTTTATGTTTTTTTCCCTGTAATTTATTTCTAGTCTCATAACGTTGTGGTTGGAAAAGATGCTTGATATGATTTCAATTTTCCTAAATTTACTGAGGTTTGATTTGTGACCTAAGATGTGATCTATCCTGAAGAAGGTTCCATGTGCACTTGAGAAGAAAGTGTAATCTGCAGTTTTCAGATGGAATGTCCCATAAATATCAATTAAATCAATCTGGTCTTTTGTGTCATTTAAAGCTTGTGTTTCCTTATTAATTTTCTGTCTTGATGATCTGTCCATTGGTGTGAGTGATGTGTTAAAGTCCCCCACTATTATTGTGTTACTGTCAATTTCCTCTTTTATAACTGTTAACATTTGCCTTATGTACTGTGGTGCTCTTTTGTTAGGTCCATATATATTTATAATTGTTATATCTTCTTCTTGGATTGATCCCTTGATCATTATGTAGTGTCCTTCCTTGTCTCCTGTAACATTCTTTATTTTAAAGTCTATTTTATCTGATATGAGTATTGCTACTCCAGCTTTCTTTTGATTTCCATCTGCATAGAATATCTTTTTTCATCCCCTCACTTTCAATCTGTATGTGTCCCTAGATCTGAAATGGGTCTCTTGTAGACAGCATATTTATGCATCTTGTTTTTGTATACATTTAGTGAGCCTGTGTCTTTTGGTTGGAGCATGTAATCCATTCACATTTAAGGTAATTGTCGATATGTATGTTCTTATTACCATTTTCTTAAATGTTTTGGATTTGTTTTTGCAGGTCCTTTTCTTCTCTTGTGTTTCCCACTTAGAGAAGTTCCTTTAGCATTTGTTGTGGAGCTGGTTTGTTGGTGCTGAATTCTCTTAGCTTTTGCTTGTCTGTAAAGCTTTTGATTTCTCTGTCAAATCTGAATGAGATCCTTGTCAGGTAGAGTAATCTTGGTTGTAGGTTCTTCCCTTTCAACACTTTAAATATATCATGACACTCCCTCCTGTCTTGTAGAATTTCTGCTGAGAGATCAGCTGTTAACCTTATGGGATTTCCCTTGTATGTTATTTGTCATTTTTCCTTTGTTGCTTTTAATAATTTTTCTTTGTCTTTAATTTTTGTCAATTTGATTTCTATGTGTCTTGGCATGTTTCTTCTTGAGTTTATCCTGTCTGGGCCTCTCTGTGCTTCCTGGACTTGGGTGGCTATTTCCTTTCCCATATTAGGGAAGTTTTTGACTATAATCTCTTCAAATATTTTCTTGGTCCTTTTACTCTCTCTTCTCCTTCTGGGACCCCTATGATGCAAATGTTGGTGTTTTTAATGTTTTTTCAAAGGTCTCTTAGTCTGTCTTCATTTCTTTTCATTCTTTTTTCTTTATTCTATTATGTGGCAGTGAATTCTACCATTCTGTCTTCTAAGTCACTTATCCATTCTTCTGCCTCAGTTATTCTACTATTGATTCCTTCTGTTGTATTTTTCATTTCAGTTATTGTATTGTTCATCTCTGTTTGCTTGTTTTTTAATACTTCTAGGTCTTTGTTAAACATTTTTTGCATCTTCTCAATCTTTGCCTCCATTCTTTTTCTGAGGTCTTGGATCATCTTCACTATCATTATTCTGAATTCTTTTTCTGGAAGTTTGTCTATCTTCATTTCATTTAGTTGTTTTTCTGGGGTTTTATCTTGTTTCTTCATCTGGTATGTAGTCCTCTGCCTTTTCATTCTGTCTACCTTTCTGTGAATGTGGTTTTTGTTCCACAGTCTGCAGGATTGTAGTTTTTCTTGCTTCGCTGTCTGCCCTCTCTTTAAATTTTACATTATTTTAAACCTTTGCTTCTTTGGGATTGGGGCACATTGGTCACCCCATCTGGCTCTGAGAGCTCTCTACAGTCTGTGGGCTGTCAGTGTGCTGATCTTTTAAGGTCTCTTTCCCTACCCAAACCCCACTTTTTAGTGAGGTTTCAGGGAGGTCTGTTAGGTGCGCATCCTGCAGCTTAATTGGCTTAAAATGTACTCTGCTTTGGCGTGGTCTCTTTAGGGTCCGATTGAGAGAAAGAAAAAACAGTAGTGTAATTGTTTTGGATACTGAAAACTGATGTGTCTTTTTGAAATAAAGAAACAGTCCCTCCAAAAAAAGAATGAAAGAAAAAAGAAAATGAAATTAAAACACCAAGTTGCAAAACTTGGCTAATTTTTCATGCGTAGTTAGTGGCAAAGCCCTAGTGTCTAAGCAATTAACCAGAATGATACTATCTCTTGGTAATGAGTACTAAAGAAGCTTTCAGTATTGTTTAGCTATTTTGTAGTACAGCATTCTATTCTATTGACATGGAGGACTATTAAAATATAGAGTAATATAAACACACAAGTATATATTGTTTATTATTTTAACATTTCCAACTTGTTAAATAAATTCTCTTACTGATCTTTGAGCTATAGCTTTTAAGAAAAATAAATCTATTTTTAGTGCTACAGAATGTTTTTCTGCTTCTGTCAAATGGGTATAATTCTAAAACTTTCAAAGGCATAAATAAAAAAGATCATGACTAATCAAGTGATCTACTCATTACTTAAAGACACTAGTGATCCAATTTAGAGAAATCAGCCCAGTTTTGGGGTTTGTTTTTCCCTTCTAACTAAGGAAGCATAACTCACTCTGTCAATGACATAGCTTGCCTATTATCTTAAGAAAAGTTAGGATTCCACTTGACAGATATTGTAGAGATGAGTGCCATTAATATTTCAGTGAGAAGAAAGAGTAACTAAGTAATTGCTCCATCAGTTTACACAGCAACATTTTCAAAACAAATACTATTTTGAAGATTTTGCTGCCTGAATTGTCCTGAAAGCTCTGCCTCTGTACCCAAGGTATATAAATCCCACTTATCCTTTCATAGTTCTTCAATCTTCCATGAAGACTTTCATAACCACTGCTAACCACATCCACACTACTTCTCTTTGCAAATCTGTGATATTTTTCTACTGCCCTATTTATTGTTTGTTGAGAATTCAGATTAAGTTTTCTAGTTCATTATTAAGATGTGTTTTAACCATTTAATCAAACAATTAGCATATTAATATTGAACATGTATTCTCCAGATTTGAATTCTTTATCTTCTCAACTAGATTGCCAGTTTCCTCAGGGAAAGATCTGTTTTTTAATTGAAATATAGTTAATTTTCAATGTTGTTAGTTTCAGGTGTACAACAAAGTGATATATATTTTTTCAAATTCTTTTCCATTATAGGTTATTACAAGATATTGAATATAGTTCCCTATGGTATACAGTACATCTTTGTTGTTTATCTATTTTGTATGTAGTAGTGTGCATATGTTATCAGCAAAAGTTTTACACATGTAAAGTTGTCCCCGTGGACAATAGGCTGGGGAAGAAAAATGTATGTGTGAGAGACACAACAAGGACAGTAATATGTCATGAATTAAGCCACCACCAGCTTTATTTCTGCAATACCAATGAAGTCTGACACTTTTTCCTTATACTTCCAAGCCAGAAAGGGTCATAAAAATCTCCTTGCTGAAGCTGGAGTCATTGATATCACACAGGGTTCCCACCTCAAGTGTCGTAAGCTGTCCATTATCTCTAATCAAAGCCATATGGACCATTCCTGTTTTTAAATCTCTGACCACCTTGCTTTTCACCCCCCATTGTTGTCAGTATTTATCACCTTTCTGGGAGATGTTATACTAAGGAAGGTCTCCACACTTAAAAACCTGGTGAGATGGCCCACATACAGATATTTTCAGAGAGGGAACTCTGCCATGGGAAGGTGTGATAAACAGCCAGGGAAAGGACCCAAGTTCAAATGATATTTTTTCCCCTTCCAGGCCCTAGTCTAGCATCATTTCTTCTTCCTAGTGACAGGAAAATGTAAACACTTATTATTCTTGTGCCTTAGGATGGGAAGAACTGTTTGCCCCCACCCAGATTTTGTGGAGTTTATATAAAAATATTAGTACCTCCCTCTGACCTGATCCTTATCTTTCATTCTGTATTTTCACTAGTTTTTCTTCTAATTCTCAGTTTTATGGTTCATTCTCAATTAACTCTACACCAATTCATTAGTTGTAAAACTCAAAATAATAAACAAAATATGGGTAAAATTGAATGAGTATCAGGCTTTTTAAATGAGTAGCAGATATGTTTTTTTATTAACAGTGTTCACATGACTTCCAGTGCAAAGAAAGCAGATGACATTGTGCCTGGTCCTGTCTTAAAAGTTCTCTACAGTTTTCTAAAATATTTACTACAGGCAAAAGTAGTGTAAACCTGGTCTGCGGTTTATCTGGGTTAAGTAAAATATTTACATAGACATCTTTGGAAAATTCAATTTCTGCATTCATTTGAGGTGAATGGGAAGCAAATTACTGGGCTTTCTTTAAAATGCCATCCTTTCTCCTAGATATGTGCATAACTTCAGTTCAATCTAAATATTTTACACTTAAGTTGCTGACTGTCTGTTTGCAGTACAAGCTTCCTGTACAGCCCCAGCTGAATAATCTTAATCCACTCTGAGTATCCTTTCAATACCCTTCCAATCCCTTCAGAACATCACTAGACTGTGGAGTTAGTTGTGCATTCCCTAACTGCTTACTAGACAGCTGCATATATACAAATAAAGGCTCCACTGCAGTGAGCTGAGAATTCTGTGAGACATAAGGAAGTATAGAAAATAAACATAGAATGCAAGTTTAATTACTCTGATAATGAGAAAAGAAAAAAGAGTAGGACAATAACAAGTTTGAAATTCAGGACTGAGTGGTTTTAATCACTTGTGTGTTTGTCTTGCAAGAGGAAGATGACTTGAGCCTATTTGACATGTCCAAGAAGGGATGGTGATAACAAATCACCAATCATTAGCTTCTTTTCTGCCTAACACTTAAGTTAGCCTGGGGAATAAAGGCACAGAAAAGCAGATTTTCCTAATTCTCTCCAACCCATACCAACTGGATGCTTTATTAAAATACTTATAACCAGACTTTCTTTTTATTAGGCATGCAGGAGAAAAGAAGAGGAACCTAGTACCCATTGCTCCTCAGTTCATACCTTTGGTCCCCAAAATAAATAATCTTACCATCTGGACATCTACCTTTGTGAGCAAAGCCATTGATATGATATGAAATGTCCTTGTGTAATTAGGAAAAGTATGTTTCACTTCTGTTGGAGACGAAGCTCCACTCCAGCACAGATGGATTGATTAGCAGAATATGTCCTGAATTTCAGCCCTTACTTAACCTTTCAGATATATGACTGTCTTCAGAACACAGGTTGCACAATTGTTATGGAAAACCAGCTGGGAAAATATGATGGCTTCTGTAACAAGTAGGTTTCCCAGGGCCATCTGAGAAAATAGAATGTGCACTCATATCATCAAATCTGAGATCAAACCTCAAGTCTTTTTAAAAAGGTCTGCATAATTTTTCTATGCAAAACCAGGATTCTACTTTTCATCTAGTTACATTCCCAACATTGTTCACTATTGGCTTGTCAATTCCTAAGGCTCATATAATAACTGTGAGAGTGAATACCTCATTATTGGAAAAACTATCTGTTTTATCTTGCTATGTGAAACAAAGTTTAGTAAGAGTAAGAAAAATAAGACAGCATATGATAACAGATATATTGACCATAAACTTTCCAAAAGAACACCAGAAAAAACCTGTTAATCAAGCAAAGCTAAGTGTCTCAGACATTCTTCAGAAGGAGAGAATTCCATCACAACAGTCTTAGTCATTTCTCCAAAATGATAAAGTTAGGGTAAAATATTAATAGGCAGGACTGAAAACATAGATTACATGACCCACTACAAAATTTTAAAATAAATTTTAAAACAATTAGTGAAAATTTCAATACAGTGGCAGCAGAATGTTAAACCATGATGAGGTGCTTCTAAGTGTAGGGCCATGTGTGATCATACAGGTTACATGCATCATGAAGTCAGCCTGTTAATAGAGATTTAGGGCCTGGGCTCAGGGCTGTTAGTTTGTGAAAGTGGGGAACTGATTAGGATTAAACACAATTTACACATGATAACTTCAGATTAGTGAACCCAGTAAATCAAGGATTTTGAAATAATCCTTCATGAGGGATAAGTTTGTGTTGAAATGTAAATTGTTTTTAATTTATTTATTTAATTTATTTATTTTTGGCTGCGTTGGGTCTTCGTTGCTGTGAGCGCACAGGCTTTCTCTAGTTGCGGCCAGTGAGGGCTCTCTTCGTTGCCGTGCACGGGTTTCTCATTGCAGTGGCTTCCTTTGTTGCAGACCACGGGCTCCAGGCGCATGGGCTTCAGTAGTTGCGGTGCACAGGCCCAATATTTGTGACGCACGGGCTTAGTTGCTCCACGGCATGTGGGATCTTCCTAGACCAGGGATCAAACCCGTGTCCCTTGCATTGGCAGGCGGACTCTTAACCACTGCACAACCAGGGAAGTCCCGTAAATTGTTTTAGTTGGTTTATACTCTTTTTGTCCTGGATCAAAATTGCCTAGGCAACTGCCAATTCATTTTCACTTATTCTCAGTATTATTTAGCATAGGAGCAGGAAAATATGCCTGGTCACAGAATTGTTAGGCAAAGACAATTGATTTTAGTTCATAGGTATGTCAATCATTCTTCCTTCACTCAAAACTACTCATTTATAACCAGGTCCCAGAAATGTTTCACTGGCAGGAAAAGGAGTTTGGTCCCATTATTGTTAATGTCAGGAAGAGGAAATCATTTTAGTTTTAGTTCTCAAGCCCCTCTCTCCCCTTTTGGTCTAGCCTAAACTGATAATGATAGATTGTTATTGATTAAGGTCATATTAAATCCTCATCACTGTTGATGTGTCATGATTGGGAGTAGAGTTTGTAATGGTAGTTGTTCTAATGTCTGGAAATATGAGATATGTTCCTTTGGGTGGTTACTCGTTAGGATATCAGCTGTGGTACAAAAATTAAGACCCTGGAGATTACATATTTGAAGACTGCCACATAGTTAAATACAAAAAAAATGTTGTGATAAAAATGTATAGACTACTGCCAAGCCAATAAGCAAAATAAAAGAAAACAAAACAAAACCCAAAAAACAAAAAATAAAAATTCCTGAAGTCAGTATCTTTGAAAGAGGCACCCCAAAACCCTATCTATTGTTATTCACAGTCTTGAGTAATTTGCTTCTAAGCAATAAAATTATCAACACTGTAGGAAGTAATAATTTCATTACAAGAAATTCATCTTGCTAGCCTACTGTCTCCCTTGTTGACTTTGATGAAGTAAGCTGCCATATATTAAACTAATGAATGTATATCATTAAGTCATTAAGTTTGTGGTAATTTGCAACACAACAAAGATAACTAATAGAATAAACTATTCCCAATATGAAGAGCTCAAAAGATGAGATATGATGGATTAGCCAAATTATAAAATTTTTAAAACTTTATTTTTAGAGCAGTTTTAGGTTCACAGAAATATTGAGAGGAAGTCAGAGGTTTCACAAATACTCCCTGCCCCACACATGTGTAGCTTCCCCCATTATTTTGGTTATGTTGGCTTTCTTCTATGATATTTTCTAGGAGTTTATAGTTTTGCATTTTACATTTAGGTCTGTGATCTATATTTTTTTAAATTTATTTATTATTTATTTTTAGCTGTGTTGGGTCTCCGTTTCTGTGCGAGGGCTTTCTCTAGTTGTGGCGAGCGGGAGCCACTCTTTATCGTGGTGCGCAGGACTCTTACTATCGCAGCCTCTCTTGTTGCGGAGCACAGGCTCCAGATGCGCAGGCTCAGTAATTGTGGCTCACGTCCAGTTGCTCCGCGGCATGGTATTATTTCATTCTCTTTAATGGCTGAGTTACATTGCATTGTAGTTATGTACCACATCTTCTTTATCCATTCATCTGTAGAGGGACCATTTAGGTTGTTTTCATGTCTTGACTATTGTAAACAGTGCTGCAATGAACACTGGGGTGCATGTATCCTTTTGAACAATGTTTTTCTCTGGCTATATGCCCAAGAGGGGGATTGCTGGATCATATCGTAGCTCTATTTTCAGTTTTTTAAGGAACCTCCAATCTATTTTAAGTTAATTTTTCTGAAGGGTGTCAGTCTGTATATAAATCCATTTTCTTTTCTTTTGCATATAGACGTCAAATTGTTCCAGCTCCTTTTATTGAAAAGTCTATCTTTGCTCCATTGTCTTGCCTTTGCTCCTGTATCGAAGACCAGTTGACTTTATTAGGGTCTTTTTCTGGTTCTCTATTTGCTCTATTTATCTGTTCTTCCACTAATACCACACTGTCTTGATTACTGTAACTTTACAGGAAATCTTGAAGTCAGGTAGTGTCAGACCTCTAACTTTGTTCTTCTCCTTCAATAATGTTGTGGTTATTCTGGGTATTTTGTGTCTTCGTGTAAACTTTAGTATCAGTTTGTCAATATCCACAAAGTAAATTGCTGGGATTTTGATTGACATTGCCTTGAGTCTATAGATCAAGTTGGAAAGAACAGACACTTTGACGATATTGAGTCTTCCTAATCATGAAATAGAACATTTCTCCATTTACTTAGCTCATCTTTGGTTTTTTTAATCAGGATTTTGTAGTTTTACTAATATAGATCTTGTACATAACTAGCTATATTTATACTTATTTATATATATAATTTTCAGGGTGATAATATAAATATTATATTTTTATTTTTTTAATTGGAGTATAATTGTTTTACAATGTTGTGTTAGTTTCTGCTGTACAATGAAGTGAATCCGCTATATGTATACTTATATCCCTTCCCTCTTGGACCTCCCTCCCATCACCCCCCCCATCCCACCCACCTAGGTCATCACAGAGCACCAAGCTGAGCTCCCTGTGCTATACAGCAGGTTCCCAGTAGCTATCTGTTTTACACATGGTAGTGTATTTATGTCAATCCTGATCTCCCAATTCATCCCACCTTCCCCTTCCCCCACTGTGTCCACATGTCTGTTCTCTACATCTACATCTCTATTCCTGCTCTGAAAATAGGTTCATCTGCACCATTTTTCTAGATTCCACATATGCACATTAATATATGATACTTATTTTTGTCTTTCTGGCTTACTTCACTTTGTGTGACAGACTCTAGGTCCATCCACATCTTTACAAATGACCCAATTTCTTTCCTTTTTACAGCTGAGTAGTATTCCATTGTATAAATGTACCACATCTTCTTTATCCATTCATCCGTAACTGGACATTTAGGGTGTTTCCATGTCTTGACTAATGTAAATAGTGCTGCAATGAATATTGGAGTACATGTGTCTTTTTGAATTATGGTTTTCTCAGGGTATATGCCCAGTAGTGGGATTGCTGGGTCATATGGTAGTTCTATTTTTTGTTTTTTAAGGAACCTCTATATTATTCTCCATAGAGGCTGTATCAGTTTACATTCCCATCAAGAGTGCAAAAGGGTCCACTTTTCTCCACACCCTCTACAGAATTTATTGTTTGTAGATTTTTTGATGATGGCCATTCTGACCAGTGTGAAGTGACACATCATTGTAGTTTTGATTTGCATTTCTCTAATAATTAGTGATGTTGAGCATCTTTTCATGTGTCTCTTGGCCATCTGTATGTCTCCTTTGGGGAGATGTCTATTTAGGTCTTCCACTCATTTTTTATTTGGGTTGTTTTTTTTTTTTTTATATTGAACTCCATGAGCTGTTTGTGCATTTTGGAGATTAATCCTTTGTCTGCTACTTCATTTGCAAATATTTTCTCCCATTCTAAGGGTTGTCTTTTCATCTTGTTTATGGTTTCCTTTTCTGTGCAAAAGCTTTTAAATTTCAGTAGGTCCCATTTGTTGATTTTTGTTTTTATTTTCATTACTCTAGGAGGTGAGTCAAAAAAGATCTTGCTGTGATTTTTGTCAAAGAGTGTTTTTCCTATGTTTTCCTCTAAGAAGTGTTTTATAGTATCCAGTCTTACATTTAGGTCTTTAATCCATTTTGAGTTTATTTTTATGTTTGGTGTTTGGTAGTATTCTAATTTCATTCTTTTACACGCAGCTGTACAGTTTTCCCAGCACCACTTATTGATGAGCTTGTTTTTTCTCCATTGTATGTTCTTGTCTCCTTTGTCATAAATTAGGTGACCATATGTGTGTGGGTTTATCTCTGGGCTTTCTATCCTGTTCCACTGATCTATATTTCTTTTTTTGTGCCAGTACCGTATTGTCTTGTTGACTATAGCTTTGTAGTATAGTTTGAAGTCAGGGAGCCTGATTTCTCCAACTCCATTTTTCTTTCTCAAGATTGCTTTGGCTATTCGGGGCCTTTTGTGTTTCCATATGAATTGTAAAACTTTTTGTTTTAATTCTGTGAAGAATGCCATTGGTAGTTTGATAAGGTTTGCATTGAATCTATAGATTGGTTTGGGTAGTATAGTCATTTTCAAAACATTGATTCTTCCAAACCAAGAACATGGTATATTTCTCCATCTGTTTATGTCATCTTTGATTTCTTTTATCAGTGTTTTATAGTTTTCTGAGTACAATTCTTTTGCCTCCTTATATAGGTTTATTCCTAGGTATTTTATTCTTCTTGTTGCGATGATAAATGGAATTGTTTCCTTAATTTCTCTTTCTGATTTTTCATTGTTAGTGTATAGGAATGCAAGAGATTTCTGGACATTAATTTTGTATCCTGCAACTTTGCCAAATTCATTGATTAGTTCTAGTAGTTTTCTGGTGGCATCTTTAGGATTCTCTCTATATAGTATCATGTCATCTGCAAACAGTGACAGTTTTACTTCTTCTTTTCCAATTTGTATTCCTCTTATTTATTTTTCTTCTCTGATTGCCATGGCTAGGACTTCCAAAACTATGTTGAATAATAGTGGCAAGAGTGGACATCCTTGTCTTGTTCCTGATCTTAGAAAAATGTTTTCAGTTTTTCACCATTGAGAATGATGTTTGCTGTGGTTCGTCATATATGGCCTTTATTATATTGAAGTAGGTTCTCTCTTTGCCCATTTTCTGGAGAATTTTTATCATAAATGGGTCTTGAATTTTGTTAAAAGCTTTTTCTGCATCTATTGAGATGACCACATGGTTTTTATTCTTCATTTTGTTAGTATGGTATATCACATTGATTGATTTGCATAAAGAATCCTTGCATCCATGGGATAAATATAAATAATATATTATTTATATGCTAATGTAGAACAAAAGCATGTAGAATAAAGCATTCATTGTGTGGCTTGGTTACCTGGATCTTATTCCAATGATATTTGTAGAAAGCTGTCTACTTCATGCTTTCATCTCCTTGATATAGAGGTTTTGCATAAAAGCTACCTTATCACTCTAAAAAATTTCTAAGATTTCTCAGCTCTTAATCTTCAATTTCCGTGATAGTTGTTAATAATGCCTGATTGTATCTTTTTCTTTGATATTTCATAGGTATCAGCAAAATTTGGTGTGTTAAGAAATTCTAACGTAGTAAAAATACTCTGCATGATACTATATTGATGCATATATGTCATTATACATTTGTCCAAACCCACAGAATGTAACAAGCCATGAGTGAATCTTATAGTAAACTATGGACTTTTAGTTATTTTGATATATCAGTATAGGTTCATCAGTTATAACAAATATACCTCTCTGGTGGGGAATATTGATAATGCGGAGGCTATGTATGTGTGGTGGTAGAGGGTATGTGTGACATCTCTGTACCTTCCTCTCAATTTTTCTATGAACCTAAAACTGCTCTTCAAAAAAGTCCTAAACAAGACTTCCCTGGTGGTAGTGCAGTGGTTAAAGAATCTGCCTGCCAATGCAGGGGACACAGGTTGGATCCCCGGTCCGGGAAGATCCCACATGCCGCGGAGCAACTAATTCTGTGCACCACACCTACTGAACCTGTGCTCTAGAGCCCACGAACCGCAACTACTGAGCCCATGTGCCATGACTACTGGAGCCCGTGTGTCACAACTTCTGAAGCCCGTGTGCCTAGAGCCCATGCTCCACAACAAGAGGAGCCACCGCAATGAGAAGCCTGAGCACCACGGCAAAAAGTAGCCCCTGCTCGCCACACCTACAGAAAGCCCACGTGCAGCAACGAAGACCCAGAGCAGCTGAAAATAAAAATTAATTAATTTTTAAAAAAGTCCTAAACAAATCTGATGTGTTTTACAAAACTCTGAGTTTCCAGGTGTTAAGTCACGCAAATATGAGTCGTTCAAGAAGATGCTGAGTTCAAGTTGTTAATGATAAGACTGCATGTAGTACATCAGCATTTGGCCATGTCTATTTGCAATAAGGCAGAGACTAAAATCAGAGGTGAAATTCCTATAGGTATTGGTCAGTCTGTTACTAAATCATAAGGGGAAAGTTGGTGAATCTCAGGAGAAAATAAATTTTTTGTCACTAAAGTGAATAATAAAATCATAAAAGTTTAAGGGTCTCTGAGAGCTTTGCTAAATTTACTTTTAGAAGTCCTTTTTTTTTTCTTCTCTGGTTGTTGGTTATGGTATGTAAATTAAAGATTTTGAGTAAGTGAGAAGATTTTGCAAAGCTCCTTAATGCACTTTCAGTAAAATGTTCCTGTCATTGAAGAGATAGGTTGGGAATTCCCTAATTGAGAATGAAAAAAATTAACTTTTGCTACCATTAGAGCTATGGCTCTCTGTAAAATAAATGCCACAAGTCATCTTGAGAATAAGCAAACAATGATAAGACTATATACAGAACCCATCATAGGGGGTAAATGTGCTAATTCTATTTAGAGATGTTAAAGTGAACTCTGAGGTGTGAGCTTTTGTCCATGTCTCACTGTTAGAGTTCCCAGGATAAAACTGGTTATAGGTGAGACAAGCACCAGAGAAATATCAGAAATTTTAGTAAATTTTTCCACTATAAATGTTGATTCAGTACAGTGCCTTTTTATTTTTCTTGCAGTGGTGGGTGATTTTATGTAAAATCTTTGCAAGTTTCCATTTGAGGTCCCTTGGAACTAAAACGCAGTTATCATGAAGACACCAAAGATTATCCTCCTGTAATTTTCAGACCAATTTTATCACTTTTCTCACTATGATGTCAACTGCTGGCATTTTATAACAATCTCTTTTAACCTCACCAAAGAAATGTACATTTGAGTTATCATCATAGGGCTAGTATCTTAGCAGTTGTATATCTGGCATATGATCAACCAGAGCATATTCTTAAGTCTTCATGTTATCATTTTGTATGGGCCTTGGTATTTGTAATAATCACCTTCTTAGGAAACAATTGAACATAAAGAACAGATTAAAAAACGTTTAACTTTTTAGAAGTTAAAAGTTCTTAATCTGTTAATTTTTCTTAATTGTGTGTTCCGCTATGGTCAAAAAATTGTTTCCAAAAAAGTAAAAATCGATGGACTACCTCCAAAGCATATTGGCTAACAATGTATATATTGACCCTCTAGTTAATCACAAATTCAGTTAACTGCAATGATTTCTTCCAACTAGACTGAATTTGCCTCTGGCAAATGTTCATATACTAGGGATAGCTGATATCTACTATGTAATCTTTTCTGATACTTTCTTGTTTCATAAACATCAACAAATAAAATTAAATATGAATTTTTAGTGGGGTTCTATAAAAATATGTTTAGTGTATAAATCAATCTTGGAAACAGACTAGGCAACTGAGTCGTCCCTTCTGTTAATAGAAAAGTACCAGAATTTCAAGTAATACACCTATGAATTGAAATGCGGGTGGTAACAGCATTCCATAGGATGAAAGCTTGTGTGCTGAGAAATGTTGTATATTTTTAGTGAGTGACAAGGTTTGAACAACATGAAAGACAGTTAAGTCCCTCAAACAAAGTTGGCAAAGGTTTCCAAGGTTTAGTAGTATAATGGTTCAGCTGCTATTGTCCTGAGAAAAGATGGGTTTTGAAATTAGGCCAAGAGAAAGTGGCGATAACTTACTAGTCTCTGATGACTTCTATGTGCTGAGTGGGAACACCAAAGGTTTGCATAGAATTTCTTGAACATGAATAGATAGAAAGATTTTGGACTATTTGTAATATTTAAGACATGAGGAGTTAGTCTCCTTGGGATAAATCATGGCCTACATCATGAAATCAGTCTTAACGAAATTAATACATTTCTTTAAAAACTTTGTCTTTTCTGAGTTAGAAAAATGAGTCTATAGTTCAATTTAATCAATAAGAAGAGATCATCTCAATTTTAGAACAGAGCCATAATTCATCTACATATTGGACATGAGTAGAATCACAGGAAAATTTAGGTCCTTAAAGTCCTGGTTAAAGACTTATAAAAATAAGTAGCTGTCTTAATAAATCCCAGAGGAAAAACTGTCTAGCTACATGGCTGTAATTTGAAAGGAAAGATAGAATTAACTATCTTTATCTAAAAGGGTCCAAATAAGGTAGAACACAGAATTCCACTGTACAATATGCAGCCTCAGGTTATACTGAGGATAGATAATTTTCAGGTTTGGTTCCCCAGGGAAGAAGGGCATAATTATCTTATTTATGGCCCTGAAATCATAAAGTATCTATATCTTTTTCCATTGAGTGAAAGTATGATCAATGACTAGTACAAGGTGACAAGATGGGTTCTGTTTCTGTTAGGTTTTAGCTTCCAGTTTCAGAGAGTGTTTGGCTAAATATTTTATTTGGTCAATCTAAATCTTGGGAGGTTCAGGTACAGTAATTGCACACAGCAATAGAATTTTTGTCTTATGAGCCTGACACATCATATTAGACTTAAACGTGCTCTTAGTTTAAAGCAAATAATATGAGTAAGTAACTATTCAAATTAGTTATGACGATTTTAAATAGTGGAGATTTTAGGAATTTTCAGGAAAAGGGCATCAGGAAATCATTTAATTAAACAATTCTACTGATCATGTACATCCCCTAGTAAGAACTTGAGCAGACATCATATAGCAGGAAAGAATGCTCCTTAAAGATTTGCAAGGTACAGTTACATACTAAGATCTGGGGAATGCCAAGATTATTAGAGATAGCCATTATGGAATTTTTTGTTGATTCTGTGGCAGAGATTTTGCCATAATAGAGGGGTTTATAAATTGGTATTATAAAGCCTGTATTGATATCAAAGATTTGTAAGGTTGTCTTTTAGTATTTAGAGATATTTTTGTCTTGTGAGTTAAAGAGTAAAATGAAAATAAGTATGATATTGTCACTGAGAAAACCTAAATTGAACTCCTGCCCTTTTTTTTCCCTCTTCAATTTTTTATCTAGTGCTGGACAATGCATTTATAATGCCCTTCCAGCTTGTAGTGAGTTGAATAATATCTCCCAGAAGTTTACATTCCTCCAGAGCCTAGAATGTGACCTCATTTACAAATAAGATCTTGTATATATAAGAGAAAGGAAAGGAGGACTTGGACACAGGTACACAGAGGGAAAGGTCATGTGAAGATAGAGGCAGAGATGGGACTTAATGCTACCACAAGCCAAGGAGCTCCAATGATTGTCAGAATAAAACAAACTTAAGAAAGAACAAATTCTCCCTCAGAGTTTTCAGAAAGAGCCAACCCAAATTGTTTATTTGCCTTGGGTAAGGACTTTATTAAATACTAAATTCTGAATTTATTTTGGAAGCATATTTACTCCAAAAAAAATGTAGAATATTGAAGATTCGAAATTTTATTTTTTTCATTCTAATGAGCTTCATACATGAGTAATTCCATGCATATCACAATTTCCTCAAGTAACTACTGTAATTTTAAATTATTATCTTATTATAGAATAAAGAAAAATAAGCATATGAATTATAATTTTAGCACAAAACTTTTAAGTCACAGGAGTCTGGCATGATTGGAGCACGGACCTAGACCAAGATGAATCTAAGAGCAAGACAGTCTTTTGAATAAATTGCTTGTGTTGCTTAGACCCCTAAGCTAAAAGTTAGCCATCTCTATCTGCAAACCCTTAAGATCTGCAATCCTCATTCAAAGGAAAGTTTGGAGAGATCTCTATATGAATAAGACTCTTATGGACAAAATGAGATGATAATTGAGGAACTCCTAATTCTCATAAAATTTTGATAGACGAACCAAGACAAAGTTTGTCCTATAAAGATGCCAGTTTGATGAGAACTTCTAACCTTGTCAACCTTCAGGGCCAACTCTCATAGACTCATCAGATCTTTGTTCACTTTCTTTGTTATGAAATTTATTTTTTTATATTTACAAAAAAAAGTAACAAAGACCAACAGAGATATAAACAGTAGTGCTGTTAGTAGCAAGGCAGTTTTTTGTGAAGGATAAGAATTTTCTAATCTGGTAAGATATTCAAATGACTGCTAAAATTGTTCCTTATTCCTAGAAGAGAAAATAAAATCATTTGGGAGCTTGATGAAGAGAAATTGGATCTCAGATCTAATGTGGACTCCAACTTACTCATATTTGAACAGACCTCCTGGAGCAATAGGCTCAGGAACACATGAGCTCTTCTAAATCAAGGGTAGTGAGCTACAGCAGCAAGATTGTCTTAACTGGATGTTGGTAGAACATTGAGGATCAGGATTGTCAAACATCAACTCAGTAAAAGATTATCAGAAAATCCCATTGGGTCAAGCAAAGATAATCTTATTAGGCTTTACAGAATCCTAATAGATCTCAGGAGAAAGTCAGGGAAGTTATAGTATTTTTAGACCCTAGGCTAGATGAATTTAAGGCAGCTCTTGCATAGTGAGAAACTGGTTGAAACTGGGCAAATTTTATGTTACAATAATTTTGAATTGGTGAGCATAGTGAGGTGAGGGTCTTAAGAAAAACCTTGATGGATAAACTGCTATTCTTGATAATCAGCTCAATTATTTGGTTCACAGTCTTATCTTCAATTAGTAAATATTCCCTGGATCAGATGTCTTAAGTTATTTTTACTTTTTCTATGTATAACTTTTTTTTTTTTTAAGGGCAGAGTGGAGTTATCTTTTTAAATTTACTTATTTATTTATTTTTGGCTGTGTTGGGTCTTCATTTCTGTGCGAGGGCTTTCTCTAGTTGTGGCGAGCGGGGGCCACTCTTCATCGCGGTGCATGGGCCTCTCACTGTCGCGGCCTCTCTTGTTGTGGAGCACAGGCTCCAGACGCGCAGGCTCAGTAGTTGTGACTCACGGGCCTAGTTGCTCCGTGGCATGTGGGATCTTCCCAGACCAGGGCTCGAACCCGTGTCCCCTGCATTGGCAGGCAGATTCTCAACCACTGTGCCACCAGGGAAGCCCCTTCTATGTACTATTTAACAGAGAAACAGAAAAATATTCTGGTCCCAGAATTGTTCAATTTAGGGACAGGAAGAAATGTTGCTTTCAGTTGTCACACATGTAGATCTCTACTTCCTTTATTCAACAGTTTATATTCTAAAACTAAACATGCTCAACTTTGTCCTAAGTAATACTTATTTTCCCTAAAGTAAAATCATCATAATCCTATAGATTAAAAAAAAAAAATTTGTCCTATCTATTTTCCTGGTGGAATAGTGTACCCTATGAATGGGAATTTTTAGCATGGTATTTGGAGATGGAGAGAAATTTAGTGTAAGTTACATATTCTGACCCAATTTAGTGCCTAATTTTTGAACTAAATTAGTCATTATTATACTCAAAGTCAGTACCTGAGATTATAGCCTGAGAATAGCCTGCTGGTAAGTTTGTGGTGTTTTTATGTTGTTATGGTTATTGTTACTGTAGTGGTGGGTTTTTTTATGTGTGTGTGTGTGGGGGGTTTGGTAAGAGTGGATAGAGAGTGATTTTTAGAACCCTATAAAGATATCACATATACAAAGTACTACATTTCTCTAGCTTTCAATACATGGCATCTAAGCTGCCAGAGAGTAACAAGTCAGTCAGCTTTGTATTAGTGCATGGCAGGAGGGCTATTGTTGACAGGACAAGAGCACAAAACCTACACTCACAAAGATGTCAAGTGTAGAAACTAACAAATTCTAATAAATACCTGTGGGGTATACTTCTGTATTTTTATCATCTTCTGTCTAAACATATAATTTTTCTTTCTGCAAAGCCAGCATTCATATTTCAGAACCAAGACTGTTTTTTCTACTTGAAAGAATTTGATTCATATATCCGTTAAGAAAATACTTTTTTGGCCCATGCTTCAATGGCATTACATGTTGCTTGTTTAAAGAGAACAAACCATTTGTATACACTGAGATTCAATAAATTCTTCTTAACGCTTCATCAAATAAAGATAAGAGTAGGGATTCTGGAATTGAGCTAGGATTATTTTTCATCTTCTCAGCTACTTGACTACTTTAATTGCTTTACATAAATGATAAATGATTTGTAAAACAGAATTAGACTAATGGTGAAAATTCTTTGCCCTGAAATTGATCATTGAATGCACCAGCCAATGTGATTAGGAGGCAACATTAATTTTGAAATATCATATTCTGTGTAAAATAATTATATGGAATATTTATTCTTTTTATACATGTAATTATTAAAATAGTATAATATTTCAAAGATATCTATATACTGCTGTAAACATTTAAAGGCATAACTATCTCAATTTTTGTTTAAATTTAGGTTCAAATATTAGAAGTATTATAGGTTAGTGCATAGATCGTTGAATTTCATGGAATTTTGCAAGACCAAAAGATATAAGTATTTATTTTCAGGCATTTTCTTTTTTGAATATTTGAACTCCTGAATACTGAGTGGGGAATTTTCTTTCTCACTTCATGACTCATTTACACATAAACCTTCATGAGTGGTTTCATCTAAAAGATAGCAGAATGCTTGAAATAAGAAAAAATAGCACCTCTAAAATGAGCTGTATTCAACAACAAAGTCATCAATCACAGCATGGTTTGAAAAATAGTTTCAAAATATTATTGAAAAAGGCATATGAAATGATGTAAACTAGTCAAAAATTTGAAACTTTACACATATGATTTTAAGCCATGCTTATGTATCTTTAGTCAAAATGAGGTACAGCTTTCATTTCTGTCATTTTAGTTGTATCTTCCTTAGTAAGCATTGCATCCATATTGCAGTTGAGCCAATATAGCTATTTACGTACTGAAACATTATTTCATCTTTGGGCAAAACATGGAATAACTCTTGTACCTCTGACCTCTGAGCCTTCAGAATGATATTTTAGAATGGGAGTCAGGATATATGTTAGAATTGCAGACTGGATAAATAAAATTATCAAGGAATTGAGTTAACTTGCTATAAAAATGATTTTCTAATGTTTCTATTATGGAAGAGCTAAGGCTTAAATTGAAATTGTTATAATTACTAGATAACTGCAAACTTTTTCTCTGAATTTAATACTATGGGACTGAAAGCTCAGGGGAACATTTTGATTTATGGAGCAAAGATATTGAAAGAAGGGCTTTGGATAAGAAAGATGTAGGAACAATTCAATCTAGTTTTGTAGCTTCCACTAATAATTATGTGATATTTTTGATGAAATATATGACATTAATGTAATTTCAATTACTAGTTGAGACTTTCACTCAAATCCTAAACCAGCTGGTGTTTTTGAACTCTAGACCGAGTAAGTTTTGCAAAAATGTGTGGGAATGGCAAATAAAGAGCACCCTTGGTGTACTTTTTCATGTCTCACTCTTTCTAGATTTTCAAGAAGATTGATAGAGAAGTGGAAAAAAAAACAAACATTTTCTCCTAAATGAGAAGAGGCTCCTCCCAGGTATCTTTAGTAAAGCTGAGAGAGGAGAGGCAAAAAACAAACAATGAACAAATCCTAGAGAACAAAGAATGAGAGAGAACAAAAGCAAGAATAGAAATAACCCTTCCCCCAAGGTGAAGCAGAAGCTCACTCTCACCGCCACGTGGCCCACATGGAAGGAAGCAGGTCCAAATACACTTTCTCCTCTGTGGGCTTCAAAATTTAGTCCCTTTGCTGTACATGGAAAAAAGGCCCAGCTTCTGTGATGGGAGCTTATTAAAATATCTTTAACTTGACCAATTAATTTCGTAGAAGAAGGAATTCGTGAATTCTCTCCTAGCCAATGGAGATTGACAGTTTCATCCATGATAGAAACTGACTTATAGACTTGTAGAATTATGGTCATGATCTAGAAGAAGAAAGTATTTCTTCTTATTGTTTTATTTTTTCTGTTGGATATTTATCCAGCTCTTTTGAACCTTTAAATATAGATTTGGTAATTGATTCTGTTTGTCATGTAATAGTTCATAGGAAAATAAATTTCTTCATATACAAGATTATCAAATTTTCTTAGCACAGGAGTAAAACAAATAACAATATATCTTATTTGTACTTAGGCTCATACAAAATAAATATTAATGTAGGAGAAATGTTCAAGATAGTAGAATAGGAAGACCTTGAGCTCACCTCCTCCTATGGGCATACCAAAATTATTACCATTTACAGAGCAACTATCAATGAGAACAATCTGAAGACTAGCAGAAAATAATTTCCACAACTAAAGATATAAAGAAGGAAACAACAAAATGGGCAGGAGGGCTAGAGACACAGTATAGTCAAGACCTACGCCCCTGGGTAGATGACCAACAAAGGAGAGGATAACACAATTGCACAAGTTCTCCCCAAAGAGTGAGGGGTCTGAGCACCCCATTAAGCACCCCAACCCACAGGTCCTGTACAAAGAAGAAGAAAAGCCCTGAGAACATCTTGTTTGGAAGGCCAGCAGGGCTTGTATAGAGGAGAACAAGACAGAGTCAGTAATTTGAAAGGAACCTGGGTCAGGCTAACTTGATGATCTTGGAGAGTCTCCAGAGAGGCAGGAGGCAACTGACACTGGAGACAGAGACACTAGTGGCAGCCGTTTTGGAGAGCTCATTTTACCACAGGGACACTGGTGCTGACAAGAACCATTTTGGAGTCCTCCCTCTTGCCTATTAGTGCTAGGGGCTTGCCCACTCCACAGCTGGTTGGCACCAATTCTGGGATCCCCAGGCCAAGTGGGTGACTTCACAAGGACCCAGTCCCACCAAACAGTGAGCAGGTACTAGCTGTAGGTCCTCCTGCTCCTCCAGCAAGCTGCTCAGGGACTTGGCCCCACCCACCAGCAGCCAGCTGCCTCCACACAAGGCAGCACTTGACAGCCAACTGGGTCAGGGCCAGCTCTGACTGCAAGTGCACCAACAGTAGTCAGTACTGCTACAACACAATGGACATGCAGCTCACATTGGGAGTAACCCTAGAGCAAATATCTTTGGTGATCAGAGAGGAAAGTGCTTCTGAGCCCCACAGAAAGAGTCTTACATAAGGCAACTTCTCTAAAATCAGTAAATGTAACTGACCTACCTAATACATAGAAATAGGTAAAATGAGACAATATAGAAATATGTTACAAAGGAAGAAACAAGATAAAACCCCAGGAGAAGAACTAAGCAAAGTGGAGATAAGCAATCTACCTGATAAAGAATTCAAGGTAGCGATCACAAAGATGCTTAAGGAACTTGGGAGAAGAGTGGGAGAACACAATGAGAAGTTTAACAGAGAGTTTAAAAATATAAAGAAGAACCAAACAGAGCCAAAAAATATGATAATTAAAATAAAAATACACTAGAAGGAATCAACAGTAGATTAGATGATACAGAGAAATGGATCAGTGAATTGTAAGACAAAGTAGTGGAAATCTACCCATGCAGAGGAGAAAAAGGTAAAAACAACTTTAAAAAATGGGAGAATTCTGGGACAACATAAAGCATAATAACATTTGCATTATAGGGGTGCCAGAGGGGGAAGAGAGAGTTTACTTGAATATGTAATAGCTGAAAATGTCCTTAACCTGGGAAAGGAAACAGACATGAAGTCCAAGAAGCAAAGAGTCTCAAACAAAATCAACCCAAAGACACCTACACCAAAACATATTGTAATTAAAATGGAAAAAATTAAAGATAAAAAGAGATCTTAAAACAGCAATGGAATAGTAACTAGTTACATACAAGAGAATTCCCATAAGACTACAAGCTAACTTTTCAGCAGAAGCATTTCAGGCAAGAAGGAAGTGACAGATTAAATTTAGTAATGAAAGGAAAAAAATCTACAACCAAGATTACTCTACCCAGCAAGGCTATCTTTTAGATTTGAAGGAGAGAAAAGAGTTTTACAAACAAGTCTTCAGCACCACTAACCAAGCTTTATAAGAAATGTTAAGGGGATGTCTCTGAGCAGAAAAGAAAAGACCACAACTAGAAATATAAAAATTACAAATGGAAAAATATCAATAGTAAAGGTAAGTATACAGTAAAGGTAGTGGATCAAACAAAAAGCTAGTAGGAAGATTAAAAGACAAAAGTAGTAAAATCATCTATATTCATAATAGGTATTTAAGGGATATGCAAAACAAAAAGACATAACCTGTAATGTCGAAACATTAAAAGTGTGGAGGAAATAAAAATGCACTGTTGTTATAATGAGTTCAAACTTAAGATATCATCAACTTAAAATAATCATATCTATGTATCATCTATATCTATACCTATATCTGTATCTATATCTACCTCATGGTAACCATAAACCAAAAATCTATAATAGATACACACAAAGAAAGAGAAAGGAATGGAAATATAAAACTAAAAATAATCAACAAATCACAAAAGAAAAGAACAAAAGAAGAAAGGAAAAAAAAAAAAAAAGAACCACAAAAAGAACTGCAAAACAAGTGACAAAATGGCAATAAGTGACAAAATGGCAATAAGTACATACTATTAATAAATACTTGAAATGTAAATGTATTAATAAACACTCCAATCCAAATATATAGTGACTGAATGGATTAAAAAAATAAGAACCATGTATATGCTGCCTACAAGAAATACATTTCAGATCTATAGATACACACAGACTGAAAGTAAAGTGATAGAAAAAGGTATCCCATGCAAATGTAAATGAAAAGAAAGTGGGGGTAGCAATACTTATATCAGACTAAATAGACTTTAAACAAAGACTGTAACATGAGACAAAGAGGGACATTACATAATAATAGAGGAATTAATTCAAGAAGATATAACAATTGTAAATATATAATTGCCCAACATAGGAGCACCTAAATACATAAAGCAAATATTAACAAATATAAAGGAAGTAATTTACAGTAACACAATAATGGTATGAGACTTTATCACCCCACTTATATCAATGGACAGATCATCCAGACCGAGAAATCAATAAGGAAACACTGACATTAAATGACTTATTAGACCAAATGTAGATAGATATAGAATATGGAACATTCTCTAGGACGGATCACATGCTAGGTCACAAAACAAGTCCCAATACATTTAAGAAGCTTTAAATCATATCAAGCACCTTTTCTGACCACAGTGGTATGAGACTAGAAATCTACTGTAAGAAAAACTGCAAAAACACAGATACATGCAAGTTAAACAATATGCTACCAAACAACCAATGGGTCACTGAGGAAATCAAAAAATACCTGGACACAAATGAAAATTGAAACACAATAATCCAAAACCTACAGGATACAGGAAAAGCAGTTTTAAGATGGAAGTTTATTTCTATACAAGCCTATCTCATTAAACAAGAAAAATGTCATAAAAACTACCTAACCTTACACTTAAAGGGACTGGAAAAGAAGAAGAAACAAAACCCAAAGTTAGTAGATAAAAAAAAAAAAGAAAAGAAAAATCAGCAGAAATAAATGAAATAGAGGCAAAAAGAATAGAAAAAATTCATGAAACTAAGAGCTGGTTCTTTGAAAAAATAAAAAAAATTGTTATACCTTTAGCTAGATTCATCAAGAAAAGAAGAGAGAGCTGAAATAAATATCATTAGTAATAAAAAAAGAAAAGTACCAACTAAGATCATAGAAGTACAAAGAATCATGAGATTACTATAGTTATCCACTAATAAAATGGACAACCTAGAAGAAATGGATATGCTTCTAGAAATGTAACATATCTCAAGATTATATGAGGAAGATATAGACAATATGAACAGATCAGTTGCCAGAAATAAAACTGAATCAGTAGTAAAACAAACAAACAAATAAACAAAAAACCCCAACAAACAAAAGTCCATGACCAGACAGCCTCACAGGTGAATTCTACAAAACATTTAAAGAGGAGTTACTGCAAATCATTCTCGAACTATTCCAAAACATTGAAGAGGAAGGAATACTTCTGAACTCCTTCTATGAGGTCAGCATCACTCTCAGACCAAAACCAGTTGAAAAACTCAAGAAAAAAGAAAATTAAAAGGTCAATATCACTGATGAACATAGATGCACAATCATGCAAAAAAGCTGAATTCAACAATATATTAGAAGGATCATGTATCATGATCAAATGGCATTTATTCCAGGGATGTAAGAGTGATACAATATCTGCAAATCAATCAATGTGACAGATCACATTACCAAACTGAAGAATCAAAATAATATGGTCATCTCAGTAGATGCAGTGGCAATCATTTTGTAATACATAGAAATATGGAATCACTATCCTGTGCACCTGGAACTGAACATAGTGTTGGGTCAATTATACTTCAATAAAAATTGTTTTTTAATTATTTGTAACCATATTCAAAGAATACAAAATTTTAATATATTTTCAGCAAAATTAAAATAAATATAAGAATTAAAATTAGTTTATATATAGTTTCCAAAAAGTTATTTTCTTCTAAAATATGTAAGTGATATATTAAAATTAAAAGTCAAAATACAAATTATTTATGCATATACATTTTTAATGTAAATTATTTAAATGGGGTGAATTTTTAAATTCATTTTTTGAAAATTTAATTAAATCATATAAGATATTTTCATAAAAATAAAACTATCCATCTATAGACCTTTAGGGTATTATACTAAGTGAAATTAATCAGAAAGAGAAGATAAATATATGGTACGATATCACTTATATGTGGAATCTAAAAACAAAACCAAAACAAAACAAAGTATGAAACTCACAGATACAGAGATCAGATTGGTAGTTGCCCAAGGCAGGAGCTTGGGGGTTGATGAGATGAGTGAGATGCTCAAAAGGTACAAACTTCTAGTTATAAAACAAATAAGTCCTGGGAAGGTAATGCACAGCATGGTGACTATCGTTAATAAAATTGTATTGTATATTTGAAGGTTGCTAATAGACTAAGTAGATCTCGAGAGTTATCACCACAAGAAAAAAACTTTTGTAACTATGTGTGGTGATGGATGTTAACTAGACTTATTGTGGTGATCATTTTGCAATATACACAAATATTGAATCATTACATTGTACACCTGAAACTAATATATTGTTATTATGTCAATTATATCTCAATTTAAAAAATATTCATAGAGAAAAATACTAATATAAATGTAAGTTGCTGTCTACATTTTGTTTAGCTGGCATTTTTAGAACAGAATTTACATGAAACTTTTTAATGAAAATATTTTTTTCACTTTTGCTTAGCATTCTTAATGGTTTATGCAACTTTCAGTAAAACGTAACCTGAAAACATATTGTTTTAAATGGGGTTATTGCACACAAAAGATATAATTTTCTTTAAGTTCCTTGTGAAAGCTACATCAATTGTGCACCAGTTCATAAGACAAACCAAACATCAGCACTGTATTATACATGGTAGACTATTTACAAAGGGAGATACATCAGCTATCAAATTCCTGAAAACAGAAGACTTTAAAAAAACACCTCCACAGGGTGCCAGGGCATCCCAACTATTGGTAAACTAGTTCACACCCAAGGGCAGAGCCTGGAAGCCTAGAGCAATATTTAAATAAATGCAAAGAAAATGTTCCAGGTAGAGTCTTCTATGGTATGTCAATATGTAAATATTCTAATTAGATCAATGAAAATAGAACTAGTACCTTCTGTTACAAGGAAATGGAACACTGAGTTAAACTGTCAATATGCAAATATACAAACTAGAGCCTCAAAAATAGTAATAGATAGATTCTATAAGGGAGAGTTGAAGAATAGGAAGGAAAGAAATATTTTATTTATTTATTTTTTTGCCTGAGTATATATTATAGGCAGGGGTTTTTTTCCCCCTTCATAAATGGTAAAACTTGTGATGGTTAAAGAATAAGAACTAACAGATCCAGAAATCAAATATGTTTAGCTTCTCTTCCAATAGGCCTTCCCAAATAATTTGGTAAATGACCAATCCAAAGCCACGTGTCTCCCTGTGTCCTAAGAGAGTCTGGTGTGGGTTTTGCCAAGTTTGAAAATAGGATAAGGAGCGAAAGAGAAGAGCTTCATCCAGGCCTCTGTTCCCTGGAATCCAAATGTATGAAATGTTATCTCATGTGGAGTGTTGTGAGAACAGTTACTGCCTACCTCAGTCTCCATGGTAACGACAACAGAAAAAAAAGTATAGCTTCGGTAACTATAAACCAAATAAGAATAAGATTTCTAGGTTAATATTCCATTAATTAGAAGTGACTTCAGATGAAAAATAATTTCTAGAGACTCTAGGTGGATTATGATAATTAAGATTTATGCCATTTAACACAAACTTTTTTTTTTGCTGCATTAAAATATGTCTGCTTCTTTTAATACTGTAACTTGTCAAGGAACTCGAAATTCCCATCATCAGAGATTTATTCAGTTTATTTTATATTTGAAGTTTCTCAAAGTCTGCATAAGCTATCACCTTCCTTTTACTTGTCAGCATGAATTACATTGTCAGACAAATTATCAATAACCAATCAGTGCACTGAGATAAATTGAATTTCAATATGAATTGAAATCAAAGTGTAGTTTCCAACATGACAGCTAACCAGATAGATACTTGTTACTGGACAAGAGAAGATAGATAATAGCTCCAGGTAATAATGCCCTACCAGGAAAAAGTCTGCCTGGTAGATACCAAGAATAGTCCACACTGTAGCTTGAAGCCAAAGGTAGCTACATGATGTTGGTCTAGTGAGAAGGGGGGTTTGTACATAGATGTGCTAAAGGAAAGAATCATTTCAGATGACAGTACGATAAAAGGAGAGAGATGAATATGAATACCTACCAAATGGATTTACAAACTGGCTCATACTGTACATAATTTGTGCCCCTAAAAGAAGTCAGCTTCTGTCCATAGCAAATATACCTATTTCTTTTTTAAACACAAAATCTCCATTCTATTCTGACCCCTGAATTTGAGTCTGATAAATGCTGCCCTGATTCCTTTGATCTCAAAAATAAAATAAATTATATAATATTGAGATTACTCTCAGGCAGAATTCTACATCTTCAATATTCTTTGAAGGGAAAGCAATTGGAATGTAAGACTTCTAAAACTACCCCCACTTCTACCCCTGATTTTGATAGGTATTTATATTTTCAACAAAGAGGAGAGAGAGAGGTTACAGGGAATTTGAAAGGATTCATTAATATCAGTACTGTTTATTTAGAGCAGGGTGTGGGTTTTATGTACCTCAGAGCATGAAATACAAATATATTTTTGGGTTTACCAATTACACTTGGATGAAATTTATATACACTCACCATTCCAAGTGATGCATTTTTAACCTAAATATTTGTTATCACAAAAAACATAAAAATATATTCTATTTTAGAAATTTAGAATTTGGAAACAGGAGAGAAGTGAACATTATGCGAAATATACTGAAGAAATGAGAGATGTGTTTAGCAGAAGCATTCCTTTTGATCTGCTTCTATTCTAGGCGATGTTCAGAGATATATTTTGCAACCTCCTTTATTTTTGCCAAAATAATTCCTTTTTAAATAATGGTTGGTAGTCAGATGTGTACTTACAACTTGCTAAGTGGATTGTTGCTTTTATTTCTTTGAAGTCAAGCCATTTTTAAATGGGAAGAAAATACTGTCCTGAAAATAGAATGGGTCTTCAGAGAGTTAGACTCTGAGAGGCTATCAAATGAGTGGCTTAAGCAGGTCGCCTTCATTTCCAGAAGGGAGGAAAGGTAGATGCTTAATGGAGACTAAATGTTCATTACCACATCCCCCTGTAATTGTAATCTGTCATACTAGGTCTATCTGCCTAGATTAATCCCTTTCTGGCTCTCTCTTGTGAGCCAACATTTCATTGACTGATTAGATACTGTCAGTGTGGGTGAAGTATCAAGATACCACCATCCAAACATTAATACTATTTAGACTCGTCAAGGTATATGAATATGTAGTAATATAGGTACGAGCTTTAAAAGGAATTATAGTGACAAGGAATGAATGACATAGGAAGAGATTGTTCTATAAGATGAGTTCTGTTTGGCTGTATGTAAAACAGAAAGTTGCAATATAGTATTTATTATGTCATTGAAAAAGGTCATGAGGTTAAAACTTTTATATATAACACTCCAGTGGCAATATTATCCAATTTATAAATGAGGAAACTGAAACATGAAGAGATGAATTAACTCAAAACACAGCTGGTAGCAACAGGGCAAGAATTCAAACTTAGAGAGTCTGGCCCTAAAGCCCAGTCCTAACCTTTGTGCCACATAGCATGACAGCCATGGATGGTATCAAGTCCTTTCACTTGAAGAGGTAACATTGCTGCTTATTAGGAACAGGGGCTTTCAATTAATTCACTGAAGAAATATGCATTTCATGTTTCCTAATTTCAGACCCTATATCAGTTCCTTGAGAGAAAGAAGCAAATAAAACACAGTTTTATCCTTTAACGGTTTAGAGTTTAGCCAGGTAAGATTCACTGAAATACTAGTAGAAAATTTTAGGTCTCTGGGGGGATTGTGGAGAACTCAGAGAAAGTGAATATTGAGCAAAACTGTAGCACCTTACTGTTCAGAGAATTGGGAAAGGGAAAATTCCTCATGAAATAGATCATCTAACAAAAGGAAAAGATGAATGGAAGTATTGGAGAAGAATAGGATTGGAAAGTCCTAGGGAGAGTGAATAGGCTGATCGAGATAAATATCAGAGCTTGTGGATGGACAACATCTGGGGAATGAGACCCAGTGGGAAAGTTAAAGTAAGATAATGAAAATATATTATACTGGGGGAGGGAAACATCGGAAAAAATTAAGCAGTAGAGTATATGAGGAAACATATTTTGGAATCCTGGAAGAACTCTAAAAAGGAATATGAAGTTTTTACTCCATGAGGGTATATAAAACAAAAATTAGGTGACCTAAGATGTTGTGGTATCCTGAAGTGGCTTGGCCAAATCCCTACTCCTCCATCCATGAGCTCTGCTGGAACAAGACACGTCCTTATTTTTCTATCTGTACTTGTTCCCTGAGATCAAGTGGAAATTAGATGGTCTCATCCCTCAGAGAGTCATACAGTTCATGGTGATAGTAAATTCAAATGCATTAATAAGGATGTTATATTACAGGGGACAAACATCTGTGCCAATATTTGAAACTATAAACTCATAAGATCAACAGATTTAGGTTCGTGTTAAATATTTACCTTTATTACAGTCTCAGTACTGTGCTGATAGTACAGCAGTATTCCTTGGCTAAGACTGTAAGGTAGACAATAGTCTTAATGTTGTGCTGTCCATTTTCTGCAAACTAAAGTGGTAAGAAGGAGCCCACTGTACTAAAACTCAAATAACATTTATTTTGGTTTAGAAATTCATGTATTTGTAATGCTAACTTGAGAAGGTCACAGCTCTCAGGTCTGTCTTCTGACATATTAAACGGACTCAACAAACATTGATGGATCTCTCTCATGTAATACCTTTGAAAGTCAAATGATATTCATCTCACATTATGAGTTGGTAACATGAAATTGCAGTTGAAGACTGTGATTGTGGTAAGAAAACCCCCTCATTGAACCAATGGATTCTGATTGCTTTACATGTCCCAAAGATAGTACCAATATTAGCTTAAAAAATAAATTCAATAGTCCACCTGCAGAAAATGGAGTATTTAGCAGATAATGAAGTATACAAATATAAAAATTTTAAAATGGAAATTCAAAAGAGTGGTGCAAGCACAGAATTAGGTAACATCAGAAGAAGAGGATAAGCAAGATTTCATGGTGAAGAGGATTTTAGCTGTTATTTAAGAGCATGTGTTACAGTGTGCACTCCATCCTCCATCAATTTCCCTTTGCATCCAATGGTGTTAATTGTATAGTTGGTGAAGAGTTACGTTGATATTTATGTCTTGATATAGATTCATAAATGTAGTCTTGCTCTTTATTGAAGAATATTCTAATTTACAGGATTAACTAGTAAGACCATGTGTTATCTTCAATATTAAAGTTTTCTTTTTATGTAGAATATTTTGGTGAAAAACATTATCATATTCCCAAATATCTAGATGTCAGACTACTTTTACACAGAGCCATAACCAATACAATCAAGGAGGGGTTTATTTTATCTCAGGGTAGTTTTATACTGGGTTCTTTCATTTTGGTTTGGTTTGATTCTTATTTTTCTCTTTAGGCTGTGTGATCAATTTCAAATGACTTTTTATGGGGAAGCACAATTGCAGGACAACATTTTGAGGAGATAAATGGTCTATTTAACCCCTCATCTTTCTCAAAGATTCGTAAAAATATTTCCTCACTAGGGACCTAGTGGTCAGTCCTCTCAGATCACTTATTTCACCTTCCATTTATGAAGCGAGGAAATATTTCTGTGTGCTTGAAGTTTTCTTTCAAACAGAACTGAGTACTCTTCCAGAAATGATTTTATGGCATTAGCATTTTTGTTATATCTCAAGGAGATGGCGAATCTAATCCACAGGAAAGGATAAATGAACAGGAAATTTTGGGGGGTAAAGGATGAGAGTTAGAAATATAATATCTATATAATATACCATGACATATTATATATTATAAACTTAGATCCTGTCCCATAACCCCAGTAAGATACTCTCACGTTGTGTTATAAGCAGCTGCCAATTTGCTGTATGCAGCAGTCATTGGAACACTTCCCTTAGGTTCACAGTTTATCACTACTATTTCCCTTTAATTCTTGAAAGGACTGTATTAAAGATCAGCTTTCTCCCAAAACAACATTTATCTTAAGTGCTCCCTATTAAAATACAGATGTATGCAGAATGGGTAACTCTGTTAACCCTTTAGCAACCACTAGTACCAAGACAGATTTCATCCAGACAAGCAAATAATATGTTCCTCAGATATTAGTGGACTCAAGACTGTCTTATTGTTGCTTTTTATCTATTTTGCTTTATTGTCTCCTAATGAGTAATGTAGAAGAGAAAGGCCTGCAGTGTGCTCCCAATTAGCAGTGCTATCCAAGGCAGGGTTGCAGCTTTAAGACACCACAAGACAAATTCAAACCTGCAAAGTAGAAGGAAACCTTCTATAGCAAAGCCCTTTCCCAAACAGTAAGGAAGGGAAAGACATTATCTAAGCTGTTGCTCATTATGCCCTCATTACAATAAAATTAGCCTTGCAGATAAGAAGTACCCATCATGCATGGACGCCATGACACTTCTGCGCTAAGCTAAATAAGGACAAAAATCCCTCCTCCCCTCGGGAAGATGGAGCTGGGATGAAAATCAGGGAATACAACCCCCAAACTCCTCCTTCTCCAGTGAATATTCCACCCTTTCTTTTGTAGGCCCCTCATAACGGCAAAGAAACCCAGGGCAGCAGCCCCTCACCTGTCTGCCCGCTCTCCCTCTAAGAGTGTATTCTTCCTTAAATAAATGCTCACTTTACTTTCTTAACCTCCCTGCTTAGTCTCCAAATTCTTTTGTGATGAGTCAAGAACATTAAATTCAATGGGGAACAGCCAGACACCATGGCTTGGCAGTATGGGAAGAAAGGAAAGCAAAAAAAGGAAGATAGGAAATGCAAAGTACATCTTCTATTTAGTATACTTTGCTATTAAGAACACATAGTTCTTGGGATAGCGATGAATATTGAAGCAGAATATAATCTTATCTCATTGAAGCATAATTTCTGTTAGCTGGTGAATCTCTGGCCTTAGATGAAGGAATCCTGCCCCTTCTCAGGTGTCAGGGACTTAACAATGCTTGAGCATCTGGGTTTCATAAAACTGTTTCTGTAGAACATTAATAAAGTTTAGAAAAGAAGGTGGCAGGGAATAGTTTGGGAATACTTGAATTAAAAATATTTCTTTAGTAAAGGACTTCCTAGAAGTTTTAATATTTGTATATGGCTCACTGTGAATCTCTATAACAGCATGTAGTAGGGAATAACTAATATATTTAGCCATGGATCCCTTTTTATTCAGAGACATCATGAAAATACTGTACCACAGTTACCCATGCCAACGGCCTCCAATCATGGCATACCTGAAGTCTTCTGCTGTTTCCACTATAAAGCTTTCCGGCTTCTCTGCCTGCCCTTGAGTCTCTGCCAAAATACAAGTGATGGTGGCTGACCCTGTCATTACAACAAGCTCTGTTCTCATTTGGGTGGCCTTCATTTATTACCACAGTTACCACAGTGGTCACAGAGATCCAGCGTGCACTGTCCATTGCACAGATGCCGCGTGTGCCTTGTGGAGTCTGTGACTACTTGGTAAGTCAGCACTCAGTCTGAACTCTGCTCTTTTTGCATTGAGTTCCTTAGCCCTTTATTCCCAGTTTGGTACCTGGGTTTTATTATTGGTATCAATTTGTTTGGCATCCTTGGTGGAATCAAGCTCCTTTCCATCCCTCTGTGCTCTGTGCACTATTAAAAGTGTTGTTTGTCATAAGAGGGAGACTCATAGAACAGAGGAAGAGAGGCCATGAGCCTATTGTATAAACTGGCCTCAGAGACCCATGAGTTTGAGGTTCTCACCAGACGGGTGTGCACTTGGACAAACTTGGCTGTGGGTTACGAATACAACAGGATGAAGCTATTTTTTACCTCATTTTTTTTGTCCTGAGACCTTGGCCTTGATCCAGAGAGAAAATTCTCTCAGGTTTTTCACCTGCCAAAAGTTGCAAATTGTTGAGTCTCTGTTTGGAGGTGGCCATCCATCAAATTAGGGGATCTGACATATTAGATGCACAAGTATTATATTCCCACTGATGTTGCTAGCTTTCAATGGGCTGTCAAAATATAAGCCTTCTCCCCTTCCAGGAAAAACTTCTGCTTCTTACATGTACTCTCATTACAATTCCAGTTCTTGCCACTATGTTTCTAAGTGGTATAACTTCATCAAGGATAATTTGGGACTTCAGTGGCCATTCTAGGGAACATTTCACTTGAACAAAATTATAATTTGACAAGCACCTTAGAAAAGTTATAGAATAAGATTTTTCAGACCCAAATGGAAACCATTTTTTGATTGATATACAGAGTCCTGCAAATAAACTTTTGAATCAAAAATTGCATCACTAAGAGATTCTTTGGCCAAACAGGCACATGAAAAGATGTTCAACATCACTAATCATCAGGGAAATGCAATTCAACACCAAAATGAGATATCACCTCATACCTGTCAGAATGGCCATCATTAAATGTCTACAAATAACAGATGTTGGCAAGGATGTGGAGAAAAGGGAACACATGTAAACTGTTGGTGGGAATATAAGTTAGTGCAGCCACTGTTGAAAACAGTATGGAGGTTTCTCAAAAAACTAAAAATGGAACTACCATATAACCCAGCAGTTCCACTCCTGGAAATATATATGAAAAAAAAAAGAAAAATTCAAAAAATACATGCACCCCAATGTTCATAACAGCGTTGTTTACAGTTGCCGAGACATGGAAGCGATCTAAGTGTTCAACAACAGATGAATGGATAAAGAAGATGTTATGTACATAATACAATGGGATACTACTCAGCCACAAAAAAGAGTGAAATTTTCCCATTTGCAGCAATACAGATGGACCTGGAGGGCATTATGCTAAATGAGATAAGTCAGACAAAGAAGGATAAATACTGTATGATATCACTTATATGTGGAATCTAAAAAATACAACAAACTAGTAAAAATAACATAAAAGAAGCAGACTCACAGATATAGAGAACAAACTGGTGGTTACAAGTGGGGATAGGTGAAGAGTAATAGAGTGTTGAGGAAGTGGGAGGTACAAACTGTTGGGTGTAAGATTGTCTCAGGGATGTATTGTACAACATGGGGAATATGGGCAATATTTTGTAATAACCATAAATGGAAAGTAATCTTTAAAAATTTTTTTAAAAAAATTTAAAAAATAATTTAACAATTAAGCAATTTAACAAACTTAAGCAGAACAAACTAGACTCATTTGCCTAGTAAATCCTCCCTTTCCCTCTCTCCAATTGCCTCCTTGTGTCCAGTCCTCTCTCTTCCCCCTTATCCTTCTGATCTCTCTTATTATACAGCTCTGTCTACCTTTCCCTCCTCTCCCCTTTATCCAGATGTCCTTCCTTATTTCAACAACTTTTTAAAATCCCAAAATGCAAGTTGCCACTAAAAATTAATTTGTCCTAATATTTGTGTATCAATATATAGATTACTGTAGAATTTAAACTATAGACTTAAGGTAAATTAAGAGCTACGGTTAAATTTTTCCTAAAACTAAAAAAGACAAGACAATATTCACAGAAGCATTTAGAATTCTTTTGAGTGCATATGGCCCACGGTTACAGGCCTGTATCATTCGTATATGTGTTGGTCAAAATCTCAGTGGCCAAAACCTGGATGTTAAAATCTGATTAAACTGATCCAAAAAGGGACCTAGAAAATCTCACTTTCTACAATAACCCTGAGAGTTAAAAAAAGGACCCACAGATTTTCCCTACCTCCCAGCCCTTAACCATAACCCTTGGGCCCTTGACCAAAACGTCCTTTTCTTCAAATTTAATGGGAAAGACCTACTCTGCAAATGTAATTGTAATATAAAATGCATACCTGAGGAACATGATACAACTGAAAATGCCCTAATGCCTTCCCCAGAAGAGAAGATGAAATCCTTGTGTGATGTTTACCCCTCCCTTTGACACTTTATAACTTAAATACTGTGATGCAAGATTAACCATACTTAAACACTATAATATAAAGTAAACATATAAAAAGGGGATACGAGGGGGAGGAAAGCAAAATTTATAAATATATATGTGTGTGTGTGTGTTTGTATTCACGTATATCACACAGGCATAATAAAACAAAATAATGAGTAAATACTGATGACCATTACAGTCCTTGTTTCTGTAACTGGTCATGTGGTTGTAGCTGATATATATAACTACCTTCTTCCATAAGTATCCCCTTGGCTTTCAACAAGTACCTCACCTGTTAAGGTGATATAAACGTTAATTTTTGAAGGATCTGTGCCATTAGTAGTCTAGCTTGAATTGGGTTATTGTAGTTTTCCATAGTTATTCATCACAGGACATGGTAATACTAAGAGATACCCTAAGGACTCTCTTTTGTGGAGTAGTAGTCCAATTTCTCCTTGAAGTCAAGACAATCACACCAACTAGCACAGTAACTCTTTTCCAGAGGTTTTAGGAGCCCAAAGTGGCTGGACAGGAGTCTTAACCTCCAATTCAATGGAATAATTATTGTGTCTCCTGGTGGAAATATTCCTCCCTGTGGAACTAAGACTTTCAGACCAGTAGAACATAAGTTCATGAGGACAGTAAGAAAAATTTTTGTTAGTGGGTCACTAGGGAGAATGGTAAATGATACAAGTCCCATTTCCAGCCATTGATTCCTGAACCTGTGAATTCTGGTGATGGGAGAAACAGCACCATATATCAGACACTGATTGAGACCTCATACAGTCTTCTGGAGATCATTGCCCCATCCCTGCAAGATATTGTCACCTAACTGGCACTGCCATTGAGTATTCAAAAAGCAATTCCACCATTCTATCAAGCCACCTACTTCAAGATGGTGCAGAACATGGTAAGACCAATGAATTCCTTGAACATGGGCTCATTATCACTTATTTTGCTGTGAAGTAAGTTTCTTGATCAGAAGCAATGCTGTATGGAAGACCATGATGGTGGATAAGGCATTCTATAAGTTCATGAATAGTAGTATTGGCAGATGCATTTTGTGTAGAAAAGGCAAATCTGTGTGCAAAGTATATGTCTATTCCAGTAAGAACAAAATGCTGTTCCTTCTATGATGGAAGTGGTCCAATGTAATCAACCTGTCACCAGGTAGCTGGCTGAATACCTTAGAGAATTTTCCCATATTAAGGATTCAGTACTGGTCTCTGCTGCTGGCAGATTGGACACTCAGCATTGGTCTTAGCCAAGTCAGCCTGGGTGAGTAAAACTCTATGTTACTTATTTCAGACATAACCTTAATCCCTGCTACCACGGCTACTTTATTCATGAACCCATTGGGTAATGATGGGGCTGTCTATGAAAGGAGATTGACTTGTATCCCCAGAATGGGTCATCCTATCCACTTGATTATTAAAATCCTCCTCTGCTGAGATCACCATTTGATAAGTATTAAGGGGCACAAATATCTTCACATTTTTTGCCCATACAGAGATCTATCCTCATGCCTCTTCCCCACATTTTCTTGCAACCGATTTTCCAATCTTGCTCCTTCCAAGTTCCTGACCCTCCAGCTAAACCACTGGATACATGAATCAATATATATACATCTGGCCATTTCTCCTTCCAAGTAAAATGAACAACCAGGTGCACTGCTTGAAGTTCTGTCCATTGAGAGGATTTCTCTACACAACTTTCCTGCAGGGATGTCCCTGTAATGGACTGTAGTGCTGCAGCTCTTCACTTTGGGGTGGCGCCTGCATACACGGAATCTTCTGTAAACCAGGCTCGAGTTTTCTCTTCCTCTGTCAGCTGATGATAGGTAACTTCCCTATGATGCCAAAGGTATAGGCTGGGAGAAAGAAGTAGTGTGGCAAGAGAAGGGATGATGGCATTTGGACCACTTCTTCACAGAACTGACATGTGCTTTCAGGGCTTGCTCAGGCCTGATTACATATGTATCACTTCCATTCGATAATGTAGTGGTGGTGTGCATGCCCATATTTACGGCTTGGTGGGTCAGGCAATGCCCGGTTCATGATGGGCAGCTCAGGTTATATGGTAACTGAGTGGACCATGGATATACATTCAGTTTTTTAAGGCCTAGTAGTAAGACAAAATCTTTCTCAAAAGCAGAGCAGTTATCTGTAGAAAACAGCAGGGCTTTGCTCCAAAATTCTAAGGGCCTGGGCTATGATTTGCCAATAGGAATCTTTCAAAGCCTGCAAAGAGCATCTTTGTAAATGCTGGTCATATGGCCCAAGAGGCAAAGCACCTTGCCGGGCAAACTGAACTTGTTGCAGGGTCTTCCCTTGTTCTGGCACCCAATCAAAACTAGCAGTTTTTTGAATCAGTGGGTAAATGGTTCAGAGTAACACACCTACAAGAGGAATATATTGTCTCCATAATCCAAAAAGGCCCACTAGGCATGTGCCTCTCTTTGGCTGCAGCAGGGGTCAGATGCAACTCCTTACCCTTCACTTCAGAAGGGACACTCTCCAGGTCCCACACACTGAAATGTCACCAGGTAGAAGGCCCCTGAATTTTTGCCAGAGTTATTTCTTACCCCCGACATGTAAATGTCTTACCAATAAATCTAGAGTAGTTGCTACATCTTGTTCATAAGGTCCAATCAGTATAATGGATCAATATAATGGATCAGTGTAATATTCTGTGGAAGGGAAAGGCAATCAAGGTTCCTGCAAACAGAATTATGACATATGGCTGAAGAGTTAATATACCCCTAAGATAGGACAGGGAAGGTGTATTGCTGGCCTTGCCACCAGAAAGCAACATGCTTCTGCTGGTCTTTTAAAAAAAGGTCTGAAGAAAAAAAGCATTTTCCAGAGATAGCTGCATACCAGGCTCCAGGGTATGTGTTAATTTGTTCAAGCAATGAAACCACATCTGATAAAGCAGCTGTGATTGGAGTCACCACCTAGTTAAGCTTATGATAATCCACTGTCATTCTACAAGATCCATCTCTCTTCTGCACAGGCCAAATAGGTGAGTTGGTGGGGATGAGGTGGGCAAAACCACCCCTGTATCTTTCAAGTCCACATGGTGGCACTAATCTCTGCATTTCCTCCAGGAATGCAGTATTGCTTTAGTTTTCTATTTTCCTAGGTATAGGCAGTTCTTGTGGCTTCCACATGGTCTTTCTACCATGATAGCCTTCACTCCAGTCGTCAAGGAATCAACACTGGGATTCAGCCAATTGCTGATTGGATCTATTTCAATTATACATTCCAGGTCTGGGGAATAACTACAGGATGAGTTTAGGGGCCAAATAGGTCCATTTTGACACAGATATGAGCTAAAACTCAACTGATCACCTGACTCCTTTAAGCCCCATACTTTGACTAGTATGTCACAGTTATGTTTTGGGTCTCCTGGAATTAATGTCAGTTCAGTGTCCAGTACCCCTGAAAGTTCTAATTATTTCCTTCTTTCTAATGCACAATTACCCTTGTAAAAGGCCATAAGTTCCTTTGAAGAAGGTTGGGAGAAAGATTAACAGTTTGAATTTTTGGTAGTGTATCAGTGTCTTTCTTCAAGAGGAGCTACCTTCCCTTCATTCAAAAGATTCTGGATCTATAAATTGGCTCAAGTGTGGGAATT
The DNA here is from genome assembly GCF_009873245.2 of Balaenoptera musculus. Classification (NCBI taxonomy): domain Eukaryota; kingdom Metazoa; phylum Chordata; class Mammalia; order Artiodactyla; family Balaenopteridae; genus Balaenoptera; species Balaenoptera musculus. The sequence continues at coordinate 18,105,693 of NC_045797.1, forward strand.
GATTGTTTCTATTATTCGGTTTTGACTTTTGTTCACTTGACCTAGAAATTCTGCTTTAACCAATTACATCGGATACCCTACTTCTAAATTGTCTATCTTCAGCAGTCATACCTAAAGTCCTCCTTTTTTTTTCACTACAAAGCTCTCTCCTGCTTCTGTCTATCTTTGAATATCTGCCAAAATGCAAGAGATGATGACTGACCCCTTCGCTTTAGCAAGCTCTGAATAAATAGCCTTTGCTTCTTCTAATATGTGGGGTCTTCATTCATTTCCACAGCACTCAATGAATGATTTTTGAATTAATTAATCAATTAATTCATCCATTGGGTGTCATATCTTGACAGTAGTATTTGTTCCATTGATTTTGCAGGATCCTCTGAAGAGGTGGTATCTTGAAGCAGCATGGTATTACAGAATAAGCAAGGAACAGGTCAGAAAACTTGAATTTCAGTATTTCTGCCCATGGCATATCTTCAATTTCTCTCTGTGGGCCTTTTTCTCTGCAGTTTTTGGCTTCCTTATAAGTGCAATGAGAACAATGAATAGGCAATCTTTAAGGATCATTCCATCTCTGGGGTAGTGCCAGCTGCAAGTATAACTAACTTGCCCTTGATTTCCTGATTTAAGGTTCTCTCTTCTCTCTTTATCTCTCTCTCACACACATGCATGTAGATTTTTCTAGTTTATCTGCAGTAATTCCTAAGATGTCCAGAGAAGTCTGCAACTAATAAATTTTAAAACCCACAATTACTATAAATTAGCATTTAGAAACTACCTGACCATGCATACTTTTAATTAATTTATTTGACCTCAAATGTCACTTTCAGCCCTATATCCCAAATTACATGACAAGGAATAAGTGTTTATAAAGAACATGTGGATTGTTATCAAATGCTAATTTGCATTATGAGATTGTGTGTTTGTTTGCTCTCTTTTCCCTGAGGAACATGAAGCAAATAGTATTTTTTTTGTTGGTTTCCTTTTTTTGTTTTAATGATTCCCTAATCTCTTGCCAAAGAGCTTTGGTTTATTCTGAAATGCCAAAATCCCAGCCTATGAACTTGGGCTGGATCAATCATCATATTTTTCAATTCTTCATATTTCTCAATTACAGAAATCTAAGGCAGAGTAAGATGGGCAGAAGATGCATGTAACTTAGGCCAGTGTTTTGTAAAAACATTATAGGGTGGGCAATCCAGGAGGGTGTATGTTGTAATAAAAAGGCTACCAGGCCAGAAGCCAAAACTCTTGAGCTGGAGTTTTGTCTCTGCTGCTTCTTGGCTGGCTGACCTTTAGCAAATCAATTTACATCTCTGAGTTTCAGTGTTCTTACAAATAAGATAAAGAATGGCTAACAATAACTACCCTTTTTGTTTCATAGCGTTCCTGGAAGCTGATATAAGATAATATGGTACACAGAAGACATCATTTGCAGTAACTGATGTGAATGTTAAGTGGTGTTTCATTATTATTCTAAAACAAAAAGAGTAAATGAGACAAAGGATTAATCTCCAAAATATACAAGCAGCTTATGCAGCTCAATATCAAAAAAACAAACAACCTAATCCAAAAATGGGCAGAAGACCTAAATAGACATTTCTCCAAAGAAGATATACAGATTGCCAACAAACACATGAAAGGATGCTCAACATCACTAATCATTAGAGAAATGCAAATCAAAACTACAATGAGGTATCACCTCACACCAGTCAGAAGGACCATCATCAAAAAGTCTACAAACAATAAATGCTGGAGAGGGTGTGAAGAAAAGGGGACACTCTTGCACTGTTGGTGGGAATGTCAATTGATACAGCCACTATGGAGAACAGTATAGAGGTTCCTTAAAAAACAAAAAATAGAACTACCATATGACCCAGCAATCTCACTACTGGGCATATACCCTGAGAAAACCATAATTCAAAAAGAGTCATGTACCACAATGTTCATTATAGCACAGTTTACAATAGCCAGGACATGGAAGCAACCTGAGTGTCCATCAACAGATGAATGGATGAAGAAGATGTGACACATATATAGAATGGAACATTACTCAGCCAGAAAAAAGAAATGAAATTGAGTTATTTGTAGTGAGGTGGATGGACCTAGAGTCTGTCATACAGAGTGAAGTAAGTCGGAAAGAGAAAAACAAATACTGTATGCTAACACATATATATGGAATCTAAAAAAAAAAAAAAAAAAAAATGTTTCTGAAGAACCTAGGGGCAGGACAGGAATAAAGACGCGGACGTAGAAAATGGATTTGAGGACATGGGGGAAGGGGAAGGGTAAGCTGGGACGAAGTGAGAGAGTGGCATTGACATATATACACTACCAAATGTAAGATAGATAGCTATTGGGAAGCAGCTGCATAGCACAGGGAGATCAGCTCTGTGTTTTGTGATCACCTAGAGGGGTGGGATAGGGAGGGTAGGAGGGAGATGCAAGAGGGAGGGGATATGGCGATATATGTATACGTATAGCTGATTCACTTTGTTATACAGCAGAAACTAACACAACAATTTAAAGAAATTACACTCCAATAAAGATGTTAAAATAAAAAGAGTAAATTAGCTTATTTCTACCATCCTAATGGTAGGTTCACATTATTATATGAAACAATTCAATTGATGATACAAAATTAGACATTTGAGTGAGCCAGAGATAGGGTCGCACAAAGACAAAGCTACAGAATAAAACCCCAGGGCAAATTAATTGCAAATTTTAATCTATCACAAACTTCAGATGAAACATTAGTCAGCATTTACTAAAAGCTTACGGTGTTCTAAGCATGAAGCCCATTATGAGTCCACATTGTAAACCAAGGAATGAAAAAAGCCTATTAAAGCCTCAGGAATATCTAACCAAGAAAAGGTGAGTGAATCTAAAAACAACTGAAAAAAAAAAAAACAAGCAAACAAAAAAATGACTGTCATCAACAGCTATGGGTTACAGGATTTTTATATCAATATTAGAGCCAATACGGACTTAAAGCAGAGAGAATCTATACAAACACACATAACAGAAGCAGTTAGGAATGTCTGAAGATGGATTTAATTTTAAGAACACCACTTAGAAATAGTAAAACACTCAACAGTCAAAAATATATAAATCCTATAATTGGAATCAGTTTGTGTGTCGTGTGTATCTGCTATTTTCTTAGCAGCCAATATGCAATCATAATTAAGTATAATTTAACTGAAATTCATAGTTGAGGAAATTTAAAGCCTTGCTGGAATAAACAGTGTATGAGATCCAAATCACAAAGTTGAATGATTGAATAGTAATGAAATGGAAGTACGAAAAAAAATGAGAACAAGATAAAAAAGGGGAACATATTTCATATTAAGGGAATCTTTTCAACTTTATTTCTTTTGTGGTTAAAGAAAACCCTATTTCCTTCTAAAATGATATTGTTTGGAATGTTTGTTTTGAGTTTTTATTGCTTTTTAATATCTTTGTTGCATTTTTGCCTATGTCAGAGACAGCAGCAACATAGCTTAACTAACATTTATTTTGGCATTTTCATAATTTTTTATCAGTTATTTATTCCTATTTCAGTAGGTCATTATTATCCCTTTATCATGTGATCTAAAAGGGATATATGATGTCATAAACTGTCAAGACATATATATACATAAGCCATATAGTTTGAGTTTGAAATCAATTCTTCTATGCCAAATGATTTTGAGAATTTAGTGAGATACTCTGGACCCCCAATTCCATTTCCACTCATGTGTTGTGAAAGCATAGAAATTTGTTCCAAAAAGGCAAATTTAAGAATAATTTCTTATACTGGCTTCTTCAAGAGACATGGGAAAAATGAGAAGCAAGTAAGATCCCCAGAGCACAGTTCTTTTATTTCATGGTTGTCTACTTTTCCTGGTATAACTCACAAAACTCTTGGTAGATACAGAAAATACATTTTCAGAAGACGCACCAATTTACTTCAAATTTTATTAGGAACAGGGCACAGTTTTCTTTCCTGTTCTCATTGTAAATACACACCTTAGCTGAAGAAAATAAATACCTAGAAGCATCAAAGAAAATAGCTTCCTTCTTTCCAGGATGAAAACTCGAGTTCTCTGGAACACAGATATACCTATGGCAGGTTATTATTATTTTTTTAATGATGTCTCCAAAGTAGGAACCCAAATCAGTTTCAGGATATTTTTGAACACTGTTGAACTCAGGAAAGGTTTTTTTGTTTTTGATTTTTGTGGTTGTAATTTAAAAATAAAATAAATTTCCCATACATTCATTTAGGTGTGAAATATATAATTCAAAGCCCAAGATTGAACTCATGTGAATCAGTAAACAGAAATGCTCTCAGTTTTTCTGCATCCTAGAAGACGGTTGATCACTTCATTGTAAATAGACTTAAGAAGAGAACTTTCATCAATGGGCAGGATGCTCCTTTGAGGTAATGTCAATTGTCATTCATATCTAGGAACATTTGTTTGCTTTTGTAAAGCTGATATCAGACTGGTTTAAAATAGTTTTCATAACAGACCACTTTTTTAGGTGTCAAAAGAAATCTCTTTGCCTCTTCTGTAGCCACTGAATGGGTAGTAAATTAACAGTTAGCTGAACTGACCATGTCTGAACATAAAAATGTCTGCTGCATGCAGACTGCTTTTGAGTGTGCCGTATCTCATGAATATCCCTATGAGAGTCTCTGGGTAAGTTTTCCTTGGATTTTATGCTTATCCAGGTCCTTCCACTGTCGGAGACTTGTCACAGAACGATGAATTATGCTTCATTCTCCACTCATATGATTGAAATCTACATTCTCTTTTAGATATTATCAGTTTCTAGATCTCAAATAAATCTATCTTTATTTATTCTTGCTTAAAGTCAGAAATATTACATATGGAAATGGAGACACTGCATTTCTACTCTGATTCAAGGATTAGATGATTTCTTGACCTATACAAAGGCATAAATACGTTGCGCTTCTCTTAAGATTTGGTTTCAAATTGTTGATTCCTTAACTAAAGACTATCACAGATCCTAATCCTTGCTTCACTAGCATACCTCCTACTCTTCCTGGGGTATACCTCACTGAGTTTTTATTATACATTTTGCCTGAAGTGGGGAGACATTTTTCTTATTTGGGAGGCAGGCAGCTGCTAATACCTTAGATTTAGGAAGTCACAAAATCTCTATTCATCTGATGCATATCTTTTTTTTTTTTCTTCTACATTTTATACCCTGTAAACTGAGTAAAGAGTAGATAGAATATGAAACCTATTAAAGTGTGATATGAATATTATACCAATGTCTGTGAAATATAGAGTAAACAAAGAGCAGTATAGCATAGTGATTAACTATGTGGCCTTTAGCACAAAGCCACTGGAGTTAAAACCCTGAGTTCATTCCCATCAGTCTCATCACCTAGGATCATGTATTTAACGTCTCTATCCCTGAATTCATACTAAATTAAATGAGATAAGCAGATAGTACCTTAAGCATATTAAATAATAATAGTCATAATATCACAGACATATCATATTTATTTATTCATTTATTAACTCAATAAACAGCTATATATTTTCATAAAATTTACCATTTATCTACTTCAGAGGGTCCATGTTCAAGTATAGCATCACCATGAGTTGACAAGTGAACAGCAATCAGAGGCCAATATTTTAAAATTGATCTGAATTTAACCAAGATTCTCTACTCAACTCTCAATTTACAGGAAATACAGAGCACAGAAGGACTTGTTGAACTCCACCATAGGGCTAAAATCATTGAAATCCAACTGTGAACATGCTTACATGACAATGCATTTTCCTTTAAAAGGAAATTCCAAGTAAAGAGAGAGAGAAGGAAAGAGAGAGGTGAATTCTATACCCATAAACCCTTCTTGAATCTAGTACTAGAAGATTAGCTTTATCAACCAAATTAACTACTGAGAAAACTTCCACAAATAGACTGAGGGTGAGCTTTTTAAAAAATAAAATGCACATCTAATACTAGAAAATAATGTGGAAGAAAGAGGAAAATTAATGTACAAGTGTTATGTGCTGTAACAAAGTTAGAAATAATATTAATGAAAAATTAAAGGACAAGAGAGTAGACAAAAATAGAGTAAGTTCATTATATTGGAAATAGGGGGTGTCAAAGGATATGCATAAAAATGGATAAGCTAGATAGAGAAAGGTTAAATAACAGGTGTCTGAGGTAATTTTAAATTTTAAATATAAAAGATATATTGATAGTATATATACATATAGGTGTATACTATAAACTCATATATGTACTTGTAAATTTTCTCATGCATATATACACATCTTGCAAAAAAAGAAGTATAGGAAAAAACCCCAAATTCATATAATTATAAAATCTTATAGCAAAGTCGAGATCAAACATATGAATCATATCAGCATATGCAAATTAATTTCACTCACTCATTTTAAAAATTTGTTTTTAATTTGTCTCACAAAAGAAGTTTCCACTATATGCTGTATGTAAGATAAATATTTAAAACATAGTGAGTTAAAAATAAAAGGAAAGACAAAGATATTGCAGGAAAATAGAAACAAAAAGAGAGCAGGATAGCAAGGCTGATTTCAGATAAAAGAGAAGTTCAGCCCAAAGCATTAAATATGACAAAGAACAATTTTCAATATAAAATCTACAATTCAAAATGAAGCTAGAACTTTTATACATATCTATGCAACCAATAACCTACTACCTTTGTGAGCAAAAACTATAGGATCTGTAAGTAGACATTGAACCACATTAATGATAGAACATGTTAATATAAGAATCTCACCACAAGAGAGATCAGATGGACAATAAAAGGCAACAGAAGAGGCAGAAAATATAGAAGCTAGATCTTATGGATATATATCAAACACTACATGCTGATAAGAGATTACTTACTCTTCTCAAGTTCCCATGGAACAGTCACAAAAATTCATTATATTCTAGGTAACAAATAAAATATCTAGAATTTCCATGACATATAAATATTACAAAGAACACTCCTGGACACAATGCAATAAAACTGGAAATTACTAATGAAAAAAAAAAGGCAGAAAAGCCCTTCCACCTGGAAATTGCAAAAGCTTCTACTAAACTGCTCTTGAGTTAAAGAGGATATATAAACTTAAATATCAGAATTTTTAAAAATATAATGATAATAAAATCTATGAGATATAGTTAATGCAGTAATTAGCAATAAACACTTTTATTAGAATAAGTGAAAAAATGAAAATAAATTACTTACATTTCCAATTCAGGAAGCTAGACAAAAAAACAGCAAAGTAAATTAAAAGAATATACACAAAAATAAATGATGAGAGGGAAGTAGATATATATAAATTATACAGTATTTTAAAAGTTCAGGAGGTTAATTAATTATAGTCATCTTTTCTGTGAAAAGGTAATGAGCAATCTACTCACTACTCTGATAAAGTAAAAAGAAAAAAAGAAGAAAGTACAGATATATGAGATAAGAAATGAGGAGAAAATAACAACAGAAATAGAAGATATTTTTAAAAACCATAAGACAAATTGGCAGACTTCTATGCAAAAATATCTGGAAAAATATAAATTAAATGGATAATTGACTAGGGCTTTCAGATTTCCCAAATTGACCCCATTAGAGTTGGTAAGTTTATACTGACCAATTTCCATATAAAAATAGAAAAGAAATTATTAAGAGAATCCTCTGTTACAAAAAGCACTAGGCCCAAAAGATTTCACAGGGGATGTCTACCAAACCTTCCATGACTAGATAGTGCCAATGCTGTATAAATTACTCCAGGACATTGAAAAGGAATATATTTATTTGTTTGTATTCCAATTAATATAGGAATGATAGTGCAAATACTAATGAAGTCACTTACAAACATGAACAAAACAGAAGAAAAATCAACCAGTATGTGTGGAGACCCAAAACAGAATTTAAACTGTAACAATGAATCTAACTCTATGAACCTCACTGAAGGGAGTGGGGCATAAAAGAACTAACTTAAATAACTTGGAAAATATAATTTGATTGGGTGCTATAAGGATAAAGACAAAGTAAGCTGTAAAAATTTCTGTACTCTAGTTAGTAGATTTGCTTTGCCCAGCAGTATCCTATAGCAATTCTGAAACTAATTTATGTGTTTAGTAAGACTGAAAAAATACATAAACTGTAATGAGAGCCATTTCTCAGATTTGGACAAAAATAAGTACAGATAAGAGAATGAAGGAAGGTTAAATCAAACCTGTGATTTTGTTTTGGAATCAAAGGTATCAGTATGAACTCATGGTATACAATATATGCATAAATCCATATAAAGGTGTTTATGTATGATTTGCTATATATGAAAATATAGTAAAAATATATATTCTTCCTCTGTCCATACAGGGATGGGGTATAAAAGGCATGCCACCCAGAAGCAATGAGCATACCTAGAGTTGGATCCTGGTTTCTCAACACCGTTCTTCTTTAAAAGGGACCAGGATTCCTTGGAGAACAAGAGCTGGAAAATACAAGATGAGTCTAAAATAACTTGTGCCAGAAAGTAAAGAGGTACTGAAAAATGCATGAGGGCAAGTCAAAACAATATGGAAGAAAATCTGAAGGTGTGCCAAATGGTTAAAGCTAGAACAATTTGGTAATTCAATAATTAATGAACTATTGGGCTAGAATCCTTAAAGTAAAATAAATATTCATAAGTCAATGCTGATATAGATAAATAGTTGAATGAAAAACATAATAAAAGCTAAGAGGCAGCTATTTTTTATAGAAGAGTTTCAATTAATAAAGAAAAAATGAATAAAACAAACTCCCCATTAGGCCAATTACACAGTTTATAATTGTTGCAGGCACGATTCTTATTTACTAATGAATGAAAAAATAGTGGGTAGAAACCTGAGAAGAAACATAATCTTCATCGTTTCAAAGTATCTGTCCCATGATATTGATTAATTAAAAAGGGAAAAATCATTGGGAATTCCCTGGCAGTCCAGCGGTTATGACTCTGCACTTCTATTGCTGTGGGCCCGGGTTAGATTCCTGGTCAGGGAACTAAGATCCCGCGAGCCGCAGGGCACAACAGAAAAAAAAAAAAAAAAAAAAATAGGAAAATCATGATTTTTACAGTGTAGGAACCAGGCAAACATCAACTTAAGTGATGAAAGTTAACATCACTCCAGTAATAAGACATATCAACATCATCTACCCCTAATATGATTCTGAGCCATCGTACATGGAATATTTTTTTTTGACAAGAAAGGGATTTAATTGTCACATACAAGTTAAGAAGTATGGGGAGGCCTGTCCAGGGCTGGAATGGCAGGTAAAGTCCTCCAGCTCTGCCATCCTCATCATGGGGCTTTTGTGCCCAAGGCCCCTGTAAGCATCACTTCTTAAGAAGAATGAACTAAAGGCCAAAATTCCATACAAGTCCTGTTTTCCCAGAAGCTCTTCAGTCAGAGCTGGATCTTCTAACTGCAAGAGCATCAGGATGATGAATTATTTTCAGGTGAGCAAGTTACCCTCAACAAAGGCAGGGTGCCATGGGCAGGCCACAGAGCCAACATGCATACCCACGCCATTCCTCCCCTGAGGTCTGATGTCACTGACCAAACTGGTCACCTGCCCAGGTCTGGTGTGTGTGATGTGGGGAGGGTGGGGGAAGGCATGGCCCCTCTGTCCCAGGACCTGCCCCTGCCCTTGGAATTCACTGTGTCTACACCTAGTTATCCTTTGGAGATTTCAGGATGCAAGAGGGTGGTTTTTGGGCCCAGTTTCTATACCACATGGACCTTCCTAGTGCCTTTAGAAAAGGAGAAAGGATCCAGTTCTCTTGGAAATTACTGGAAATTAGCTCCCATTGGGCTGGTCACCCATCTCTCTGGGATGATACCAAACAGCTGGGTCCTGAGCACACCCGTGGTCAGCACCCCATCTGGCAAGCGTGAACCGTGGCAGCCTGAGAGACCAGCTCACAGAGCAGGCAACTTGCACACTTATCCAGCACAGCTGCAGCCCTTGAAGGGCAACACAAACTACATGAACAATTTGACAGAGCTGCAATCCAGTGGGAAATCTAAGCATGACTCTTAGAATTTGACAGATCAAATAGAGGATTTGTGTAATACAATTACTTAAATTGTGCACCATATGTGAGTCTGTGTCCCCCTTCCTCTGTCTCAACATCAACTGCTTAGAGTAGCTGGAATTAATCATGTATCAAGAGTATTTGCTGGGGTCTTGTCTGTGTTAAGACACACACCAAAAAAAAAAAAAAAAGAAGAAGAAGAGTTGGGTACAGTGGAATTAGCAGTTTGAAGGGAAATCTGTTAAGGGGATAGGGAGGAACAAAAATGCAGAGAGAAAGGAAAGAAAAAATACTAAGTGAAAGAGTACCTGAATAAGGAATTTAAGAAAAGAAATGTCAAATATGAAGTTATAAGTTGTCTTACTCTGGAGTTTGTGATACAAATTCCTCCCCCATTCCCCTACCAAATTGACAAAGTTTTCAGTAAACTTCCATGTCTCACTACTTAGTTGAGTAGTTTCAAATGATGTACGAGAGACTTGGCCTAATAATCCCATAGGATGATAAATTTCAGAAGTCTGGAGGAGTGTTAAGGCTTCTTTAGGCAATAGAATTAAGATTTGGAACAACATTACCTAGACCCCATGGGACAGAAAGATACCAGATGACATCCCTTTTCCACACATAATTAAAAATATAAGTACATACTTAAACTTACGTGTACATGTGATTGGTGTGCCTATATTTATATGTGTGTGTGTGATGGCATGTATACAAATGAATCGTTGTAGAGTATTAACTTTCCAATAAAGAGAATCCTTACCCTTGTCAAATATCCATCAAGTTTGTGAAAAAATGAGGATCACCCAGGTGAAAACAAGCAAAAACAATTTTCTCAGAAATAGATAAAGAAGTGAGAAAGCTTTATAGTGGAAAAAAAGAGAAGGTTTCAGGTAAATATGCTTTGATTGGAGGCTGTTGGCATGGGGAAGCTGGAGGTGGGCTAACTATATGATTGGTTAGGAAAGCACTTTTGACGTTGTCTGTGTGGTAGTAGTTGAAAGTGGGGGAGGGGCTGCACAATTATGAAAGCTGTCAGTTATTGAACAAATCTTGGCTATTTTGGGTGATTGCTACCAAGGTTTTGGGTCAGAGTTCTGCTTTTTAATATGACATGGCCATGTCTATTTGTATATTCACTCTCTCAAATTGTTAAAAAAAAAAACTCTATATGCTTTGAGCAGATAAAATTTAGATCTTACCTAAATTCTACCCATGATGTATTAATATTAGAAAATATTCATGAATATAGATAAACAAAAAATAGAAACGTCACCCCCAAAAAATACTAAACACACACAAATACCTTTGAGATTAGTCACTGAACAGGAAAAAAAAGAAAATGATAGCTTTGATATAATTAATACAAAAAATTTAACTCAAAAATAAAACAAGATAAAAAATATTATACATATCTTAAAATGAATTTAATACTCATTTATAAAAAAGTGATGTAAAATAAATAGATCAATTCAGAGAAGGAAGAAATTGACATAAGTGAAATCAGAGGTAAATGAATAAAATAGCAAAATAATAAGAGCATATGGATAAAATAAAGCTAATTCTAATTTTTAACAAATTAATAAAATATATATTCATTACAAAACTAACCAAGAATAACATAACGATAAATTAAAATATACATATTCAGGAGGAGAATGACTATGTAAGTATTATTAGATTGCAATGGCTATTTAATAAATAATGAGTAAATAATTACAATGATATGTCAAAAATATCCACATACAAATCACTTTTTAAAGAAAAATATTAATAAGTATCTGAATCAAAAGTATAAATCATGGTAGCTCAAAGTTTTGTTTTTTAAGGAACCTCCATACTGTTCTCCACACTGGCTATACCAATTTACATTCCCAGCAGCAGTGTAGGAGGGTTCCTTTTTCTCCACACCCTCTCAGTATTTATTATTTGTAGATTTTTTGATGATGGCCATTCTGACCAGTGTGAGGTGATACCTCATTGCAGTTTTCATTTGCATTTCTCTAATAATTAGTTCCGTTGAATATCTTTTCATGTGCCTTTTGGCCATCTGTATGTCTTCTTTGGAGAAATGTCTTTTTAGATCTTCTGCCCATTTTTTGATTGGGTTGTTTGTTTTTTTGATATTGAGATGTATGAGATGTTTGTGTATTTTGGAAATTAATCCCTTGTCAGTTGCATTGTTTGCAAATTTTTTTTTCATTCTGTAAGTTGGCTTTTTATTTTGTTTATGGTTTCCTTTGCTGTGCAAAAGCTTTAAAGATTAATTAGGTTCCATGTGTTTATTTTTGTTTTTATTTCCATCCTGCAGTCCACTCCTGGGCATACATCTGGAGAAAAAAATAATTCAAAAAGATACATGTACCCCAGTGTTCATTGCAGCACTATTTACAACAGACAAGGCATGGTAGTAACGTTAAGTGTCCATTGACGGATGAATGGATAAAAAAGATGTGGTGTGTATATACAATGGAATATGACTTAGCCACAAAAACAAATTAAATAATGTCATTTGCAGCAAAGTGGATGGACCTAGAGATTATCATAGTAAGTGATGTAAGCCAGACAGACAAAGACAAATATCATATGATACCATTTATATGTGAAATCTTAAAAAAAAAGGATACAAATGTACTTTTTTACAAAACAGAAATAGACTCATAGACATAGAAAACAAACTTATGGTTACCAAACAGGAGGGGGGGAGAAGGATAGGTTAGGAATTTAGGATTAAAATATACACACTACTGTATATAAGGTAGATAACCAACAAGAACCTACCATATAGCACAGGGAACCATATTCAATATCTTGTAATAGCTTATAATGGAAGAGAATGCAAAAAAATAATGTATATAAATATATATTTATGTGTATGTATATAATTGAGTCACTTTGCTGTATACCTGAAACTAACACAATATTGTAAGTTAACTATATTTCAATAAAAATAAAAAAGTATAAATCATGTAATGATTAAGAAACATGAGAAGCTAGAGGTCTTGAAATTTTAACCTTTAAAAATGCCTTGGGCTACATGGATTAATTTGTGAGAACTGTGGAGAATTCAGTTAAGAGAACTATTATCATATTTTTCAGTATATATTTTATAATAGAAATAGTGTTTTAAATTTTTTGAAATAATTATATGAGTGTGACATAACCTAACACCGAAACACGTTAAAAAACTATGGATGTACACACATGTATACAAATATACAAGAAATCTATTGGCAAACTGCAGCCAGCGAGCCCAAACCAATTTATTGCCTATTTTAGTAAATCAAGTTTTATTGAAAAGTAGCCACACCTATTCATCTGGAAAGGCAGTTGACTAGCTGCAACTCAGACTTTTGGAGTAGCAAAGACTAATATATTTATTATTTGTCTTTTTTTTGTTAAAAAAATTGCCAATCTCTGCTATAGATCAGTCTCCCATGGAATTGTATATATAAATATACCAAATAATATATCAACACATTAAAACCCATATTATATTATAATTAATTGACTGACAAAATAGAATTAATTATATGGATGCAAAGATATTTAAATATTTGGCTACTTAAAGATGAAAAATGATCACAACTTTCTCCTCCATCCTTGCTATCGAAATATTAGTTTTAGTAATGGGGTTGTGGATTGCAATAGGTGTTATGACTTGACCCAGTATTAAGTTATTTTCTCCAAACTGCAGACCTCTTACATCTCATTCCCGCAACCATTCCACCACCCCCACCCTGCTATTAAGGAACAAGTTTGCCAGGGTAAACTTAGCTGGTACAGAAGCAGATAGTATAGGAGCTTGAGAATGAAGTTCTCCAAAAGAGACAAAGGAAGGGGCTCAATCATTCATGCCCAGTGCTTTCAGAAATCCTACAATTTACTGTTTTTCAGTTGTAAAAAAATGAAGAATTTGATGATGAGGAAGTTCCTACTTTATGTAACAGGACATAAGAGAGAATGGTTCCTCTTTATGTAACAATATGGAGTATACAATGTAATTATTGCTAGTATTTTTAAAAAGTATCCCGACTACCTCAGTCAATGACAAATAAATGTAATAAAAATTCAGCACACATTCTTGAATTATAAAACCTTTCTATAATATAGAAAAAGAAAGGAAAAATAAAATCTGCAAATATTAGATTTAATGAGACAGTCTTGAGTAGTATTTACCAGAGTATGTTTCATAGACAAAAATAAATCCCTGAAGACAAACAAAATTTAAACTTTATTTTTCTCAAATAAGTTTTAAAAAGACTCTAAACTGTATGCAGTGTTAGGGATTTCCAATGTACTTTAGTATATCGAAAGCTTTGACATATCTAAGTTATATATTTATTAAATATGTAACCATGTTTAATTTAGAAATTCCCAAACAAGAAATTTTTCATTCACTGTTCATTATCCTACTGTTGAAATGCTGAAAAAGAAAGTTTCTAAAGAGAAAATTTCTTCCTTTGATCAGTGAAAAGCACATATGTGTGTTTGAGTATACCTAAGTACATAAAAAAACAAACCCATACATTTCTACAGATATGCCCCAAAAGAATACTTTATATGAAAGTTGAGATGTTCCATTTTCATGGAGAGGAATATCTGTTATCTTAAATCTGTCAATACCCTTCAAGTTCATTCAAAAATTTACTTCATTTCTTTCAAAAGAAATGGAGAATTTAACAGTGAAGATTTTATTGGGTTGATTATAAACTTTCTCTGGAAAAAGGTTAATGTGTGAGAATTGTCAAGATTTGCAAGATGAAGAAGAAGGAGTGAGATAGGAGCACTTCTTTCAAAAATTAACTGAACATCCAAGAGGCCTGCAATCATCTGTTTCAGCTGTTCACAAACCCTTAAAACATCTTGGTTGTCAACTATTTCTTGAATTCTGTGAACCAATAAACACAACTATTTGTGATGTTAGTTCAAACTGCAGTTTTATTAGTTACAACCAATATCATCTGTATTAGTTACCTACTGCCTCAAAGCAAATGACTCCAGACCTTCGCAACTTGATACATCATTTGTTACCTCACAGTTTCTGTGGGTCAGGAGTTCAGGCTCAGCTGAGCTGGGTGCCTCTGACACAGCATTGCTCACAAGGCAGCTTTCAAGGTGTAGACTAGGGATAAAGTCATCTCAAGGCTGGACCGGGGGAGGATCATTTTCAAGGTCCTTCATGTAATTGTTGGAAGCTGGGTTTGGCAGTGTATATGTAACAATTAAGAAAATATAAAGGAGATTTTTGCTACGGAGCAAGTAATGGGACAATGCAAAAGACTTTAGCTCCCACAGTGACCATAAAATAAACTAAGACAAAATAAAATGCAGACTTTTAAAAATAAGACTAAAAGCACTGGATGAAAGGAAGCCTTAAATGAACTGAATACTATAGATATTTTGCCCCCAGTATTTGAATAGAGAGTGTTGACAACAACTGTAACTGAGAACAGGCTTCGCCTCTGTGTTCTGGAAGCCTGCTCTAGGGGAGATTGCTTACAGAGTGAGGACAAAGAACCCAAGCCAGTGACGAAAGTGTAGGTTGGCATGATAGTTTGGAGTGTGGAAATACCCTAAAGCAAAACCTGATTGGGGGACACAGCAATTCCCCCTGTGTCTACTGCCTCAGATTTTTGCAAAAAAAAAAAAAAAAAAAGGCAGCAGTGGAGGAAGATATATTAATTAGAGAGAAAATTCAAAAATATCTAAAACTGTGCCTGATGTATTTAAATCTCAAATACTGACAAAGTCACAAAGACATCTGCTAGAGCCCTTAAGGGTTGGCTTAATCACAGGTAAATTTAATCTAATAAAGTTGGCCCAGCCTCAGGTTAATTTAATAATCTAATAAAGTGTGACCTAGTTTCAGATTAACTTAATTCTAGGACTCTAAATGATCAACCTCTCCTTCTAAACACCAAATTCAAGAAAATGATGTCAACAAAGCTAAACCAAAGTTTTCACTGTGCTCTTATACTCTAAGTACATAGAAAATTGTAAGATAACAAGAGAAGCTAGAAATTTTGACCCATTTTCTAAAAAAATCTATGTAAATAGAACTAGATTAACAAATGACCGAAGCATTGGAATTAACAGACAAGGGTTTTAAAACAACTATTTATAGACATTAAATAATTCACAGGAAAAGATGAGTTTAATAAGGGAAGGGATAAGGTAGTTCAAGAGAGATGAGGAAATCTTAAAAATGAAAACAATAATTGAAAATTCAATAATTAGAAATAAAATTAATTTAAAATAAGCATGAAATGGACTTAACAGCAGAATGAACATACAGAATAAAAAACCAGTGAACTGGAGAATGGGTAAGCACAAATTATTTAAAGTGAAATACGAGACAAATATTTTGGAGAAGAAAAGAAATATAGCCTAAGTAAGTTTGGGATTAATACCATATATTCTAAAATATATGTCATTGTAGAAACAGATGGAAAAGAGAGTGTGAATGGAACAAAAATCATGGAGGATCACAACCAATATATTTCAAATTTGAAAAGCTTATCTTACAGGTCGAAGAGTATCAACAATCCCCAAGCAGAAAAAGAAAAAAAAAAAAAAAATAAGATTTTCATGAGTGAGAGCAAGAGAGAGCGATAACAGATGCTTAAATATATCAAAGAGAAATTTCTGATAAGCAATAATAAAGATAAATCTGTAATGTGACCAGAGCAGGGAAACACACAGGATTTTACCTACAGGGCAGCAAGTTAAATACAGCTGTCTTTTAATGAAACAGATAAGATTCAGAAGATGGTGAATAGACATCTGTAGGTGCTGATAGAAAAAATGAAACAAACATGTCAGTCTATAAAATCGATAGCCAGAAAAATCATCATTTAAAAATGAAGGCAAGCAAAAAATTTTCAGAAACATAAAAGATACTTGGTTCTGTTAATACAGATACTTTCTAGGAGAAATGCATAAGGATATTCTATAAGTAAATGATACTAATTAAAAACTCAGACCTATAGAGAATACAATTAATAGTAAATATGTAGGTAAATACAAGACATTTTCCCCTCTTAATTTCTGTAGAAGAAAAATGACTCTTGGGGAATGAGATAAAGCAGCTGGCATACAATCCATTTATTCACTTTAATTGGGGGTTGCATCCAGGGATAAATAATAGAAATTAGGTGACAGTATAATCTCTCTGTTAACTGGCTTGCTGATCAAACAGACTGATGATATTTGCTAAAAGACTCCTTAGTTAGATGACCTTAGGAAGATGTCCCTAGCTAAGGATTACTTTTATTAAGAAAGAAAGAGTGGGAGAAGGAAGAAAAGAAAGAAAGGAAAGAGAAAAGAAGGCAGGAATGGAGGGATCTGTTACTAGACTATGTTGCTGAGTTATAAAACTGAAAATTTCATAAATTAAGTTTCCTTGCTGAAACTGAACTTTGGAAACTTATACACAATTTGGGTCAGACAGCACATGTCCAATGTGGAGAGGAAGGATGCAGGGGTCATGTGAGAAGTTCAGCAAAACTTTACTTTGAGTCAAGGATTGACCATCTTTTAAATTATTAGTAGAGCTTGACACTGGTTCAATTGTTTAATTAGATTGAGTGTGATTTGACAATTCAACAATTTAAGATAGCACAACTGCATAAAGCAAAATAATAATCACGTTTATAGCATATAGAAGTAAAGTATTTGATGAAAATCACAAAATGAATGAAGGGTGGTGAATTGAACATACTATTAGTAGGTCTGTTTATCATATGTGAAGTAATATTATTTCAAAATAGACTGTTAGGAATTCTTAAGGTCATACAAATGCAACAAGCAAAAATGAAACAGAGGAATAGAGGAGATAAAATCTAATATTAAAAAATTCTCACTTAATTAAAACAACAGGAAAGGAAAAAGAAAATATAACAGAAGAGTCAAATAGAAAAATAATCAAATGACATATTTAAATAATCATATAAGCTAAACATTCTAAGGAAGAGATTGTCAAATTGGATATAAAAGCATGATCCAACAATGTGCCTTATACAAGATACACAATTTAGATATAAAGACACAGAGAGTTTTATGGATACATTTTTATGTTGTAAATGCAAAAAATCAATAAGAGGACAAAAACAAACATCAATAACTACACTTGCAAATTGGCTGCAACAAATTCAATACAAAAATTAAGATATATTTATGGATATACTATCAGTAAACAACTGGAAAACTACAATAGAAATACCATTTCAAAAGGATAAGAAATTAGAAATATATTTAAAAGACATGCAAGAAATCTACATTGTATACAATTGTATATAATACATTGTATAAAATACTGTGTATCATATATTGTATAAAATATTGCTGAGAGAAATAAAAGAAGCTACAAATAAGGAGATTTAAGTTTCTTGGATTAGAAGAATTTATATTGTCTGAAAAATCCATTATCCCCATATTGATCTTTAGAGTCTACAAAATCCCAAATACCCGATACCTTTTTGTTTGTTTGTTTAATATGTGAGTGTATGTATAATATATGTATGACATGCTGATTCTAAAACTGATATGGAAATAAAAAGACTTAGAATAGCCAAAACAATCTTGCAGAAAAACAAATTCAAAGACCTTAGACTATTTAATTTTATAATTTATTCTAATGCCACAACAATCAAGAAAATGTGTTCTGATTTAAATTGAAAAAATATAATCAATAAAATACAATAAAGGGGGTCAGAAATAGAATGATACTTAGTAAGTCAGTTGGCTTTTTACAGAGACTCCAAAACAGTTCAATGTGAAAATGAAAAGCTCTTTTCCAAATACTGCTGGATTAACTAGATGACTATACAGATAAAGTTGAGGTCAAATTCCACCTCACATTAGCTATATGAAGTCTGATATACACCTAACTCTTAACAGTTTTAATATGTGATTCAAGCTGAGAGGACACTTCTCTATCGCCTTCTCTCTCTTCCTTTTTTTCCCTCTTTTTCTTCCTACCTCCATTTACTTTCTTCCTTCCCCCCACTTTGTGTTTTTTTATTTCTTCCTTCTTTCTTCCCTCTCATCCTTTCCCATTCCATCCTTCTGCCTTCTTTCCTACTTTCTTTCTTCCTTCCATTTTTACATTCTGCATTTCTGACTTTTTTGACCTTTCACAATGACCATGAATTACCTTATATAATAAAAACAAATGAATTTATCTTATGTTTTACACTGATATTTCTTCAAAATTATTATAGCGCTAAAGCATCCAGAGGGCTATAAGAGATTTACTACTAGAACATTATACTATTATTGTTTTTCTGTTGGTTTGTTTGCTTTTGAACCAACTTTTCCATCTAGGGCAAGTTTTAAAAACAGTCAAACATAGTAGATAATATTTATTGAGTTTGATTTTTGTTTCTGTGAATCCAAATCGATAATTTGACTGATAGTTATTCCTTTGCAAAACCCACAATAAAGAGTATTAATATAATCATGTACAGGTCATGGATCAGGGCATCATTGCTGCTTAAAATTAAGAGACAGGATTTAACAACTAGAGTTGTTTTCCTGACATGACATCGAATAATGAATATTTTATGGCTTTGTTTTATTTGGATTTTACCTATACTTAAGTTTGTCACCTGGCTAAATAAATCAACCTTATTAATTATTTGTTATATTTTGTACTGTCTGAGCAAAGATTAAAAATATTCAACTAAACGTGGAATATGCAAGTATATACTAATCTGCTTATTTCTCCTTTCCTTTCATACCTGAATAAGTCTTTGCAGTTTGGGCACAAACACATTTCAGGTAACTGTTATCAATTTAAATTTATGTTATATCAGCTCTAAGGAAGCAGTTGAAATTTAAATATCACTTTAAAATACTATGAATTTGTAAGAGCATTACCAAGCCTAAACAAACAAATCAACAAAAAAATCGTTCTTACCCTCTTAATGTTCCCTGCTTAGTTCACATTCCTGCATTTTAAATGGTTTTCTTAGGCTTTTTGGCTCTCTCTGGTAAAAATCTATAATCTGATTCCCAAATGAGTTTGACATGCTAACTATAGGAGTACTGCAAGATTTTAAAATCCAGTGCTTTATGAAGATCATTTCTCACAGTATGCTGAAATTTGACTTTCAGAGATTAGAATGAAAAGAAGGATATATTAGCTATTAAAGTGATCCATCCCTGCTGCCAATGAAAATCAAAATCACGTTTATCAGCATGCCTCTTATGCTTGCTTTGATATAGACAAGCATATTTTTACACAGGAGAAAGCAGAGAAATACATCCTCATCCAAGTTCAGTAACAAATTGTGACCCTCAGTTCTGTTACAAAACTAAAATTTTGTTTCATTGAAATAGAATTGCTATCTTTTAAAAAGTACATGTATGTTTAATGTTAAATGAAATCTCATATCCTATCAACCTGTGGGCCATAATTATTTGTGTTCAATAAGTATCTTCTCAATAATCAGTCAGACAGTATTAAGACTGTCATTGTGGCCTTATTTTGCGTGGAACAAACTCAGCTCTACCCAAAGGCAGGCCCAGGACCTGGTCAAGCAGGCCTCAGGTAAAAGGACCATATATTCCAGTTTAAGAACACAGTCCTATTGTATGCTCATGGTCCTGAATTTGACTCTATTTTCTACATCTGAGCTTTATACCTTTCCCTAGAGATCTAGAATTAGCCTTGAAGCCTGATTTAAGCCACTGTATATATATCTTATTCTTATGCTAAGCCTTTGCCTTTACGCTGTGTTCAGTGTACCAGTTTTAGTAAAATTGTGGTTCTATTTTTTATTGGCTATTCCTTCCCAGCAACTGGGTTGCTTCCCCTGAAACTCAATTCACTGGGTAGAAGCTCACAACATGGTGATGTGCTTTCGTGATGCACACTGCCTTAGCTGTTTTTATATTTTTCCTTTGAGTGGCCCATTTTTGTTTTACAACAGGTGCAGTATCACAGGTCAAAACCTCCTGGATGCCCAATGCTTTCTTGAAACAACAAAGTTGTTGCAGTATTTTAACTG
Source organism: Balaenoptera musculus (assembly GCF_009873245.2). Lineage (NCBI taxonomy): Eukaryota > Metazoa > Chordata > Mammalia > Artiodactyla > Balaenopteridae > Balaenoptera > Balaenoptera musculus. Next base: position 18,126,775 of record NC_045797.1, read on the forward strand.
ATCTTTCCAGAAAATTGCCATTTAGTCTACACCTCCAGTACTTACCTCACTTCAATTCACATGTATCTTTCTAAGACCTGGTACTTTTGAGTTGGCCTTTCCTACAATAGCTAACCCCCTAATACAAAAATGTCTTTTTGTGCCCTAAAATATGAAAATGACTGAATGAGAAAGGTTTTATTTTACCTAGAGTGAAGAAGAGACAGTTGTATAAATTGAATATGCATTTGAACTTCTTCCCTGGAGATTAATTGCTCTTGGGGTATCTATTATTTACTACAGCATTGCTAGGTCTTTTACCCATTTTTCTTACTCTTTTTTTCCCATAACCCTGCTATATAGGTATGCTATATTCAGTTTTCTTATGATGAAATTGAGTTGCAGAAAGATTAAGGTCACTCACCTTGAAAGTGGAGAAACCAGGATTTGAAAGCCAGTCATCTTTCTACTCAGTGATGTTGCCTCTAAGCAGAGAGAACAAAAGGCCTCTGTCTCCCTCACCACCTCCATGTAATTGCTTCTGAATTTTTCAACTTAAAAGAGCTCGCTTCTCTATCATTTACCTATCAATCCCCACATGCCGTTTCATCTAATATGATATTTAATCAGATACTGCCTTGGGTTGGTAACTACTTCACATATATATGTAATTTCTCTACAATTTTATTGTAAGCTCTGTGAGGGTAAATATACTTTCACTTTTTATACTTTATGTGGCAACTAACACAACGCAGATACATCCGGTAAATTTCTCCTGAACTGCATTTTGTAACATAAATGTGGTTGTGTTCTTTGGGGAGAAATCTCTACGCACATAAAAGCACTTTTATAAATACTTAGTACCTATTTTCAATGTGAATGTCAGGCACTTCTTGTACTCCTTGATAATTGCAGGATGAAAGCAGACAACATAATCTTTGTTTTTTCTTCCTTTCTTTCTCTTACTGGGATTAAACACCAAATTCAATTTATAGAGAAGGCTTAATTTATTTTTAAACTCTTATACCTATATCCATTCATTCAAAATATAGAATACAGGAAGCAACTGTTTTAATCACAGTAGCAAATAAATCAATGATGAAACATGGCTCAAGGTGAATTCCTAACTGTAGGTTTTTTTCTAAAATAAAAAAAGTATATCATGATTCAACTAGAATGGTTTACCCACAGGTAAAAAAAGTATTGAATACATTATTTGAGAAAACTCACAAATAGGAGTATATATATTTCAAATTATTTAAAACTTCACAGGTAAATCTTTTCACTTCACTCTTCAAAAAATTTCTTTAAAAAATTCTTTAAAATTCTAGTATTTCCATAATTATGGATGAAAGTATGAGGCAGTACAGAAAATACAGAAAAACAACCACGCTTAATCAACTTTCAGTATTACCTAGGATCAGCTGAGATATCGGTGACAGGAATAAAAAGAAAGAAAATCTCTATTCTCCTGGATCAAAGTGGCTACTATATACTCATGGTAATAGTATTAATAATCTCAGGGACTTCCCTGGCAGTCCAGTGGTTAAGACTCAGGGCTTCATTGCAGGGGACCCAGGGTCCACCCCTGGTCAGGGAAGTAAGATCCCACATGCCATGCAGTGTGGCCAAAAGTAAATAAATAAATAAATAAATAATATTTAAAAAAATAATAATATTCTCAAGTGACTGGGCATAAACCAATCTCCCAGTCGTCTTTTGGAAAATCACAAAACCTGTTTCTCAAACCTCTGTTACTATCCACACTCTCTTGCTTTTCTGACAATGCCAGAGTGTTAGAAGAGTTAAAGGAAACAACATTCTTTGTAACATGAGTTCTGAGTAATGGAAAAGACAACAAAACACTTTGTCTAATTCCTTAGCTAAATTTAATAAATTGGAAGGCAGTCTTTATTCGCCTGAGGGATGCTCCAGTTTTACTTGTTGCTGTTTGGTTATAACTTTGATTGTAATTAAAATTTAGGTATGTCATCTTCAATTTAAATAACCAGAGATGGGTGTTGTTTCAAGATTACCAGGCTTTTGCCTCCTCAGCCATTAGTAATTAGGCATATTCGATTGGTTATTATTCTTTGTATATTCCCTTTGAGTATATATTGACGGGTGCTATTCAGAGGACAATCACTTTCCCCTTGGTCTTAGGAATCTGTGAATCAACCCAATTAGAAAGCTGGTTAGTGTGTGAAATGAGTTTGACAGATTTGATCCAAGGAGCTATAAATTCTGCCATTTTCTTCACAGAATCAATATTGTTTTCTATACACTTGTCTCTAGTGGTCGTGGTGGGGCTATTAAAATGAGGCTTCACGTGGGACTTCTTAAAGTCTCAGAGAGTTAGAGAGTACAAGGTCCCAGTTCGTAAGAAAATTATTCCCAGAGAGGGCTTCCCTGGTGGCGCAGTGGTTAAGAATCCACCTGCCAATGCAGGGGACACAGGTTCGATCCCTGGTCCGGGAAGATCCCACATGCCACAGAGCAACTAAGCCCATGCGCAGCAACTACTGAGCCTGCGCTCCAGAGCCTGCGAGTCACAACTACTGAAGCCCACGTGCCACAACTACTGAAGCCCATGCACCTAGAGCCTGTGCTCCCAAACAAGAGAAGCCATCGCAATGAGAGGTCCACGTACCACAACTAAGAGTAGCCCCCGCTCGCCACAACTAGAGAAAGCCTGCGCCCAGCAATGAAGACCCAATGCAGCCATAAATCAATCAATCAATCAATCTATCAAAAAGAAGTTAATTCTTAAAAAAAAAAAAAAATATTCCCAGAGAGAAAATAGATATTACTCCCCACATAAGAACCAAAGAGATGTTTCAAAACCTTAATTATACAATATTTATTCCCTTCATCTAATTTTTCATCAATTCCTATCATATTTAGAAAGAAACTGAAATACTAATCCTTTGTAAAAAACTTGAATCTACATTATCTGCTCCCTGGCTCTTTTTCTGACTTCATTTCCTACCCACTCTTCACCTTTCAAACTCAGTTTTAGCCACATTGGCTTTCTTGATAATCCTTGAATAAAATAAGTACAGTCCAGGCTTTGCAGGTTTTGCTTACTCTTTCTGATATCACATATTCTCTGCTACCATATCACCTCATATATTCTCATGGCTGGCTTCTGAAGGACCTGCTCTATGGAAAGTATCATCACTAACAACAATAACAAACAGCAAAATATTTCCTGTCAACATAGCCCACCTTGGAAGCAATCCTTGACTTGGGCTTGTGCATCCTCAAATGGCCTTCCTGAATACATACCATATCATCTAATGTAGTCCTATTTTTTCTTTGTCTTCTTACTCTGTCTTTTTCTTTTTAACAGTTATCTCTACCGATTACAAATAATAACACACACATTATTTATTTTAGGTGACCTCTCCTAGTATGGCACTTGAACATAGACACTTTCCAATGGATTTGTAATATAATTAAGAAATAAATCTTTGTAATTTTAAGACATTGAGGTTTTGGTCCTGTTTGTTACCAGTACATACCAAGACCATCTCAACTTGATCAGGTTCAATTTTATTTTATTCTATATGGAACATTAATGGTTACAATTATTAAAAGGTGCATCTTTGCAGTGTCAGTTCTGAAGTAAACCCAGTCATCACATTTGTTTGCATTTGGATGTATAATCTCCTCTGACCCTTATCTATCCCTAGAAGGTAATGATCCTCCCTGCAGTAGATGACAACACAGAAGTTAACATAGCTTGAACTTTTACTGAGGTTATCATATAAGGAAGGAGTAGAACAAGGATGAAACAAAATTGAGATTGAGATCCAAACACTGTGCTCTTACAATTACATTATAATCTGTCAAACTTAAGTGTCTGAAGGGTTAGTAAAATGTTGTAAAGTATTGTTAGTAAAATGTTGTAAAATTAGTATGATGGAGTGGGCAAAACTTACTTGGTATGGATTTCACCTTTACATTGTATCTTTAAGGCAGCATAATGTAGTCACACACAACTACCAATGAGTGTGCACTGTGAGGCTTCTCAATGCTTTTCACAGCAATTATTCTGTACTCGAATTGCTTGCTCTTGTCTATGTTTCTGAATTTATCCTTATTATAATATTTTTGGATCCACTTCTCATTTTCTACCCTGTTCCTTATCTAAACACTGCACTATATTTAAGTTGGATTTCCACAGGTTAACGCTGCTTTCCTGGGAAGACTCAGTTCAAACAAGTTGATTAGCTCCTTATGCAAAATTGTATAAAATAAATAAATAAAAATTCCCACTAACACCAACAGTACTAACTCAGGAAATATTTCTTGTCAAAGACATCCCGTGTGGAACCAATCTTGTGTCAGTCTTTTGCTGTAGGACCAGGCCTACAGCATGGAGCTGGGAGGTAAAAGTATGACCTACACCTCCCAATTCCTTAGAAAATTAGTTTTTAATTGACACTGCTTTTTTTTCCCATAGCTAAAATGTGCTGTCACCACCAGCTATGTCAGTAGATTAAAATGTCTTCAATAGAATGACTTTCAAGAAAGTTGTAAGGCTGATGCTGAACATGGGCAAAATATAAGCTTGCATGAGAGGTAGGATCTGACAACATCTTTCCTCACCAACTTATCACTCACATTTAAAATCTTTTGAGGATAAATCATTATCTTTTCAGAAAGAGAGGAAGAAGAGATAAGCAGGAGTTCATTTATTTCATTCAAGATTTTTAGCAACAAAGTTACCAGTGAACAGAGTGTTAGGGTATGTATGACTGCACTGGTGAGTTGTAATCAGAGAGGTCAGGACTTTAGTAACTTTGTGGTTCCAGAAAAAATACTAAATTGTGACCTTCAGGAAGCAGCAATCAAGAGAGAGAAAAAATGTTAAGTGGCTGAAGAGACAGAATTTACATAATAGTTTCGATTATATAGCACCTTTTTGGACTATAAGACTGAAAATTCACAGCCAAATCATCTACCTTTATAGTAAACAATAACAGATATTAAATGACTACAGTTGGAGAAAAAGAGCTTAAATAAATCATGATCCTTAAATGATATATGTTTGAAAGGGTATTAATTATAAATCATATATATATATATATATATATATATATATACACACACACATATATATATATATATACAATAGATTGAACATGATAGGGTATAACATGTTAAGGAATTAAAAAAAAAAAAATACCTCAAGAAAGAGCAGGGTCAATTTAAAAAAAAAAAAGAAAAGAAAAGAAATAGGCTAGAAAGAAAACTTGATAAGGCAGCTGCATTTAATCAAGTACTAGAAAAGTAGATAGGGCTGTGATGTTCAGTCTTATTTGTCAGCCTGGCTGGTCTATTGTACTAGGTTTCCAGGGCTGCTGTAACAAAGTAATATAAGTGGTGTGGTTTAAAACAACATAGATGTATTATCTCACAGTTCTGGAAGTTAAATATTGAAAATCAAGGTGTCAGCAAATTCTTGATCCCTCTGAAACCTGAATTGGAAGATCTTTCATTGCCTCTTGCAGCTTCTGGTAGCCCCAGGCACTTCTTGGTTTGTGACAACAAGCATAAATCTAATCACTGTCTCCTTCACATGGCAAACTTTATGTCTCTGTGTACCTCTACCTCTGTGTCCAAATTTCCCTCTTCTTATAAGGATAAGAGTCATATTGGATTTAGGGCCCACCCTAACCCATTATAATTTTATTGTAAATTGATGACATCTGTAAAGACCCTATTTCCAAATAAGGTCACATTCACAGATTCTGAGAGGAATTCAATTTTGGAGAGAGGCGAGCATATTTAAGAATGCTAGAGTACCCAGTGATTGGGTCAAATACTAATCTAGGTATTACATGAAGGTGCTTTGTAGATGGTTAACATTTACAATCAGAGGTTTTTCAGTAAAGAAGATTACCTTCCATATTGTATTGGTGTCATCAAATCAATTGAAACCCTATAAACAAAAAACAGAAACTGAGCTTTCCTAGGGAAGAAAAATTCTGCCTCAATACTGCATCATCAAATCCTACCTGAGAGATAGAGAGAAGGGGATATTATATATATGTCATGTATTATATATAATTATATATATATCCTATTATAGCCAATAGAATATATAACCAATATGTATATAATAGAATATATAACCAATGTATATATATGTTATATACATTATATATATATATGCATAGAAAATATATATAAGGAAACATCTATTTATCAATCTCCATTGTGTTTCTCTGGAAAACTCTGACTAATGCAAGGGCATAGACAAAAGGGAAGAAGCAGGACAGTATTTAAGATAAGAGAGAACAGGATCTTAAATTTAGATCACTGAGGATTTCTAACTAGGATTGTATTCTGGATTTTTTAAAAGGTGAAGTTTTTATTTTACCTTCACTTATGTCTTCTTTGATTCTTTTCCTTTTTTCATGTAGATCTGAGTTTTATCTTCCTTCTCTCTAAAGTACTCTTTTTAAACATTATTATTATTATTATTTTTTGGCAAGGTAGGTCTACTGGTAACAAATTTCCTCAATTTTTGCTTATCTGAGAAAGTCTTAATTTCTCCTTAATATTTGAGGGGTAATTTCACATACAGAATTATGGGTTCGTGATTTTTTTTCTCTGAACACTAGGTATTTCACTCCACTCTCTTCTTGTTTGCATGGTTTCTGAGGAGAAGTCAGATGTAATTCTTATCTATTCCTATATAGATAAAGTGTTTCTCCCTGTGGCTTGTTTCAGGATTTTTTTCTTTATCTTTGATACTCTGTAGTTTAAAATTAACATGCCTAGCGGTAGTTTTTCCATCATTTTCCTGGTTGGTGTTCCCTGAGCTTCCTGGATCTGTGGTTTCATGTCTGATAGTAAATTGGAGAAATTCTCAGTCGTTGTGATTTCAAATATTTTTTCTATTCTTTTCTCTCTTCTCCTTTTGGTATTCCCATTACACATATGTCACACCTTTTGTAGTTACACCATAATGTTTCGCTATTCTGTTCTGTTCTTTTTTTCCCATCTTTTTAAAAATTTCTGTTTGTTTTTCAGTTTTGGGAGTTTTTGCTGAGACATCCTCCAGCTCAGAGATTCTTTCCTCATTCCTGTCCAGTCTACTAATCAGCCCATCAAAGGTATTCTTCATTTCTGTCACAGTGCTTCTGATCTCTACCATTTCTTTTCAGTTCTTTCTTAGAATTTACATCTCTCTGCTTACATTGCCTATCTGTTTTTCCATGTTGTTTATTTTATAAAAGAGCCATTAACATATTAGTCAGAGGTTTTTTTGTTTTGTTTTGTTTTGTTTTGTTTTGTTTCCGGAATCTTAGTTTCCTGACCAGGGATAGAACCCACATTCCCTGCATTGGAAGAGCAGAGTCTTAACCACTGGATCACCAGGGAAGTCTCTAGTCAGAGTTTTAAATTCTTGATTTGATGATGCCAATATCCCTGATGTGTCTGGTTCTGATACTTGCTCTGCCTCTTTACATTATGTTTGTTGTCTTATAGCATGCCTTGTAATTTTTCTCGATAGCCAGACATGTACTGGGTAAAAGAAATTGCTGTAAATAGGCCTTTAGTAATGTGGTGGTGAGATGTGCAGTGGGGTGGTCATGGGAAAGCATTCTGTAGTCCTATGACTAAGTTTCACTTTTTTAGTGAGCCTGTGCATCTGGACTATGAGCTTCTCAAGTATTTCTATTTTTCTGCCCCCTTAGGTGAGACAGGATGGCGAGAATTTGCTGGAGTTATCTATTTCTCTCCTCCCACATGGAAGGCTAGAGCTGACTGGAGCTGGATATAACCCTCACCCCCAGGTCAGTTAGGCTCAGGTAATACTCCAGCAAGTTAGGCTCTGGTCAACTAGTTTCTTCTAAGGGCAGGACTTGTTAAGAAGAAGAGTGCTCTGGTGTATTTCAAAATTTCTCCTTTCTGTTTTCAGAAACATGAAGGGATTTTTCTCTGATATTTACTGTGGGAACCTGATCAAGATCCTGGAAGTAAATCTAAAAACATTTTGGGGGCCCCCTGATGACGGGGTCCACCTGGAGTTTTTAATTTCTCAGAGTTTTTCACTTTGAGCCTCCAGCAATTTGTCAATTATAGTTCAGGTTTTCCTTCCCTGGCACTGGTTCCCAGGGCTATTTCTACTCCTGATTCTCTGCTCTGGAAATCCATTGCTCTCTGCATTCACCCATCTATCTCTCCAATCTAGGGGGCATGGGTTTGCCCTGTGTCCTCCCCTCTCTTGTGGATCCAAGAAGAGTCATTGATTTTTCAGTCTGTTCAGCTTTTTACTTATTGTTATGGAGTGGCAACACCCAAGTTCCTTACAGGTAGAACCAAAATTTTATTTGTTTTTTTTTTTCAATTTATTTTCTCTGTTTTCCAGTTTGGGTTAATTCTATATCCTTTCCTTAAGTTCTCTGAATCTGTCCTCTGTCATCTCCACTTTATTATTTAACCAGTCCAGAGAGATTTTGTTTTTATTTTAAATTTTATTATTATATTCTCCAGTTCTATCATTTTCAGTTGTTTCTTTTTATAAGTTCTATTTATTTGCTGAGATTTTCTTTGTTACTTTAAATAAAATTTGTATTTAACTGTTGAAGATTTTTTATAACAGTTGCTTTACAATCCTTGTCATATAATTCCAATATCTGGTTCACCTTAGTGCTTATCAGTTGACTGCCATTTCCTTCAAGTTGTGATTCTCTTGGTATAGGTAGGATGGGTGATATTAGAATGCATCCTGTAGCATAAGAAGTATCCCAAGGTCAGGTGACTCTTGATGAAGAAGAAGTGTAGCACAGTCTCCTGACAAATGCTCTTTGGCTGCCCTAGTGTCTCTAAGTGGGGGAGAAAAGCCTAAGCCAGTGAGATTAGCTTCTCATGATCAGGAGTGTCCCATGATCTTGGAGAGACAGCAGTGAGTGTTGGTTTGAAGTGAGATCATAGTTCCCTGTCAGGAATTGAACCTGGGTAGCCTGGATGAAAACCAGCAATCCTAGCTGCTAGTTTACCAGGGGCTAGAGGGTAGAAGAAAAGTTGCCCTGGCTCTTGCCCTGTTTGAAAGCAAGAAGGTTTCAAGGAGGCAAAAACCGTAAAAACAGGTACAAAGTTTATTATTAGAGACACAGCATAACAAGTGGGAGAGCACACAGAGAAACAGTTTGTTTATTTAACAGAAGCAAGGCAGAATTACACACCAGGAGAGAAAGGGTGTGGGCATCCTCACTAATGAGGAGGAGCACAGTAAAGAGGCAGTTAAATCATTTATATAGGGCAGTTCTTCCTGGTCTTTGTTTTACCTTTGGCCAATTACCTCCTTTCCTTTTTCACACCTGACCTGTCCTAGGACCCTCCCCAACATGTGGGCACAACTTTTTGCTAAGATGGATTTCAACACAGAGGCCTGTGGGGGTATGTCCACACTTATTATGGGGTGGTGTCCCGTAACTTTTTGACCCTCAGGGAGCCTTCCTGTGTATGTGCATACAGGGAAGTTTTCCTTGACCTCAGGAGTGGTCATCTTATCTCTTTACTTCAGCAGAGCTCAGCTCTGGCCACTAACTTTGGCCTTGGCATGTCTGGGAAAACAAAGCTTCAATTTTACTCCACTTGACAAACACTAGCTGTCCAGCCCAGGGGCCCATCTATCTCCTACCCGACCCTAACTGAGCCACTTTTGATGATGATGTCATTTTACTGATTCTACTAGTTGCCCAGCTTGCTGTGATTGAGTCCCTTCTTCTTCTTGCTTGTTCTGATTTTTCTGAGGACAGGAGAAGCATCTTAGACCCATAAGTATAAACAGGCTTCCTGCACCAAGCCACTTGTTATAGCTGCATCTTTCCTGGTAGTTCTGCCTAGCCATCTCAGTTCTTTTGGTGAAAAAGGCGGGGGGGGGGTCTCATGCTTGGCAGAGACTGGAAGTGCTTCTCCTGTCTGCTTATTTTTGTAAGGTTCCCAATCTATTCCTCCTACCTGTTGTAAGGCTCATCTAATGTTTTCAGAGGGATTTCAGTTCAATCCATGGCAGGAATGAATGTACCTGTGCTGTTTTCTTTTGTTTGGTTCAAAGTCAGGAAATGCTGAGTCTGAGTGGCCATCCTCTACTTGGTGAAGTGGATACAAGATACCTGTTATTCTTCCAGCCCTGAGGTCCCAAACTAATTCTCCTTCGAACCACATTTCAAGGTTCTTCTTCAGTTGTCACTTTCTTCATTTTCAGGGTTTATAGATGTATTTAATGGGAAGGAACAGGGAGAAATGGGTCTATGCCACCTTCTCTGGACTAATAGTGACTAGTGGAATTCTTTCTGAAGTGTAAATATGAAGGTTCTTAACAATTTTATTGAATCGCTATCTCCAGCCAGAGTTTGCAAATCTAAATATTTAAGAAAATACCCAAGTGATTCTGATCAGGAGATAAACTATGCAGATAAACTGCAACTTTTGACACATGTAGTTTCTAAACATGGCATCATTATCTAACTTGAATTATGTTAACAATATTTTGCATTTTGATAAATTTGACTTGCACGTGTAGTTTTCAATACATGCTGCAGGTTTTAAAGAAAAGACATATGCCAATAGTAATTATGCTATTCCCAGGAATAGTAATTCCTTAGAGCTAGATATTTCTAAATGTATCCCTATAAATTTCAAAGCAATTAAGCTTTGGTGATAAGATATCCCACTGAGGTTAGTTTCATTAAATAATGGCTGAAAAGGGAAGAGAATGAACAAACTTTAGGTTTAAATTATCAAGTTAGCAGAACCAGACTTGAGATTTAACCATGTTCTTCATAGAATGCTATGAAGACATTTTCTCTTGATTATGAGTAGTAAATTAACAGAACTATGGTCCTGAGCTTAATAGAGATAACCAACAGCTCTGTAATTTGTCTCTTTAGGGAATTTCTATGGTCTGATATGGTGGGTTTTTAGCTAATCTTAAGATGCTAAAATTAACATGGAAACATATCTCAACACACTTTGTCCTTGATTAATAACAATTTTAGGGTATTATAATTACTCTGAAAGAATTCAGGATTGTACTTATTATTACTGTGCTTTTCTTCTCCATGCCTCTATATTTCATTGGGAATAAAAGAAAAATCAGTTCCCTTCTTTTTCTAACAAAAGGATCATTTGTAGGAAGTAGCAATAATTGCTCTCTAAGAAAATGAAGGGAAAAAAGGCTTCAATTCAGATGAAGAAATAACAACCTACTTGTTATTTTTTATTCCATTCCTCAATGCGGTTTTCTTAATTGGAGAGGCATAGAATCACAGCATAAATATTCAGAGGCCAGCACCCCATTTCTCATCTCTTTTGATTTTCTGTTCTTTTCAAAGTTAAGTACTAACAGCTAGCATTTTTTACATTAATAAAACCTACTTCTTATAAAATAATAAATCATTCCTTCTCCATCAAAAATGTTCCAATGTAGATTATAGAGCAAAAATGTTGTATTTTTAAAAAAAGATATATTAAGTAAGCAAATCCTGGAAAGATAGTTTAAGACTATTTAAAAGTAAAACAGAGGAAAAACAAAGCAAAACAAAAAAAAACTATGGTGTTTAGTTAATGACTGAGTATTTAAGTACAAAACAATACAAATCTCATGGTGAGCATGTAAACAATATTGAAACAGACTTCAAACATTGAGCATTCCTTTTGATCCAAAAATGCAAGCTAACTCTTTTCTGACTTAGGTAGGGCATCTTGAAAATGGTTGGCAAAAATTAACATACTCACACAATATTTGGTCAATCAAATTTACCTATGACTTACATGTGATGCTTCTCATCACTCTACCTTGACTGATGTTATCCTGGTTGACAATTCATAACCATATTCTTTCCATTTTTTTCCTCCCCAGCACACTTCAGGCTACATCACACATACACACTATTTCAATAATCCTTAAATGGGGAATGGGAGACCCAGAACTGGACAGTATGAGAAAGCCTTGACAGGACACTCACTCTGTCCCCCATTCATCCTACTTGTACACACACAGTAAAGCTCCTATTCACCCCAGGTTAAAGATTACAGATGTGAGCCAAAAGAAAACAAATCTCTCTCTTATTTGAAAATGTTAAATCTGTTAAAAAATTCTAGCTTAGATCTGATTCAAATAATTCACTTTGTGTTCTTGTATGTCAAAGGTAGGACTGTTTCCATTTCTTTTAACACCAAACACAAAGAGAGATGGAGAGAGAGAGAGAGAGAGCTTCTATGTTGGTTTGAATTTGGCTGTTAGGATTATAGAACTGGTTAAACAAATTTTGAAGGTAAATAACTACCTTATATGGCTAGTTCTAAACAACTGTGTCAGAAATTTGCTTCCTCCAATTTTTTCATTCACTCTTTCAATATATATTTACTAGGAGCTTTTAGACATGTTCTCTGTGTTAGTTGGTAGCATGATACCACTACCACCAACAACAAAATACATCAAAACTAAAACCAAGAGGACCAAAACTCCTTAGATCTTTTCTTTATGAAAATTTCAATTTAGTGGAGGATGAATATATTATGTAATAACAACAAAGAAAAATGAAAAATGATCACTGTCATAAATGATAAAAAGTACATGTACTAGCAATTGAAGCCATTCTGGGAAATCAGAAAATATCTTCTGTGATGAAAGTAATTTGATTTTAAATTTAATGAATAATGAGAGTCAACCAGCGTGGGATTATATAAAATTATTCTTATATTTCTGCACAGTTAGGGCTTTGTGAACTACTTTTAATGAAATTCGATCCCTAGGTTAAAGCAAGCACTGGAAGGTAATCCATTACTGATTGGATATTTAGTTCCAGAATATGGGGTATGAGGTGCTTTGTAGAATAGTTCTCAAGTGAAATAGTCATAACTGGTGAAAGAATATATATATATATATATACAGAAAAACCAAATTATTGGAGAAAATCTACAAAAATATCAGTAAGAACAGCAAGAGTATGTGGCACTTGACTACTACTTGCTCCTCCTCTCTCTTGCTCTCTGCAGTCCAGCCTGGCATATGCTCCTCTCTAGGAAGATAGGGTCAAGAAGTTGCAGCTTCCTCTATTCTCAGGTCCTAGTCAAGGGCTACAGTATCTCTCAAGGAGGGCCAAACCAGCAGCATTCCTCATTCCCCCAGCTTCATGCTGCAGAGGCTAAATTCCGGGTGAGTATTGCTGAGGGTTAGAGGCTATAAATCTGGAAGAAGCAGGTCATGTCCATGTGCTTAGCCTTTGAGTAGTGACTCAGAAATTTTGTAAGGGAGAGGCAGGCTATAAAGAACAAAAAGCTCAAAAGCTCTATCCAAAGAAACTGATTTTATTTAGAAAAGAGTGTGAAAAAGTGTGAGGATAAAGTACCCACATAAACAAAGTAGAGTCTGATGATAAGTAATTAAGAGGATGCTGGAAGCTCCATGAAAGCAACAAGTTAGATAGCAGAGCAGCTAGTTTACAGAGAGGATGAGAGGAAATAACAGCTTAGAGGAGCGTTTCTGATGTCAGAATAAACCTCAAATATAAGACTTAAAACTATCCCTTTAAATTTTAATTGGATTAGACTGTGGAGTAGTTTGTGCCCCAGGTCATTGCCAAAAACAATAAGCAATCAGGCAGCAGTTAACAGAGCCTTAGAATTGGTGTGGTGCAACAGATCCAAACAGCTTAACAGAGAGACACTCAAAAAGATTCTTGCTAAAATCACTGTTATTCTAGGGTGCAAGTGGGCATGCCCAAGACTAGACCCTCTGAGGAGTGACAGGAGAGGCTTCACACTGCAAAGGGAATAGATTTCACTAAAATAATCCAGCCAAGTCATTAAATAAATAAACACGCAGAATAAAATAACACACCTTGGGGATTAAGTGAAACAATAAGTAGAGTGGCTATAATATATTATCTAGAATGTCCAGTTTTCAACAAAATTATGAGAATTGAAACAGGAAATTTGACCTATACACAGGAGAGTAAGTAGGTAACTAAAACTGTCTGTGAAAAAGCTCAGATGTTAGACTTAAAAGATTTTTAAAAATTCATTGTAAATATGCTTAAAAAATGAAAGAAAATTATGATTAAAGAAATAAAGGAAGGCATGATGGCAATGTCTCATCAAATAGATAATATTAATATAGAGATCAAAATTTAAAAAAAGCCAATGGAAATTGTAGAGTTGAAAAGTGTAATATTTAAAATGAAATGTAGAGAAGTAACACCTGAATTAACAAAGAGGGAAGATCTCTATTTATGATGGTCAAATAAAACTACTGAAAAAAAGGGGAACTAAACCCAAGGTAACTAGAAGAAATAAACTAATAAAGATTAGAAGAAAAAATAATAAAATAGAATAAAGAAAAACAGTAGAAAATATTAGTGAAACCAAAAGATGCTTCCTTAAGAAGGTAAACAAAAGTGATAAATATTTAACTAAAGTGACCAATAAAAATTAAGAATACTTAAATTACTAAATTCAGGAACAAAAGAGAGGATATGACTACTGACTTCACAGAAATAAAAATAATTTTAAGGGAATGTTAGGAACTACTCTATGCCATTAATTTGCTAACTCAAATGAAATAAATACATTTTTAAAAAGATAAAAATTACCAAAACTAATTAAAGAAGAAATATAAATATAAATAGATAAAGTAAAAGTATTGAATTTGCAATTGAAATACTTGCAACAAAGACAGTCTAGTCTTCATGAGTATTCATGAATATTACCAAACATTAAGAATTAATGTCAAATTATCACAAACTTGTTACAACTTCTTCCAAACAAGAAAACAGTAGCAAACCCAAACCAGCAGCATACAAAAAGAATTGTACACAATGACCAAGTTGGATTTCTCCCAGAAATGTTAGTGTAGGTTCAACTTATAAAAATTATTTAGTATACCATATCAATAGAATACAGGAGAAAAGCTTAAATGACCATTCCAATAGACAAAATAAAAGCATTTGTAGAATAAAGGAGAAAAGCTTAAATGACCAGCTCAATAGACACACAAAAAAACATTTGTCAAAATTTAACATCATTTCATAAAAAAAAAAAAAAAAAAAAAAACAGGTAACATGAGAGGAATAGATGAGAACTTTTCACAAACTGATAGATGCATCTACAAAACCCCACAGCTAACATCACCCTTAATGGTGAAAGATATATGCCTTCCCTCAAAAATCAAGAAAAGGCTATGTCTTCTCTTTACATTTTTTTTGAACATTATATTAGAGGTTCTTTCCAGGACAATTAGGCAAGAAAAGAAAAGAATCCAAAAAGGCATCCAAATTGGAGAGAGTAAAACTATCTCTATTGGCAGATTACATGTTCCTGTACATGGAAAATACTAAGGTATCCATTAAAAAAAAACTATGGCAACTAGTTAATAAGTTCAGCAGTGGTGTATGAAAAAAGTTCAATATACAAAAATAAATGTTTTTCTATTCACCAGTAATAAACAATCTCAAATGAAATTAGGAAAAAATCCTTTATAGTAGCCTTAAAAAAGTAAAATATTTAAGAATGAATTTAACAAAAGAAATATAAAACTCTAAAGCATTGTATAAATAAATTAAAGAGCACCTAAGTAAGCAGAAGGTCCATCCATTTTCATGGATCAGAAGACATTACTATTAAAATGGCATACTTCCTAAGGGATTTATTGATTAACGCAATCTCTATCAAAACTCCAGCTGGCTTCTTTGCAGAAATTGACAAACTGATTCTCGAGTTCCTATAGAAATACAAAAGATCCAAAATAGGCAAACAATCTTCAATAAGTAGAACAGAGTTAGAAGATTCACACTTTCTGATTTCAAAATTTAATTACAGTGCTACAGTAATCAAGGTTGCATGGTACTGGCCAAAGGATATACCTATAGATTAATAGAATAAAACTGAGACTCTAAAAACAAACCCTCGCATGTGTAATCAGTTGATTTTTGATGCAGATTCCATGACAATTCAAAGAGGCCCCAAATCCTTAGCCATCAGGGAAATGTAAATCAAACTACAATGTTTATAGTACTTCACAACCATGAGGATGATTACAAAAAAAGACAGAAATAACATTGCTGGCAAGGGTGTGGAAATTTTCAGTGCTCATACATTGCTGGTGAAATGTACAATGGTGTAGACTGTTTTACTTTAGAAATCAGTCTGGTCATCCCTCATACTTTAAGAATTACCTCATGATCTAGCCATTCCAGTCCTAGATATATATTCAAGATAAGTAAAAGAACATATGTTTATACAAAAACGTATATATAAATGTTCACAGCAGTATTACTCATAGTAGCCAAAAGTGAAAGTGATTCAAATATCCATCATCTGATGAATGGATAAAGAAAATGCTGTATATCCACACCTTGGAACAATATTTGACCATAAAAAGGAGCGGGGTACCAATACATGCTTTGACATGGAAAAACCTTGAAAACATGCTACTTGAAAGAAGCCAACAAAGACCTCATATTGAATGATTTATTTATATGAAATGTCCAGAATAAGCTAATCTATAGAAGTGGAAAGTAAATTACTGATTGCCTAGTGCTTGGGAAGTTTGGGTGTAAATGGAGAGTGCAAATTGATAGGGAGTTTCTTATGGGGGTGATGATAAAAATATTCTATAATCTGTTTACTTAACTATGGAGATATGTGTTTAATTTTCAAAGGTAGGTCTGAAATCTAAGTCCTAGGGGATTATTTTTTCACTAGGGTCACTCTAACTTTTCCATGTAGAGATTTACTTATATATCAAAGGCCTAGAGTAAGAATCCTCCAAGTAGACCCCTTCATAAGAGGAGTGAGCAAATAGTCATTTTCCCTTTAATAATAGAGGAAATCCATATTTCTTTCTTTCTTACCCAAGGAGTGAACCTGCCACTCACACACAGTATTTTTCTATCTGGCTTTCATTGTGTAATTCTGGGAGGCTACAGGGCTTTGGGGGACCATTGCTATTCTGTATGTTGATTTTGCTGTGAGCATAAAATGAAATCTGGCTCTGATACAAAGAACCCATGTGTGCATTTAAGACAAAATTAATAAATATAAACATTAAAAACTTAACAATAAGTTGTAAGGAATGAGGGAAGAAGAGGAATCACAGTAGAGAAACAGAAACCAGGGGTTGCACTGTATTCGATTAGGCTATAAGAGAAGGAAGAAAACATCAATCCTGACAAAGTTCATAAGCCATTTTAAAGACTTTTTACTTTCACCTAAGAATCAGAGGAATATGGTAAAAAGACTGTAAGTAGGCACCGATTTAATAAGCTTGGTTTTCCACGAAAATATTTCTTTATTTAACTACCTTAATGAAGATAACCAAGGGTGGATACAGAGAGAATGATTAGCAGACTGTTGTGGTAGTAAAATGAAGAAGGAAGAAGAGAAAGAGGACGACATGGATTCAGATTATTAAAAGTTAAAAACAAAGAAGGTAACATTGCCAGACTTGATGTTGTACGGGATATGAGGGTTAAGTATAAGAAGGCCAATCAGTATGACTCAATTTTTTGCTTTGTGCAACTGGATTGAGAATTGCACCAGTCAGAAAGGAACAGTAGACAAAGACCAACTTTTTTTTTTTCAATTTTTTTTTTAGCATTTTCTTTTTTTTTTAAATTTTATTTATTTATTTTATTTATGGCTGTGTTGGGTCTTCATTTCTGTGCGAGGGCTTTCTCTAGTTGCGGCAAGTGGGGGCCACTCTTCATCGCGGTGCGCGGGCCTCTCACTATCGCGGCCTCTCTTGTTGCGGAGCACAGGCTCCAGACGTGCAGGCTCAGTAATTGTGGCTCATGGGCCCAGTTGCTCCGTGGCATGTGGGATCTTCCCAGACCAGGACTCGAACCCGTGTCCCCTGCATTGGCAGGCAGATTCTCAACCACTGCGCCACCAGGCAAGCACCTCAATTTTTTTTAAACAGCTTTATTTAGATTTAGTTCACATACAATTCACTCATTTAAAGTAGTCAATATAATGTTGAATTTTTTTTTTGTATATACACAGGGTTGTGCAGCAGCCATCACCACAATCAGTTTAGGACATTTTCATCACTTCAAAAAAATCCCGTACTCATTAGGAGTCACTCTCCATTTCCACCCAGGTTTTTCTGCCTGTCTTTTGTTTTATTTTTTAAGGATCCCTAAGAGTAGTCTGCAGCTCAAAGGAGAGGTATATATTTGTGATTTATATTTGTGAATCATCTTTTATTGTTTCTTGTAAGATAAATGGTAAATTGAAGAAAATACCTAAAATGAAATAATCATCCACTTATGAAATATGAAAGAATCAACTGACAAATCATTAGGACTAAAGAACAGTTCAGCAAGTTATCACATAAAAGATAAAGTTAAAAAATCCAGTAGCATTTATTGAAACTGACAGTAACAAACTAAACATAAAATTAAATATAAGACTTCCAACAAGAAGCATAAAGTGTATAGTAGTGCAATAATAAGAAAATATAAGACCTCTTTGGAGAAAAAAATTTAAATTCTAGTTAAGGACATTGAAAATAATCTGAAAAATTGGAATATTCTCCAAGATTTTTCATGGATGACTATGTATTTTAACAAGATCAATTCTTCTTGGAAAAATTCAGTATATATATATATATATATATATATATATATATATATATATGTGAAGTAATATACAGTAAGTAGAGTTCTGTAATTTAATAGGTGTGAGGCAGAATATTTAATAAATTGTATATGAGAACTGGGTTATATATGTGGATAAATGAAGCTGTGTATCTGTCTAAAACCACCTATAAGAATGGATCTTAACAGGATTAAGACTACTAAAGGTATAGTGACCTAGCACTGGGGAAGGATTCGTTAAATAAAATTTCCCAATCAAGATCTATATGGCAAGATAAAGGTAAGCTTTATTACATAAATTTGAAGATTTCTATTGAAGAGATGAAGCCCTGAACAAAATGTACATGCAGTAGACTGACTGGGAGAATGTGTTTGTAAAGTTTAAAACTAATATGGAATTAATATCTAAAGAGAAACCATCAAAAAAAAAAAAAAAAGACTGCAACTCCCCTAGAAAAATTATAACCCTAATTGAAAAAAAAGACAAAGTCAAGTCAGAATAATGACAGATCTAGATACCCCAAAGGCTAACCAATGTATGGAGAGATTATAATATTCACTAGTAATCAGATAAATACTAATTAAAGCAACAGTGCCGTACCACTTTACAACTACTATATTGGCAAATATTTGAAGCCCAGATAATGCCAAATTTGGGTAGAAATGTAAAAAAAACAAAAACAAAAATAATCTTATATATGGGAGTAGAAGATAATGTACCTATTCTGGAGACCAATTTGGAGCAAATTAGTCATGTATAGGAAAACCTTATGACCAACACTTCTTCTAGTGCATATAAAAAATGTTCACACAGGTACATGGGTGGACTTGTGTGAAGACGCTCACTGTGGTGTCATCTCTGGTTTCCAGGAATTAGAGGCAATCTGGGGCTCACCACTGGGACAGTGCGTAAGGGTAATGTGGGGTGCTGTGAAATACATTGGAGGTTAGAAAATGATGGAGCACAATAAAAGAGTCAGAAGTAAAGGTCTAGATGTGCGTAGACAGTGATTGAAAGACAGAAACATCAATGTTAGCAAAAGAAAAAAATCATGAGACCTAGAACCCAATTATCAGGTAAAATAAAAGGCATGAACATAAATCAACAATACACATTTTACAACAACATACAAACAAAAAATACCCATTAAAATCATTAATGGATATATATGGGGAATGTAGGAAACAGAAGTATGAGATTAAGATAAAAAGAATAAATAAATTGATAAATCAAGAAAGGGGCTCTACAGGCACTTATGATGTGCCATGGAAGGAAGAGTGTGATTTAATCCAGTCTTCAGTGTGTGAAAGAAAGGGAGGAAGGAATATGTGAACCCCATACTCTGACCTTAATTGCACTTAACATTGCATATCTTTCATGTGCTGTCATGCCTGCAATTTTGAAAATTGTGAGAAAAGTGTTCTCCCATCAAGGAACAATGTGATGCTCAGAAAGATTGAGTGACTTGCCTAATAAATTCCCTCACCTTGCTGAGACTAAATCTAGGCCTTCTGCCTAGATCTTTGAATTATATACCACAAGAAGAACGAGCATTGAGGTTTTAATGTATTATAGCTTCTACTTAACATCAGGCAAGGATCCCTGACACTTTACTGAAAGGAAGGAAAAAGCGGAAGAGTGGGGAGGAAATTCTGCCAATGTACTGAGATCAATGCAAAACTTTTTTTTTTTTTTAATATCTTAATTTATTTGGTGTCAGCAGGATTTTGGAATCCTCAATGCTGCTTTATTCTACCTGTTGTTAGAGTTGGTCCTTCAAAGAGTCATCTGCTAAAGCAGGTCTCTGCACTGAACTTAGGCTATTTAATCAGGTTTTATTGTTTGTGTAAGACAAAGAATATTTAATGTTTAGAGAGGCAGGACCCTATGGTCCAAAGATGTAATGCTTGCTATAATATAAAATAAATATTGACAAGAAAGAAGAGCCATTTTGGAATTCCTTCCCCAGGGTAAGACAAACGGAAACAACTGTTGGTTTATTTTCAACCAGTCACATTTGATGTGGCTTCTAATATAATGAGGAGAAGTAAGGCTGTTCCTCAGGACAGTGTTAAAGGCCATCATCCCACCAAGCTGTGAACAAGTGTTTTCAAATCTAAAAAATCACAGGACACCATCAAAAATTGTTGTGGTTATATTGACTTATTCATAAATGTATTCAAACAATGAATATCTGGTAAGCCCCCAAATTTTGCTAGTCATTGTGCTAATTGTTGTGGGTACATTGGTGAGCAAAATTAACATGGTTCTTTCTTCTATGGAACCTATAGTCTAGCATAAAAGATAGAAAACAGCAATAAAATGTGCTAAGTTTTTTCTTAAGAGTAAAAAGTATGAAGTATGAATAGGAGACAATAAATTGATGGATTTTTGTAGGTAATATTTTCCTTTTTTTATTATGAAGAATTTTGAGCATACCTAAAAATTAGAAATAATAGAGCACACCATCTACCTCTCTTTTGCCTTTATTATTTGAAGTATGTTGCATACTAGGAATCATGTAATTTCAAATAAATGTTGTAGTGTGTACTCATAAAAAGATAAGATCTAATTTTTAAAACAACTATTTGCATAAATTTAGAATGATTCTAAAAATGCCGATAATATCCAAACTCTCTTGGATACCTAGTGGCACTAATCAATACCCAGACTACATACATTTGCCTTGCATTTAATAAACTTTCTAAGACTATTCTGTATAATCAAATATCTGTAGCTAGATTTAAAAGCTCATATTTTTATTGGTGGTTTATTATTTTGTTTATAAATGCATTGGTTAGACATCACTTTCTCCGTTTGAAATATGTTTCAAATTTTCAGTTGTACAAACAATAATAACATCTCTCCTGTAGGTGAAAAACTTCAGTTGAAAATGGAGGATGTATATGCAGAGCCCTATTCAATGAAGGGGATATAGAGTCAACTTAGTCTGTTTGGGCTGTAACAGCAAAAAATCTATAGACTGAGTGACTTAAACCACAAGCATTTATTTCTCACAGTTCTGAAGCCTGGGAAGTACAAGATCAATGTACCTGTAGATTTGGTGTCTGGTGAGGCCCTATTTCCTGATTCACAAACTGCCATCTTCTTGCTGTATTCTTACATAGTGGAGAGGGCAAGGTAGCTCTCTGGGGTCTTTTTATAAGGGGCACTAATCCCATTTATGAGGGTTCCACCCTCATGACCTAATCACCTCCCAAAGGCCCCGTCTCCAAACACCATCACATTAGACTGTTTGTGTCCCCCCCAAAGTGTGAATCTGGGGGGACACAAACAGTCTATAGCAAGAGTAATATGTTAATATGATACATGTGAACTATCCAGGATTAGACCTATTGCTGGCCTCTATCAACCTATATTTCTCTATCTATTAAAGAGTGCCATCTTTTTTTAAAATAGTTACAACTCACACCTAACTTTTATACAGAACTTGTCACTGCTCTTTGTTCCTTTGATGTATGGGTGGTGTTATTGGTGCTAACCATAGTGGAGGATGCAGTGCTCAGCTCCATCAAATATTTTCAAGTCTCATTGATAATGTTGGTCTAATATATGCTGCTGAAAATTTGCCAGAAGGCAAAAACTTCAAAAATAATTGTAAAGTTCTTTTTTTCACTTTCTCCTGATAATGCTCCTGTTCTTTGACATGGCATTACTGCTAAGAGGAGAAATTATAAAAGGATTGTAAAATATTACTCTGAGAAATGTGTTTTGTTACTTATATAACTTTTGGTCAAAATGCATCCCTTGGAGTATATTGAAGGCATTGTTAGCCTTATATGGCAGATATCATAATATTTGGAAAATCTCCCATGAGCCTGTGAATAAAATTGGCATCTGTATTCTATATTTCAGTACAAGACCCAAAGGCTCTGGCCATTGAAATAGTAGTCCCAGAATTGAGAACAGTAAAAATAATACTAGAAATAAAATAAAAAAGAAACAAAACAAAAACTGCATACATTGCTCCCATCCTAACAAATCCAAAGTCTCTCACACTGCTTGATATTTTTAATTTTATTTATTTTTATTTATTTATTTATTTATGGCTGTGTTGGATCTTCGTTTCTGTGTGAGGGCTTTCTCTAGTTGTTGCAAGTGGGGACCACTCTTCATCGCGGTGCGCAGGCCTCTCACTATCGCGGCCTCTCTTGTTGCGGAGCACAGGTTCCAGATGCGCAGGCTCAGTAATTGTGGCTCACGGGCCCAGTTGCTCCGAGGCATGTGGGATCTTCCCAGACCAGGGCTCAAACCCGTGTCCCCTGCATTGGCAGGCAGATTCTCAACCACTGCGCCACCAGGGAAGCCCCTTGATATTTTTATATACTACTAATAATTTTATTTATTAACATTATATTCTGCCATTTGTTACATGTTATGAAGTGGAAAAGAGTATTGCACCCTATAAATATTTGCAAATATAGTCATATTTTCATTAATTTTTGGTCACTAGAAACTTCTGACAAATATGGTAGTTAAACAATAATTATATCCCCATAACACACTGCACTGTGACTATCTCATAACTTTCTCTGGTGTTGTCTATCACAACTTGCAATAACTGGTCTAATCTTACTGTTGCTCATTCTCTTTGTCGTAAGTTCCTTACCCAAACCTGTCATCCTTTTTATCAAAATCTTCCATCACTCCAACTCACATTGATAACTTGCTTTTCTTAAGTGGTTTTAATATGATTTTCTTTGATAATTGGCTGTATATCATGTACCTTTTCAATTGCTCATAACTTCTCACATCGATATGATTTACCTTCCTAAGTAGACTGCAAGCTCCATATGAATGCAGTTCATGGAGTAGAGTTTTTCGTTGTGACCTATTATGGCTTTGGTACTAAAAATGTCATTCTAGAACCAGCTAATAGGCATCACCTGGTAGCTTGTTAGGAATGTGTGATCTCTGGACCTTTCTGTGATCCAGTGAAATAGCATCTGCAGATGATAAGATTTCCAGGTAATTCACATAAACGTTATTGCTTGAAGCACTGCCCTAAAATGTATCAGCCCTCTGTATACGTTAACTGAATGACTGCTAGTTTATTAGTTGTGATAAAAGTTTTCTCAGACTACTATAACAAATTACCACAAACTGGGTAGGTTGAAACAACAGAAGTTTATTCCCTCAGAGTATAGGTAGCCAGAAGTCAAAAATCAAGTTGCCTGCAGGGTTTGTTCCTTCTGGAGACTGGCGGAGAAACCGTCTCTTGCCTGTTTCATAGCTTCTGGTGTTTGTTGGCAATCTTTGACATTGCTTGACTTGCAAATGCATCATTCCAATCTTTACTTTCATCTTCCCATTGTGTTCTTCTCTATGTCTCTCTGTGTCCTCTCCTTTTTGTAAGGACACCAGTCATTGGATTTAGGACACACCCTAAATACAAGATGATTTTATCTCAAGATACTGAACTAATTACATCTGTAAAGGCTCTATTTCCAAACAAGGTCACGTGCTGAGGTTCCAGGTGAACATGAATTTTTGGCGAGAGGGAGGGAACTGTATTCAACTCACTACAGCCATGTAAAAGAAAGGTGTAATTCATTACTATTAGTTCTTTTTTATTGCATACGGGATGATGACTACTCTTTCATCCCAGGACTCAGACAAAGTGAGAGATCATTATTAATAGAGGTAAAAGAGTGATCGTATTGGTAGAGGTAGAAGTATTAATTTTCATTGTGGCTACCACAAACCATTTAAACAAATCCAAAGCCTAAAATGATCTACCTCTCTCTCTCTCTCTCTCTCTCACACACACACACACACACATGTGCACACAACCATACACAACAGGCCTTTCTAACTCTAAAACTTGGCCTTTCTAACTCTAAAACTTGATGTCTGAAATCACCATAAGACTCTCTCAAGGTTTATTCTTCCCATTAAATAGCTATGAAGTCAATCATTTTTTTATGTATAAAAAATGTATAAGCACCTGCTTATAGTCACTTTAAGAAAACTTAATGCTATCACCTACATTCTCTGCACCTACTGTATTCATTTTTTCATGGCCTCCATAGCAGTAACTGAAAATTTATAGTGATTCTTTTTCTTACAGCTTATAGTTAAATGATCAGCCAATAATATTTCCTGTGAGTTGTTTACAGATGTTTCTCCTTCATGTTGTGCAGTTAACATCTCTACAGCACGCTTTTTCCCTGGCAAAATGTTACTTCATGCTATATGTTAATGCATTCATACCCAGAAGCTTTTAATATAACAGGAACAAGGGTAAAAAAAAGGAAGAAAAAATAAACGTATGTAAATAACTATACCTCCCTATAAGTGATTATCTAGGAATGTTTAATTGTTGCTTTCCTTCTCCATTTGCTAAAAATGTCTCATATGTAAACAGCTGACAATCATATTGCTGACTCTGCTCAAAATACATTAGATGGTAGTAAGAGATCTTATTAAAAATTAGAAGGGATTTATTTAATATCTGACTTGTTCAAAACACTGTTGGGTGTGTCAATGCAGTTAGAAAAATTTTGGTTTAATCCTCAAAACAGAGCAAAAATTACTTTCAATCTTTTTTGTATGTTTGTGTTTCTTAAAATACTTCTTTTCAGATAAAAACATTTATTTGATCTCTGGTTAGTTAGCTAAAACCAGGACTGACTTGCCCATTTCAGTATTGTCAAATAAATAAAACTTGCCTTCAGACAAGCAGGTAGGTAGTCTTAGTATTTCCTTGCTGTCAAGGAGTTGTTATTTTGTTAACCAACTTGTAACTGTTTTATGCTTTTTATTCCAGGGAGGGAATAAATACTCTCCTCAGGTACAAAATTTAAGAGGTTGCAAAATTAAAGAGGTGCCAAAAATCTATATTCAAGACAAATAGTATTTTAGTTAGGGAAGCCAGAAAAAATACAAGGTAAGCAGTTAAATTTGAATTTATAGAAAAAAAACAAATTTTTTCAAAAATTTTAAGTATACTTCATGTAGTAGTTAATCTGAAGGAGGGAAGGGGGCAGGGCACAACATTTGAAAGAACGACATAGCCTGAGGACATGACATAAACTGATTAGAACCAAATGGGTCCAAGATGGTGGACAAGTTGACTTCCACTGGACCTTGAGTCTCAGTATACTCTCACTGTAACACATCAGCAAGCTAAATGACAAACCAACAGGTGCCATGACAGTTCCAAGGCCGACCATAAGGATCAAAAAGTGGGCGGTGGCCCAGCTCCTGGAAATCCCTGCCCCTTCCTGAAATAGCTGGACTACTCCTCCCACTCATTAGCCTATGAAATTACCCACCCCTATAAAAACGGACTACCCCATTCCCTGGTGCCTTTCTTACCTTCTGAGATGGCCCACACTCTGTCTGTAGAGTGTGTTTCTCTCTAAATGAATCCACTTCTTACCTATCACTTTGTCTCTCACTGAATTCTTCCTGTGATGAGACATCAGGAACCTGAGCTCCATTAAGTCCTGAAACAAGGTGTGTGATCTCAGTTGGAAGACCATGAGTTTTGGCTGGGTTTGAGTCCTGGCTTCATGGGTTTGAGTCCCAATCAGGGTTTTGGCTGGGTTCGAGTCCCAGCACATGGGTTCAAGTCCCAATCTGAATTTTACATGGTTTCACATCCAAAATTCAAATACTACCTATAAAATGTATATCAAATTTTTTCTTGCTGTATATATTAAAATTTAACTTTGTCCTATGTTTTTATTTGCTAAACATGGCATTTCTAACTTTAACGCACTATGTTTTAAAAGTGAAAATTAATACCAAAAAATCCAGAATGGAAGTAATATCAATTTTAAATAGGCCCAAGACAAGTCTTACTAATTTTTTTCTTTTTCCTCAGGCTGAGAACAACATGGTGATTGATTCTAAGTTTTAAAATATTACATTAAAATATTATGTATCTTGATTACTGAATAAGGAGTACCTGTTCAGTTTTGCTCCCACAGCAAATACCTCATTTGCCTCTTCATAATCTGAGCACTGCCTGGAGTCTTTCTTAGCTTCTTACAGTTTGGTTTCGCCATGGACCATGGTTTTGGTGACAAATAATGTGATAATAACCAAGGAGCCAGAAAATGTATACTGAAAGGGTTCTTAAAGATTATTCTATCTCATGATCACATTTAACTGACGAAGGACTCGAAGCCCTGAGGGTGATTTGATGTGAACTCTAGTCACGTGGGAAATTATCAGCAAGTTTGGAAACAGCAAACAAATCTCCCATCAATCCAGTGCTATAGAGCTATTTACACACAAACACACACACACACACATACACTGTTTTCAAGCAAATTGCAAAGGAGAATACAGAATAACTGTCCTGTCACTCAAGGACCTTGAATGGAATGACCTATAAAATGAGGCCACTATCAGTCTCTTCAATCCCACCTAAAGTTACAAGTAAGATACTGAGAGAGCAAAAGAATTGTATCATTTATTTATTCTTCCAGTATGTACTGAGCTCCTTTTATGTACTAGTCATTATTCTTGATACTAAGCATATGCCAATCAGTATGAAAGATAAGGCCTCTTTTTTCTTGGATCTTTCACTACAGTGAAGCAAGCTAGGAAAAAACAAATAAAGCAAATAAACAAATAACATAATGCAGGTATTACAAAATGCTAAAAACAAAACAAAACAAGCCTGATAATAATAATTATGTTCCTGAGTCTGAAAAACTATAGTAGGTAGTATGGACAGGAAAGATTTCTTTGAGATGATGACAATTGAGGAAAGAGATGAATGTTGAAAGAAGTAATCAAGATCTGGCTGGAGAACATTCCAGGCAGATGAAAGAGCCAGGATAAAACCTAAAGGAAATATGGAACTTGGCTTAAGTAGGGAACAACATTAGTTTTTAAAGTCCAGCATTGCATAATACCATTCTGCCTTTATTTTAATAAGCATCTGGAAATGCTTTTTCAGAGCTATTTAACTTTATACCAGTGTTTGTAGAACCATACAGTAACCCTTAATTTGGAAGTTGCAAATAATGACAAAAGTGGTAACTAGCCACATATCGCTGTTAACATTTAAGTTAATAAAATTTTGAAAAATAAAAAATTTAGTCCCTCAGTGGCACTAACCAAGTTCAAGTGCTCTGTGTGGCCTGTGTCAACTATACTGGACAGTGCAGGTACAGCGTACCCGTATCATCAAAGAAAGTTCTCTTGTTCAGATCATGACTAGACTGGGGGAAAGAGCAGATTAGTTTTCTTTTAATTAAATTTTTTATTGGAATATAGTTGATTTACAATGTTGTGTTAGTTTCTGCTGTACAGCAAAGAAAATCAGTTATACATACACATGTATCTACTCTTTTTTAGATTCTATTCCCATATAGCCCATTACAGAGTACTGAATAGTGTTCCCTGTGCTATTCAGTGGGTTCTTATTAGTTATCTATTCTGTATATAGTAGTGTATATATGTCAATCCCAATCTCCCAATTTATCTCTCCCCCCCGGTAACCACAAGTTTGTTTTCTACATCTGTGACTCAACTTCTGCTTTGTAAATAGGTTCATTTGTACCATTCTTTAGATTCCACATATAAGTGGTATATGATATTTGTCTTTCTCTGTATGACTTACTTCACTCAGTATGACAAGAACAGATTAATTTTATATCTATATAGATATAGATATAAATATGCATGTATACATATATATTTTTAGAAGAAATTCAATTATTTGTATGCATTCCTTTGTTCATAATATTGGTTGACTGCCTACTACATGACAGATAACAGGAACTATTATAAGCAATGGGAATTTAGTGATGAACCATAGAGGCAAAATCTTTATATTCATGGAGCTTATATTTTAGTGGTGCATAAATAGGAAAAATATAGTGAATTCAATATTAATAAAGGCTAGAGAGAAAAAATAAAGTAAGACAGGGGAGTTGAAATGTTGGGGTTTGTTTGGAAGAGTTGAAATAATAAATGTGGTGATTAAGGAAAGTCTCTCCAGGAAGATGACATTGGGGGAAAGACCTGAGGAAGCATAAGAGGAGGAAGGAGACACTTCTAGCCAGAAGGAAGAGCAGTACAAAGGCCCTGAGATGGGTGTTGGACAAGCCTGTTTGAGAAACAGAGAGATAAGCACAACTGACACAGAGCAAAAGGAGGATTAGGGAACAAGAGGGAGCTAAAGGCAAGGGGTTAGTGGGCCCAGACTAAATAAGAATTTAAAGATCATTGGAAAAAAATTTGTATTCTAGTATGTATACGAAAAAAGCTTAACAATTTTCTTTTGAAAGATGCCTTTCAATAAATAAGAAACAAACTGTTAGCACAAATGCATTATTAAAATTGTTTGGGTAGGAGTATTCAAGATGACAGTGTAGGAAGATCCTAAACTCCCTCACTCAAAGACAAAACAAATGTGCACCTACATGTGGAATAATTCCTTTGGAAGGAAATCTGACAACTGGGTGAACAGAGCCTCCACAACAAAGGGTAAAAGGATTACATCAAAACAGGTAGGAGGTGTTTTGCTAAGGAAAAGCCCACACCCCAGCCGTGGGGTGGGTGATCTGCAATTGGGAAGACTCACAAGGGTATGAATTTTCTCTGAGTGAGAGATTTGAGCCCAACATCAGCTACTCCAACTCCTAGACCCTGCATAGGAGAAACAAACCCCCAAACAGCTGGCTTTGAAAAACAAGTGAGAAAACATCCAGTAAAACTATAAAACTGCAGGGAAAAAACTTCACTCTTAAAGGGCTCACATGCAGACTCACTAGACCCTAAAACCAGCACACAGACACCAGATTGAAAAGCTTTGTAGACCAGAAGTAGAAAGGATCCATGTACTCATCTTGAAGCATCTGTCAGAGAGACAAGAACCAGTTGTGAGTAGGAACCAGGATGAGTAGCTGGTGGAAACCATTTATGTAATTTCAGGCTACCTTGTTAATACCAGCACTGGTGGGCACCATTTTGGAACTCTCCATTTAACCTGTTAGTACCAACGGGGATGCCCCACTGAGAGCCCACCCACCCTGGGCCTAGGCCAGACCTCATAACAGGTGGAGCAATAGCCCTTGCTACCAGCGCCCCGCAGCAGCTGCGGCCCCACCACAAGAGGAAGGTACATGCAGCCTCCATAGGGGACGCCACTTGAGTACCTGGCTCTAGTGTCCAGGTGAGGCTGCACTTCTGAGACCCATAGGACATCTCCTAAATCAGGCCACTCCTTCAAAACTGGGAGAGATAACAGATATACCTAATACATAGAAACAACAACAACAAAAAAGGAATATGTTCCAATTGAAAGAACAAGACCAATCTTCAGAAAAAAAACTAAACAAAAAATAAGCTAGCAATCTACCAGATAAAGAGTTCAAAGTAATACTAATAAAGGTGTGCTCTCAGGAGAAGAATGGATGAACACAGTAAGAACTTCACCAAAGGGACAGAAAATATAAGAAAGTCCTAAACAGAAGTTTTAGCTGAATTGAAAAAATAAAATAGAGAGTTTCAACAGCAGATGGATGAGGTAGAAGAATGAATCAGGGAGCTGAAAGACAAAACAGTGGAATTCATTTAGACAGCAGAAAAATGAAAACAATAACTTAAAAAGTTAATTAAAGGTTTTATGATGGTCCCAGAGGAGAAGAGAGAGGAAAAATAGCCAGAAAAATTATTTGAAGAAACAGTGTCTGAAAGCTTCCCTAATCTGGGGAAGGAAACAGACACTCAGGTCCAGGAAGACCAGTGAGTTACAAATAAGATGAACGCAAACAGACACACACCAAGACACATAATAATTAAAAGAGTAAAATTTAAGGATAAAGAAAGACTCCTAAAATCAGCAAGAGAAAAACAACTTGCTATGTACAAGGGAAACTCTGTAAGGCTATCAGCAATTTTTTAGCAGAAAATTTGTAAGCCAGAGAGAGGCATGTGACATTTAAATTACCGAAAGAAAACAAACAAAGCAAAAAAAAAAAAAAAAAAAAAAAAAAAAAACCCAAAAAACAAACTTCCAACCACAATTCTCTACAGACAATGTTATCATTCAGAATTAAAGGAGAAATTAAGAGATCATCAAAAGCTAAAGGAGTTAATCACCACTAAAACAGCCTTACAAGTAATGTTAAAGGGACTTCTCTAAGATGAAAAGAAAGGCACTAACTAATAACAAGAAAACATAAAAAAGTACCTATTCACTGGAATAGGTAAATATATAATAGAGATAGTGGGTCAATCACTTATAAAACATGAATGAAGGTAAAAGACGACAATAGCGCAAATAACTAAAATTATAATAACTGATTAAGGATGCATAAAATAAAAAAAGAATATAAAAATTGTCACCAAAAGTACAAAATGTGGGAAGGGGTATAAAAAGACAAAGCTTTGGAATGTGTTCAAATTTAAGTTGCTACCAATTTAAAAAGACATATTTACATACAGGATGTCAATGTGAGCCTCACCAACTAAGGAATAACAAAACCAATGGGAAAATAAAATAATATCCATAACCAAGTTATCTATATTTTATATCTTAAATTTTGATATAAATTTGGATTTTGTTTGGATTTTGAAAAAATAGATCACCTACCTTAAGACTAAAGGGAGGAGCCTTTGTTATAGAGGACCATGATACAACACTAAATGTAAACTCCATTATGGTGAAAAAACACAGCTTATTATTTTTGCAGCCTCATAATTAGCATAGCACGTGAAACACAGAAATGATCAATAAGCATGTCCTTCTCTGAGTTCAATTCATCAACATCCCATATCAAAAGAAGCTATAGGGGGGAAAATGTACCAGATAAGACGTCTTGATGTATCGAAGTAAGATTTTTTTCCTTTTCGTTTACAAGGGTATAGACAAAATCAGAGTGACAGGATAAGTGAATGAAAAAACATATATAACAATATAAGGATGGAATATGTCAGATGGAAACTGAGAGAAACTAAGAGTAGGTGCTCTAGGATGGTGGCTCTCACTTCCCATTAGCTATGACATTCACACATATGACATTCTAGGAATAGCAAGTCTCGACCCAACAGCCTGTAACAGAGAGAGCAAAAGAGCCTGCGAGGAATGCATGATTCTTGATGGCCTTGCTGTAGCCTCAATCATTCTCTTTTTTGTTGGTTTATTTTATTAAAGAAGACTTTGGAATGAAAGTGACTGGGAGTGACATCATTACAGGTAAGGTAACTATGGAACTAGGCTGAGGAAAGTGAGTGGTTTAAGAAAGCAAATCCCAGGCACTGACCCTGTACTTGTAAGAATTTGAGAGTAAAAACCTCCTTAATACTGTACCCTAGGAGCTTGGCTGGCTTCACATAATTCAGGCCCATTGTTCTGGGTAGCTCAGGACAGTTTGGAATTACAGTCTATTTTTCTCACTTAATTAATGATAGTGCCTCTTTTCACTTCCAACATTTTTCTGGTTTGGATGATAAACTGTATGTTCATCATAGCTACAGGAATCTTTTTTAATCCATATTAAAGTAAATAATTTGAAAACATTAGATCATTATTCTTATATTTTACAAATTACTTCTGTCCAAATTCAGAACTGATTGAAACACATCTATGCTTTGAGATATCACAGTTGAAAACTGCTGCTCTAGGCATTTAACAGAATTGAAAAGCTCACTCTGGGCTAATGTAGACTTGAAAACCTTTACAGAAGACATGAGCACTAAGCTGATATATGATATGTAATGCTATATGATATATGATAAAAAATAAAATGTGTATACTTTCAGGTTGGAAAAACAGATAAATACTACTAAGTTGCACAGGAATCCACTTATGTCTGGGGTTATGTAGGACAAATATCTTATATTCTTATCCCTTCTTTTTCCCTCTTTTCACAGGACATGGACATAGGATAATAATCATTTAAAAAATGTATTACTTAGATTTGACCTACGTTTTAACATACTGCTGACAATAAAACAAATATTTTAACAGACAGCCTTCCTGACTGTCAGGTAATTCTTTCATTTGACCTCTGACCCACTCAATTGGTCACTGGGTCTTTTGTCAGAGTCTTTAAATGATTTATGCATAATCAATTAAATCAATAGATTGTCTTTGCAGTGGGAGTGAAAACATTTAGTTCTGGAATTTCCCATGAATGGATCAATGCTTCAAACTTATGGAAAGCAGAACTTACTCTTGTTACCACATACTTCAGAGATTAAGGTAAAGAATGACAGCACAAACGGATCTTCCATGGCTCCGTGGGTCCTTCATTTCTTCCATAAATCATGGAGGCTTGACTAGTGTTTGTATCAAACACTTGGGGTATTCCATTGGGTAGCATCATTATTTGTTGGTACAATAAACCAATACTAGTAGCTCTCTCTAGAAGAAACTAAAGCAAGAAGAAATCCATGTATTCCCTACAGTCAATGCTCACAGCTCAGTGGAGGTCAGTGTCAGTTGATATCTAGCACACATCCTGCCTTGTGCACTGACTCTCCATCTAGTTCTGGCTTTGTGGACCCTCATAGCAATATCCAAATAGGGTCCTTGTTAAATACCACATTCCCCCAACAAACACTTATCACTCAATATTTAATCAGCTTTGTCTTTCCTTATCTTAGAGCCTAAGGGGAAGCATCTAGATTAATTGGCAAACTAACTTGTCTGATATTGTGAACAGGAGAGGAAGAGTAAGCCATTATTCTCCAAGTTCATGTGTACATTTTCACTGTGGCTGTCTGGAGACATTGGGGGGATGCCAGTGAGTGCTCTAAGTTGTTACTGTTTTTGAAGGCAATAATAGGAGATTCTACATAAGGATGCATTGCTTTTATGTATATGATTTGTAAAGGATCCGAGGTGTAGAATACTTGATGTTCAATTGAAACATCTACTTTACCAAATGAATACTGTTCACTGCCAGCCACAGTGCCAGAAATAACACAATTAATATCTCCAACAGAGGGAATCTTAAACAAGACAGAAAGCTATGGCAGCAAGCAGGAATGGAGAAATGTATAGCATAGAAATTCAGTTGTATGGAGTCAGTTCAGAAGTATGACACTGGCATTCATTCACTGTATGACTGTGTTCAGTCCATTTAGCCACTTCGAACATGTGTTTTCTCATCTGTAAAAGGAGGCAAATGTTATCCTACTGAAATTCTTGATTAAGTGAGATAATATCTATAGAAGTGTTTAGCTAGTGCCTTGCATATAATATTTCAAAAAATATTATTATTACTATTATTATTATTTTTATTATAGAAAAATGAAGAGAGAGATATTTGAGGGCCAGATGAAGACTGACACAATCCTGCAGACCACTGTGTGTGATCAATCATCTCGTCCACCAGGGTATTGCTAATTTGGGGTAAGAAGTACAGAGGGTTCCCTTGTTACTCAGGAATACTGTTTCACTGCCACATGCTTTGCACTAAACTTATTTAAATCATTGTTTAATGAAATCTGACTGTCAAGTCACTTGAGAATGAAATATATCCAGAATCAGGACCAGAACTCAAAGTACCATTCCTATACTATTTTTGTTACTCCACAGTTAAAATATTTATCTAATGGGGCAAATTGCATCAATTAGCAGTAAGAAGATTTTTGTTGTGAGGCATCAAGTCTCTGGCCATCCCCAAGGAATATAAATAAAAGATTTGTTTAAGCCCCTTGTCCTTGTATTTTAAGTATGTGAGCAGTTTTCCTGAAGAAAGTAAAGTAAGATCCATGCACATAATCCTCTGGCTTAAGTCTTGGAGGAAACTGTCTGCTTTATATTTTCCCCATATGTTGTGTGCTTCCCTAGACTCTAAGGGTGAAGAGATTTTTTTTTTTTTTTTTTTAATCTCAAGGGCATTCAAACCAGCAAATTATTTGCTGGCTTGTGAATTTCAGACACTTGATCTGTCCCTCCCATCCCTAACTCCCCTCAATGCTAAAACTATTATGAAGTGAGATGCAATTCTTTGAAGGCCAAGACCTTTAATCAGCATTTAGATACTCCTTTACATATTGCATTTTATGTGTGGTTATCCTAAAATTTTTAGTGTACACTCCTCCCTCAACCAGCTTTGAAAAGTGGGGGGAAGTTGATTGGTTTGCTTGGTTATTTTTTACAATATTGTACCACTGTCAGTGAAATTGACCATGAAAGTGCATTAAATGGTTGATCATAAAATAAAGCATTCTTGACATGTGGAACAATGACAAAATAACATAGTGTTGAGCTTATTTTGATTAAAATCAACCCTTTCTGGCTGATTAACTAAACTGTTCTGAGTGCTAGCGAGAAATTGGTAAGCACTGTAAAAATTCTGAATAAGGAGCTAAAGATATCCAATTTAATTAATTCCAACCATCTAACCACCTGTGTACAAGATCCTGAAATGTAAACGTTTAGTATGGCCTTCATGGTGACAGCACAGAGATAGTGTGACCATTGTGTAAAGTTTTCTAACAGAAGTGTTTAGATATGGGAAATCACAGTTCGGTGCCAATCACTAACCAGCATTGCTAGATCCTTTCTCTCCTTCCCTTGCCATGAGCCCAAGTGATAGAATTCAAAGCAGAGGTAGTCAGACAGGCAAGGACAAATCATCTATACCAAAGAAGGAAGTATTTGCCTATATGGTTTTAGTGGAAACTGTCTGGATCTTGCCCTGATTTTCATTACTGGCCAGGCTGATGCACCCACCCCAGCTGCCATGAGTGTGGGTTGATAATTCACAACGGTCTCTTCTCTGAAGAATTGTCTATGGCCACATGCCAAAGAGACTAGCCCCACCAACACCCCAATATCTGTAGACCTCAGCCAATGGCTGCCGGCAAGAGAGCACTACAAAAGACCAGGTCTCAGATCTCAAGGCTAACACTATGGAGGACACACACACACACAGAGGAACACAAGAACATTTCTGGAGGTGATAGGTATGTTCAGTACTTTAGGTGTGATGATATACTATAAGTTTTAACCTTTCACACTTGCACATGGACTTTATGAAGCCTCATATCATCCAGATTGATATCACTGACAGATGACACTAAAATTGCTTCCTATGATAACATGAAAGAGAGATAATCAGTGTATATTCCAGTAAATGAGCACATTTTTTACAAGTAAGAGAAGTGTTTATTATTAAAAATTCTTCTTTAATTTAACTGAAACTCTTTTAAATATTAAAAGAGTAAAGTAAAAAGTAAAACCTATCAGCATTTTGTGATATCAATAATATAAGAACAGGATAGAAGGTCTAATCATTTTCATTATAATAATTCTGATATTCCAATTCTCATCCACACTCTGATTATGAAATATGTCCAATTTATTTGTAATGATAAAATTTCAACAGTTATTATTATCCCTAGAGGGATGGGATGGCTCTCCCTGCACTGGGAGGTAGAGGATGATGTGGAGTGAGTGAGCAGTTGGCAGGATTTCAGGCAAGAAAAATAAGTCAAAATTTTAAGTGTTAACCATAGAGATTTGATTTTTTTTGAAAGGTACTGAGAACCACAGAAAACTTTAAAAGAGACTATCAACACGATCAGATCTGACAAGATGGGATCTTATCTAAAAACTAAAGCAACAGCTGATAAAGTTTAACACTTCTTGACAACACATGCTTTTAACCAAAGATTGGCTATGTGTTTGGTGGCATAATCAAAGGCATGATTTTGTTGAACAGGTTTTCTTATTAAATCTGTAGGATTCAGATTATCAATCCCTGCATGATAATGTTTTTAACTAAGAGAAGAGAGGGTGAATAGTTTTCTAATACGACTTCAGTGTACACAGACAAGTCTTCAACTACTTCATAGTGTTTCCAACCTTGAGATTCATCCCCAGGAGATTAGGTTGCCTTTCAATTCCTGAAATAAGGAAGAGAGGTGTCAGAGGCCACTCTCAGGGGAGAGGGTGTTGTCAAGATGCTATCTAGGTTGATACACTGCCGAATGAGCACACAGAATAATATTAGAACTCCAGAAGCACACACTTTACTCTCATACTCTGGACAACTTAGAATACTTTGGTCTAAAAGTGTTTGAAAACAAGCTACACCCATGTTAATAAATCCAATGGCTCAGAGTTCCAAGTTTGTTTCCATTAACACTATCTATAGGCTTTCTTTGACAAACCTGGTCAATCACTGCCAACTATCCTTTTCCAAACCTCTGTGTGTGTGTGTGTGTGTGTGTGTAATTACTCTGATCAGAATCTTTCAGTGACTTCACAGTGGAGTCTGGTCTGAAAATATGACCTAGGATGTGGAGCCCTCCACAATCTGAATCTATCTTTAATTTACAATTCCTTATCCCATTATTATTTTTAAATATTAGGTTAGATTCCAATTGGCCTTCAAATTACATTTTTAGGAATGAGTCAGAAGGCAGAAATAGTATCCATGCATATAAAAACTGAAATTCTGGGAGAATAGAAAATTGCACAGGCTTGCTTTAATCTTCATCATCTGGCTGTTTTCTCATAGTTTGTAGCCTTAGAATCTTCAAACAAGTGAGACCTGTGTGGTTGGTTTTAAATAGAACCAATATCCAAAACCTGAGTGCATACTAAAATTATCTGGGAATATTTTCAAAAATATTGGTACTTGAATTCCACTTCCAGTGTCAATGGTCTAGGATGAAGACTGTCATCAGTATTATTTAACATCTTCAAGGGTGATTCTGTCATACAGGAAAGGTTGAAAATGATTGAAGCAGAGCAAGGAAGGGTCAGTAGTAGCTATGAGTTATGTGCCCTACTCCAAAGTAATTCTTCTGAGGATCTAAAGACAGGTAATTTATGAGAGAAAATTACCAATTAATTACATCGGAAT
Organism: Balaenoptera musculus; assembly: GCF_009873245.2. Classification (NCBI taxonomy): domain Eukaryota; kingdom Metazoa; phylum Chordata; class Mammalia; order Artiodactyla; family Balaenopteridae; genus Balaenoptera; species Balaenoptera musculus. The sequence continues at coordinate 18,164,199 of NC_045797.1, forward strand.
CAACAATGTATTTTAGTTCAAAAATACCTACAGAGTACTTAATGTGTGCCAGGTAACACATCTTCACTTGATGTATAGTTCTAAATAAGACAGGGACTCTGTTCTTGAGAAGCATACAATGAAAGCCATGGTTACTGACAATCTGGCATTCTGGAGATAGTGTTGTATTTCACTTTATGTAAATTATTCTTGAATTAAAATTATCAAGTGTCTAGGAATGAATCTAATGAAAGCTGTCAAATGTATTTACACAGAAATATGTATGTGAGTTACCTCTCTGGTGTGGCAGATAAAGTTGCCAGTGGACTGACTCTCCCACACATATGAAAACAAACTCAATATAAACTTTTAAAACACTGTGTAAAGGATCTAGAGAATAAGCAATTGCAGGCACGTTTGGAAGGGAGTGGAGTTTTGTAAGAACAAACAAGACAGAGAGAAAAAAATTCAAAGTTGTTTTTTAATAAATTGAAACAATAAAGTCGTACCTACAGTGGAAAAGAAAAGAAGAAAGCACAGGAATCAATATCAAGAATGAGATTACTGTTGGCAGTATAGACCTAAAAACACCACTTTTTTGCATTTGCACCACTTTTTCTCAGGTTCTCTCCTGAGAAGTGTCTCAGTCTCTAACTGGATGAATATTTAAGGCTGATACTAATTGTATCTCCTAAGCTCTCTCATGCCATTTTATTTTCTTTTCCTCATTTTCGTGTTAAATCAAAGGCCAGATGATATGTAAAACCTGTCAACCCGTGTATTGTAATCATGGTTTCTCACTGTCTTAAGCAGTCTTGCAAAATCAAAGCTTTGTCTCATTAAGTGATGCTGGGACCCAATTGCCAAAAGTAACATGCATTTTCCTGAGGAGAAGAATGCTGGGAATATGGCTTCTGACCAAAAAAAGAAATCAGAAGAAATTATGTGGAGAGTCCCCTCCATGTACAGAAAGAGTCACATAGTTTTTCTTCATCAGACTTGTGTGCAGTTTTTATAATTTTACCTCCTTCCAACATGCATACTGAGAATTTCTGAAGAACAGAGCTGAATACTTGCATATTTTAAAAAGTACTCAAAGGATTTTGCTGTTCACCCTGGAGATATTACCTCCCACCTGTCAGTATGGCTATTGTCAAAAAGACAGCATATAACAGTTGTGGGTAAGGACGTGAGAAACGGGAGCCCTTGTGCACTGTTGGTGGGAATGCACATAGGTGCAGTCACTATGGAAAACATTATGGAGATTCCTCAAAAAATTAAAAATAGAACTACCACATGATCCAGCAGTTCCACTCCTGGGTATTTATCTGAAGAAAACAAAAACACTAATTCTAAAAGATATATGCACCCCTACGTTCATTGCAGCTTTATTTACAGTAGTCAAGGTATGGAAGCAACCTATGTGCCCATCAATAGACGAATGGATAAAGAAGATGTAACAAATGTATCTATTACTCAGCCATAAAAAGAATGAATTATATAAATATGAAATCTTGCCATTTGCAACAACATGGATGGATCTAGAGGGTATTATTCTAAGTGAAATAAGTCAGATAGAGAAAGACAAGAAACAGAGTCATAGATACAAAGAACAAATTGGTGGTTGCCAGAGGGGAAGGGGGTGGGAGAGAAGAGAAACAGATGAGGTAGATTAAGATGTACAAAATTCCAGTTACAAAATAAATGAGTCAATGGTGTGAAATGTTCACCATGGTTAATATATTCAATAATCGTTAAAATCTTTGTATGGTGACAGATCATAACTAGATTTATGATCATAATCATTTTGAAATGTACAGAAATATCAAATATGTTGTGTATCAGGAAGTAACATTCTGTTGTAGGTCAATTATACTTAACAAACAAACAAATAAACAAACTAATCGAAAAAGAGATCACATTTGTGGTTACCAGAGGCAGGGGTCGGGGGACAGGGAATTGGATGGAGGTGGTCAAAAGGTACAAACTTCCAGCTTTAAGATAAATAAGCGCTAGGGATGTAATGTACAACATGATAAATATAATTAGCACTGCTGTATGTTATATTTAAACATTGTTAAAGAGTAAATCCTAAGAGTTCCCATCACAAGGAATTCTTTTTCTATTTCTTTAAACTTGAGATGATGGATGGCCACTAAACTTACTGTGATAATCATTTCATGATGTATGCAAGTCAAATCATTATGCTGTAAAACCTTAAACTTACAAAGTGCTGTTAATTATATCTCAATAAAACTGGAAGAAAAAATAAGGTTCAAAAAATAAGATGATTAAGAGAATCACGAGGAATTATATAGGCAGAGAAAATTAAAGAGCTAATGATAAATAATTATTACTTTCTAAAGACAAACTTGCAATTGCAACCTTTGTTCATAAACAAGGAACTGAGCTATGCACAGAAAGTTATAGTTGCAAATAGTTTGCTCTCACATGGATTAAATATGAATATTTCAGAGGAACATAAATGGTATTAAAATAATACAACTTACAAGAGATATTAATTTCTTTTTTGATGATGCTTAAAAAACTGTGTACGTGGCTCCTGCATGTTTTTATTAGACTCCTTTTATGATGGAGAGGGGATGCTGAGAGGAGAAAAACAACATACTTACTGTCAATTAAATAATGGCATATGTTTTTAAAAACAACACAAGAAACTCTAGAGTGATTGAAAGGGGAAGCATAAAATTTGGATCAAAGTAATCCCAATAAAGAATTTCTAGACTCTTCTAAGATTCAGTGCGTGAAGTGGAGTTCTTGGAACTAGAAGGCTTAATACAGAAGCATTTATTACTTAAGATATTCCTATGCAATTGAGGAGTGGGAATACATTATCAGGAGAACTCTCAAGACCTACACATATGTATCCACTTAATTAACGATTGTTGAAGTATATAGTATTTATCATTAATTAAACATCTTAATATAAAAATATGTAAAATGAGCTTGTTTTATTGTCTTGTTAGGTACCTCTCTGGTTAGGGGAACTCAAAACAGGACACAAAATGAATGATCTAAGGAAGCGGAAGGACTTTTGAAAACATGAACGATGATGAAATTGTAAGTAACAGTAGGTCTGCTATAATAGTGTTATTATTTTTACTTCCTCTGACCATAACCCACGCTACCAGCACTTGAAGAGAGTATTCAGGGTTGTATAGATAGCCTACTATATTTATTTCTGAAGCCATTTCATGTTTTGTCCTGGATATAGCTGCATTATCAAAAGAAAATAAGTAACTTCTGCAAGTCTTCTTTTCCCAATATTATGTCAGATTCATAGTAAGTTTTCTGCCCAAATAGATATGTGTTTTGAAGGGCATGGTCGAAAGGTTTACATGTGAGTCCTTCACAGCCATCGCCATATTGCACATGTGAGTCTCAGATATGATCAGTAGATTTCACTTTGCATTTGAGCTTCTATTATTGATACTACTAACTAAAACCTCCTGTTAAATAGGAATCTGAGGCATGTTCTGACTTCAGTGGAAATATGTCCACTGTGGCAAGAGATGATGGAGAGGCTGTTCCCATGAGAAGAGTTACACATTTCCCAATCTCAGTAAATACTTTTTATGTGCATAAGAAATTATCAACTTAAAATTTTATTTTATGAACTGAAATATCACAGTAAACATTCAATGAAATATCTGTTATTCCCTTGATTTTCAGAGAAATAAAAATGAGGGTTTTCTGCCATTTGCCAAGTAGTGGATGTCAGTTAATGCAATGGCAAAGCCATAAAATACTGTAAAAAATAATGCAAATACAATAGCACTTATTGACAGGTAATTTAAAAAGCAGTTTGCCTTCCAATTTCTGGAGAACGTTGGTCATTTTTGACCATTTAGCATCCATTCCCATTTTAATCATAATAATTTGCTTTTTCTTGGGAATTCACACCTCCATGTGATCAATTATGACCAATGCCATACCTAACTCACCTCTTGGGAAGGGAATAGCCACTTGATTAGTTCAAAGCCTGTGACCTACCCATGGATGTAGTCTTTTGAAAAGAGAAACTTTCTTACTATTCAGAAAGGACTCGAAAGAGAAAGCATGTAATTGTGTAACTCCCAGAAGTTGCTGACAAAGATCTCTCAAAGTGATCCAGACAGCCTTCTGGTGAAGCAACCACCACGGAAGTCAGGGAGAAGAACCCAGAAAAAGGAGGGAGAGAGGTTTGGGGAAAGAGGGAGGGAAAAGGGGGAAGGCAGGGGAGAGAAAGAAAGGGTGACATTTTGCACCTTGCCTCAACTCAGCATCAAATTTTACTTAAAATAATTTCTACAACTGGACTTTTAACTTAAAGCCAACATTATTGCCTGAGCCAGTTTGAAAATGTTTTCTAGTATTTATATCCAAAAGATATCTCACTTACACATCATTAACTCTGCTAATGGTGTCTTTTGTTTTGTCTTTGTTAACTTTTGTTTTTGTAGTTGCAGGCAGAGGTAGAAGCACTTTGCAATTGTAGTCCACAGACAACAGAAGTTCCAAAAACACTAGCATACACTGCACTCTACCCTACCTAACCAAATAAGACTTCAATTCTCTCATGCCCAGAATTATGGTCTGAAAGCTTGGGCATCAGGTAGGCTCATTAATTTTTACGGCTTTTCCATTTTACCCTAGTCTCACATAACCACTGGCTTAGGTGATTACTTTTGGGCAGAGAAAACTGATTTGCAATCCATGATCCCAGTAGGGGAAAAGAAAGTTCACTCTCTGGCTAGTTAAGTTCTTGGAGAACAGGACAGGCATTTTTATTAAATCATGGGAGGGTCTAAATAGGATATCCTAGTCTCACCGAAGCTGAGCTAAGATAAAATACACTTTATTAGTTCAGTTAGTACATTGCTTATACAGTTATCTAATGCCCATACATATTTGCAATAAAGCTTTATTAGTATGACAGAGGAATTTTAATTAGACAAAGCATAACATCTTTCCATTTATTAACTCTTTCCCTTGGTTTGCCTTTTAAAAAGTCTGGATAATTAAAACCTGGTAAGAAATAACATTGTTTCCTAACGTGTTGCTCTAAGAAAAATATTTACTTCTCTCTCTCTCTCTCTCTCACAAAAATAGAAAAATATATAAATGTATCTGACGAATACCAAAAAATATGTTGGCCAGTTGGGATCCCAACCTGAGTGACTGGGGTTAGGGAGTCCTATCAGAGGATGGTAGAAAAGTCACGATTTAGGAATAAATGCAGAAGCCCAGTGGTTACCCTTGAGGAATTGCAACCTAGTTTGCTTTGGAATGAAGTATATAAATGCTAGCTGCTTTTAGTGTTATTACCTGTTTATTTAATACATATTTTCATATTATCTACTTCTCTTTCATTGTAATTCATCTTACTTTTCATGATATGTATTCTATATTTAAATGGAATCATAGAATCAAAGTGTTTGAGACTTCGGTTAGGTTTTGCCTAAATGCTTAACTTTTCAGAAAGAAAATCTGGAGAAAATTCCGAGATCTCATTTTGAATGGGAATAGTGATCAAAAAGAGGAGATTCATATACCTAAAATTATCTTCTCAGATTCCTTTTATTTGGCCTTTGACACTGATAGGCAGGGCCACGCACAGCACCACTTACCAATGTCTCCACATTACAAGTCTTGGTGGAAGGTACAAAGAACTGAATAGATAAATGGAAAATTCATCAAAAAGTGGCAAATACAGATACACAAGACATAGTTCAGTAAGATTATTGACCTCTAATACTTTCTTTAAATATAAAGCTACTTCCTTACAGTACTATTTATGCACTTCAAATAAAGGGTTTAAGTGATTTGAGGACAAACTTTATGCAAAAATTATGAAGAACAGTAATCATCTAATAAATCAAGCTCTGCCATATGTCTTTATTAATATCAGAATAATAAAAAAATTGATAAAAAAATAAATAAAAGTCTAGAAATAAATTTTTTAAGAGATGCTGACTATTTTGATATGTGTCTGACTTTCTAGGTTAAGGTCAAACTAGAGTAATGGACTTTGAAATTCCATTTATAATAAGAAAACCAAATTGTTTTAAGGGTGAATGCTTTTTCCTGAATTTTTAATTCTACAAAATTTTAATTTGGATTCTAAGCTTTAATTGTTAAAGTTTACAAGTTGATGTAATATTAGATACTGCTAAAAAAATTATATATATTTAATTTTGTGCATCAAAGTTTTATAAGATATAGCAGCCTGGAAGGTGAAAATACTTCCTGGATATACACTGATGATTACAAATGATCTGTCAAAACTGGTTTGTAGATAAGACAGGCAAAGAACCCCAAACACTGTCAGTTCCAAAAAGTATATAATAATCTATAGCCAAGTAGGAAATAGAGACACATGTTGTTCATTTCTACTTGTTGGGAACACATGGAAGAGAAGTTGGAAAAAGGACACAGAAAAGTAAAAAAATGATTCTGCAGAAAAATGTTTTTAAACTTTCAAGATGATAAACAATAATTTAAAATATATAAAAATAAAAACACAAAGTTCAAACTTAAATGACAAATTAAGCAATAATTTGGGTAAATAACTATTCAGATAAATACTTTCAGTTCACCTTCTAAGAACTGAAATAATTTTCTAAAAGTAACTGCAAAGATCAAAAAAATTAAAACCTTTGGAGATCTGTATATTGTGATGTTTAACAGCCTTTGTCATGCTGTAAAATGTCTTTTTAGAATTGGAAAGACAAAAGCTTAGAAACAGAAATAGAAAAGGAATGATGATGGTCGTCATCTCTGTGTACTTCTCAGTAGCAAAATGCAAACAATCTCACTATTTTTTTATACCACTTATCCCCTTTATATTATCTTCCTTTGCACAATTAGAGAGGAAAGACAATACCATTTTCCCTCAAAGTAATTCCTCCTATCTCCCTTCTCAACCCCTTACCCAATGACACACAAGAAACAGCATCAATAGTGGCAGTCCTCAACCTCTAAAAGGCATGAAAACTGACATTTAAATGACCTTTGACATTTCACTACTCAATTAGTCTGCCTTAATCAGTGTATTCCTGACTGTATGGTATGCTGGGAGCATTTCAGCAAAACAAGTTTGAAACAGCCAAAGCCAGATAGGATTAGGGCTGGAGAAAACTAATATTGCAGCCCCAAGTTTTGGTGCCAACTGTCAGGGGTTAATAGTTCAAATCATCAAACAAGGGGCCTTAGCATCTGAGCCTGCGCCTGCTCAAACTGAACTACTTACCCAAGGGTTCTGATTGAGGGGCTCACTAATACTTTCCATACGTAAAGTGCATTTCCTCCTCTCTTGGTGTTCAATCCACTCTTTATTTTCTTCCTGAGAAAGTGTATTGCCTGACACATAAACTAATGAGAATGCAGTTAATACAGAGAAGACCTTAATATATACTGAATTTACAAAAAAAGTGTTCTTTATTATTCAGTGTTCTATTGCATATGACTTAAACTGCTCTAACTATTTTTGTAAAAAGATGCATATAGTATGACGGACTGGAATATGTTCTCAGCCATTCACTCCCTGCTTCCCAACTGGATTATGCAGTCTCACTTTCTGCCATGTTAACTACAGTAATTTCACACTCCTTGATGTTGGGCTTAGCATGTGACTTGCTTTGACCAATGGGATGTTATTAGATGTAACATAAGCATTGGCTAGAATTACGACTGTGTGATTAAAGTTGGTCTCTCACTCCTTTGCTGTTACCATGAGAAAAACATGCCTCAGCTACCCTGCCATTCAGACTATGACTCACTTGGAGAAGAGCTGTCAGGCTAAGCCCAGCCCAAGTCAGCAGGATCCCAACTGACCCCCAGCAATGTGAAAATAAATGCTATTGTTGAATGGCGCTGAGGAGTTTTTGTTGGTTTTTATGCAGCATTATTTCAGCAAAGGTTGATTGAAAGTTATAGGGTATTAGGTACTGACGTGATTACTCAAAGGGCTAAAGGAGCTGACTTTAGACCAAACCTCTAAGAATGACTCCACAGAAGCAAACTAGCTGGCCCCCATGGAAGCTGCTCTTTCTAGTACAATTGTTCAGTTGCTATAGGAACCGATTCCTATCGGTTCATATTCCTATATTAATAAGAATATGAACGGATAGTTCCTATTCCTATATGAACTGATTCATATATCACTTGTCCTAGATAACATGTGTGGGAGCAGTTGGCTAACACAAAACATATTCATAATTGGATTCATGATTAGCAATAATATACTATCAAGCCTTCCTTTATTTGACTCAAAGATTAGAAACAATTAAGCTGGCAAATACATGGACACTTAGCCCTTCTCGGACAAGTCAGAAGACACCAGGGACTGTTGAAACCTGCCAATAATCCATATAAAAATACAGGAATATATACTCCTTGATAAGAAAAGAATATCCAAATGCCACAGTGTATCAATTAGCCTTTTTCTCACTTATTTTTTCGTACTTCTTCCAACCCTTTAATCAAGCAACAGCAAGCAGCAAAACAAAACAAAAAACAAAACTAAAAACAAAAATAAAAGAGGAAAAGCAGCTGTGAAGAAAGAATGCAGCTTTTACACTCAGAGAACAACAGAGCAGAGGGAAATTACATCCCGTTCAAAGTTTCAGCATAGACATCAAAAACTGCTTTCATTGGCTTAAGCCATGTAACGTAATTTAGTAACATTAGTAGCATTCAAACTGTAATAGAGATTGAGACCATCTGCTGGATTTATGAATGCTGACATCTGGGGGTAAATTGTGATCTACACTACTGACTTGATCTAATACAATTTTGTGGGAGACTTGAAGAATCACAACACTCCTATGTATTTCATTGTCATAGTCATATAGGGACATCATTATTATAAAATATAAATACACGTTTAAGTCAACTGCAATTTGCCTTAAGGTAACTTTATAATGTTCATAAAAACATGCCATGATAACCTATAACCTCAGCCTAAATATGAGAAAAATATCAGACAAATCTCATTCATCTGATTAGGCATAACTACCTGTAATTATTTACAAATATCAGTAATTCTCAAAACTTTCAAGGTCATCAAAAACAAGGACAGTCTGAGAAAGTGTCACAGCTAAGGATAGCCTAAGGGGGCAGGAAGACTCAATGTAATGTGGTTTCCTGAATGGGATGCTGGAATAGCAAAAAGGATTTTAGATACCCAAAACTAAGGAAATCTGAATAAAATACAGAATTTAATTAATAATGATGTATCAATATTGATTCATTAATTGTGACACACCATACTAATGTAACTTGTTAGGAGAGAAAACTTAATGTGGTGTATATAAGAACTTTCTATTGTATCTTCACAATGTTTTCATAAATCTAAAACTATTCTAAATTTTAAAAAGTTATTAGGAAAACAAAATAACAAAAATAATTTTGTCAGGAAGTCAAGCAGTAAACCACAAATGCCTTTCAGTACAAAGGAAATTTCCTACATAAAATTGTTACTTTCATTTTATGAAGAGGGCTTGAAGGTCATGTGATCCAAATATAAGCTTCAGGATCTCAAGCTAGGCTCACCTATGACAGGGAAAAAATTGAAGCTCTTCTTTCTCCTGGAGACAGGAACTACATACTTAAGCATAAATTCCAGTACTAAAATAGTTTTAAAGGACTACTGTCACCCTTATTCCTATGGGTTAGAGGGAAAAAAATCAACTCTAAAGTTTCTAGGTGAAAACCAACAGGTGAAAAATTCAAATATGAGCTATGATAGCAAATGTTGTGAAAAATCCAAATGTAATTACATCTTAAGTAACTATTACTCTAACTTTAATAATTTTCCTGAGATATGGCATTGCTTATAGGTAAAAATTAAATTTAAATATTTAAATGTGCCTTTTAGGTGTTTTGGTTGTAATATAAAGAATGTCTTTCATTGTAGTGAGTGAGAGAAAAGCATGAATGGTTAGATTGAAGGTTTTTTTTCCTTGCTTATTTTGACATTCTTGAAAAAAAGCACAATAGAATTAAGATCTTGCTTTTTAAGGTGTGGCCCATGGATAGGCAAAGAGCATGCTAGAAATGTGAAATTTCATACTTCACCCCAGAACTTCTGAGCAAATTACTCATTTTGACAAAATCTCCTAGTGATTTGCCTGCTCATTAAAATTTGCAAAACACTGAATTAAGCTACTTAATAACTACTTACTGGCAACTATCTAACACACACACACACACACACACACACACACACAAGGATGTGCACAACCACTTTTATCCATTCATTTATATCATGAAGCAGAAATTTGAATTCTCATAAACTTATCTTCAATAGGACCACATGATTAATAGGGTCAGAACTAGATAAAAAGAGGAGGGATGGTATTGTTTCTGTCACTTATTATCTTTGTGGCTTGGATGTTGATTAAATATTCTGAGCCTCATTTATTTCATCTGCAAAGTGGGGCTATAAAATCAATCCTTACTGCTTCACAGGTGTTTTTATGAGAATAACAATCAATAATTCATGTGTCCACTTTGCAGTCCATAAAGTACTAGAGTCATATGAAATTTGCCATGATGATTCCTATTAGCATCATTTGATGAAGGAAAATTTCATAATTGTAAGTATGTCTAAGACTACAAAGCCAACAACAGACAGGTTAGATTCATTTGTTGCTATGGTAATGCATACCAGAGAGATGAATTTGATATAGAATTTTTATTAGCTGATTTCCTCTTGCCTAGAATATTTTTCTTTTTATAATGCAGGCCTCATCATGGGATTCTATCTATGGTAAAGATTTTAATTATCAATTTGGCAAAATTCATCAGGGAAAAAGAGGTTTATCAAAACATTGTTAGAGAGGGTGTCTGGGCAAGATGGCGGAAGAGTAAGAGCACCGCCTAAATGAGCTCCAGAGACGGGCGCAAGCCACGGCTATCAGCACGGACCCCAGAGACGGGCATGACACGCTAAGGCTGCTGCTGCCGCCACCAAGAAGCCTGTGTGCGAACACAGGTCACTATCCATACCACCCCTCCCGGGAGCCTGTGCAGTCCGTCACTACCAGGCTCCCGTGATCCAGGGACAACTTCCCCGGGAGAGCGCACGGCACGCTTCAGGCTGCTGCAACGTCATGCTGGCCTCTGCCACTGCAGGCTCGCCCCTCATCCGTACCCTTCCTTCCCCCACCCCCGCCTGAGTGAGCCAGAGCCCCCGGAGGAACTACTCCTTTAGCCCCGCCCTGTGTGAGCCAAGAACAGACGCCCTCAGGTGACCTACACACAGAGGCGGGTCCAAATCCAAAGCTGAAACCCGGGAGCTGTGCGAACAAAGAAGAGAAAGGGAAATCTCTCCCAGCAGCCTCAGAAGCAGTGGATTAAAGCTCCACAAACAACTTGATATGCCTGCATCTGTGGAATACCTGAATAGACAACAAATCATCCCAAATTCAGGAGGTGGACTTTGGGAGCCGGATATATTAATTTTTCCCCTTTTCCTTTTTTTGTGAGTGTATATGTGTATATTTCTGGGTGAGATTTTGTCTGTATAGCTTTGCATTCACCATTTGTCCTAGGGTTCAGTCCGCCCGTTTTTTTTTTTTTTACTTAAAAAATTTTTCCCTTAATAAATGTTTTCTTAATAAATTTTTCCTTATTTTCTATTTTTAAAAATTAAAAAAAAATTTCTTAATAAGTTTTTTCATATTTTTTATTTTAAAAAATTAAAAAAAATTTTTAATAAATATTTTTCTTAATATTTTTTACCTTATTTTTTATTATAATAGCTTTAATTTATTTTATTTTATCTTCTTTATTTCTTCTTTCTATTTTTTCTCCCTTTTATTCTGAGCCGTGTGGATGAAAGGCTCTTGGTGCTCCAGCCAGGTATCAGGGCTGTGCCTCTGAGGTTGGAGAGCCAACTTCAGGACACTGGTCCACAAGAGACCTCCCAGCTCCACATAATACCAAACAGCGAAAATCTCTCAGAGATCTCCATCTCAACATCAAGACCCAGCTTCACTAAATGACCAGCAAGCTACAGTGCTGGACACCCTATGCCAAACAACTAGCAAGACAGGAACACAGCACCATCCATTAGCAGAGAGGCTGCCTAAAATCATAAGGCCACAGACACCCCAAAACACACCACCAGACGTGGACATGTCCACCAGAAAGACAAGAACCAGCCTCATCCACCAGAACACAGGCACTAGTCCCCTCCACCAGGAAGCCTACACAACCCACTGAACCAACCGTAGCCACTGGGGACAGATACCAAAAACAACAGGAACTACAAACCTGCAGCCTGTGAAAAGGAGACCCCAAACACAATAAGATAAGCAAAATGAGAAGACAGAAAAACACACAGCAGATGAAGGAGCAGGGTCAAAACACACCAGACCTAACAAATGAAGAGGAAATAGGCAGTCTACCTGAAAAAGAATTCAGAATAATGATAGTAAAGATGATCCAAAATCTTGGAAATAGAATAAACAAAATGCAAGAAACATTTAACAAGGACGTAGAAGAACTAAAGAGGAACTAAGCAACGATGAAAAACACAATAAATGAAATAAAAAATACTCTAGAAGGGATCAATAGCAGAATAACTGAGGCAGAAAAACGTATAAGTGACCTGGAAGATAAAATACTGGAAATAACTACTGCAGAGCAGAAAAAAGAAAAAAGAATGAAAAGAACTGAGGACAGTCTCAGAGACCTCTGCGACAACATTAAACGCACCAACATTCGAATTATAGGGGTCCCAGAAGAAGAAGAGAAAAAGAAAGGGACTGAGAAAATATTTGAAGAGATTATAGTTGAAAACTTCCCTAATATGGGAAAGGAAATAGATAATCAAGTCCTGGAAGCACAGAGAGTGCCATACAGGATAAATCCAAAGAGAACCACCCCAAGACACATATTAATCAAACTATCAAAAATTAAATATAAAGAAAACATATTAAAAGCAGCAAGGGAAAAACAACAAATAACACACAAGGGAATCCCCATAAGGTTAACAGCTGATCTTTCAGCAGAAACTCTGCAAGCCAGAAGGCAGTGGAAGGATATACTGAAAGTGATGAAGGAGAAAAAACTACAACCAAGATTACTCTACCCAGCAAGGATCTCATTCAAATTTGATGGAGAAATTAAAACCTTTACAGACAAGCAAAAGCTGAGAGAGTTCAGCACCACCAAACCACCTTTACAACAAATGCTAAAGGAACTTCTCTAGGCAAGAAACACAAGAGAAGGAAAACACCTACAATAACAAACCTAAAGCATTTAAGAAAATGGGAATAGGAACATACATATCGATAATTACCTTAAATGTAAATGGATTAAATGCTCCCACCAAAAGACACAGACTGGCTGAATAGATACAAAAACAAGACCCATATATATGCTGTCTACAAGAGACCCACTTCAGACCTAGAGACACATACAGACTGAAAGTGAGGGGTTGGAAAAAGATATTCCATGCAAATGGAAATCAAAAGAAAGCTGGAGTAGCTATACTCATATCAGATAAAATAGACTTTAAAATAAAGAATGTTACAAGAGACAAGGAAGGACAGTACATAATGATCAAGGGATCAATTCAAGAAGAAGATATAACAATTATAAATATATATCCACCCAACATAGGAGCACCTCAATACATAAGGCAACTGCTAACAGCTGTAAAAGAGGAAATCAACAGTAACACAATAATAGTGGGGGACTTTAACACCTCACTTACACCAATGGACCGATCATCCAAAATTAAAATAAATAAGGAAGCAGAAGCTTTAAATGACACAATAAACCAGATAGATTTAATTGATATTTATACAACATTCCATTCAAATACAGCAGATTGCACTTTCTTCTCAAGAGCGCATGGACCATTCTCCAGGATAGATCATGTCTTGGGTCACAAATCAAGCCTCAGTAAATTTAAGAAAATTGAAATCATATAAAGCATCTTTTCTGACCACAATGCTATGAGATTAGAAATGAATTACAGGGAAAAAAACGTAAAAAACACAAACACATGGAGGCTAAACACTACATTACTAAATAACCAAGAGATCACTGAAGAAATCAAAGAGAAAATCAAAAAATACTTAGAAACAAATGACAATGAAAACATGATGACCCAAAACCTATGGGATGCAAAAAAAGCAGTTCTAAGAGGGAAGTTTATAGCAATACAAGCCTACAGCAAGAAACAGGAAACATCTCAAATAAACAACCTAACCTTGCACCTAAAGCAATTAGAGAAAGAAGAACAAAGAACCCCAAAGGTAGCAGAAGGAAAGAAATCATAAAGATAGGATCAGAAATAAATGAAAAAGAAATGAAGGAGACAATAGCAAAGATCAATAAAACTAAAAGCTGGTTCTTTAAGAAGATAAACAAAATCGATAAATCATTAGCCAGACTCATCAAGAGAAAAAGGGAGAAGACTCAAATCAATAGAATTAGAAATGAAAAAGGAGAAGTAACCACTGACACTGCAGAAATACAAACGATCATGAGAGATTATTACAAGCAACTCTATGCCAATAAAATGGACAACCTGGAAGAAATGGACAGATTCTTAGAAATGCACAACCTGCCGAGACTGAACCAGGAAGAAATAGAAAATATGAACAGACCAATCACAAGCACTGAAATTGAAACTGTGATTAAAAATCTTCCAACAAACAAAAGCACAGGACCAGATGGCTTCACAGGCAAATTCTATCAAACATTTAGAGAAGAGCTAACACCTATCCTTCTCAAACTCTTCCAAAATATTGCAGAGGGAGGAACACTCCCCAACTCATTCTATGAGGCCACCATCACCCTGATACCAAAACCAGACAAAGATGTCACAAAGAAAGAAAACTACAGGCCAATACCACTGATGAACATAGATGCAAAAATCCTCAACAAAATACTAGCAAACAGAATCCAACAGCACATTAAAAGGATCATACACCATGATCAAGTGGGGTTTATTCCAGGAATGCAAGGATTCTTCAATATACGCGAATCAATCAACGTGATACATCATATTAACAAATTGAAGGAGAAAAACCATTTGATCATCTCAATATATGCACAGAAAACTTTTGACAAAATTCAACACCCATTTATGATAAAAGCCCTGCAGAAAGTAGGCATAGAAAGAACTTTCCTCAACATAATAAAGGCCATATATGACAAACCCACAGCCAACATTGTCCTCAATGGTGAAAAACTGAAACCATTTCCACTAAGATCAGGCACAAGACAAGGTTGCCCACTCTCACCACTATTATTCAACATAGTTTTGGAAGTTTTAGCCACAGTAATCAGAGAAGAAAAAGAAATAAAAGGAATCCAAATCAGAAAAGAAGAAGTAAAGCTGTCACTGTTTGCAGATGACATGATACTATACATAGAGAATCCTAAAGATGCTACCAGAAAACTACTAGATCTAATCAATGAATTTGGTAAAGTAGCAGGATACAAAATTAATGCACAGAAATCTCTTGCATTCCTATACACTAATGATGAAAAATCTGAAAGTGAAATTAAGAAAACACTCCCGTTTACCATTGCAACAAAAAGAATAAAATATCTAGGAATAATCCTACCTAAGGAGACAAAAGACCTGTATGCAGAAAATTATAAGACACTGATGAAAGAAATTAAAGATGATACAAATAGATGGAGAGATATACCATGTTCTTGGATTGGAAGAATCAACATTGTTAAAATGACTCTAATACCCAAAGCAATCTACAGATTCAATGCAATCCCTATTAAACTACCACTGGCATTTTTCACAGACTAGAACAAAAAATTTCACAATTTGTATGGAAACACAAAAGACCCTGAATAGCCAAAGCAATCTTGAGAACGAAAAATGCAGCTGGAGGAATCAGGCTCCCTGACTTCAGACTATATTACAAAGCTACAGTAATCAAGTCAGTTTGGTACTGGCACAAAAACAGAAACATAGATCAATGTTACAGGATAGAAAGCCCAGAGATAAACCCACGCACATATGGTCACCTTATCTTTGATAAAGGAGGCAAGCATATACAGTGGAGAAAAGACAGCCTCTTCAATAAGTGGTGCTGGGAAAACTGGACAGCTACATGTAAAAGTATGAAATTAGAACACTCCCTGACACCATACACAAAAATAAACTCAAAATGGATTAAAGACCTAAGTGTAAGGCCAGACACTATCAAACTCTTAGAGGAAAACATAGGCAGAACACTCTATGACATAAATCACAGCAAGATCCTTTTGACCCAGCTCCTAGAGAAATGGAAATCAAAACACAAATAAACAAATGGTACGTAATGAAATTTAAAAGCTTTTGCACAGCAAAGGCAACCATAAACAAGACCAAAAGACAACCCTCAGAATGGGAGAAAATATTTGCAAATGAAGCAACTGACAAAGGATTAATCTCCAAGATTTACAAGCAGCTCATGCAGCTCAATAACAAAAAAACAAACAACCCAATCCAAAAATGGGCAGAAGACCTAAATAGACATTTCTCTAAAGAAGATATACAGATGGCCAACAGACACATAAAAGAATGCTCAACATCATTAATCATTAGAGAAATGCAAATCAAAACTACAATGAGATATCATCTCACACCAGTCAGAATGGCCATCATCAAAAAATCTACAAACAATAAATGCTAGAGAGGGTGTGGAGAAAAGCGAACACTCTTGCACTGTTGGTGGGAATGTAAATTGATACAGCCACTACGGAGAACAGTATGGAGGTTCCTTAAAAAACGAAAAATAGAACTACCATATGACCCAGCAATCCCACTACTGGGCATATACCCTGAGAAAACCAGAATTCAAAAAGAGTCATGTACCAAAATGTTCATTGCAACTCTATTTACAATAGCCAGGACATGGAAGCAACCTAAGTGTCCATCATCGGATGAATGGATAAAGAAGATGTGGCACATATATACAATGGAATATTACTCAGCCATAAAAAGAAATGAAATGGAGGTATTTGTAGTGAGGTGGATGGAGTTAGCGTCTTTCGTACAGAGTGAAGTAAGTCAGAAAGAGAAAAACAAATACAGTATGCTAACACACATATATGGAATCTAAGGAAAAAAAAAAAAAGGCCATGAAGAACCTAGTGACAAGACGGGAAAATAGACACAGACCTACTAGAGAATGGACTTGAGGATATGGGGAGGGGGAGGGCTAAGATGTGAAAGGGTGAGAGAGTGGCATGGACATATATACACTACCAAATGTAAAATAGATAGCTAGTGGGAAGCAGCCGCATAGCACAGGGAGATCATCTCGGTGCTTTGTGACCACCTAGAGGGGTGGGATAGGGAGGGTGGGAGGGAGGGAGCTGCAACAGGGAAGAGATATGGGAACATATGTATATGTATAACTGCTTCACTTTGTTATAAAGCAGAAACTAACACACCATTTTAAAGCAATTATACTCCAATAAAGAAGTTTAAAAAAAATTTGTTAGATCTCCAATTAAACAGCCCCTTTACAAAAAAAAAAAAAAAAAAAAAGAATCCCCTTGACTAAATTTTACATAAAGACCAAAACAGTAAACTTTTTTCATTAATTTATGGGTAATACACAGGAACAATTTAATTCATGCCAAGTTTCACTACTAGTCCTGCATATGCATAAATTATCTTCCTACCTTCACACTCTTTGTGAATGCAAGTTAGTTTTACTGTGACTTCTAAAAATTTAATTCAATACCCTTGCTTAGAGTATTCTCCATCAACATCATTACTTTCCTCACTTATATAAAGATTTCATTTCTCATATATGTATCATCAACTGTTATCCAAGTCCTTCTACATCTAACATTTAGGTTGTTTCCTATTTTTATGTGTTAGAAATAAAAATTGAATAAATGTTCATACATTACATAACATAAATGTCTTGTCGATTAGGTTAAAATTCTTAAACCAAAATTCCTGGGTCAAAGTTATCCTTCTTATAAATATTTTCATATACATTTTCAAATGGCACCTTCCCCTGAAACTTTGAACCAATAGTCTCCCAAACAGGAGATGACAATAGGTATGGCTGTCTTTCATTCCAACACCAATGATTGTCTTTAAAAATTGACCAAATTAAACAGGCAAAAATAGAATCTCATTTTTAAATGTACATCCATTAAATTTATGAGGGAAAATCAATTTTTAATTTTAATAGTAATTTTTGGTTATCTGCCTTCCTTTCTTCCTTTCGTCTTTCTTTCCTCCTTCTCCCTTTTTGAAAAAAAAAATATTTTTTATGTTGTTTTACATTGACTTGTGCCTTTTTGCTGAAATTTACCATAAAAATACACAAAAATAAAATCTCTCTTTATTATTGAAGATAACTTGTTGTCAAATGTGTGACAACACATTTAGTTTTAGTTATGTTCTTTTAAATGTCTTATTTTGATTGTATGGTATTTACTGTTTCCATGTAAGATATTTAAAGTGTTTTACTGTACTAATTTCATCCTTTATTTTTTGTTATTTAATGGCCAATTTACACTTGTCTAATTTTATATTTGCTTCTTATATTTTATCTTAATTTTTAACTCCTTAATTTACCTGTAACTAGTGCTATTCCATGCTCTGATATAAACATTTACATTTCCATGTATCTAAATTTAACTATTTGTCTCAACACCATGTGTCATATTTAGACTTTTACCCACCGTTTTCAAATGTCACCATCATGCGGCTCATTGTAATGTGTGCTAGATTGTTGTTCTGGTTGTTTTTATCTGTTCCACTCGTGTGTTTGCTCTTGTACCAGCAACACAATTTTTTTACGTATACTATCACTCTAAAACATTTTACTAACCAGTAGAGCATATTCACCTCACAATGTTTTTGCATTTTTAAAATTTTCTTTATTGAAGGATAGTTGATTTACAATGTTGTGCCAATCTCTGCTGTACAGCAAAGTGGCTCAGTTATATACATAGAAACATTCTTTTTTGCATTCTTTTCCATTATGGTTTATCCCAGGATATTGAATATAGTTCCCTGTGCTATACAGTAGGATCTTGTTTTTTTATCCATCCTATATATAATAGTTTTCTTCTATTAACCCCAAAGTCTCAGTCCATCCCTCCCCCACCCATCCTTCTCCTTGGCAACCACAAGTCTGTTCTCTATGTCTGTGAGTCTGTTTCTGTTTTGTAGATAGGTTCATTTGTGCCATATCTTAGATTCCACATATAAGTGACATCATCTGGTATTTGTCTTTCTCTTTCTGACTTACTTCACTTAGTATGATAATTTCTAGTTGCATCCATGATGCTGCATATGACATTATTTCATTCTTTTTTATGGCTGAGTAGTATGCCATTGTATATATTATATGTACAACATCTTCTTTATCCACTCATCTGTCAATGGACATTTAGGTTGTTTCCATGTTTTGGCTATTGTGAATAGTGCTGCTATGAACATAGGGGTACATGTATCTTTTTGAAATAATTTTTACATTTTTGAAGGAATTTGTTTTTCCTAAAAATTAACTCATTTCCCTACTTAAAGGCTCACATGAAGTTTTTTATTGACATAAAATTGAAATATTAACTTATTAATGAAATTCACCCAAGAGTATGATATATCTTTTTTTTTATTTACCTGTTCTTTTTAGTCCTTCTAAAAAAAACATATCTTCATCGAAAACATTGTTATAATGGTAATCTCAATATCTGTGGGTGGTTGTTCTTAAAAAGGAAATTGAAACCTCAAACCTAACCTACTCTGAGGATAATTATACAGCATTTGTAATTGGCACATTTACAAGCTCCCATTAGTTAAGAGTGTGCTCTAAAAGAAGCCCTTTTATATAAAAAGAAAACAAAATAGTGATCTCACATGTTAATGCTCTCTGCTGAGCATTGTTCATCTGTCTTCATTTATTCTGTACCACTTTAGTTTACACCTAAATAAAACCTTCTATGCATGAATGAAAAACCCATACACACGAATCTATAGGAATAGTGGTTTAATTTTTATAACAACATTTCATGTAAATTATTTTTTTAATTTCAAAGTCAGATTCAGAAGACAAACTTGATGAGAAACTTGAGGCTCAGGAAGGTGAAGTTAAATGATTTAGGTTGCATTCCAAGAAGGAACAGAGCTGGGAACAGAGTCCAGGTGTGCAGAACTCTGTTGCCTTTACCCACAAAACTCAGCTCTCATGTAACACAATACAAAGGGTATTTTTAAATTATTATATGTTAACTACTTACTCATAATTAATCTTAAGAAGAATCATCATATATCAAGATTTGCCAGTTATACCCATACTATTAAGCAGTTGTTTTTAGTTATTGTATCATGCTCAGATTACATTTAAATATTTATTTAAAGCTGCATATGTTAGGTGGCATCAGTGAC
Organism: Balaenoptera musculus; assembly: GCF_009873245.2. Taxonomy (NCBI): domain Eukaryota; kingdom Metazoa; phylum Chordata; class Mammalia; order Artiodactyla; family Balaenopteridae; genus Balaenoptera; species Balaenoptera musculus. The sequence continues at coordinate 18,184,570 of NC_045797.1, forward strand.
AAAATTGTTCTAATAAACCTAAAAATGAACTTTCTCTATAAACACATGTTCAACACTTTCAATACCAAAGTTAATTTGAAAAAGAAAATAAAATATTTCCTGGCTTTTTCAATTGAATTTGGAGATAGAATATTTCTTAAATATTTTTCGGACAACAGTCATGACAAGTAAGTTAAAAAGTTAAAACAAAGAAAATAGAAGTTCTTTTAAAATTCTTAGAATGGTCATCATAAAAAAATCTACATACAATAAATGGTGGAGCGGGTATGGAGAAAAAGGGGCACTCCTACACTGTTGGTGGGAATGTAAATTGGTAAAACCACTAAGGAGAACAGTATGGAGGTTCCTTAAAGAACTAAAACTAGAACTACCATATGAGCCAACAATCCCGGAGAAAACCATAATTCAAAAAGATACATGCACCCCAGTGTTCACTGCAGGACTATTTACAATAGCCAGGGCATGGAAGCAACCTAAATGTCCATCAACAGAGAAATGGATAAAGAGGTGGTACATATATACAATGGAATATTACTCAGCTATTAAAAAGAACAACCGAATGCCATTTGCAGCAACATGGATGGACCTAGAGATTGTCACACTGAGTGAAGTAAGTCAGACACAGAAAGACAAATATCATATGATAGTGCTTATATGTGGAATCTTAAAAAAGAAAAGGGTACAAATGAACTTATTTACAAAACAGAAGTAGAGTCACAGAGGTAGAAAACAAACTTATGGTTACCAGAGGATAAGCGAGGTGAGGGATAAATTGGGAGATTGGGATTGACATATATACACTACAATATATAAGATAGATAACTAATAAAAACATGCTGTATAGTGCAGGGAACTCTACTTAATACTCTGTAATGGCTTATATGGGAAAATAATCTTAAAAAAAAAGAGTGGATGTGTGTATATGTATAACTGATTACTTTGCTGTACACCTGAAACTAATGCAACATTGTAAATCAACTATAGTCCAATAAAAATTTAAGAAACAAAATAAAATAAAATGCTTATTCCACATCTAGACAGGCATTTAAAATACAATTTGGGACATCTAGTTCAAGGCAGTAAATATGCAAATGCTCTGTTTGATAACTGAAAACATACCACAGAATTAGATAATGGTAGAGGTCAGATTTGAACACAAATCTGTTTCATACAGAGCCCTCCTCTAAATAAAGGGTAAAACACAAAAGAATATCAGAATATATATATATACATATATTATTGTATAAAGATATAAGCTAACTCAAAAACATTTGCAAAATGAAACAACAGATAACAGCAACAATAAGACTTCAGTTTTATATCAAGGTATTGATAAAGGTTTCATGGAGGCAATGGAAATTAGTTGAGGCTGAAGCATTCCTGAATTCATAAATTCAAACAGTCTAGTCTCAGGTCACAACCAGTATCCTTTCAGTTTTGTCCTTCAGTCACTCCTACTGAAATTGTTCTCTGACCACATCAGTGTTTCCCTTATTTCAGGTTTGTATTTCTTTTATTTTCTCCTTTAGAACCTGCCATTCCAGATGTTCACAAGGGAAAGCACCAACCTTCTACCTTCTATCAGCATTTGAGGCTGTGCGTGGAACCTCTTTAAAATACTCCCTTTGAATAAATACTGAACAAGGTTTGAATTTATTATATTAAAAAGTAAACTCTCTTGGAGATAGAATCACTGCTTTTCCCACTTTAATTTTCTGGTAGAGTTATATGCGTGATATTTCAATAAGTCTTATTATAACATGGCTTCCATTTTAGTTCATCTGATTTATATTACTCTAGTTTGTCACTGTCATTCTTAGCTTATGACTCAGAAGACTGTCAATGTGTGCTATGCAAATATTATATTCATATTTATTAAATTTAAGTTGAACAAGACATTGATTGTATTATCAATGCATACACCTACAATTTTTTCTTCTTTGAGCCTTGTGTGTATACCAGAAGGCTTTAGTTTCTATTCATAAACCATCTTTCCCTAATTCTTTAATGAACACTCTCATTCCCAGAGTGCTAGAAAGTACTTCCCCCACTGAGATTTCAATTCAATAAATAGTGAGACAGATAAAAGTGTATTTCATATTCACATATCAGAATAAATAATGGAACATTTTGCATTTTTCTTCAACTTCTAGAAAATAAATGAATGCTACCTTAGAAAGACAATGCAGACTTCTGCATGAAATGAGGAAAAAATATCATGTAGTTAATTTTAACCTACTTTATATATTTTTTCTAACAATGTATTACCATCTTATAAGTAACTTAGAGAATTAAAATAGGAAGGTAGTCCTATAACTTCTACCTTTAAATGAAGCAGGATCATTTATAGATGGGAGGGAGTATCTTACAATATTTAAATCAAAATAATATTTTTCTGGTGTCACACAATCCTCTCTTACTTCAGAGTTTTCCAATGATGATTAAGCAAAGAGGAATTAATAAGTCCTTTTTTGGGCTCTCGCCCAGGGACAACGGATGTTTACTTCGATTAGATGATCACAAAAAGTATGTATACATGTCTTCTTTTCATCTCCATGTTCTCTCTTTTTTGCATGCTAAAATTTTTGGGTGCATATATTTTATTCTTATAAACATCTTTAACTCTGGCAGTTATTGATATTCCAGTTTGGGGGCTCAGTGCAAAGAAGATAACGCTGCTTTTTAGGGTGGGTTTTGGGCTTCAAGGGTAAGAATGGGGAAAGAGGGCTTTGGACGGCTGCATTATTTAACATTCACCAGATTAAAAAGGTGGCAGGGATTCAGTGTAAGGGTCTGGTTTGCAGTCAAGGGAGTGCGTTCATGTGGGAAGTTCTTTTTTTTTAATTTTTATCTTATATTGGACTTTAGTTGATTTACAATGGTGTGTTAGTTTCAAGTGTACAGCAAAGTGATTCAGCTATACATATACATATATCTATTCTTTTTCAAATTATTTTCCTATTTAGGTTATTACAGAATGTTGAGCAGAGTTCCTTGTGCTATAGAGTTGGTCCTTGTTGGTTATCTGTTTTCAGTGTAGTGGTGTGTATATGTCAATTCCAAACTCCCAATTTATCCCCCTTTTCCTTATTGTTATTACTCACTATCCTATTTTATTAAAGAGACATTGTCAAAAAAGATAAAGTCATGAGACACATAGATACAAAATAAACATGTTAAAGATTTTATTTAACTCACTATTAAGAAGAAACCAGTAAGGTATTGCAACCAGTTAAAAGAACAATCCAAGCAAAGTCACATTTTTAGATCAGAAATATTGAAATGAATGTATAAATTGAAGCAAAATTGGATTCTCCCATATTGGAAAAATGGGAAGTCAATAGAGCCTCTATTGGAGTAATTTATTTGCATGTCTATAAAATTATTTTAAATTTCTATCAGCTATGTAAAGCTTGAAAATTACAAAATAGTTAAAAATGAAAATACTTCATTAATGAATTATTGGAATTTTTTCTTCTTTCCTCCTTTCTGAGAACTTATTATAGTGTATAGAAATGCAACAGGTTTCTGTACACTGATTGTGTATCCTGTAAATTTACCAAATTATTTATTAGTTCTGGTAGGTTTTTGGTGGCATATTTGGGATTTTCTCTATAAAGTATCATGTCATCTGCAAACAGTGACAGCTTTACTTCTTTTTCAATTTGCATTTTTTTCTTACCTAGTTGCTGGGGTCAGGACTTACAATACTATGTTGAATAAAAGTGGTGAGAGTGGACAACCTTGTCTTGTTCTTGATTCTATAGGAAAAGTTTTCAGCTTTTCACCATTAAGTGTGAAGTTAACAGTGGGTTTGTCATATATTGACTTTATTAGATTGAGGTATGTTTCCTGTATACTCACTTTGTTGAGAGATTTTATCATAAATGGTTGTTGAATTTTGTCAAATGCTTTTTCTGCCTCTATTGAGATGATCATGTGACTTTGATTCTTCATTTTGCAAACGTGATGTATCATATTGATTGATTTGCAGAGGTTAAACCTCCCATGTATCTCTGGAATGAATCCCACTTGATCATGGTGTATGGTTCTTTTAATGTATTGCTTAAGTTGGTTTGCTAATATTTTGTTGAGGTGTTGAGGATTTGGGGATCTATGTTTATCAGGGATATTGACCTGTCAATTATGTGTGTATTTGCTGCCTTGTCTGGTTTTGGTATGAGGGTGATGCTGGCCTCATAGAATGAGTTTGAAAGGGTTCCTTTCTCTTCATTTTTTTTTTTTTTTTTGAATAATCTGAGAAGGATAGGTATTAGTTCTTCTTTAAATGTTTGGTAGAATTTACCTATGAAGTCATTTGAAGCTGGACTTTTGTTTTTTGTGAGTTTTGATTACTGATTCAATTTTGTTACTAGTAATTGTTTTATTCAGGTTTTCTATTTGTTCATAATTCAGCCTTAGAAGCTTATATATTTCAAGGAATTTATCCATTTCTTTCAGGTGTTCTAATTTGTTGGTATATAATTTTTCATAGTGTTCTCTTATGATCCTTTATATTACTTGTGGTATTTGTTGTAATTTCTCCTGTTTCATTTTTGACTTTATTTATTTAGTCTCTGTCTCTTTTTTCTTGATGAGTCTGGCTAAAGGTTTATCTTATCAAAGAACCAGCTATTAGTTTCATTGATCCTTTTCATTGTTTTTTAAGTCTCTATTTCATTTATTTTTGTCTCTTTACTATTTCTTTTCACCTACTAACTCTGGGCTTTACTTGTTCTCCTCTTTCTTGTTCCTTTAAATGTAAATTTAGATTGTTTGAGATTTTTTTTGTTTGTTTGATTGTTTCTTGACATAGGCCTGTTTTGCTATATACTTCTATCTTAGAACTGCTTTTGCTGCATCCCACAGATTTTGGAAAGTTGTTTTTCCACTTCATTTGTCTAAAGGTATTTTTTAAAAATTTCCTCTTTGATTTCTTCATTGACCCATTGGTTGTTTAGCAGCATCTTATTTAGCTTCCATGTGTTTGTAGTTTATCCAATTTTCTTCTTGTAATTACTACCTTTAAGAATCTCTCTTTAACTTTTGCCAGTTTCTTTTTGCTGTTCTGATTGGATGATTGCCATCATTCTATTTGCTTATTTGTTCTTCTGTATCATCTAATCTGCTGTTGATTCCCTCTAGTGTAGTGTTTATTTCAGGTATTGTATTCTTCAGGTCTAATTGGTTCTTCTTTTATTTTCTCTTTGTTGAAGTTCCCTCTGAGTTCATCCATTCTCCTCCTGAGTTTGGTGTGCAGCTTGCCACCATTGCTTTACACTCCATCAGGTAGATTTCTTATCTCCATTTCATTAGGGTTTTTTCCTGGGGTTTTATCTTCTTCTTTCATTTGGAACATATTACTCTGTCTCCTTATTTTGTTAGACTTTCTGTGCTTGTGTTGATGAATGAAGCAAAACAGCTACTTCTCCCAATCTTGAAGGAGTGACCTTGTGTGAGAGGATACCCAGTGTAAACTACATATACCAGGCAGTTTTAGCAGGTAGGGTAGAGATGGAGCAGATATGGATGGAAATGGGATCCCAAGGGGACTTAAACAATGGTTCTCACCAGTGCCTCTGACCCCGGAGAGAGTTCTAGCAGTTCCCTGACCATTTGGCAGATGCTCTAAGGTAAAGTAATTGGATTTCCTTCCCTCATAGTATAGGCACCCTAAAACTGATTAAATCTAGATATAATATATATATCTATAATATATATATATATTATATATATTATATATAATAAAAAATATATATAATAAATATAAATAATAATAATAATAATATATATAATTATATATTATATATACACACACACACATACAGCTGTGTCCCTTGCCAGCTGTGTCCTTTGCCAGGCATGCCTGCAATGGACCCTTCAGTGATATTCCTCCCTACTATAGGTCACTGTGTCATGGGTGGGGTTTCCATGAATACTGTGTCTTCACTGTTGCTATCCATTTCTATGTGGTCCCTCTATGTGCAGAAGCTATCAATTAGCCCTCAGTTCTTCAGGAAAAATTGCTCTATACTTAGGTGTAGATTCAGTGTGTCCCTGAGAGGAGGTGGGTCTTCCTACACCACCATCTTGGACTCCTTTCAGAATTTCCTTCCTTTTAAACGTAGAAAAATAACCCATTGTGTTTTATCACATTTTGCTTATCTATTCATCCATAAGTGGATGCTTGGGTTGCTCTCTTCTTTTAGGTTTTGTGAATAATGCTGTTATGAACATGATTGTAAAAATACCTCTTCTAGACCCTGCTTTCAATCCTTCTGGGTATATACCCAGGAGAGGAACTGCTGGATGATATGCTAATTTTAATTTTTAATATTTTTTAGGAACCACTATACTGTCTTCCACAGTGGCTTTACCATTTTACATTCCCACCAACAGTGCCAAATGTAAAATGGCACTGTTGGTGGGAATGCAAAAAAAAAAAGTGGACCAATTTCTCCATATCCTCGCTAACATTTGTGAATAACATTTTCTTGATCCTAATTTTTGTGATTAAGCTTTCTGTTGACTTCTGTTTACTTCTACTGTATTTGAAGTGATTGCTACTGGTTGTCACAACATAATATAATGTTAACTCTCTTATTGATGTTCCTTATATTTGCCTCTTTTGTCCCCATTCTCTAAATGTCAGTATCCCTCAAGTGTCTAAGTACAACTCTGTTAAATTATTTTTCTTAATTTTTCTTGCACTATGATTTAACCAAAAACTGTGTCTATAAGTCTAACCATTAACAATAGCTCCCACATATTTGTACAGATTCTTCTATGTGACAATTGAAATATTTTGAATTTTACAGTAGAATATCTTTGAAATGAAGTTTGCTGCAAAATTCAAACACATCCTAAAAATATTTATCTAGAGCTCAATCTTAAATTTACTATTATTTGATTCCATGCAAAACTTCAGTAAAATAACTGACATTAGAGAGGCAGTCACTAGGGGATATGCTAATATTCCATTTATAAATGTGTTTATAGTTTATAATTATGCAAATAGATTACACAATATAGAATCTATGGATAAGTATAGCTGAGCTTTCATTCCAAAATGATTTTAATTAATTTCATATATTCTCTAGAGCATCAAGAGCAATTCTGTCTGTAATATAAATATCATGTAAATAAATGAAGCAATGTTAACTAATAATACTATTGACAATAACAGAAATCATTTTTTGTGTTTGTATGATCTAGAAATTGCCGAAGAAACTTAATGGTTTTACAAGTATCAGATATAATTCCAGGCAACAAAAACTAGAGATAGGTTTTATTATTTTATCTTACAAATATAAAGAAAGTATAAAACTAATTTCCCTGATTTGAACAAGTTCAAAATACTAATAAATGGCAAAACTGTGATTCAAACCTAGGCATGTAGCACCTCAAAGCCCTGTAGTTAGACAATATCTTTTTTTTTTTTTTTGTCCATGCCACATGGCTTGTGGGATGTTAGTTCCCTGACCAGGGATTTGAAGCTGGGCCCTTGTCAGTAAAAGCGTGAAATCCTAACCACTGGACTGCCAGGGAATTCCCTAGCCAATATCTTATACTTTAACTCCACAGATATAAACTGGAAGAAATACAATTCAAATGAGATATTGTCTCATTATTCCATACTTTGACAGATCAACAATCAAACAAACATGAAAAGGCCAAACAATACAGTGAATAAGGATATATTAGCTGTTCCACCTTTCTTGTTTGGGTTGCTTCTCTCTGGTATCATGGACTCCTCTCATTTTAAGGAAGTAAATCTTGGTTCATGGTTTTATGTAGTTGTTTGTGGCATAATTTGATCACTATGTCTCACAGGCTAACTATGACTACAGATGTTTGTTTCATATTTATCATTTGCCTAAATTCTAATCCTAGATTTCTTGAATTCCTCTGTTCTGTGAATGAATGATTCTCAGTTATGCATTACCTTGGCTTTGATAACAGAAAGCATATAAGTTACTAATTCAAGAGAGAAGCCTTAAGTATAAGATTTTGAGGATAATAATGGAGAGAATTATTTGGTGGCCCACTCTTTCCCTTAATCTTCATTGCCTAACGTATGGTATTTCTCTGAATGTCTAACTGTTCTGGTTTTCAGGGTAGCTGACTATAGATTGCAAAGCACAGAACCCAGCTGTTTAATCTCCTCTAAGACCTCATCTGCTGTGACTCATATGACTCATACATCTGCTTTTGAGTTACTTTTGTAATTCCCTTTTGGCAGGTATTTTCCAAATTGCTACCATGTAGGGTAAAGTGTTTTACCCATCAATTATTCTTGTCTTTTATTATTTAATTAAACAGTTTTCTTAAGGAAAAAAAAAATAGTGGTATTTATCTGAATGATGGGATCAGCAATAACTACCTTAGTAGACCCGGCAGAGGAAAGTCAAGATACCATAGAAATTCTGGGTTTCCATTATTTCTGGATCAAGAGCCAGCAATGGGCTTAGATAGGTTATAAAGCCCAGACCCAACACTGAAGCCTAAAGAATGAACTTACTTGAAAAAGATGGAATGAACATCTGAGGTCTTTACATAAAAACATTATGGATGGTTTTGTTTGGGGGATACTGACTCAGCTCTTCTCTAAGAAAAACTGATCAGTCCAAACCAGAGTTTCTACAATTATATCATGGAGAGTTTATCATTCTGTGTCCAAATAAGAGAGGGAAACTACACAATTATAGGAATATAAGAAATTTATTATGAAGAATTATCAATTCCAACAGGAGGTTGGAGTAAGGGAGTATAGTTTGCTGGAAATCCACCCTCTAGTATGTTAAGAACATTGATCCCAAGGCAATGCCTCACTGAAAGCACCATGCTACAAGTTTGCCCAAAGGACAGTGTTGGCAGAAGCCACTGGCCACTGGGTGCTGTTGACTACCATGCAGGGAAAGAATCAGGTGCTGAGGAAGCTTTGAGCAGTGCAGCAGACTGGTGAGAGAGCACCAGAACCAAGAAGCAAAACCCTTCCTCCTGCAATGAGATCCCATCACTATCTATGGACAAACAAAGGGAAAAGTATATAAAGGGCTCAGATCCATTTGCAAAGAGCAGGAGAAAATTTATGAATTAGAGGCACAAAGGCAGTAAATCAATAACCAGAACAAAGTGAGATAATTTGTGTTAATAAACTTATTGTTGGCTACTGAAATATGATCTCTTGGTTCATTTGTTAAATTTTTCTTAACTGAAATAAGTTTACCTAATATGCAAGGATTTTTAAAAATTTCAATTTCAACCTATGTATTTATGTCTTAATCAAACCATTACAATGTGAAAGAACATTTGCTTTACCTCACTCCATAGTTAACAAAATATTTTGTTGAACTTCATACCTATTTTAATTTCTAATGAACTTTTCTAATGAAATTAGAAATTCTGTTAGCATGTACATTGGAGGAAAGAGGAAAATACTCAGACAAATACAAAGTGGTCATAATTGTATAAGGAGAAGCTGAGAGGAGTCATACAGGAAAAGAGAGATGAAGTTATTCTATTTAAGAATGTATCCATTATTTTTTTCACTCATTTCTCCTAAACAAATTTAAACCATAAAAAAACACAGTTTGTAAGTAGTTGCTTTTATAGTTAGAAAGCATTAATATGCCTTGGATTCATTTCTTTTTTTTTAGTTTTTATTTATTTTATTTTATTTTTTAACATCTTTATTGGAGTATAATTGCTTTACAATGGTGTGTTAGTTTCTGCTTTATAACAAAGTGAATCATCTATACATATACATATATCCCTATATCTCCTTCCTCCTGTGTCACCCTCCCACCCTCCCTATCCCACCCCTCTAGGTGGTCACAAAGCATCGAGCTGATCTCCCTGTGTTATGCGGCTGCTTCTTACTAGCTTTCTAATCCACCCAAATGAAACTCAGGAACATGACTACTGAGGCTTTAAATCGCCTTTCCACTGAAGTTGCATTTAAAACACTATACTTCCATTGGGCAGAGGGCAATTGGGTTCACATGTGTGTCTAAGTGTGTATTTATACAACACAGATGGTCCCTGACTTACAATGGATTGATGTAATATTTTTAGACTTTGCAAGGGCACAAAAGCAATATGCATTCAGTAGAAACCATATTTCAAGTTTTGAATTTTGATTTTTCTCAGCTTAGCTGTATGATAAACCATACTCTCTAGTGATGCTGGGCAATGTCAGCTAGCCACAACTCCCAGTCAGCCACATAATCACTAGGATAAACAACTGATACATAACCATTCTGCACTCTTACAACCATACTGTTTTTCACTTTCAGTACAGCATTCACTAAAGTACATGAGATATTGAACACTTTATCATAAAATAGGCTTTGTGTTAGATGATTTTTCCAACTATAGGCTGATGTAAGTGTTCTGAGCACATTTAATAGAGGCTAGGCTATGCTATGATTTTTGATAAGTTAGTGTATTCAATGCATTTTCAACTTACAATGGGTTTATTGGGATGTAACTCCATCATAAGTTGATGAAGATCTGTAGTAGTAGATGAGTTTGGTGCCCCCACTAGATTGAGAGCCCTGACGGGTACTTTGGCCATTTCTGTAACATCAGTGTGCACTCCATGCACAGAACAGAACAAGTGTTCCCCATAAATGTTGATCAAAGGTCTATGGAGTGTATCTAACATAAAAAAGTTTGAGAACCATCCAGAGATTTGTAGTAGGGATATTGAACATGATCTGTCATGGTCATTTTTCCAAACAGATTCAGATGCTGGAGTTGGAAATTTTATGATTTTTTTAAAAACATATTCTTCAGTGTTCTATGTTTCTTTGTCTCATATTACTGAAAAGATCGAAGGGCCACTGGTAGTTCAGAGGTTCCATTATTAATGAAAAACAATGTATCCATTCTTTAAGTATAGACCATCAGAGGATGTAATTTTTTCTGATATAGCATTCTCACAATGTGTGATGATGAGATCAAATACACTGAAGACTGGAGGAAAATCAAAGACCTGTGATATGGCCCATTTATTTTAATACCAGCATCCAGAATAGGAAAAAGCATGAAGTTTTCTTGTTTCTATGACAACTACATATGGAAATTTCCCATTTCTAAAAAGGCTCAATGGATTTCATAAAATGAAGTTCAGCACTTTTTAATTATAACTGATTTTTACTTTCAAAAATAATTGTTACCCAAACATATTTATATTTGTTTTCATGTGATCATATGAGAAACTAACCATCCGAGGCTTCTTTATATTCCTATAGAAATTCTTGAAGAGCAACTATATTTTTTCTTTTATCTCCTCTGTTGATAAGCCCTTGAATTTCTCATAAGATGTCAAAAGCTTCAGTGTAGAACAGACTCTATCAATTATGTTCATATGAGTTCCAAGAGCTTGTGGGTTGGTAGCAATCAGATTGATCCTGAAAACAATGCATTTATTTATATTCCAATGTTATAGGTATATATAAGCGTATGTATGTGCATCATGCAGAGATGGAATGGATTTCTAGTCAAAACTTCTTTGCTGCTTATTATGAATCTGTCTTCCATTACCACCAATTTTTTTTTTCCCATACCTGTTATGATGACTTTTTCTGTCCCATGCAGTGACAATTTATGTAATGCTAAGATCTGCTTAGCATACTCTGCAGTACAAGTTCCTACAGTAGGAATATTTCTAGAACATTTGGCAGCTGTCAAGATCTTTATTTATTTGTTTAATTAATCACTAATATTTTGCATTCATTTGTAATAGATGGGTAATGCAAACTTGGTTTGGCTAAGGACTTATCATTATGTAAGTACATGTTACAGGTAGACACCTAAGGATCAGCCTTGCAACCCACATGGATACAGCAGAAACATTAAAAAGAGAATAGTGCAACTCCACAGATGTTGGGGATTACTGCTCTTCATATAATTGACATGGAGGAAACACTTTATATCAGTACCTCTTTTTGCCCTTAATTTTTAAGATTAAACATACAGAATGTTTAAAAATTTTTATTCTACAAAAATGGTAATTTCATGTGGTCTGACAGAATATTTTCCTTTGATTATACTCTGAATGCTCAGAACATATCACTGTGATGCTTTATAAAATTCACCATCTATGCTCATCCTATGTTCCAGAGCTTTTATTTCCCCTACTTTTTTTCTCAAATTTATTGTCCCTTCCTCATCCTCCTCTAATAGAATACTATCTCATCAGATCTCTCTTGGAGAATAGAAAACCACCTTGATTTCACCTCTGTGAAGCACAGCTCTCAGCCTCAGCTGAATTACACTTACCTCACAGCTGTAAATATCTATTTCAAAATCTCATTTTTTAAATGCCCCGAGGAGAACAGCCTAGGCTTTTGTAAGCCAGGTTGGGTGACTGTGCCTTTATAGTTGAAAGACTTTTTAACTTCACAAATGCCTGGCTCTCTGTGAAGTTCCTTACACCTTGGAGGAAACTGTGGAATAACATCTTCATTCACACCTGAGTTTTTGGCCTCCAGAAGGAGTTTTCCAAGTCCCTTGTATAAATTGATAGCAGCTTTCTTGCCTCCCAGTCAAGACAATATTAAACAGAGAAGTGTCAGATTATGTCATAGCTCAAGGTTTAGACTGGTGTTCATAATGTCCTACTCTAGTATACATTCCCAATAAGCTTTGTGAGTATGAAAAATGTCAAGAAGCTTGTGCTTTCCATAAGACTCCTTAGACCTATTTTATATGGCCACTTATAATCTGATTATCTCCTGAATATCTCTGATTTTTATTCATATCACATTTAAGCTGCCTGCACTGATTAGATCCTCTAAAAATTTCCAAATTCACAGCTACTTCTAGGTCTATCTCAGGAAATCTATGGTACTTATACAGAAAGGAAAGTGCATATGCAGTTAACTGTGTCACATTTGACTTGGTGCCAGAAGTCATATGCCTTCAGAATGCATACTGTACCTTTCAGAGCCCATGGCCAAGGCACTTGGCCAAGGTATAGACGTGGAGGTAGGTTGCTTCGGTCAATAGGACATTAGTAGGTGAGATACAGGCTATGACTTACAAAATGCCTATGCATTGAACACTTACTCACTTTGTGATTAGAAATGGAAAACCAAAATGTGAATGAGCCTCTACTCTGAGATACCACTTTGAGTAGAATTGAAGCTTTCCCGTCAACAGCCTGCAAACTGCCAGACATATGAGTGAGGCCATCTGTTTTGGTCATTTCAGACTGCGTTAAAAAACACCCCAAAAGTGGCTTAAAACATTTACTTTTTTCCAGAATATGGTGTTTGAGCATGGCTTGGCAGGGATAGCTCAACTATGCTTTGCTTTTCAGCTAGGGCAGTTTAAAGGCTGCAGGCTAAAGTCATCTGAAGACTTACACTTCCCTGGTGGTTGATGCTGAATGCAGATTGGGTGTGTCAGTTCCTCTGCACAGGAGACTCTTAGAGTGCTTTCTCTGTATGGTCCATTTTGGACTTCTTCTCAGCATGTTTGGTTGGTTGAAGAACAAGCATATCAAGAAACAGACCTAGGTACAAACTGTATAGACTTTTTTAACCCAGCCTTGGAAATAATGCATCAGGGACAGGCCCATCCAGATTCAAAGGGAGGAACTATGGACTTCAGTTCAATGAAGGAGTGTCAGTATTGCGTGGTAAGGAAAACAGAAGAGATGGAATGTATATTAGTGTGGCTGTTTTTGGAAAATACACTCTACCAGATTATTCTAGACTATCTAGCCCTTGCTCACCTGCCAGTGAACTTCAGGCTCATGAATGAGTCCAGAAGAGACCTGTGTTAAAAATCACCCAAGTTTCCAATTCAATATATTTTAATCTGGTAAATAATAGTTGTTTCAAAATTCTATGTTTTGGGCACTTTGCTATGCACCAAAGGATGATATAGTTATTGATACCCAGAGAAACAGTGCTTCTCTAATAAATTCTGATGTGAAACAACAGAAACTTGCATACACTACTGGGCATGAAAATTGGTAAAACCACTTGGAAAGTAGTGTGACAATATTCAGTAAAGGCAAAGATGTTCACATCCTGTGACCCCAACAATGCCGTTCCTAGTTATTTATCCTATAGAAATGGGTGCATATGTAATCGTGGCCCCCGTACAAGAATAATTGTGGTATGATTGCTCTTATGGTAGGTAGTAAAATTATTAAAAAAAAAACAACAACAACCAATCATCAACATAGTTGTTACCATTAAGAGGAAGGAAGGGGGCTGTGACCACGAATAAACATACTGAAAGATTATCAAGTATTGTACTAGCAATGTCCTCTTTCTTAATCTGGATGATTTGTTAAACTGTATATATATGTTTTATGCACTTTTATAAACTGTTCAGTTTCAACATTGAAAAATGCTTTTAATCCCTTAAATAAAGAAAGAAAAGAAAAGAAAAGAAGGAAGGAAAGAGAAGAGAAGAAGAGGAAAGGAAAGGAAATGAAAGCAAAGGAAAGATGTGATATTGGCTAGGGACTGGTCAGTGAGCAGATGATAGAAAAACAATGGAGAAACTGCTAGAGATAGCTAGAAAATCAGCAAAGAAACATTTAATATGACTGAAAAACTGTGAGCAAACTCAGAAGAGGTTGGAAAATGGGTGGTTTCTTTCAGGTCCTCCATATAAACAACAGCAGCTATGACTTTATCACCTTGCTAGGATTAGAAATGCTTCCGTATTTTTATTATCTTAAATTAGTTTTAATCTGACCTTTATGGAGCATATTTTCTAGGACTCTAAAATCTCTAATTTCCAAAAGATGATCTTACAGTTTTATCTATTTACTTTGGTATGGAAGCACTACAACACTCTCTCGCTTTTGTAGCAGTGTAGCTGTTTTCTAATGTACATCCATGAGCTAACATTGCCGTAGGTTCTAATCGAGGCAGCCATGGGTTTCCTCTTGTGCCCAAATCTCCAAAATTGTCTTATGAAATGCATATGTTGAATTCTAAATTTCACATGCTATTTTAGTTTATCTAGAGTGCTCAGAAGATGAAAAATGCATACATCCACGGACATGGAACAAAAGTGAGTTCAAAACTAGTCTACAAAATGGCACAGATAACTGAAAGAATTTCGGTATGTCTGACTCCAGAAAACACTCCCTCTGTGTCTTATATGATTTTGTTCCTCTATCTTAGCTTTATTTCTCTTTGTGCACTGGCAGCAATTCCCTCCTGTCCCTTACTTACTTCTTCTTAGTTAAGTATACTTCTAGCATATTAACACCAGAAAGAAGGGGTCATGTTCCCTGTTGATGTTAACAGAAAATGTAGAGAGATAGGACTCTGATTGGATCTGCGTGGATTGCATAACAATCTTACGCCAGTGTCTATATTCAAGAGGGTTAAAAGCTCAAGTTAGTCTGGGTCACTTATCTACTTATACCTGTAATAAGAAGGAAGGATCAGACCCATCAGAATATTCTAAATTATGAATAAGCGGGACTTGGCTCCTCAAAAAATCCTGGACAGATATGCAATCCAATTTCTATTCCAGCTTCAACATTTTGGTCTTTTCTGGTTTCCCAAGTTGGTCTCTTAGCTATATGATTAGGTTGCTTTCTCTTTTCACTATGTTTGGACTGAAAATTCACTGAGAGAGCTTGGCTTCACTTAAGATACTTCATGTCCCTGAGATATTGCGGCTCATTTTGGCTTTCAGTGTTGCAAACATGGCTAAACTACTGTATCTAATAGGCTTTAAGGATGGCAAATCTTGGCCCAGACCTCAGGCCTCTTTTTCTGTGGGAGAGTTTGGGAGATTATGGTCTTCCAATCTCAAAAGTAAGAGAAACAAAGAAAAGTTTGGTGCAGTGGTGATGCTGAAATAAATGGAAAATGCATTGAGTTAAAACAACAGTTCAAATTCTAACCTCTCTCACAAACTTCACTTTTGTATATACTGTTTTAAAAATTTTTATTGGGGTATAGTTGATTCACAATGTTGTGTTAGTTTCAGGTGTACAGCAAAGTGAATCTGTTATACATATACATATATCCACTCTGTGATATACTTTTGAATTGCCACCTGAAAGTGCCTTCATTACTCATCAGAATTTGTCCTCTGAGATGCCATGTAAAAACTTGCTTTCCAGGTTAATCCACACGGATCATACCTATGTGTTTGAGGGATGACTGGCTAAAACTTCCATTAATAGATAACAGAAGCTATGATAGAAAAAATCTATTGTATTTAAACATAATTGGCCATGATTTCAGAGTTTTTTTGGTACCATGTGTAGCTGAATAGGTTTTAAAAATCTATTCATAAACTTTCTTAAACAAAGAATAATATTCTGAATCTCTAAACTCTAACTGGAACTTGGGCAAGATTAAGCTGAGTAGGTATGTATGCATGTGTGTGTGTGTGTGGCAAGTAGGGGAGAAAGAGAATACGAAGGAGAGAGGGAGAGAGAATATTAATTTATTTTATATATTTTAAAAAATATTTTAATTTTATTTGAACATAGTTGATTTACAATGTTGTGCTAGTTTCAGGTGTATGGCAAAGTGATTCAGTTATACATATACATATATTCATTCTTTTTTAGATTCTTTTCTCATATAGGGTATCACAGAATATTGAATAGAGTTCCCTGTGCTACACAACAGGTCCCTGTTGGCTATCTATCTTATATATAGTAGTGTGTGTGTGTGTGTGTGTGTGTGTGTGTGTGTGTGTTCATCCCAATGAAAGTAATTTCTTTAAGTAGACAAGATAAAGTTGGGTGAAGAAAAAATATATTGTTCAAACATATTGGCTAATTATTGTGCACTATTATTATTATTCAGACATTAAAAGGGTCAAAGCAAGCCAACTATAAACATTAACATGGCTTAATTAAAATTGATCATTAACACTTATAGAAATATCAAGAGAGATACACAAAGACTCCTTTTATGTGCTTTCAACTAAAGTCAAAGTAAAGGAGATTCAAGTGATAAAAGGTAGTTAAAAGGGTAATATCTGCTTTGCCCATTCTTATGCTTAATTTCTTCCAGTCATGATCTGGATTTTTATTGGGCTTTTTCTCCAAATCTCTCCATCAATGTACAAACACTTTTTGATGATTATGCCCTTGATGTTTCATTTACATTGCTGTTCCTGATCTTCCTAATAGACAACAATTGCTACATATTACAAAAACAAGTATACTATAAAACCTTTTTTTTTTCCTTATGCCAAATTCCATTACTTGGAGAAAGCAGTATATAAATCAAGACAACATTCAAGCTTTGGAACTTATTTTAATTCCCTTGTAATGACTTCCTCAGTGCTTTCAAAGTAAAATCCAATTTCTCTGCAAGATATAAACTCATGAACAGTTTCAGGTACTTCCCTCATTTGTCTCCCACCCTTATATACTATGAGTTTATGAAGACTATGAAGGAGTCTTGTTTTACTCATCTTCCAAACTATTCTATGGCTATAGAAAAAATGTTGGAGTGTATGTAGCCCGATATATATTTTTGTAAGTTTGCAAAAAGTTTATTGATTAATAAAACAAAACAAAACAGATGTTTGACCAAGTCTATCGCTAGTTAATGAAGAGACTGTGTTAAAGACAAGGTGTTCTTCCATCTGGTTAAGCTGCATTTAGCGTATACCAATGTTCTTCCTTTCTACTATGATTTTCAAGTCCATAAAACAGTCAGGCCTTGAGAAAAATTGCAAATCAAGAAAAGCTGTGGACGCCACCTCTAGTGTTCTCATCCATTGTGTTTTGGCGGAACAAATGCTTCTCTTTTTCTTTCCTGCTAAGAATGTCATGGTTAACATAAGCTCTTGCCTACCTAGTTTTCTCCATCAAAACTTTTTATTTCAAAAAAGACATATTGAACACCTTATGTTCCAAAGATAGGAGTAAGCACATGGGATAAAGATCTGACCTAATAAAATCTACCATCTACTAGGAAAGGTATACAATTATTGATGTACAATACTGGTTGGTTAATTTGGCTTCTGTTTTAAATCTCACATTTTATGATTTATTTTGAAAAGCAAAGTAAATTCTGTCATGGTGATTGATATTTTGTTACTGTAGAAGCATGGAATCAGATGTGGTTCTTTAAATACTTCTTTTTCTCTAAGGTAACACCAGAAGAAATAAGTTTGAGAAGTCCTGCTTGGAGCAAGCTCTGAAAAAATTAAATTGAATAAATAATTTTTCTACTCCTTGTTTAATGTCATAAACTCTCATGTGGTATGGAATAAATTCCAATTCTGCACAAGAATTTCCCAGCCTGGAATACCTCAAGTAAGTTTTTATTTACCTTTTCCATTCAGGCTATCTTAATTTTACAAATTTCATAAGATATAGTTAAATGAACAACTTTGCAAAGTTTTAATATTGGTGTCTAAATCAGTATTATCATTCAGTGGACCAAGAAAATTAAAAATAAGAACATTTTCTTGCTCATAATACTTTTCCCAGGAAGCTCCTGAGTGTATATATGAATTTTAAGATTGCATTACTTTTTCACTCATTGATTTATTTGAACTATACACAGTGGAAGGTGATTTATTTGAACTACATACTGAAGAGTACAAAGAATATTTGAGATCAGAGTTAAAATTAGTTCCAATTTTTTAAAAAAATAGTTCCAATTTACAGCATATTTCTGGTCATCTGAGTTAAAATAAACCAAAGCTCTAATGTTTCATTTAAAATTTAATTATTCTGATCATTGTAGACAGACAAGTCAGGTCATTTAGGGTAACCTATGATTTTTTTCTGCAGAGTGAATTATTTTGTCTAAATTATTTGGCAAATTGGTTTTAACTCCATTATGTCAAAATCTATCCCATTAAAAAATTTCTCCATTAGATATTTATGAAGAATCCAATTTACTCTGTAATGTAAGGTTTTCCAAATTTAATTTGGCACAAAAGCACAGATCAACATTTATTCTCAGCATATGTTTGTATATTTTTATTATTTAATGTATATTTATGTCTCTATCCTATGATATAATATTCATAGGTTTATTGCTATATATCTAATGTTGTCTAGAATGTTGCTTGCTATTAGTAAATGTTCATGATCTATTATGAAAGAAACACAAAAGAAGAAAGAAAGAAAGCTAAAAAGGAAGAAAGAAAGATTGCAGCACTATTTACAATAGCCAGGACATGGAAACAACCCGAAGGTCAATCAACAGAGGAATGGATAAAGAAGATGTGGTGTATATATACAATGGACTATTACTCAGCCATAAAAAGGAATGAAACTGGGTCATTTGTAGAGAAGTGGATGGACCTAGAGACTGTCATACACAGTAAAGTAAGTCAGAAAGAGAAAAACAAATATTGTATATTAATGCATATATGTAGAATCTGGGAAAAAAATGGTATAGACGATCTTATTTACAAAGCAGAAATAGAGACACAGGCTTAGAGAACAAACGTATGGTACGGGTCCAAGGCGAAAGTGGGGGTGGGATGAATTGGGAGATTGGGATTGACATATATACACTATTGATACTATATATAAAATAGATAACTAATGAGAACGTACTGTATAGCACAGGGAACTCTACTCAGTGCTCTGTGGTGACCTAAATGGGAAGGAAATCCAAAAAAGATTGGATACATGTATACGTATAGCTGATTCACTTTGCTGTACAGTAGAAACTAATACAACATTGTAAAGCAAATATACTCCAATAAAAATTTAAAAAAAAGAACACAGTGAACTGAAAGAAAGAAAGAAAGAAGGAAAGAAAAGAAAAGAAAAGAAAAGAAAGAAATAAAGGAGGGAGGGAGAGAGGAAAGGAGGGGTGGTGGTGCAAATAAGAGATTGATAAGCCTCTTTTCAAGGATTAGGACTGAGAAAAGGTTTGTAAGTTCATTCAATTTCTACCCTGAGTACTCTACAAAGTCTATATTCTTGGGCCCAACAGCTGAATGGTGGCAGTAAGGAAATGATTCTCGGAGCTGGGAATTCTCTGTGAAAGAGTCATGGCTTGTAGAGTATTGTTTTTCCAACTCCTTAATTGTCGTGTCTCTGTGAGTAGAACCTTGTGAGCAAATTATTCATAACCCCTGCTCTTGAATTCCCTTACCAAACAAATGCTCAAACAATAGTATTCACAAAGTATTCACACCCAGGAAGAGAAATCTTAGCAGTAAATATTCCAAAAATTTCAGAATTTGTAGCAAACCTACTGCCCCCCCACCACCTATCAAGAATTTCAATGACTTCTATAACATGTTGCATACTTGATACTACTTGAAGCAATCTGTTTTACTTGGGGGAAAATTATTAAAAATACCTTCTTTATAATGGGGAACAAGGAAAAAAGTCATCCTCATAACCTCCACTGAATTTGGCTCACTGGAACAATACTACAAAAATGGCATCTACATCTAAACATGACTTTGCTATTTGCTGCTTTCCACCTGCTACTGCCTATGTGGCAATTCACAAGAATTAATTAAAACTTTTTTTCTTTTTTTTTTTTAAACATCAGTTCTTTTTTCTTTTTTTGGCTTCGTTGGGTCTTCATTGCTGCACACGGGTTTTCTCTAGTTGTAGCAAGACTTTTTGTTGTGGTGTGCGGGCTTCTCATTATGGTGGCTTCTCTTGTTACGGAGTACAGGCTCTAGGCACGCAGGCTTCAGTAGTTGTGACACGCAGGCTCAGTAGTTGTGGCACATGGGCTTTGTTGCTCCACGGCATGTGGGATCTTCCCGGACTGGGGTTGAACCCGTGTCCCCTCCGTTGGCAGGCGGATTCTTAACCACTGCACCACCAGAGAAGTCCCAAAACTTTGTTTCTTGTTATAAAAAAATTCCTCCAAGAAAATAAGTCACCTCAATGAGTAAGGCAAACAAAATAAGCAGGAAGTGAAGAGGGAAGGTCCAAAGCAATTTTTGACTACTGTTTCCTGGGAGTCCTGGATAACTCCATTTACCTATATCTGAAGAGTTCCAACTTGTAGTGGGTTTCCAGGAAACCACTCTTCTTGTTGGTGTCTAGAACTTTCAGATTCACAATCAATACAGGCTTGCAGTTGTCTTGTTCAAGAGAGATCTTACCCGTCATCCAACCTCAAAAGACTTAGAGGATTTTTTTCAGCTACCCTCAACATATCATGTAATATTATCATTCTAAGTCACAATAAAATAAATTCCTGTGGCTAGCCATCTATTCTCTCCTCATCTTTGTAGAATAACTACTGTGTCTATAACTTGCTTCAACTCAATCTCCACAAAACTTTCAAATATATCCAAGGAACTCTTAATTGTGGTTAAATAATAAAATGTAATGAAAAGAAAATGGACATATCATAACAGCAATAATTCACACAGTGTAATTTCCTCTTCTAAAGAATCCATTTTATAAAATTAAGGTAATTATACAAGTTAGTTACAACTCATTTGTACCCTCCAGGTAGTTCACTAAAATATTAAATCTTACTTTAATCTTAATTATTTTCTTTGGGCAGTCATACCAAGATGATGATATAAGTGGATCCTGAATGCCTCTCTTCCATAGATGCACTATAGTCCAGATACATATGAAGTAGTTTCCCTATGAAGAGATCCAGAACACTAGGCTGAGTGACTCTTAACATTGAGACCAAATGAGAACATATCACCACTGAAACAGATAGGAAAGGCTGAACATAGGAAAGAGCTGAGACACTTCTCGTACCATAAATCCACCCCTGCACAGTGCCATAAAATCAGTGAGAACCCTCAATTCCCAGGCTTTCTCCATGGGGAGTAAAGGGTTTGGACCCACATCTAGGGCACAGCTTTTAAGACCCCCACCCAGGGGTTGGGCCCCAAACATCTAGTTTCCAAAAGGCCAACAGAGCTTGTGTTCCAAGAGACCCACAAGACTATTTACACGCAAATGAAGAAAGCTGTTCATATTGGGCTCACAGAGCACCTTGTGTGACCATATTTCCCAGGACTCAGCCTCAGTGGGAATGGGAAAAATTGCACATTTCCAGTCTTCCTGAAAGGAGGTATCTGCATACTTTAAAAGCTGCTGCCTAAGGGCCAGGCTTCTGTTTTACCAGGTATCTTATGGACTGGCTGCAGCCTTGTACAGAGACTGAGGAAGCCAGAGGACACCTCTCCTACCTTTTTCCTCCAACTTGCTCCAATAATAAAACTAAGTCACCAGTATCTTCCTGGTAAGGGCCTGTGCACATATCTCATGCCCCAGCTCTTGCAGCTGTCACAAAAGGGACAGGCGCACAGATTGCTTAGCTCTGTTAGCCAATGAGGCTTGCATTCACCAGTACCACAGGGCTAAAACAAACAAAGAAGCAGTTCTTGACAGGTACAGGAGCATCTCCCTGCACCTATGTAACTAGACCTAGCACAGAGGAAGCAGGCAAAAACACCTGTTTCTCCTTAGAATGGGCTTAACTACATACTTTCTAAACTTTTGCCAAAGGATCCAGCTTCAAATCAGGCTGCATCAAGGTGCTTATTGTGATCCTACTGTTTGGGACTCCAAAGGGTCTTGGCATACCTTCAGCTACTGGGAGCCACTAAGGACAAAGAAGCCTTGGACAGTCACAAAAGCTTGAGAGACAACCAAGCGCTTGGGCTAGGCTAATTGATGAGATTCATCTCATACACAAGGCCATTTTGTCAAGACTGGGAAACGTGGCTGTTTTATCTAATGTGTAAAAAGCAAAACAGAGAATTAAGAAAAATAAAGAAACAGAGGAATATTTTCCAAACAAAACAGCAAGAAAAATCTCCAGATGCAGATCTTGATGAAGCAGAGAAAAATGATTTACCTGATAGAAAGTTTAAAATCACAGTCCTAAATATGCTCATTAAAGGTCAGGAAAGTAATGCAGGAACAAAGTGAGAAATTCAACAGAGAGATAGAAAACATATATAAAAAAAGAATCAAACAGAAATTACAGAGGTGGTAATAAGTACCTGAACTAGAAATTCAATACAGTAGTTTGACATCAGACTATCAAGTGAAAGAAAGGATCAGCAAACAAATTCAGGGCAGTGTAATTCATCTAGTAAGAGGAGCAAATATTATAAAGAATTAAAAGAGTAAAGATAGCATAAGGGACTTATAGAACACCATTAAGCAGACTAAAGTTCACATTATAGCCATCTCAGAAGGTGTAGAGAGAGAGAAAGGGGCAGAAAACTATTCAAAGAAACAATGGCTGAAAACTTCCCTAACAGGGGAGAATAGACATCCAGATCCAGGAAGTCCAGAGAGATTACTAAAAACTGGAATCCAAAGAGACCCACGTAGTGACACATCATAATTAAACTGTCAAAAGTTAAAGAAAAGGAATCTTAAAGGCAGCAAGAGAAAAACAACTTGCTACATACAAGGGAACCCCCATAAGACTCTGAGCAGATCCTCTGCAGAAAATTTGCCCGCCTAAAAAATAAAGGAGTGGGATGATATGTTAAAATACTGAAAGAAAAGAAAAGAAAAAAAAAGAAGGAAAAAAAAACAACAACAAAAACTGCTAACCAAGATTCTCATACTCAGAATTGAAGGAGAGATAAAGAGTTTTCCAGACAAAAGCTAAAGGATTGTATTATCTCTAGACTGGCCTTATGAGAAATGTTAAAGAGAATTCTTCAAGCTGAAATGAAAGAACACTAACTAGTAACAGGAAAACATATAAAAGTATAAAACTCACTGGTAAGAGTACATATACAGTTTGATTCAGAATATGATAATGTTGTAATGGTGGTAGTTACATCACTCCAGTATGCAGAATAAAAGTATTAAAATAACTACTACTATAATAATTTACTACTGGATTCATAATGTAAAATGATGTAAATTTTGACACCCAAAAAATAAAGTGTGTTGGGGAAGTTTTTGTATGCATACAAACATTAGTTATTATCAGATTAAAATAGACTGTTAAAAATATAAGATGTTTTATGTAAGCCTCATGGTAACCATAAGCAAAAGCCTTTAATAACTACACAAAAGAGCAAGAGAAAGGAATCAATGCCACTAAAGAAAATCATCAAGTCACAAAGAAAGAGAGCAACAGAGGAAGAAAGGAACAAAGTTATTACAAAGCAACCAGAAAACAATTAACTAAATGAAAATACTAGATTCATTGTTAATAATAATTTTACATGTAAATGGACTAAATTATCCAATTGAAAGACATAGAATGGCTGAATAGGTAAAAAATAAAAATAGAAAACAAAACCAGCTATAGTTTGCCTACAGGATACTCACTTCAGCTTTAAGAACACACAGAGACTAAAAGCAATAAGAAGGAAAAAGATACTCCATGCAAATGGAAACAAAAATAAAGCAAGTGTAGCTATACTTATGTCAGACAAAATAAACTTTAGGTTAGAATGTTGCGGAGACAAAGAAGGTCATTATACAATGATAAAGGGATCAATTCATCAAGAAGATATAATATTAGCATACATTTATGCATCCAATATAGGAGCACCTAAATATATGAATCAAGTATTAACAGATCTAAAGGGAGATAGAGACAGCAACACAGTAAAAGTAGGGGGCTTCAACAATGGATAGGTCATCCAGACAGAAAATATAAAAGAAATCATTGGACTTAAACTACATGTTAGAAAAAGGAGAATAACAGACATATTCAGAACATTCCATCCAACAGCAGCAGAATACACATTCTTGTCAAGTGTACATGGAACATTCTCCAAGATAAGGCATAGTTAAGCTTGGCAATAAAACAAGTCAATAAATTTAAAAATATTAAAATCATATCAAACATCTTTTCCAATCACAAAGATATAAAACTAGAAATCAATTACAAGAAGAAAACTGAAAAATTCACAAATATGTAGAGATTAACCAACATAGTCCTGAACAACCTACGGGTTAAAGACAAAATCAAATGCTATCTTGAGACAAATGAAAATGGAAATACCAGATACCAAAACCAGTTCTATCAGGGAAATTTATAGTGATAAATGCCTATTTTGTTTAAAACTCTCAAATAAACAATCTAATCTTACACCTCTAGGAATGAGAAAAAGAAACATCTAAGCCAAAAGTTATTAGAAGGAAGAAAATAACAAAGATCAGATGGCAATAAATAAAATAAAGATGAAAAAGACAATATGAATAAAGATGAAAAAGACAATAAAATAAAGATGAAAAAGACAATATGAACAAAAGAAACATCTAAGCCAAAAGTTATTAGAAGGAAGAAAATAACAAAGATCAGATGGCAATAAATAAAATAAAGATGAAAAAGACAATATGAACAGTCAATGAAACTAAGAGCTGGTTTACTGAAAAGATAAACAAAATCAACAAACTTTTAGCTACACTTAACAAAGAACAAAAGAGAGAGAGAGAAATAAAATAAATAAAATTATAAATGAAAGAGAAGATAATAAAACTGATATCACAAAATTACAAAGAATGATGAGACTACTATGAGTAATTATCCACCAACAAATTGGACAAACCTAGAAGAAACAGACAAATTCCTAGAAACATAGAACCTATCAAAACAAATATAATAAATAGAAAATATGAACAGACCAATTACTAGTAAGGAGATTGAATCAGTAATCAAAAACCTCCCTAAAAATAAAAGTCCAGGACCAAGTAGCTTCACTGATGAATTCTGTCAAATGTTTAAAGAATTAATACCAAACATTATTAAACTCTTCCAAAAATAGAAGAGAAGGGAATACTTCCAAACTCAGTTTATGAGGATAGTATTACCCTGATACCTATGCCAGATGAAGACTTTACAAGAAAAGAAAATTACAGAGCAATATGCCTGCATATATGCAAAAGTCCTCAACAAAATAATAGAAAACTGATTTCAACAATAGATAAAAGGATCATACACCATAATCAAGTGGGATTTATTACAGGGACTCAAGGATGGTTCAGCATTCACAAATCAATCAATATGATACATCCATTAACAAAATAAAATATAAAAATAATACAATTACCTTGATACATGCAGAAAAAGCACTAGACAAAATTCAACATCCATTCATAATAAAAACTCTCAACAAACTAGGTATAGAGGGAACATACCTCAAAATAATAAAGGCCATATATCATAAGCCCACAGCTAACATCATATTCAATGACGAAAGCTGAAAGCTTTTCCTCTAAAATCAGGAATTAGATCAGTTTGGAGATCCACTTGTATTCACCTTTTATTCAACATAGTGCTGGAAGTCCTAGGCAAAGCAATTAGGGAAAAAGAAAAAAGAAAAAGAAAAAAAAATTAAAAGGTATCTAAATAGGAGAAGAAGAAATAAAATTCTCTCTATTTGCAAATGATAAGATATTATATATAGAAAACCCTAAAAACTCCACCAAAAATGTGTTAGAACTTACAATAATTTCAGTGAAGTTTCAAGTTACAAAATCAATATACAAAAAATCAGTTGGATTTCTATACACCAACAATTTGAAAACAACCTCATTTACCATAGCATCAAAACCAATAGAATATTTAGAAATAGTTTAGCAATAAATTTAACCAAGAAGGTGAAAAAGTGCACTGAAAACCATAAGATATTGATTAAATAAACTGAAGAAGACACAAATAAATGGAAATACATTCCATATTCATGTATTGGAAAAATTAAAAAATAATATTGTTAAAATGTGTATACTACCCAAAGCAATCTAACAGATTCAGTGCAATTCTTATCAAAATCTAAATGGTACTTTTCACAGAAATAGAAAAATAATCCACAAAAGACCATGAATATCTGAAGAAATCTAGAGAAAGAGAACAAAGCTGGAGGCATCATGCTCTCTGATTTCAAACTCTACTACAAAGCTATAGTAATCAAAATTCCACGCTATTGGCATAAATACAGATACATAGATCAATGGAACAGAATTGAGAGCTCAGAAATAAATCCATGCATATATAGTCAATGAATTTTCAACAAAGGAGTTAAGAATAAACATTGGAGAAAGAATAATTCCTTTAATAAAAGGTACTGGGGAAACACATGCAAAAGAATGAAACTAGACCCTTATCTTACACCATGCACAAAAGACTTAAATATAAGACCTGAACTCATAGAACTCCTAGAAGGAAAATACAGAGGGTAAATTCCTTGACATTGGCCTTTGCAATGATTTTTTTGTATTTGAATCCAAAAGTGAAAGCCACAAACTCAGAAATAAAGTGGGACTGCATCAAACTTAAAAGCTTCTGCACAGCAAAGAGTACCATTAACAAAATGAAAAGGCAGTTTCTCTTTTCTCCACACCCTCTCTGGCATTTATTGTTTGTAGATTTTTTGTAGATGGCCATTCTGACCAGTGTGAGGTGATACCTCATTGTAGTTCTTATTTTCATTTCTCTAATAATTAGTGGTGTTAAGTATCTTCTCATGTGCTTCAGTATAATTACAAAAAAAGTATCAGAAAAGGACCAATAGGGGGGCAGTGTACAAAATACCTGACGAGTACTCCTCAAATTGCCAACGTTATCAAAACAAAGAAAATCTGAAAAACTGTCCCAGCCTAGAGGAGCTTAAGGAGACAGAAGACTAAATGTAATGTGTATCTGAGATGGGATCCTGGAACAGAAAAAGGACATTAGGTAAAAATTAAGGAAATCTGAATCAAGTATGGAATTTAGTTAATAATAATGTATCTTCGGTTTATTAATTGTGACAAATATAGCATTCTAATGTAAGATATGTATAATAACTGTCTGCAGAGATTGGGTGGGCAGAGTATATGGGAACTCCCTATACAATCGCTCAATTTTCTGTAAATTTAAAGCTGTTTTAAAAATAAAATTTATTAATAAAAAAACAGAAAACAAACCAGCAAAAACAAAATGAAAAGGCAAACTGTGGAATGAGAGAAAGTATTGCAAACTACGTACCTGATATGGGGTTAATACCTAAAATGCAAAAAGAACTCAACAACTCAATAGAAAAAAATATAATTGAAAAGTGGACAATGGACCTGAATAGACATTTTTCCAAAGAAGACATTCAAATGCCCAACAGTTTATGAAAAGGTGCTCAACATCACTAATTATAAGGGATATTCAAATCAAAATCACAGTGAGATATCACCTCACATCTGTTTGGTTGGCTGCTATCAAAAAGACAAGAGATAACAAATGTTTGCAAGGATGTGAAGAAAAGGGAAAATGTATACACTGTTGGTGGGAATGTAAAATAAGTATAGCCATTATGGGTACAGCACATTATGGAAAACAATATGGTAGTTCCTTAAAAAATTAAGAATAGAACTACAATATATTCTCACAATTCCACTTCTAGGTATATATCCAAAGGATACAAAATCATTATCTCAAAGAAATATCTGTACTCCCTTGTTTATAGCATTCACAAGAGCCAAGGTATGGAAACAACCTAAGTGTCCCATGATAACAACAATGGATGAATTGATAAAGAAAGTGTGATATATGTATACACACACACACACAAAATGGAATATTATTCAGAGTTTATAAAGAAGGAAATCATCTTATTTGTGACAAAATGGATAAACCTGGAGGGCATTAAGCTAAGTGCAATAAAGGCAAATACTAAAAAAAAAGGTCAAACTCATAGAAACAGAGAGTAGAAAAGTGGTTGCCAGCGACTGGTGGAGCAGAAAATAAAGAGAGATTGTTAAAAGGGTAAAGACTTTCAGTTATAAGATGAATAAATACTTTGGATCTAATATATAACATGGTGACTATAGTTGATAACAGTTTCCTATAACTGAGATTTACTAAGAGAGTAGAACTTAAATGTTCTCACCCCACCCCCCCACCAAAATGTAAATATGTGAGGAGATGGATATGTTAATTAACTCGAGGGGGGAAATCTTTTCATGATGTATAAAATATAGGAAATCATCACATTGTACATTTTAAACATCTTACAAATTTATTTGTCAATTATAACTTGATAAGCTGAAAAATGAAATAAAATAAAAGGGAAAACACAGATAGATAGGTAGATAGATAGATAGGTAGAGAGACTCATACATACCTAGATACTTTTCCTGCAAGGATACTTCTTCCTCTGCAACCTTCTCGAAAAGATTCTACTTATTCTCCATACCACATGTCACATGTACCTCTGACCTCTTTCTGGCAGTAAAGTTGTTTTTTTCTGTACTCCATTTCTTTAGTACTTTAATCTTTCACCTTTAGGTAAAAACCCTCTCCCACGGAAGTCAATAATCATTCAATAAAGGCTCTTCCTAAGTTTTATGTTATCAATCTGTTCTCTAGTCAGAACGAACATTCTTTGTACCTGGATAAATCCTTCCCTCCACTTCAAGTTTCACCATTATCCTATCTGAATTCACAAGTCATATGGCTACATATCCAGAATCATGGACCCTCAATGGACTCATGATACACATCTCCATTTTAATTTGGCCACTAGGACTTGTGGTCACAACTTAGATCTTGGTGAGCAAAGTGTTTTACTGCTGAAATTCTAAATTTACACCTCCAACTATAATATCTTAAATTTCTATTCTGATTTCTTAATCTCTTGTTTCTATTACAAGTGGTAATGTTATCATCAAGACCTTTAGTTCTTTGACTTTTCCATTCCACAATTCATCTATCATCTATCTATCTATCTATCTATTTATCTATCATCTATCTATCTACCTATCTCTCTACAATCTATCCATCCATCCATTCATCCATCCATCTATTCATGCATCTAAGTATGACACTTCTTTCTTTTTTAAAAGTTTTTAATTTTTTAAGTTAATTTTTACTGGAGTATAGTTGCTTTACACTGTTGAGTTAATTTCTGCTGTACAGCAAAGTGAATCAGCCATACATATAAATATATCCCCTCTTTTGGATTTCCTTCCCATTTAGATCACCACAGAGTACTGAGTAGAGTTCCCTGTGCAATATAGTAAGTTCCCATTAGTTATTTATTTTATACATAGTAGTGTATATATATCAATCCAATCTCCCAATTCATCCCACTCTCCCCTTCCCCCCGGTATCCATACGTCCTTTCTCTACGTCTGTGTCTCTACTTCTGCTTTGCAAATAAGTATCATTTTTCTAGATTCCACATATAAGTGATATTACACGATATTTGTTTTTCTCTTTCTGAGTTACTTCACTCTGTATGACAGTCTCGAGGTCCATCCACATCTCTGCAAATTGCACAATTTTGTTCCTTTTTATGGCTAATATTCCATTGTATAGATGTACCAAAACGTTTTTATCCATTCTTCTGTTGATGGACATTTACATTGTTTCCATGTCCTGGCTATTGTAAATAGTGCTGCAATGAACATTGGGGTGCATGTATGGTTTTCTCCAGGTATATGCCCAAGAGTGGGATTGCTGGGTCATATGTAGCTCTATTTTTAGTTTTTAAAGGAATCTCTATACTGTTCTCCATTACATTCCCACCAACTGTATAAGAGGGTTCCCTTCTCTCCACACCCTCTCCAGAATTCAGTGTTTGTAGATTTTTTTGATGATGGCCATTCTGACCAGTATGAAGTGATACCTGATTGTGGTTTTGATTTGCATTTCTCTAATAATTAGTGATGTTGAGCATCTTTTCATGTGCCTTTGGCCATCTGTATGTCTCTTAGGAGAGATGTCTATTTAGGTCTTCCACCCATTTTTTGATTGGGTTGTTTTTTTTTTTATGTTGATCTGCATAAGCTGTTTGTATATTTTGGAGATTAATCCCTTGTCAGTTGCTTCATTTGTAAATATTTTCTCCCATTCTGAGGGCTGTCTTTTCATCTTGTTTATGGTTTCCTTTGCTGTCCAGTTTTCCCAGCACCACTTATTGAAGAGGCTGTCTTTTCTCCATTGTATATTCTTGTCTCCTTTGTCATAGATTAGGTGACCAAGGTGTGTGGGTTTATTTCTGGACTTTCCTGTTCCATTGATCTATATTTCTGTTTTTGAAGGTACTTCTGTCTAAACTTCCTGCCTTCCTTCCATGTTCAGCTAGATCCCTTAAACGTATCTTTTGTTTATAAGTTACCTAGTCTTTGGTACTTTGTTACAGCAGTTTAAACTGATTAAGAAAATTATTAAACTCTTTTCATTGATAATTGGGCAAAAGTATTATGAAAGAAAGTTTGGAAGAATAAAGCAGAAAGAGTACTTAAGTAAGAGTTAACATTTAATTATACCAGGGCAGCGATTTTATACTAAAATAATACGATAGTTCTTACAATCTTTTTGAAGAGCAATAGTGGATAAAATTGAACAGGTAGGATTTTGATTTTAATTGGTCAACCTTACAATGTACTTATTTAAAATTTATCCTATTCTTGTATATGGTCATTTTCCAATTGGATTAGTTATTTTTCATTCATAATACTTGGAATTTATAACATGAATAAAATAGTCTTGATATCTTTTCAAAAATAAATGAGAAAAATAAATATTAATGATAAATAATTTTGAATATTATCTAAGTTAAACTAATTGGATAATAAATAAAAGCAAGGTGTCATTTATTTATTCAATCTATATTTGGAAAACATCAAATGAGTGACTTCAATGTGCTAGGCACTGTAAATTCCATGAATCAATTGACAGATATGGAAACCAACGTCAGAGATTTCATGGAAATTATAATCTAGTGCTTGGGAGAGAGAAAAATAAACTAATAATAGAAAATCAAGGCATTTTCATATACAGTTAACCCTTGAAGAGCATGGGGGAGGGGATGGGGCATCAACCCTACTTGTAGTCAAAAATCCACATATGACTTTACAGTCTGCCCCCCCCCCCCCGTAACTGATGTTCCATACCCTTGGATTCAACTAACTGTGGATAGTATAGTCCACAGTATGCATTTAGTGAAAAAAATCCGTGGACCTGTGCTGTTCAAACCTGTATTGTTCAAGGGTCAAATGTAGTTTTAAATTCTATGGAAAAGGAAAACAATGTGGCATCAATGTTTTCCTTTATTAATTTTGGATTTGGATGCATAGGTATGTATCATGTTGTAGTCTGTATGCTTGAAGTATATCATAAATAAAGAAAAACAAAAACTATAAAATGAATAGAAAATTTTATTTCAAAATTGTTATAGCATAATACAATATGACACTAGTCTCTTTGTCCTAATTGGTCTATTTAGACTGATATAATCTATATCTTATTATAGACTTGGATTCAAAGTGAGGAACTACAATTAAAATATCAAAGCATATTGGTGGCAATTATGAACAATAGAGGAAGGAAGAATGGCAGGTTTGGAGGATGAGGGAAATATATGATCTCAGTTTGTGGTGTATTGAACTTGATAAGGCTTTGAATCACCTAGCTAGAAATGTTTAGTTTAAATATGGATGTACAGCAACAGGGGTGTGGAGGACAAAGCGGAGAGATCCCTGCACAGAGGACCAGTGCTGACCAGCACTCACCAGGCCTAGAGGCTTGTCTGTTCATCTGCTGGAGGGGGTGGGGGGCGGGGCTGGGAGCTGACGCTCCAGCTTCGGAGGTCAGATCCCAGGGAGAGGACTGGGGTTGGCTGGGTGAACACAGCCTGAAGGGGGCTAGTGCGCCACAGCTAGCTGGGAGTGTGTCTGGGAAAAGGTCTGGAGCTGCCAAAGAGGCATGAGACTTTTTCTTGCCTCTTTGTTTCACGGTGCATGAGGAGAGGGGATTCAGAGCACCACCTAAACGAGGTCCAGAGATGGGGGCGAGCTGCGGCTATCAGCATGGACCCCAGAGACGGGCATGAGAAGCTAAGGCTGCTGCTGCAGCCACCAAGAAGCCTGTGTGCAAGCACAGGTCACTATCCACACTTTCCCTCCAAGGAGCCTGTGCAGCCCTCCACTGCCTGGGTCCCGTGATCCAGGGACAACTTCCCTGGGAGAACAAACTGTGTGCCTCAGGCTGGGGAAACGTCATGCCCGTCTGCCACCACAGGGTGCCCCGCATCCAGCAGCCCTCCCTGCCCCTGGCCTGAGTGAACCAGAGCCCCCTAATCAGCTGTTACTTTAACCCCATCCTGTCTAGAAGGAACAGATGCCCTCAGGCGACCTACACACAGAGGTGAGGCCAAATCCAAAGCTGAACCCCAGGAACTGTGCGAGCAAAGAAGAGAAAGGGAAATCTCTTCCAGCAGCCTGAGGAGCAGCGGATTAAATCTCTACAATCAACCTGATGTACCCTGCATCTGTGGAATACCTGAATAGACAACAAATCATCCCAAATTGAGGCAGTGGACTTTGGGAGCAATGATATATATATTTTTGTCCCTTTTTCTCTTTCTGTGAGTATGTATTTGTATGCTTCTGTGTGTGATTTTGTCTGTATAGCTTTGCTTTTACCATTTGTCCTAGGATTCTGTCTGTCTCCTTTTTTGTTTTGTTTTGTTTTGTTTTTTAGTACAGTTTTAGCACTTATTATCATTAGGGGATTTGATTTTTGGTTTGGTTGCTCTCTTCTTTCTTTCTTTCTTTTTTCATACTTTTAAATTTTTTAATTTTTTTTATTTTTTATTTTAATAACTTATTTTATTTTATTTTACGTATTCATTCTTTTTTTCTCCCTTTTAGTCTGAGCCATGTGGATGACATGGTCTTGGTGCTCTGGCCGGGTGTCAGGCCTGTGCCTCTGAGGTGGGAGAGCCAAGTTCAGGACATTGGTCCACCAGAGACCTCCCAGCTCCACGTAATAGCAAATGCAAAAATCTCCCAGAGATCTCCATCTCAACGCCAAGACCCACCTTCACTCAACGACCAGCAAGCTACAGTGCTGGACACCCTATGCCAAACAACTAGCAAGACAGGAACACAACCCCACCAACTAGCAGAGAGACTGCCTAAAATAATAATAAGGTCACAGACACCTCAAAACACACCACCAGATGTGGACCTGCTCACCAGAAAGACAAGATCCAGCCTCATCCACCAGAACACAGGCACTAGTCCCCTCCACCAAGAAGCCTACACAACCCACTGAACTTAGCCACTGAGGACAGACACCAAAAACAACAGGAACTATTAACCTGCAGCCTGGGAAAAGGAGACCCAAAACACAGTAAGTTAAGCAAAATGAGAAGACAGAGAAGCACGCGGCATTTGAAGGAGCAAGGTAAAAACCCACCAGACCAAAAAATGAAGAGGAAATAGAAAGTGAACCTGAAAAAGAATTCAGAATAATGATAGTAAAGCTGATCCAAAATCATGAAAATGGAATGGAGAAAGTACAAGAAACGTTTAACAAAGACCTAGAAGAACTAAAGAGCAAACAATGATGAACAACACAATAAATGAAATTAAAAATTCTCTAGAGGGAATCAATAGCAGAATAACTGAGGAAGAAGAACAGATAAGTGACCTGGAAGATAAAATAGTGGAAATAACTACTGCAGAACAGAATAAAGAAAAAAGAATGAAAAGAACTGAGGAGTTTCAGAGACTTCTAGGACAACATTAAACACACCAACATTCAAATTATAGGGGTCCCAGAAGAAGAGAAAAGAAAGGGACTGGAGACAATATTTGAAGAAATTATACTTGAAAATTTCCTTAATATGGGAAAGGAAATAGTTAATCAAGTCCAGGAAGTGCAGAGAGTCCCATACCAAGGAGAAACATGCCAATACACATATTAATCAAACTATCAAAAATTAAATACACAGAAAAAATATTAAAAGCAACAAGGGGAAAACAACAAATAACATACAAGGGAATCCCCATAAGTTTAACAGCTGATCTTTCAGCAGAAACTCTGCAAGCCAGGAGGGAGTGGCAGGACATATTAAAGTGATGACAGGGAAAAACCTAAAACCAAGATTACTCTACCCAGCAAGGATCTCATTCAGATTTGATGGAGAAATTAAAACCTTTACAGACAAGCAAAAGCTAAGAGAATTCAGCACAACCAAACCAGCTTTACAATAAATGCTAAAGGAACTTCTCTAGGCAAGAATCAAAAGAGAAGAAAAAGACCTACAATAATAAACCCAAAACAATTAAGAAAATGGTAATAGGACCATACATATCAATAATTACCTTAAATGTAAATGGATTAAATGCTCCAACAAAAAGGCATAGACTGGCTGAATGGATACAAAAACAAGACCTGTATATATGCTGTCTACAAGAGACACACTGCAGACCTCGGGACACATACAGACTGAAAGTAGGGGTACGAAAATAGATATTCCATGCAAATGGAAATCAAAAGATAGCTGAAGTAGCAATTCTCATATCAAACAAAATAGACTTTAAAACAAAGATTATTACAAGAGACAAAGAAGGACACTATATAATGATCAAGGGCTCAATCCAAGAAGAAGATATACAATTGTAAATATTTATGCACCCAACACAGGAGCACCTCAATACATAAGGCAAATGCTAACAGCCATAAAAGGGGAAATCGACAGTAACACAGTCATAGTAGGGGACTTTAACACCCCACTTTCACCAACGGACAGATCATCCAAAATGAAAATAAATGAGGAAAAACAAGCTTTAAATGATACATTAAACAAGATGGACTTAATTGATATTTATAGGACATTCCATCCCCAAACAACAGAATACACATTCTTCTCAAGTGCTCATGGAATATTCTCCAGGATAGATCATATCTTGGGTCACAAATCAAACCTTGGTAAATTTAAGAAAATTGAAATCATATCAAGTATGTTTCTGATGACAACATTATGAGACTAGATATAAATTACAGAAAAAAATCTGTAAAAAATACAAGCACATGGAGGCTAAACTATACACTATGTAATAACAAAGAGATCACTGAAGAAATCAAAGAGGAAATCAAAAAATACCTAGAAACAAATGACAATGAAAACACTATGACCCAAAATCTATGGGATTCAGCAAAGTCAGTTCTAAGAGGGAAGTTTATAGCAATACAAGCCTACCTTAAGAAACAAGAAACATCTCAAATAAACAACCTAACCTTACACCTAAAGCAATTAGAGAAAGAAGAACAAAAAAACCCCAAAGTTAGCAGAAGGAAAGAAATCATAAAGATCAGATCAGAAATAAATGAAAAAGAAATGAAGAAAACAATAGAAAAGATCACTAAACTAAAACTAAAAGCTGGTTCTTTGAGAAGATAAACAAAATTGATAAACCATTAGCCAGGCTCATCAAGAAAAAAAGGGAGAAGACTCAAATCAGTAGAATTAGAAATGAAAAAGGAGAAGTAACAACTGACACTGCAGAAACACAAAGGATCATGAGAGATTACTAAAAGCAACTATATGCCATTAAAATGGCCAACCTGGAAGAAATGGAGAAATTCTTAGAAAAGCACAACCTTCCAAGACTGAACCAGGAAGAAATAGAAAATATAAACAGACCATTCACAAGCACTGAAATTGAAACTGTGATTCAAATCTTCTAACAAACAAAAGGCCAAGACCAGATGGCTTCACAGGCGAATTCTATCAAACATTTAGAGAAGAGCTAAAACCTATCCTTCTCAAACTCCTCCAAAATTTGGCAGAGGGAGGCACACTCCCAAACTCATTCTACAAGGCCACCATCATCCTGACACCAAAACCGGACAAAGATGTCACAAAGAAAGAAAACTACAGGCCAGTATCACTGCTGAACATAGATGCAAAAATCCTCAACAAAATACTAGCAAACAGAATCCAACAGCATATTAAAAGGCTCATACACCATGATCAAGTGGGTTTTATCCCAGGAGTGCAAGGATTACTTAATATACACAATGTGATACACCATATTAACAAACTGAAGAATAAAAACTATATGACCATCTCAATAGATGGAGAAAAAGCTTTCAACAAAATTCAACACCTATTTATGATAAAAAAACCTCCAGAAAGTAGGCATAGAGGGAACTTACCTCAACATAATAAAGGCCATATATGGCAAACCCACAGCCAACATCATCCTCAATGCTGAAAAACTGAAACCATTTCCACTAAGATCAGGAACAAGGCAAGGTTGCCCAGTCTCACCACTATTATTCAACATTGTTTTGGAAGTTTTAGCCAGAGCAATCAGAGAAGAAAAAGAAATAAAAGGAATCCAAATGGGAAAAGAAGTAAAGCTGTCACTGTTTGCAGATGACATGATACTATACATAGAGAATCCTAAAGATGCTACCAGAAAGCTACTAGAGCTAATCAATGAATGTGGTAAAGTAGCAGGATTCAAAATTAATGCACAGAAATTTCTTGCATTCCTATACATTAATGATGAAAAATCTGAAAGTGAAATTAAGGAAACACTCCCATTTACCACTGCAACAAAAAGAATAAAATATCTAGGAATAAACCTACCTAAGGAGACAAAAGACCTGTATGCAGAAAAGTTTAGGACACTGATGAAAGAAATTAAAGATGATACAAATCGATGGAGGGATATACCATGTTCTTTGACTGGAAAAATCAACATCGTAAAAATGAATATAATATACAAAGCAATCAACAGATTCAGTGCAATCCCTATCAAGGTACCATTGGCATTTTTAACAGAAATAGAACAAAAAAAATCACAATTTGTATGCAAACACAAAAGACCCCAAATAGCCAAAGCTATCTTGAGAAAGAAAAACGGAGCTGGAGTAATCAGGCTCCCTGACTTCAGACTATATTACAAAGCTACAGTAATCAAGACAGCTTGGTACTGGCACAAAAACAGAAACAGAGATCAATGGAACAGGATAGAAAGCCCAGAGATAAACCCACACACATATGCCCACCTTATTTTTGATAAAGTAGGCAAGAATATGGAGAAAAGACAGCCTCTTCAATAAGTGGTGCTGGAAAAACTGGACAGCTACATGTGAAAGAATGAAATTAGAACACTCCCTAACACCATACACAAAAATAAACTCAAAATGGATTAAAGACCTAAATGTAAGGCCAGATGCTATAAAACTCTTAGAGGAAAACATAGGCAGAACACTCTATGACATAAATCACAGCAAGATCCTTTTTGACCCACCTCCTAGAGAAATGGAAATAAAAACACAAATAAACAAATGGGACCTAATGAAACTTCAAAGCTTTTCCACAGTAAAGGAAACCATAAACAAGGCAAAAAGACAACCCGAAGAAAAGGAGAAAATATTTGCAAATGAAGCAACTGACAAAGGATTAATCTCCAAGATTTACAAGCAGCTCATGCAGCTCAATATCAAAAAACAAACAACCCAATCCAAAAATGGACAGAAGACTTAAATAGACATTTCTCCCAAGAAGATATACAGATTGCCACAGACACATAAAAGAATGCTCAACATCATTAATCATTAGAGAAATGCAAATCAAAACTACAATGAGATATCATTTCACACCGGTCAGAATGACAATCATCAAAAAATCTACAAAAAATAAATGCTGGAGAGGGTGTGGAGAAAAGGGAACTTTCCTTCACTGTTGGTGGGAATGTAAATTGATACAGCCACTATGGAGAACAGTATGGAGGTTCCTTAAAAAACTAAAAATAGACTACCATACGACCCAGCAATCCCACTACTGGCCATATACCCTGAGAAAACTGTAATTCAAAAAGAGTCATGTACCACAATGTTTATTGCAGCTCTTTTTACAATAGCCAGGACATGGAAGCCACTTAAGTGTTCATCATCAGATGAATGGATAAAGAAGATGTGGCACATATATACAATGGAATATTACTCAGCCATAAAAAGACACGAAATTGAGTTGTTTGTAGTGAGGTGGATGGACCTAGAGCCTGTCATACAGAGTGAAGTCAGAAAGAGAAAAACAAATACCATATGCTAACACATATATATGGAATCTTAAAAAAAAAAAAAGGTCATGAAGAACCTAGGGGTAGGATGGGAATAAAGATGCAGACCTACTAGAGAATGGACTTGAGGACACGGGAATGGGGAAGGATAATCTGGGACAAAGTGAGAGAGTGGCATGGACATATATACACTACCAAATGTAAAGCCGATAGCTAGTGGGAAGTAGCCACATAACACAGGGAAATCAGCTTGGTGCTTTTTGACCACCTAGAGGGGTGGGATAGGGAGGGTGGGAGGGAGGGATATGCAAGAGGGAAGATATATGGGGATATATGTATATGTATAGCTGATTCCCTTTTTATAAAGCAGAAACTAACACACCATTGTAAAGCAATTATACTCCAATTAAGATGTAAATAAATAAATAAATAAACAAATAAAGTCATTTCGAGCTAAAAACTAAACTAGAAGAAGTACAAGAAACACAAAAATATGGATATAATAGTAAGTGCTCCGGAGCATATTTTATAAAGTTGTCTTTTCAAGCAGGTTACTTTATGTTGCAGTAACAAGCCACTCTCAAACTTTAGAAGCATGGTCAATATGGTTTGGCAAGAAGGCTCTGCTCACTAAAGACATGAAAACTGGCTGACAGTCCACCAGTGTATGATTCCATTACCTCAGTAAGGCCCTTCAGGCAGAAAAAGAGAACACAGAGAACTCTTCACTTGTTCTTAATTGTTTCCACCCGGAATTGATGTGTATTACATTTCATGAAGCTAAGCAGAACAAAAGGACAATCCTAATTTAAATAAGGCAGGAAGTATAATTGTCTTTTCGGCCTGTAATGTCAAGATAATTGAAAATATTAGTGAGCAGTATGAATATCTACCTAAAGAGAACTATGAGACACTTGTATGTTGGAGGTATTGACAGTTTGTCATATATAGGTGTGAGATTATTTACATAGTGATATAAAGTGAAAAGTGCATATAGTGGAAAAAAAATCTTAAAGAAGTCAATTTTAGCAGCCATTCTCTGGAAGAATAATTCACTCTTTATTATGGTAATTGAAACCTCTTTAGAAAATTAAGTTGATAAATAGTCATGCATATCTAGAAGCTAACTAGAAATGAAAATATATAAAAGAAGAAACAAACGACTAAAACAATCAAAATGCTCATTGAAGAATTTGAGTGATTTTATTTTCAAGTCTTATTTTAGTTTTTTAAATTATTATTTTGCTTAGTATGACATCTGTATTGAAATAATAATAACAATAATAATAATAAAGCTAAGCTAAAATTTTATATGGGTCAAGCATGAAGATATTTTGTATTTCAATATTCATGATAACTGCCTATTTGTTATCAGTTAAAAACCCATAGATTTCATTAAAATATATAAAATATCCTCTTTTCTTAATTCATGTTATTTTCTCTCCAAGCTTCAACAACTATAACAATTTAAAATCAACCTCCTAATCAGACAAAGCCACATTCAAATCCCCTATTATTTACTAGATGTTTGAGCAAGTAGCATAACATATATAAATCTTGATTGTTTTAAACAAATGTAAACAGTTGTTGGTAATTTGTAAAATGAAGATAAAATTTTATTGTAAGGCTTAAGTGATATGCTATATGTACAGTGCAAGATATATAATAGATCAACAAATATGAAGTTAATTCCTTATATCCTTTCATGTAATAATTTGGTGAATATGTACTTTATTTCCTTGGTTGACCATTTTATTAATGATTCCATTAATTACGTCTGTTCCAAACAGACATGTTTTGGTATTCCAGAGAACATAGCTGTTGCTTTGGTTGTTGTTGTATTCTTATTTTGAAATTTTAAATTTGTGGTTATATATACAAGCCTTTCTGTGAGCTGGATACAAGCTAAACTATATGTTCTTTCAGATAAAATTTACAATGATAAGACCAAGAACATGTAATTTAACAAGACATTGTGAAGTTTAAGTTTTCCATTGAAAGGAACCTGAGAATTTGACTTTGCCATTTAGTTATTCCGTGACTTTGAGCACGCTGCTTGCCTTTAGAGATTATTACCTTATTTGTAATATAAGAGGGGATGGACTAAATGATCTTGAAATTTCAACCAGTTCTTTTATTCTTTGATTTCAGTGAACTATCCTAATAAAATTCTCTGGGTTTTTATATTTTATTTGATTAAATCTAAATGTATGAATTGTTTCTGCATTGTTTAGAATGAGTTTTTCTATTAGGTTAAACTGTACTGAAGCAGCTCTCTTTTTTTGTACATTTATTATTTCAAGACAGCAAAAGCATAGAAACAGCACATTCCATTTGTTTACAACATATTTGAATGAGTAATGAAAAGAGAAGAGTGTGCTAATAGAGCATATCATATTCACATAACTCTTTCTTCTTTGTATTAATAAGAATATCACAATGTCATAATCAACCTCTGTACAAATATTGCTTTCTTCCCAGGGGACTACGTAAGATAATTTATCAGTAACAATGGTCTTCTTTTGTAATTATCTATTATTTTTTTAAAAAGTCATTCATCTCATTAAAAAATTCTAAATAACACAAAGGAAATTTTAAACTTTGACTCTATGAAAATTAATGAAAACTAATCCAACATATTCCACAAGGTTTTATTTTCTTTGAAATCAACAAATACGATTAATTTTATATGTGACATTCTCATTATTACACTGCTTATAATTTTCTCACTGTAGTCTAATTTAGAAATGTTGAGCATGAGGTACCAATCTAAGTAAACAATAATATTAGTGTCCTCAGTAGATATTATCTCTTCACATTCTTTGGATTGAATAATACTGATGTCACATAAGAGCTTCAGGTCATTTTCTTCAAGCTAATGTTAATATCTAGTGAATTCCCTTTACCGATATATTGTGTTGATTAACTGGAATAAATAATGTCAAAGCACTTTTTCAACTAAACAGTACTATTTAAGATATTAAAGTGAGTTGAAACTAATTTAAATAAACTCTAATATCAGTTTTAGTGATTGAAGGTAAGCTCAGAGGACAAAAAGCTATGAGGTCTTCATGTAATGGTGAAAAAAGATGCATGGATAATTTTGCACAATTTGGATAATTTGGGGGCCTTTGAAATGAAGTTTGCTCAGTCTAATTTCTTCAGCCAAGACCTTTCTCCCAGCCTTCTCCAGAGACTTATGACCTTTTATGAAGGTAATTGTGTATTAGGGAAAAAGAAATAGAACTTTTGGGAACTACTGGACACAGGTCTGAACTGTCACTATTTCAGGAGACTC
This sequence comes from Balaenoptera musculus, assembly GCF_009873245.2. Lineage (NCBI taxonomy): Eukaryota > Metazoa > Chordata > Mammalia > Artiodactyla > Balaenopteridae > Balaenoptera > Balaenoptera musculus. The sequence goes on from NC_045797.1 coordinate 18,226,584, forward strand.
AAAATGTCACTAGGGTCCACACTTCAGAATAGAAACTTATGGAGGCCAGGTGATCAATCAAGTTTTAGCTTAGATCCTTGTCAAAATGGGCCCACTGGATTCCCAAACCCATCCTGTGGTTATTTCCCCAGTTCCAAAATGCATGATTAGAATAAATATTCTCAACAGCTGTCAGAATCCTCACATTAATTAACTGATCTGCACAGTGAAGGCTAAAAGGATGGAAAAAGTCAAGTGGAAACCACTAGAAATGCATTTACCTAGGAAAATAGTAAACCAAATGCAATAGAAAGTTTTTCAAGTGATTGCAAAATTAGTAGTATCACCATCAAGGACTTGAATGATGCAGGGGTTGTGATTCCTACCATGCCCCCATGCAACTCACCTATTTGTCCTGTACAGAAGACAGTTGGATCTTGGATAATGACAGTGGATTATCACAAGTTTAACCAGGTGGTAACTTTAATCACAGTTGCTATACCAGATGTGGTTTTAATGCTTCGGCAAATTAACACATGCCTTAGAACCTGACATGCAGCCACTGATCTGGAAAACTACTTTCTTCTATACCTGTCAGTAAGGTACAACGAAGCAGTTAGCTTTCATCTGGCGAGACCAGAATCACACCTTCACTGTCCTACCTTAGGGGTATATCAACTCCCCAGCCCTATGTCATAATTTAGTCAGCAGGGATCTTTTGTATTTCCCTTACACAAGATTTCACACTGGTCCATTACATTGATGATATTATGCTGATTGGACCTAGTAAGCAAGAAACAGCAACTATGTTGATGTTTTAAAGACATCTAAGTATCAGAGGATGGGAAATAAATCTGACAAAAATTCAGTAGCCTTCTACCTCAGTGAAGTTTCTAGGGTTCCGGTGTGGGATAAGTCAAGATATCTCTTTTAAGGTGAAGGATAAATTGTTGCATATGACCCCTCCTACAACCAAAAAAGAGACACAATGCCTGTTGAACCCCTTTGGATTTTGGAGGTAACATATTCCTCATTTGAGTGTGTTATTCCAGCCCATAGGGAGTTCCCTATGGTCAGTTGACAAAGGAAGAGAAAACTTGAGTCCAGTTTGCAGATATTCCTATAGATGCAGGCACCACCACAAAGTGGATAGGTACAGCACTATAGTCCATTTCTGGGACATCCCTGAAGGACAGTGGTGAAGGAAATCCTATGAATGGGCAGAACTTCAATGAGTGTACCTGGTTTTTCATTTTTCTTGGAGGAAGAAATGACCAGGTGTGTGATTATATACAAACTCATGGACTGTGTGTGATCAATAGTTTGGCTGGTTAGTCAGGCACTTGGAAGGAACATGATTGGGAAATTGGTGACAAGGAAGTATAGTGAAGAGCTATAAGAATTGACCCCTCTAACTTGGAAAATAACATGAGAATATTTGTGTTCCATGTGAATACCCATCAAAGTGTGACCTTAGCAGAGGAGTATTTTAATTGTCAATTGCATAGGTTGACCCATTCTGTGAGTACAAGTCAGCCTCTTTTCCTGGTCACCACTGTCCTCGGTGAATTGGATTATAAACAAAGTGCCCATGGTGGCAGGAATGTAGGTTGTGGCAGGAATGCAGGTTTTGCCTGGGCTGGACAACATGGATTTCAACTCACCAAGGCTGACCTGGTAATAGCTGCTGCTTAAGGTACAGTCTGCCAGCAATAGAGATCAACACTGCATCCTCAGTATATCAAAACTCCTCAGGGTGATCACCCAGCTATCTGGGGGCAGGTAGACTACATTGAATTGCTTCCATTATGGAAGGAGCAGAATTTTGTTCTTATGAATAGACGTTTACTCTGCATACAAAAGTACCGTCCCTCCAGGCCAAAATGTCCATCTATGGATTTCCACAATACCTTATCTACCATCATGATATTCCACAGGGCATTGCTTCTGATCAAGAAACTCACTTCACAGCAAAGGCAGGACAGCAATAGTCACATTCTCATGGTATCCATTGGTCTTATCAAGTTCCCCATCATCCTGAAGCAGCTGGCTTGACAGAATTGTGGAATGGCCTTTTGAATACTCAGTTAAATTGCCAGCTGGGTGACACTGACTCAATGTCTAATATATCATGCAATTTGTCCCATAGCCAGGATTTACAGGTCCAGGAATCAAGAGGTAAAAATAAGAGTGGTGACATTCACTATTATCACTAGTGAACCATTAGCAAAATCTTATCTTCCTGTCCCCATGACTTTATTCTCTGATGGCCTAGCCCATCTTAATTCCAAAGGAAAGGATGCTTCCATCAGAAGGCACAACAGTGAATCCACTGAACTGAAAGTTAAGACTGTCCCCCAGAACTTAGGGCTCCTTACGTCTCTGGTTGAGGTGAGTGATCCTGACTACCAAGGAGAAATTCAACTACTATTTCACAGTGGAATTAAGGAAGAGTATGTCTATAATAAAGAGATCCCTTAAAGCATCTCAGTATTGTCCTTTGACTGAAGTCAATCATAAACTACTTAACAACCAAGTGCAGGCAGAACTACTAGTGGCCCAGACCCTTCATAAATAAAGGATTGGATAACCCCATAACATAAAGAACCACGAACAACTGAGATTCTTGATGAAATCAAAGGGAATATAGAAAGGATAGTGAAAGAAAGTAGTTATAAATACCAGCTATACCTCATGACCAGTAGAATTTTAGACTGTAATCATCATCATCATACATATTTCCTCCTTATTTTATTATATGTTTGTGTATAAATGTATGTGTGTAGAGTATCTTTGTTCTCTTCCTTCTCTTATCCCTTATCAAGTAACATAAGAAGTATTGATTTTGTATCATGATATTTAAGTTATTGGATATCAAAGAGAAGAGCAAAGACCACTCAAGGACTTTGTATCCTCTTCTGTGGAAAATATTGGTATGTTTTTGGTTGTACACAGAATAGTTTTTCCATGTTAGGTAGAAGTATGATCTTGTTTTATTATGTTATTGTTTTTAGTTGTAGATCAAGTATGTTTTAAGGAGATGTGTATGAGTGCTCACATGGCTGGGTCGCACGGTACCCAGATACTTGGTCAAACACTATTCTGGATGTTTCTGTGAGGGTGTTTTGGATGAGATTAACATTTAAATTGGTTCCACTTGAGTAAAGCAGTGCCCTCCATAATGTGGATGGGCCTCACACAATCAGTTGAAACCCTGAATAGAACAAAAAGACCCCCTTCTCTCCCCTCACCCAAGCAGGAGGGAATTCTCCAGCATACTGCTTTCAACTTCATCTGCAACACTGGCTCTTCCTAGTACTACAGTAGACAGCCTTCAGAGGGAAGAAATTAATGTCAAGAGAATGAAGTTTTTCCTCATTCTTACGGTTAAAATCCTGAGTGCCCTTTTAGCTGAGACTTTACTTCAAAGTGAGAAATTAATTAAGGGATTTTCCTTGCCCTGAAATGTCAGAGACTGAAGAAAAGAGGAAAGGCCCAAAGAGAAGTATTCCATGTGGGAAATAAGACTCCAGATTGATTGAGCCTGTTATCACCCTGAATGGGCATCTAGACATAAAAATGTAAATTGCGTTCTCAAGACAAGAAGGTACCTCTTGCTTTGATTTATCTTTGGGATACTAACTAGAAATAAAAGATTAGGGGACATATTTTTTCCTCTGCCCTGCACCCTTCTTACCCCTGGGAAGTTGCCCTTTCTCATGCTATGTGGTGGCACTGCCAATCATGTGGCCTCATCTTTTTCCTGGCAATAGGCATCAGTATGGAATACAAAGGGGCTATTTAGAGTCCTTCCATTATACTGGATAATCATTCACTAAATCACAAATAAAAGGAAAAGGGCTTGGGTTTCCAGAGACCATCTTCCCTTCTGTATGGTGGACTAAGCCATCATTAAAAGAGATGTGAGTAAACAAGAGTAAATTGCAAGACCAAGCAGAGTCAAGATACTAAAGGGGCCAGGAAGAATCTCTATGGCATTTTTTGGGACCCTGGATCCATAATGCATATTAGCACCATTTAAACTTGTCTTAAGGTAGGTCACTCATTCTACCTTCAACAAATAAAATATAGCAAGTAATATACAATAACATATAGTATATAGCCAGGGATTGCTCACAGTGATACTAGTGCATTAGAGAAAATATGGGAAATGTCCCTACCTATGTTAGGCTCACATTCTAACAGAGTGAGGAAACTAAGAGATAAGCTCGAGTTTCTGAGTTGAGTTTCTAATACTCCAAACGAAAAATCTTTGTGAATACCATAGTCTTCATGCCTTAATTCAAGTAAGGGATATATCGGCAAGGGGTCAGGGAGCCAGAGGGTCAGTTAGGGATTTCTTAAATACTTAGATACAATGTTTATGGTCACACTGTGAAGTGGTATTCATGTCATTGGCAAGTAGATTTTATTTCAGCAGTCAGATATATTCCAAGAAAAATAAGGGTTTTATATAAATCAAGCGGTGGTTCAGCTGTACTATTTTACCAGAGATAAAATTTCTATTCAGAATTCCCCATCTTCATTTTGGATGGATTATATATCATTATAGATTAGATGTAATTATCTTAGCCTCTCAGCCCTTCACTGCAGCTCCTTTATTTATCTGTGTGTGAATAAACAGTGACAGTAAAGGAAATCATTACATGATGAATCCCAGGTGAGACCTTTTGTAAAGTGAAGACTCATTTTATAATACAATTTACCACCTCTTTATTTACTTATTTTGTAAAATAGGACTTTAATATATGACATTTTCATAAAAAATAAAATCAGGAGGCCTCACTTATAAGTTGTCAAGTAATACTGACCTGAGTCATAATGCTATAATACTAGCAATACATAATATGAGAAATTATTTTCCTGAGTTACAGAATGTAAAGGGGATTTAAAAACCAAAACCTCTTAGTACCCAGAGGATGTTTTATATGGACTTAAGCCTTTGAATTCTTAGTAGCAAAATTATTATAATTAATATTTGGTCATGAGTTAAGCTAACATTAAAAGGAGCACAGATTTTTTTTTTTCTTTTTCTGAGTGAATGAAAACTTTTAATTCTTTCTAAGTAAGAATAAAAGACTTAAGGACCTTTTATCTCTGAAGGTGTTTCCAGAGGTATTAGAAACACACAGATAATAAAGTCCCTTTACTGTCCTAGTCATGCATGACATTTTGCCTGCTTTATTCTTTCTTTATTTTTAACGGAAGAAATACCTTTATTCTTCTGTTTCCAGAAATTACAACTGGAGACAAAGACTGCAAAGTGAACGCCCTGACTTTGCTGGCAGTTTAATTGGATTAGAAGTGTCTTTGATACTGAGAAGATTTTGTGTTTAATCATTAGGCAGGATCCACTGTAGGTGAGACTGTGGACAAGGTCAAGAACTTCTTCAGCAACCATACTCTGGCCCTGCCTAGTGCCCAGGGCTCACAGACTCCTTTCCTGCAATTCAGCAGTGTTCAGGTTTGGGATCTGAGGTCAGAGTTATGTAAGGACTTAATGTGAATGAACCTGCATTCAGTATCAAGATTTTCTTACTCAATGTGAGTGATTCTCCAATGTACCTTCTGGTCTGCCAGTCTTATGAGGTAACCCTCTAGTATTTGAAGCTAGATTCATTTTCCAATGACTGTCCCATTCCAGACATAAAGTCTATTTTTAGCCTTTGCAAACTCACAATTTGTCCTGTTCTTCCACAGCCAACTTCATGTCTACCTGCTAACATCTAACATCTCTTTCCCATATTTCTCCAGGGTACAAGTGATCCACTTCCATTAGCCTACATTCATAGGACATGCTCTATGATCTAGACTCTACCCTTCCATCCCTCAACACACCCAATTCAGCCCCATTTAAAAGGATGGATAAATTACCATGTTTTCTGAAAATAGCTCACTTCCTTTCCTGTCCTATTAGTACTATTTATATGTTAAAGAGGTTGAGTTGGAAAAGCTTGTATCCATGTTTCCTTTGATTTAAACCAGAGATTTTGTTTTTCTTTTCACTCTGAGTTTTATGAATCATCTTCTTAGTTGAGATCAATTTAAGACAGGAATTCAAGTTTATCTACTATATGAGGGAGCCTATTTTTGGGGCATTAGGAATTTTGGCATCCCTCAGATCCATTCATATGAGTCAACTCTTAAATATTTTCTTTTAAAAAAAGAGAGTAGTTTAAGTTTCTTTAAAAAAAAACTTTTGAAAAAAATGCCAATCCTTGCTTTAATTAGGAAGTTGTTAATTGATAATGAAACATTAATATTATCTTGGTAAAATGTTAGTGAAATGTTAGCCTTAGAGTGTGAGCCAATTTAAAAAGTCACTCTGCCGATAAAGTCACCCTTTCCTTTTTAATGAACATCCTTTCTTTTCCATCTTATCTTTTGGAAAATTCTCTGTTTTAGAATCTGATAAAGGAGTCTGGAATTCTGGTTTTGATACTTTCTTGTGCTCTCATTTATTTCTTAATTGGTCCACAACCTTTCCAAGCTTCAGGACCCTTTCTGTTACTTTGTGTTTGCTTCTTTCTTTTTGTTTTATTAATTATACTTGCCAAATGAGAAGAAAAAAAGGTATCATTCTGGGTTCAAATATAGTGTCCAGTTTTATATTTAACAAATAAATGTCCTAAATAAATGCTCTTTCCTACTTTCTTAACTTGCATAGCCTTTAAAAAAAAATTACTGCCTTACATCCCTTACTGTACTTTTCTTTCTCTTCTATTTCCTCACACTTATTCTTTCAAATTATTATTATATCTTTACTATCACTCCCTTTCCCATTGTCAATATCCTTCCTTCCTCTCTTTTTCTTTCCATCTCTCTTAGAGGAACAGCTAACATTTCTGCCTGCAGTGAACTTTCTAGCTCTAAGCTAGTACTAAGGACAGGGCTGGAAACGCTGCCACGAGTAAAAAGCAACATGTCTGACCTCCCTGGTTAAATGGGAGAAAGCACAGGTGTGATCATCTTAAACTCGCTTCATAAATAACTTAAACTCCTCTTCATGTAGAGAAACTAAGGTGCTTGCTTTTGTAACAATAAATTGAGATACTGATCAAGTCTGAAAGACTGAGGAAAAGACCAATATTTGGAGAAATGCAATTTAGAAGATTAATAGAAATGTTAACAGAAACTTTTGAGACACTGGCTGGCTTTCAACAGGACAGTGAAAGAAACTTTTCAGCTGCAGAGAGAATTGAGGAAGCCCAGAAGCCCACAGGTATCAGGCTGGTTCATTGACACTCTCAGGAAGGCACCAACTGATATTGAAAAGAAGGAAAAAGGTTTAAAATTACTTGAAAATCAGACTAACAGGAAGGGAACTAAGCTAAATTTAAGCGCAGAAAATAGCAAAATGCTTTGGAACAGATGAATCTGGTTATTTACAAGGTTTGACTCTTATGTTTCCTTAAAGGCAGGAGTGGGATCGGGCTAGAAAAAGGACTGGGGAAAGATTTGCTCTCCTCTCTGGCTCCAGGTGCCAGGTGCAGGATGGATATTTTAGGTGGTGACTCTTCCCTAGTGTGCAATAATATGATTCATATAAATATAAGTTAGAGATATGGCAGGATTGGTTCTAGACCACTGCAATAATGTGAATATCACAGTAAAGTGATTCACCCAAAGGTTTTGGTTTCCCGGTGTATATAAAAGTTATGTTTACACTATAGTTTATTAAGTATGCAACAGCATTATGTTTAAAAAATGTACATACCTTAATTTAAAAATACTTTATTACCAAAAAATGCTAACTGAGCCTTCAGTGAGTTATAATTTTTTGCAATAGTAACAGCACAGATCACTGATCACAGATCACCATAACAGAATAATGAAAAAAGTTTAAAATATTGCAAGAATTACCAAAACGTGAGAGCAACACAGATGTGAGCAAACGCTGTTGGAAAAATGGTGCCAATAGATTTGCTCAACACAGGGTTGCCACAAACCTTCAATTTGTTAAAAAAAAAAACAAAACAAAACAAAACAAAAACACAATATCTGTGAAGCACAATAAAAAATAAAGCACAATAAAAGGAGGTATGCTTGTATATGATGACTAGGTCTTTCTTGATGATGCTGTTGGTTTAATCCTTTTGATCCTGCAAAATATTCTCCTGATTGGCTTTACATTGTATGTTTTCCTCTTCATTACTCTCCAGATCTCCACTGGGCCAGCGACAAATGGTCAAGCTGGAGAATAATGGAGCCATTGCCTGCAAATGACTCATGTTACCATTAAAATGAGTCTCTTTATGGGAATAATCCTCTTGTGTTTTCTTACCTACCAATTTAGTAGATTATAGAAAGCAGTAGTTTTCAGTTTCTGTTTAATCAACACTTTTCTTCCTTTTAAACCCATGTAATATGGTATACACATCAAAAAGAAATTCAAGGGACATTGCAGAATGGTGGCCTTCTCAACTCCATTTTCCATCTTTCCCAAAATGGCTTCTATGTGGCATCAGTCCAATCTCTGAGGGTCTGTATATTGTCCATATATACATATCTTATAAAGACTTAGGGTGGGGTGGGGATGGTGGTGTGCTGAATTGGGCGATTGGGATTGACATGTATACAGTGATGTGTATAAAATTGATGACTGATTTAAAAAAAAAAGAAAATCAGCTACACCCCATTATAAAAATAAATTACCAAAAAAAAAAAAAAAACGACTTAGGGATATTGGCTACCTCTGACTTAAATTTGGTCATTTTTCTGTAGACTATTTTTAAAATACTAGCATAAGAGCTTAGGCAATGAGGGAATGCACAATATAGAACTATTACGTGATCTTAACAGGCCACGAGATCTGATTAGAGGCTGAGAAAGATGAAAGTAAAAAATGCAAAAGAAGATAAAATTGATAAGGCCTGTAAACATTCTGTTCAAGTTTGACCTCTCATGCATGTAGGAACAGAATGATGATGGCCAAATATGTGTGATTCTTTGAGAGAGCACAGAAGACTTTTACTGTTAATAAAGATAAGTCATAATGAGTCAATTAGAGATCATTTATTTTTCTATCAACGTCCTCTCTTTTGCCTTTCTAGCAAAACAAAAACAGTCAAAGAACAGGTCTAAGGTGAGAAAATAGCATGTTGATTTTGAAGAAATAGTCAACAAGTAGAACAGACAGAAGAAAGGCAAAGACTGAATTTCTATCAGCTTTCTTCTTAAGCCGCTCCAAATAAACACACTATCTAAGTAAAATTAGCATGCTTCCCTGAACAGAAAACTTTAAGAAAAACCCTCCATAGTTCGTTTCTCTTCATCTGCTACTCAGACTGTCATCTCTCTTTACATAAATATCTTCTGTCTGTTTATTCAACAAATGATCTTGGGTGCTATGGTAAGCCAGGCATTGCACTAGGTACCAAGCAGGATTTTGAAGTAAACAATTCAATTTGGCCACTTGTCAGTTTTTTCAGGGGTCTAGAATTATTATCTTATCCCCAAACTGATGGGAAATAATTTGTGTCATTTCTGTAGGAAAATGTAAATTTCTGCCTCTCACTGGCTGCCTTATCTAAGAGAACAAAGAAGGTACATAGTCTATGAAATCTAGTACCAGTTTGTCAGAATCAAATATGAGAAAGATGATAGAAGAAGAGGACAGAAAGTATTTTTACCTTTTGCTTTAATGTGTCTTTCTGTTCATCCTCCATAGCTCCTCAGAGGTTAAAAGAAAAGAAATAAAACTCTCATCACTCATCTGTTTCTGCTCAAGCAACCCTGAGGGCTACTTCCTGTTTTGCTGTGTGTGAATAATAGTCTGGCGCTGAGGGCAACTGGCTTGTGTTTTATTTTATTGTACTGCTGTAAAGCAATTTTGGTCTCCAATTGAACATTTCATTTCTTCTTTATTAAATTTCACTATTGTTCTTTCACCTCAGGTAGTTAGAGTAGTAGCACTTATATTTTTGGAGAGCACATTTTCTCCAATGTAAGTGCTTATCATAAAGAACCTGGTGCTTTTCAGTACAAGGAATCCAGGCAAGATAAGCTGGAAATGGGTACTTAGACCTTGGAAGGGCAGAGTGCAGGCACTTGTACAATAGAGAGGGAGGAAGGAGGGTAGGCGGGTGAACAGAAATAATGCAGGGCAGATCAATGTGATGCCTAATCAATGTGGCAAAAGGGTCAAACCTTCATGGTTTCGATGTGATTGATAATGCTCTTCATATCTGTGAACATGAATGTGAACTCTGCTGAGGCTAGAGGCAAAGGACAAAAGCTACCAGGATAGTCGATTTAAGGCCGAGTTCAAGTGTCACCTTTTCTATTAAGTCCTCTCTGACTCCATCAGCCCTCACTGCTCTTTCTCTTCAATGAGCTTATATATTGCTTCCTTCACTGCTACACAATTTAACATTTAACCATTTTTTGTATTATTTGTTCTTTTTTTCAACACTTTTGTATATGTAATGCTGTTGGTTTACATGATCACACCTTACTGCTTAAGTAGCCTGCGAGGCTTTAGGGGCAGCAGGTGTGTCCTCAAAGAGATAACCTGATGTGGCATTTAATATAACCATACTAATTGTATAAAGTAAACACAACAATTATAATATTTAAAATACAGAATATGCATTTTCACAGGTTTATATAATTTGCCTGTGTCGATATTAAAATTTAAACACAGATCTATAAACCCCTACAACTCACATTTACTCTATTATAAAGCAGCACCAGAATTCTACTCAAAAAATCAGAATTCTAGTCTGAACACGATTCCCTTCCAATTGTCCACTGTGGACTTTCACTGCCTTTTTCTGAGCCTCAATTTCATCATCTATAACATGAATATAATAGCACTTGTGAAACTTCTTAATATGGTTGAAATTTCAACAAAATCCTAACAAATACAAAGAGATGTCTAAATTAAAAAGTAATATTCAGGGCTTCCCTGGTGGCGCAGTGGTTGAGAATCTGCCTGCCAATGCAGGGGACACGGGTTCGAGCCCTGGTCTGGGAAGATCCCACATGCCACGGAGCAACTAGGCCCGTGAGCCACAATTACTGAGCCTGCGTGTCTGGAGCCTGTGCTCCACAACGGGAGAGGCCGCGATAGTGAGAGGCCCGCGCACTGCGATGAAGAGTGGCCCCCACTTGCCACAACTAGAGAAAGCCCTCGCACAGAAACGAAGACCCACCCAACACAGCCATAAATAAATAAATAAATACTTTAAAAAAAAAAAAAAAAAAAAAAAAAGTAATATTCAAATTAAAGAATGATGTCTTTATCTTCTTTCATATCCCCTCAGTGCCAAACACAGTGCTTATATATGAAAGCCATTCAACTCTTTTTAAATGCCATAGTTTTTAAAATGATGATGAAATGAGGAAAATAAAGTTCTGGGAGCAGTTCTATAAAAAATGTAGTCAATTCTAGTAGGCTTTTATGTTGTTTTTAAAATTTAATTTCAGGTGTGTGTGTGTGTTTATTGTGTTGAGCAAGATTAGGGTGTGGGGAGAGGAGAAATGGTTTGGTGTCTGGAAATATTCATATTAGCAGAGACTTTACACAGAAAACAAATTAGTTATGCAAAATTCAGTTGTTAATACATCAGGGAAAAAAATTCAACTGAAGTTATTGATTTGGTGTATTCAAGTGGTAATTGGGCCCCAGAAGATAGTTGCTAAACCCAATATTTTTTGTTTAAAAAAATTCTGGAACATTGCCTGACCCCTATTTCCCATGTACCCTCTCCATTACCTAAGGCAAAATAATTTAAATTCAGTTTGTTGGAATCTGATGTTTATTTTGAAATTCTAATTATGAGAGGCTTTTAAATTGGTAGCCCCCACTAAACCATGCCTTCTTATACTCAGGTACTTATGTAATTCTTTCCTACATTTACTCTGGGCTTGGCCACATAGTTTGCTTTGATGGTTGGGACATTAGCACGGCAATGAAAGAAGAGGCTTGAAGAGTAATTGCACATCTGGGCTTGTCATCTTAGAACCCCCTCTCCTGGAAGACAGCCACCATTCTGTAAAGAAACTCAGACAAGACTACTAAATAATGAGAGGTGACACAGAATGAGGGAGACCTTGAAGGTTGAGAGACCACCTTGGAAATTCCAGCACCAATCGAGGTCACATTTGAATAAAGTTGCTTGAGTGACTTCAAAGAAAAATGTGGAGCAGAACCGCCCACAGATTTATAATAATGTTACTTAAAGCCACTACGTTTTGCTTACTATGTTTTGCTTCAACAGATAGTTAAAACACTCATGAAGATTCAAACAGTATAGACAGAACACGAATTTCATCCTCCACTATCCTTGAATTGGCTGTCTTCCTCTCAATTATATTAGGATGAATGTAATCAGAAAGCTGAGCTTTAAGTTTCTCTTGAGTTCACTACAGTACCCTTTACCATCTAAAACTCAAGACTATTGTTTAGGAAGATTTATACTCCTTCTTTATATGCTCTCATAAGGAGACAGTGGAGAAAACTTTGATTTTGCTTCAACCCTGTTTCTCTTCAGCCTCTCAAGAACTATCACACCAGAATTTGCAAATAAGCACAAAGATATTTTTGAGGAATTGGGACTGCATAAAATGTGGAAAACCAACGCTGGAAAAATCTTGTGAAATGAGAGTCCAAAGTAATATCTCCGAAGGACTTTACCTTGCCTCAGCATTCTCTCTCATGTAGGGTACCCATTTCCTAGCTTAATATTTATGGCCCATTCCTCAAAAACCTCAAAACTCTTCTTCAAGTGTCTCTGACTTTCATTCACATTTGAATAATATCCGTTTCTATTTCAAACAGGACTCTTGCTCTCTGAATCTCTTCTCCTCCTCCTTCTGTCCCTTTCTCTAAATGTTCTCATGTCTCAATTACTCTCTCTAGATGGCACTTCAGGTCTTTGGCAAGATGGTCAATTTTCTTTATTACTTCACAAGTTTCAAAGAATCATGTTGGGGACCTAGAGTAGGAGAATAGAGAGAAAATGTAGAATGACAGATCTCAAGGGCTCCTCTGTAATAGTCTCATTACATTAAGTTGCAGGCAAGTTTCTTTCTTGATAAGACTATTGAATCAAATATGTGAAACTTATTCCAGGGTTAGACATTTATTCTGGAGGCTGTTACAATCTAAACTCATATCAACAGGGAACTTATTACCTTACCTGACTCATATTCACTATTACCCGTCTGGAATTAGTAAGCACCATTGTTCTGCACAGTAGACTTAAATGAACTACATGACACTTCATAGACTCCTTTCTACATTACCTCAAATGAATATCTGAATTGACCATTTTAGTGTTAAAAAAAAACTGTGTATTTTTATTTCACTATTTCTTAAGTATATGGGGGACAGCAAAAAATGGAAAAACAGGGGAAAAGGTAAATGGCCAATTCTTAAGTTACAGAAATATTTACTTTTTAAAGTAAACGAAAAAATAAAAATAGTCAATTAAACAAAAACAGTTATTTATGGAGGAGTGGCTCATTTTTTCCCAATTTTTCATTTATTTGAAGACCGTACTGTTGGCCAAGCTTTTCATTAATGTAAAAAAATAAAATAAAATCTATCTTGAAAGTTTTTCTCTTCATAGCTGATGAAATGTTTTTAATGTAATGCATATGTTGAATGGAGAATCTAGAAAGTTTAAATTACTTAAGTAACAAATATTAATTTTATAATGCAATAAATTACACTGGCACTTTCCTCTGACTTTCTCTATCCTTAAGACTTGGGAATTAGGGGGACTCACATGGCAGAATTACCACTTAGAAACACATCATTAGCTAATAGATATTAATAAACTTTTTATTTTAGAGTAGTTTTAGAATGATTTCAAAGATAATACATAAAATTCTCATATACCGCATACCACACTCTTATTATTAGCATCTTAAATAGTATATATGTCACAGTTAATGACCAAAGACTGATATATTATTGTTAACCAAGTCCACACTTCATCTGGATTTTCTTAGTTTATCCCTATTGTCCTTTTTTTTTTCTTTTTTTTTTACTTCAGGATCCTATCCAGGATATTGCATTATATTTAATCATCATGCCTCCTTAGGCTTCTCTAGACTGTGATGGTTTCTTAGACTTTCCTTGTTTTTTGATGACCTTGAGAATTTTGAGGAATTCTGTTCCAGTATTTTATACAATGTCACTTAACTGAGATTTGTCCGATGTTTTTCTTATGGCTAAACTGTGGAATATGTTTTTGGGAAAAAGATCTCATTGGTGAAGTGCCATTCTTATTGCATCATATCAAGGATACATAATCAATAAGACTTATTACTGTTGATGTTAATCTTGATCACCTGACTTAAGACTATTTCTCCAGTTTCTATACCATAAAGTTACTCTTATTCCTCCTTTCTTCCACACTGTATTCTTTGGAAGAAAGTCAGTGTGCCCAGCCCACAGTTAAAGAATGGGGACTTATGCTCCACCACTTTGAAAGGTGAAGTATCTAAAAAAATATTTGGAGTTCTGCAAGGGATATTTGCCTATATTCCCCCATTTGTTATTTATTAAATGTTTTATTTATGCCATTATAGACTTATGGATATTTGTTTTATACTTTATGTTAAAATCCAATACAACTTTACATTTTTTGGTCAAATTGTCCCTGTTTTTGCCAGCAGAGCTCTTTTGGTTGTCCCTCGTATCCATTTGACATACAAACATCATTGTGTCTCTTCTGTTTGGTTTATTAGCTTGATTGTTTGTTTTTAGCACTTTTTTTGTTTTTTGGCATTAGAAGATGCTTTACGCTCTTGTATACTTATTTCCCAAATCCTAGAATAAGCTATTTCTCTAAGGAACCCTGTTTTCTATTGGGGAATAGTATTTAAAACCAATAAAATGTGGTATGTATTTACAGTGGAATACTACTCAGCCATTAAAAAAAGAATGAAATTTTGCCATTTGCATCACCATGGATGGACTTGGAGGGCATTATGCTAAGTGAAATAAGTCAGACCAAGAAAGACAAATACTGTATGATATCACTTAGACGTGGAATCTAAAAAATACAACAAAGTAGTGAATATAACAAAAAAGAGGCAGACTAACAGATATAGAGAACAGACTAGTGTTACCAGTGTAGGGGGAGTGGAACAGTAGAGCAATGGGGGAGCAGGAGGTAGAAACTATCGGGTGTAAAACAGGTTCAAGGATGTGTTGTACAACATGGGGATAGAGCCAATATTTTGTAATAACTGCAAATGGAAAGTAACTTTTAAAAATTGTATACAAATTAAAAAAAAATTAAAAACCAAATATCATGGCACTAGATGTTCTCATTGCTACTGGAGTGTCATTGCTTCTAGGCACTCACAGCTAACAGATCAAGGAGATATATATGTGTAATATTACCAAGGTACTTACACACACATATATTTCTATTTGTAACCATCTTCACGTGTATTAAATTAAAAATGAATGCATACTGAAGTCTCCTACTCTAATCCATTACCATATGGATCACTCTATCCTGTTTCTCTGTAGCCTGCCATTCCGTAAGTGTGATAACTGACTTCTACCACTTGATATTCACTTGCTCAATTGTTCAATTCCAATACACAGGTGTAATGGTTTCAGAATCATCCACCTGTTATCCCCACGGAGCAGGGGAGAACAACCTTTTTAACTAGAGGGCAGTGCTTTGTACAATTCTGTTTGGCTTTTGTCTTGCAGAACCTACTCATTTCCAAAGTTATTTAAGTCAGCACATTATCACATTGTCCCCTTCACATTGTCACACACATTTGCAGTATATTTAGATTATTTTCCACATTCTGCATTTCATGGTGGGACTGCCGACCTATAAAATACTTTTAATTTGTATACATTAAGATTTATCCTTTGTGTTGTAAACTTCTACTGGTTTTGACTGATTTGCTCACTTTATGTCTCTGTGTCACATTTTGGTAATTCTCACAATATTTCAAACATTTTCATTATTATCATATAGTTATGGTGATCTGTGATCAGTGATCTTTGATGATATTATTTTAATTGTTTTGGGGCTCCACAAATCACACCCATGCGAGATAGCGAACATAATGGATAAGTGCTATGTGTGTTCTTACTCCTCCACCAACCAGCTGTTCTCCCATCTCTCGCCCTCTCCTCAGACTTCCCCAGTCCCTGAGAAACAGCAATATTGCAATTAGGCCAACTAATAATCCTACAATGGTCTCTAAATGTTCAGATAAAAGGAACAGTTGCATGTCTCTTGCTTTAAAGCAAAAGCTAGAAATGATTAAGCTCAGTGAGGAAGGCATGTTGAAAGCCAAGATAAGATAGGTTGAATGCAAGGTCTTTTGCACCAGTTAGTCAAGTTATGAATATAATGGAAGAGTAATACTCCAGTGAACACATGAATGATAAGAAAGAAAAACAGCCTTATTGCTGATATGGAGAAAACTGATATGGAGTAAGTTATAGTCTGGATAGAAGATCAAACCAGCCACAGCATTCTCTTAAGTCAAAGCTTGACCCAGAGCAAGGCCCTAAATCCCTTCAATTATTTGAAGGCTGAAAGAGGTGAGGAAGCTGCAGCAGAAAAGTTTGAAGCTAGCAGAGGTTGGTTCATGAGGTTTCAGGAAGGAATCCATTTCCATAACATAAAAGTGCAAGGTGAAGCAGCAAGTAATGATGTAGAAACTGTAGCAAGTTATCCAGAAGATCTAGCGAAGATAATTATTGAAGGTGGCTACACTAAATAACATATTTTCACTGCAGAAAAAGTAGCTTTCTATTGGAATAAGATGTCATCTAGAAATTTCATAGCTGGAGAGGAGAAATCAATGCCTGGCTTCAAAGCTTCAAAAGGCAGACACTCTTGTTAGGGCCTAATGCAGCTGGTGACTTTAAGTTGAAGCCAATTCTCATTTACCATTCCAAAAATCCTAGGGCCATTAACAATCATGCTAAATCTACTGTACCTGTGCTCTATAAATGGAACAACAAAGCCTAGATGACAGTACATCTGTTTACAGCATTGCTTACTAAAGATTTTAAGCCCACTGTTGAGACCTACTGCCCAGGAAAAAAAAAAAAAAAAAAATTCCTTTCAAAATATCACTGCTTAGTGACAATGCACCTGTTGACTCAAGAGCTCTGAAGAAGATGTACAATGAGATTGATGTTGTCTTCATGCCTGTTAATACAACATCCACTTTTTAGCCCATGGACCAAAGAGTAATTTTGACTTTCAAGTGCTGTTATTTAAGAAATATATTTCTAAGACTATAGCTGCCATAGATAGTGATTCCTTTGACGGATCTGTGAAAAGTCAATTGAAAACCTTTTGGAAAGGATTCACCATTCCAGATGTCATGAAGAACATTTATGATTCATGAGAAGAGATCACAATATAAACATTAATAGTAGCTTAGAAGAAGTTGATTCCAACCCTAATGATGACTTTGAGGTGTTCAAGACTTCAGTGGAGGGAGTAATTAATATGTGGTAGAAATAGCAAGAGAATTAGAATTAGAAGTGGGGTCTGAAGATGTGACTGAATCCCTGCAATTTCATGATAAAATTTTAACAAAAGAGGAGTTACTTCTTATGGATGAGCAATTAAACTGATTTTTTGAGATGGAACCTACTTCTGGTGAAGATGCTATGAAGATTGCTGAAGTGTCAACACAGAATTTAGAATGTTACTTAGTTGATACAGCAATGGTAGGGTTTGAAAGATTTGACTCTAACTGAAAGATATTCTACTGTGGGTAAAATGTTATCAAACATTATTGCACGCTCATTCATGAAAGAAAGAGTCAATTGATGGTGCAAACTGCGTTGTTGTCTTATTTAAAGAAATTTCCACATCTGCCCCAGCAACCTGATCAACATGGAGGCAAGAGCCTCCACCAGCAAAAAGATTACAACTTGCTAAAGCCTCAGATTATGGTTAACATTTTTAGCAAAAACGTATTCTATTTTTAAATTAAGATATGTTATTTTTTTAGACAAAATACAATTAAACACTGAGTAGATTACAATATAGTGTAAACGTAACTTTTATATGAACAGGAAAACTGAAAAAAAATTGTGTGACTCAATTTACTAAGATATTTGCTTTATTGTGTTGGTCTGGAACCAAACCCACAATATCTGAGGTATGCTTGTAAATCCCCTGTGATATACTTATCCAACCCTCCACCTCCTCCAACCTCTGCCAAACCTGTTAGCCACTGATTTATTTACTCTCTCTATGATTTTGCCTTTTCCAGAATGTCATATGGTTGGAATCATATGGAGGTTTTCATACTGGCTTCTTTCACTTAGCAATATGCATTTAAGTTCCTCCATAACTTTTTGTGGCTTACTAGCTCACATCTTTTTATTACTGAATAATACTTCATTGTAAGAATATACCACAGCTTGTGTCCATTCACCCATTGAAGGGCATCTTGGTTGCTTTCAGCTATAGCAAGTATGAATGAAGTCACTATAAACATTAATGCACAGGTTTTTGCATGGGCATAACTTTTTAATTCAATTAGGTAAATACCTAGAAGCCTGACAGGTGAATCATATGATAAAACTACATTTAGCTTTGTAAGCAATTGCCAAACAATCTTCCAAAGTCGCTGTACCATTTTACATCTCAACAATAAATGAATAAATCCTTTAGCTCCACATCCATTTCAGCATTCAATAATTGTCAGTGTTTTAAATTTTAGTCATTTTGATAGGTATGTAGTGGTAGCTCATTGTTGTTTTAATTTCCAATTACCCAATGGCAAACGATGTTGGTAATATATTCATATGATTATTTGCCATTCAGCTATTTTACCATTTTCAATTGCCCTCTTCATTTTTCATTCTTGAATTTTAATTTTAAGTGTTGTTTTTAAGAGTCAAGTATTGTATATTTTGGATACAAGTTCCTTATCAAACATATGTTTTTTGATTTTTTTTAATTGTCTTATTGGTGTCTTTCATAGAGTAGTTTTTAATTTTAATAACATCCAAGTTATCATTTTTTTTTCTTTTATGAGTCATGCTAGTGGTGTTTCACTTAAAATTTCATCACAAAATCCAATTTCATGTCAATTTTACCTCAAGGGTTTTCAATGTCTTATAGATTTGCATTATACTCTTAATTTCTATATTCCATTTTAATCTAATGTCTGTGTAAGATATAAATTCTGTATATAGGTTCATATTTTGCATATGGAAGTCCAATTTTGCCAACACAAATTTGTGGATAAGACTATGCTTTCTCCATTAATTTGTCTTCTTCTCTGTCATAGATCTGTTCACTGTATTTGTGTGAGTCAGTTTGTGAGCTCTCTCACCAACACTCAATTGCCTTGAATACTGTAGTTTTATAATGTCTTCAGATCAGTTACTGTGTGTCATCCAACTTGGTTTCACTTATTCAGTATTGGGTTAGCTATAATAGGTCTTTTTCATTTCTCCAAAAATTTTAGGATCAATTTGTCAATATATACAGATAGTTTTCTGGGATTTTGACTGGGGTTGCATTGAATCTATAAATCAAGTTGGGAATAATTATTACCTTAGCAATATTGGGTCTTCCAATTCATGAACATGTACTATCTCTTCATTTATTTAAAAGATAAAAAGCTATTTTTTCCAATCTAAAATAGTAACCGTTGGGTTATTTGGTGACTACATTAAATTAGTATTGCTGAACACATTGTTTAAATTACTTTGCTTTGAAAGAACATGTTTCTTCTTACTTTAAAAGAGCAATTTCTAGATACATGTTCATTGTAAAATGATTGGAGGACCATTGTGTCTCTCATATTTGGGAGATGGAGGATTACTAGTCTTTGATACTCTATTAGGCTGCTTCAATACATATGTAAACAAATTCAGAAACTATTTTAAATGCATTCATTCATATCCACATCTTTTATTGTGGTTGGTAGTAGGAGCTGAGAAATGTTTGAAGTGTTACTATTTAACATCTAAAACTTGATAATCAAAGATCTGTGAAAAAAGCAGACAATATGTGAAAACAAATTACTTGGTTAATATCATCATCATAGTCAAAGCTATCTGTAAAGTCAACTCAACTCAAAGGATGCGACCATGCTGAATTCTGAGCAGTAGACAGTACGAATAATGGATGTTTGATTGATTTGGGGCTTCAATCTATTGCTTTTGGCAGAGTTGAAAAAGCTAAATCTAAGCTTATCCTTAGACATGTAAATGCAGTCTCTTCCTTTTTATTGTAACTGACACATTAGAACAGATTATTTTTCCTTAAGACAATACCATTAAAATTATACCCTTGCATTTCTTACAGACAGTAAATATTCCTAACATTAATTAATTTCTCTACTATCCTATAGCAGATCTTAGTGTCCCTAAAACATTAATTTAGAGTCTCCACAAAAAACTTATCCATAGGAAAAGTATTTATAACAAGAAAACTTGGTTAGAATGGTTATCAGTAGCAAAGATAATATTTTAAGTTCCAATCGAAATTAAGTTCAAGGTGGAGTGTAATATAATGACATAGTACTGCCATGATTAATGTTGCTCCTGTGTCTTGCCAAATTATTTTTCCCACTTCTGTTAGTTGAAATTAGATACTGAATAATACAGAAATTTTTTTCCCTAGAGAAAATACTGGGAAAAATGTATGAGTTATGACAACTAGAAACAAGTGATAAAGATTTGAAAATTGCTAAAATCAATTAGATCTAAATAATTAAAATTTTTTTCCACAAGAAAACACTGGGGAATTAAGTTCATTCCTTGAATTTTAAAGTAGAAACTCAAGTTTCCAAAGGGGAGAAAAAAAAACTATACTGTTGAAACCTGATATCTTTTTAGAATACTGTAGTCTTAGAGAACGAGTTAATAAGAGAGAGAGTTTGAGATCCAAAGTTTATATTTATTTTTAATTTTAATATTTAAATTAAAAAAGTACTCCATATATATTAAAATAAAACTTAAATTATTTATTTGAGAGTCCCAAAATAGTCCTCAAAGAACTGCATTGAGTCTACTAGAAAAGATACTTTATTTTCTCTTGTATTGACTCTGCTTCTATTTGATCTCCAGAGAAATACGTTTGATGAGTTTGTTATACCTTTATACACTGATATGTTTATTTTATTATACTGGTAAAAATAGGATAAATTCTATCTTACTTTGTGTCATGAGAACATAATAAAATATGTGTTAATTTTTCTATAATTTGGGGTGGATAATTGCAGAATTAAGGGATTCCACTCAAGAGTAACTCAATTTTCTCAAGGATGCAAAAGGCAAATCCTTGGTTAAGGGTGAAAGTGAATTTAAGATCTAAGGGGAAAAAAAGACATTTTGAAGAGTTGCTTGGGGAAAAATAATTAAAAACAAGAATTAGCATAACTAAGGATGAATGAAAAAGATTGGCCTAGAGCTTAGATTACAGGCAAGCATTTTTAGTTTGAATTTCAAAATCCCTAATAAACATTCTCAAATATTTCCTTTGCAACAGATGAGTTTCCCAGAGGCTACTGAGGAACCAGGATCATAATGCAGACTCAGTGCTCTTTGTAAATTGTTGTTCATTCCTTTATTTACCCAGAGTAAAAACAACAGTAAACAAAAAATAATAATATAGGAAAGAAAGAAAAAGAGACAAAAACTCTTTTATTTTCTTTTTATTGTTCTTGGTTCCAAGATATGTCATATGAAAAGTCTGAAGGGCTGTTTGAGTCTTAAAAGCAGAAGAGAAATTAAGTAAGAGATGATCTGCTCAGAATGTCAATGTGGAAAATAATCAATGAAGTTGCTCCATATTTGGATATTTGAAAGATTAACTCAAAGTTTAATCTCTCAGTTGTGTATGATCTGAAGCATGAAGAGATCTCAGAAAGCTGATGTCTATTCTCAAACCACAGGTCACTTGACCAGGGTGGGAAACCTATCATATCACCTCTGTCTTTGTGGACTCCCCACCCATTTTCTTTTATACTAGATTCCGTCTTTTACAAAATATTTTTAAACTTAGTATTAGTGGTATCTCCTACTACTGAAGGAGCCTGTATTTCAGTCCTAGCTTACACAACAAATACAGTTTTCATATACAAAATAACATTTTACAAAATGATACCTCTTCAGTACACTTAGACAAAAAGTAGAGTTATTATCAAGGGTTATTAGAAGAAATCACTTCCTGTAACAAATTGCAATTTGATTTCCAAATCTCTCCACATCAAAGTTTAATACAATAAACATACTTTTATTATTTTAATGACAAATATTATTTATATAAGGAATAGGACTGGAAAACTAGTGATTGCATTTTCTTTACTTAAATTCGTAAAGGAAATATAAGAATATGGTTAGAATCTCCAGTGCTCAGGGAGGCAGTTGAAATGGGAAAGAATTAAATTCAGATTATATGAGGCAAAAATCTGAGTGAGGAAGAAGCTGATAGTGAACACAAAAATTGTCTTAAGCAGCACAGCTAATGTTGAAAAGAAAAATCATCTTTCATGACTTGAATATTAGTAGAGGTGAGTACACAGAAAGTTGTGGCTAGGAAATTCAATATTATTTAGTATTATTGTTGAATAAATATTCAACAAATATTTATTAAGTGTCTCCTTTATGGTGCCAGGGATACAGTGGCAAACAAAGACAGCCCCTGAATTCATTGTGGTTAATTCTATCAGACTAAGTAGTTAATAATCAATAAACAAATAAATGCAAAAAATGTTAAGTGATAATATATTCTGTGAAAATAAGTAAATACAGTCTTGGCTAGACAATGGTAGATTCTGTATTAGAAAGAGTGGTCTGAGACTTCTCTAAGAGGGTAAATGACTGATGCAAGTTGGGAAGTTATGCAAAGGTCTGAGGAAGAAGATTCCAGAAAAAATGAAACACTGGATACAAGGCCCCTAACGCAGGAGATGCTTGGTGTGCTTGAGGAATACCACAAAAACCAAACGGCTGGAATGAAGTGATCAATGGGAAAAGAGGTAGTATATGAAATGAGAGAGGTTGCCAGGGCCAAATTAATGTAGATGTGGCAATAATTTTGGATTTTTTTAAGATACATGGAAAAATTGCAGGGACTTTAGAGAATAAGTGATATGAAATTTGGCATAGCTTTAATGATATCATTCTGTTCGGTGTGTAGAAAACTATACTGTTGAGTGCAAGGGTAGAATAAGGGAGACCCCTCAGGTGCTAGATAATAAAAGGCTTGCAAGACAGATACTTTAAGATAGAGATACATTAGGAAGAGGTGGTTGGACTGTGAGTATGTTTTAAAGAAAAAAATCAACAGAATTTGCTAATATGTATCAATAGATGAGGAATATGAGATAAAGAGATATGTCTATAATATCTCCAAGGTTTTTAGCCTTGGCAATAAGGATGATAGAGTTACCGTCTAGTGGGTTAACAAAAAATAAGAAAATGGAAAAGAAGACTTGAGGAGAAGATGAGGGTTTAAATTTCAGCGTCGTGGCTTTGATTTGTTGACATCTAGACTTTCACATGTAGATGTCAGATAGGAAAATTCATATACCTGGCATTCGAATACAAATGCCATTTAAACTCATAGTTCTGGATGCAATCATTAAGAGAGATAAGATGATAGTTTCACGGAATGAGTCTGAAGGTTCTCCAAATTTAGATATTGGGAAGGTTCAGCAACAAATGTTTAGTAAAGTAGGGGAAAAAGAGTGGGAGGAAAGGAAGTGTTTCAAGAAAGAGGGAGTGATCAGCCATGTCAAATGTAATAAGTTGAGTAAAGTGAGGCCAGAAAAAATAACACTGGTTGTAGCAACATGAGGGTCATTGCTGTCTCAATGGGTTAATAGCTGTTTTGTTAAGGTTGAGAAAATAAAATATGACTGTGGTAAATTCAGGAGAAAATGGGAGGAGGGGGAAACGAAACAACATTTTTTTTACAAAGAGAAACAGGGAAACCAGGTGGTTTCTTCAGAGGGTATTTGATGTCCAAAAAGATGTTATGAGTTTTTAGGATGGGAGATATTGTCGCATTGTGGTATGATGATGATGATGATGATGATGATAATCCAGCTGAGCTGGACATATTGATAATGTAGGGTTGAAATGGGTGCATTGCAGGGGTCACATCTTTGAATAGATGGGATTCAGCATATAAGTAGAGAGGCTTGCCTAAGAAAGCTGTATGGACCATTTCACCACCATAGCAGAAGAGAAGGCCAAGTAAGGCAGGGTTCCAGCTAAAATGGTAGATGTGGCTTTGGGGGTGCTTGGAAGTTATTTTTGGTTTGCTACTGCTTGTTCAGTGAAACGAGAAGCATGGATATCAATAAAGAGTGAGGATTTGGAGAGTAGACTTGATAGTTTGAGAAGAGAGTGGAAATTATTGCTTCTGATACAGGAAAAAAGACTAGAGAGAAGGAGTAGCTTTCTGGGCAGCAATAAAGCTCATTTGAAATTAATACTTAAAAACTTAAAATGATGTCTGCTATGGCTATTTTTTTTTTTTTTTCAACTGCATTTAGAGGGAGTGGTTCTGGTGTTGTGTAAATAAAAGAAGATGTCTATCTGGGTTAAATCTATTTACAGTTAAAAAATTCAAATATAAATGTGTTTGGGATATATGAGGATTCCTGAAATACTGTGCTGAAGGTCACTGAAGTATAAAAGCCATTCATATGGACCTTATTATTATCTGCTGCCAAGGGAGCTGACAGAGAAAACATCTAGAAGAAAACTGAAAGGCCCTTGTAAAATATCTTACAAAACAAAGGGAAATGACTTGAAGTTAGTCAGATGATGTTGAAAGAAAAGAGAAGTGAGTGGTTTAACCAGCTGATGTGATGTTCAAAAGGAAAAGTGACATTAAAATATGGCACTGGAGTATTTTTTTCTGAAGGAGTAGTGTTACCGACTCCAAGCTCGATCTGCTCGCCACCTGACAGGCCAATGAATCACAGACGAGGTGTCGAGGCAAGGAATACGACTTTATTCGGAAAGCCAACAGACCAGAAAGATGGCAGACTAGTGTCTCTGAAAAACCACCTTATCGGGGGTCTGGATGCCAGTTTCTTTTACAGAATCAGAGAGGGAGAGGCGATGAGGAAGTAAAGTAAAAGGGCCATCAGTCTTGTAAAACATCTCCTGTAATGACCATCCTTAGTGAGGGGATGTGTTAATTTCTTCTTTCTTGCAGCAATTCACAGGTGGGCAGGGTCAGATTGTCTCCCTGTGAGCTGAACAGGAGAGGGGCTGGGTTCCCTGAGGCAGGCCACTATGTATGATTATAATAACAAAAGCAAAGAAAAGAAAAGGTTAAAGTCAAAGAAACAGATCCAAAGTGGAGTCTGATTTAGCTCTTCCTTGTTACATTAGTAATGTGAATGTTAATATCTCTCCCTTCCCTACTATATCAGAATCCATAGGAGTAAGAAAGTGTTTAAACTTATAGTGTCATGTAGAAAAAGAGAGTGACTAGGGAAAAGGTGTGAAAAAGGTCAGTTGTTCATAAGTGAAGCTATTTTTGAAAATCGCTTTTAAAAATGTTACAGAGAATGGTAGGAATTAAACTGAGAACATTTTTTTACTCACTGAGCAAAATGTTCTCATAGAGTAAATAAGAAGTGGTGGGAAAGTAAGCAGAAACAATCGCTTTGAAGAGCAATTTTGTATTAGTTAATAGAGTTAAGCATGTGCATTCACCGAGATCCATCTATCCAACTTCACAGACTGCGCTCCTGAGAAACCCTCATATATGTGGAAGAGGAAAAGACAGTAAGATGCTCTGAATCTTTAGGTTGACAGAAAAATGAAAACAACCTAAATGGCAATTATAAATGGTCTGAATAAATAAATGATGTTATAGTATTATAGTTGATAGCAGGTAAAGAAAATAAACTATATTTACACACATCAACATGAATGAATCTAAAATCTCAGGTGGATAAAGGCACCAGTTGCAGGAAGGCACACACACAATGATACTAACATAGGTTAATTATAAACAGACACAAAATGATATCCACTTTCAAGATTGTTTATGTAGACACATGTGTTTTGAAAATATAACTGCTATATAGAAAGCATATATAGCAACTTCAAGATGATGGTTATTTCTGAGTTAAGAATGAGTATGGGACCAGAATATGGTTCAATGCTTTAATTATATCTCTTAGAATACGTTTTATTTCTTAGAATGAAAAAAAAAGAGAGAAAAAATATAGAATAAAAGAAACAGAAAAATAGGCTGAATAAGGAGCCTGACATTTGCTACGTAATACTGGGAGGGAGCCTTACCCAGGCTCTTTTAAGCTGATGAAGAGTTGTCCAGCTTGAAGAGATTAGACTTGGATAAATCCTTCACGTCTGGCATTGATTTCTTATTTCCACTAGCCTTACTCCATTTGCTGTGTGCACCAACATGTTGAAAAAAAATTATATTGTTTTAAAATAATTTAATTTTGTCTTTATTTAAGAAGTATTTCGCCTGAAAATGTCAAGATATTCTCACTCTAATGACAGCTACAATAAAAAGAAAAAAAATAAAAATAAAAGCTAGCACCAATTGGGGAATTTAATGCGATGAAGTTAGTTACTCTGTGCATTCAATAGAGAGCCAGTGCTAAACCCTGGATTTTTTTTTTTTTTTTTAACCTTCCCTGTAGGCCTATAACCTCACATACTTTTCTGCATAAGACAAGCACACGATTTGGAGGCGGCAGCTTCTTAATTAACTGCCATTGGAATGTTTAGGTGTGAAATTAGTCACCAGAGGGAGCCCATATTATTACTCAAAAGCAATCTCAAAAGACTAAGGACAAAATGAAAATACATGTAGAGACTGGGGCATAGAAGTTCAAGGAGAGTACAGAATGTTCTTTTACAGTTTCTTAAATTGCAGTTTCCTCTCAATTTCAAGCTTCAGAATCAACTAACTTTGATAGATGCAAAGGCTTTTTTATAGCAAAGACACAGGAAGAAACAAAATACCTTTTTTTCCCCTCAGTGGCTATTTATCCATTAACCTACAAGTTTACTTAACACGAAAACTACTTTTGTATATGCTCATTCAATTTACCCATGAATAAGACATTTTATTAAGTTTCTGGACAGATTAACTGTGATAATTTCCAAACAATGCAAGTGTCAACAATTTGCCGGATTCTTTTGAAAATGAAATCAAGCTTGCCCATGTATTTAGCAAATGGAATTGTCTACATTTTGGTCTTTTAATCAAGTATTAAAGAAAGCAGAGTTTGAAAGCAGAAAAAACTCCTCACTCCAAAGTACTTCCTATTGTGAAATTACATAATTTTAAGATTCTATGAAATGGGTAAATGGAATCTATAAAAGATTGTTAATCAATCAATTCAAACGGCTGAGCAGTGTAGCCTTTTTTTAACAGAAACTCGGGACAAAATTCAAGCAGGCATTTTGATACTCTACAATTGAATCATTTGTATACTTGAGTAGACTGAGATGGAACAAAATGCCATATGCAATATACTGTATGATCTCTATTTGCTTTGTTTACCCAGATATTAAACCCAAAGAACTAGAGCAAGATCATAGATTATTCGGATTTTTTAAAATGTTAAACTCTCATATATCTATCATTGAAAATATGACTGAAACTCTACTGGAACCTGTATAATTTTTCAGTCTGTAACGATGACTTAAGTTGACTGACTTGCCTTTACATGTTGAATTCTGCAAATACTGTCTTTTTTTATTGAAGTACAGTTGACTAACACACAATGTCATATTAGTTTCAGGTGTACAGTACAGTGATTCAGTTATATCTATATCTATATATCTCACTCTATATATATCTTCTTTTTCAAATTCTTTTCCCTTATAGGTTATTACAAAATATTGAGTATAGTTCCTTGTGCTATACAGCAGGTCCTTGTTGGTTATCTATTTTACATACAGTAGTATGTATATGTTAATCTCATCCTCCAAATTTATCCCTCCTGCCCTTCCCCTTTGGAAACCATAAGTTTGTTTTCTATGTCTGTGGGTCTATTTCTGTTTTATAAATAAGTTCATCTGCATCTTTTTTTTTTTTTTCAGATTCCACATATAAGCAATATCATATGATATTTGTCTTTCTCTGCCTGGCTTACTTCACTTAGTATGGTAATCTCTAGGTCCATCTATGTTGCTGCAAATGGCATCATTTCATTCTTTTTTTATGGCTGAGTAATATTCTGGTGTGTATGTGTGTGTTTGTGTGTGTATGTGTGTATTACATCTTCTTTATGCATCCATTTATCGATGGACATGGAAATTTAGGTTGCTCCCATGTCTTAACTATTGTAGATAGTGCTACAGTGAACATTGGGGTGCATGTATCTGTTCAAAGGAAAGATTTCTCCCAATATATGCTCAGGAGTGGGATTGCAGGATCATATGGTAACTCTATTTTTATTTTTTAAGGAACCTCCATACTGTTCTCCATAGTGGCTGCACTCATTTACATTCCCACCAATAGTCTAAGAGGGTTCACTTTCTCCACACCCTTTCAAGCATTTGTTATTTGTAGACTTTTTGATGGTGGCCATTCTGACTGAGTGAGGTGACAACTCCGTCCTAAAATTCTCAGGCAAATGGAGTGAAGCCTGCAGCTACTGTGCAAACACTCAACTTTTGAATCCTAAATGTTCATTTATTTTACTCTACTACTACCCACCCATTTAGCAACTCATTTCCCACTGCTGCCTTTCCTATCCCTATTTGGAAGAAAGCCGTAGCTAAAGTAGACCACGCATTTGGCTCCATTTCTGAATCTTTATGTAAAGTGTAGTGTAGTGGTTATTGGATATGTGTTCTGGAGAGAAAAAGTCTTGATTCCTGATCTTGGCTGCAATATTGTCTACCTGTGTGTTCTTGGGGAATTTACTTAAACTTTCCTTTATTTTCTGGTTTTAAAACTGGGTTACTAATAGTTCTTACCTCATTCAGTCACTGGCAACATTAAATAAGCCACCCACTTGTTAAGAATATTGTCAGGAACACGGTAAATTCTCAGTAAATGTTGTTTGTTGTTGTCACTGCTTATCTTTTCATTATCATTGGTAGTTTTGTTGTTATATTCAATGAAGAGTCCAATTATGACCATCCCATAATCTCCACATTTCACTCTCCTCAAACATACATGCACACACAGACGTACGCATAAACACACATATTCATTGTTGATAAAATATTAAATGGATGAGTGTGCAGCAGGAGGCTTGTGTAACTTCATGCATTTGAAGCCATTATCTACAGAACTGCTGCTTTGGGAGTCATACAACACAATTGTGGTAAGAAGCTTAGATCTCAATCTCAGTCTGGTGAACATGGATCTGACCTACAATATGATGGTTGTGGAGGAGGTGGGGAGAATGATGGAGGTAAAGATCAATTGTAATGTGATAGGAAGAGATAGAGAGATCAAGAAGGATCTGGACATTTCAAACCATTTTTACCACGTGTCTACTAGATGTCTGATTGACAAAACTAGCTCATAATGAAAATTTAAAACAACAACAACAAAATTACAGTGATAGTTTTCTCAATTCAATTTAGCAATAGAGTAAATATAAATAAATACAATTATATTTTCCTCTGAAATGCTATCCAAGGAATTTTCCCCTGATTTGTAGTTGTCATCTATGACCACAGATGTCACTTCAAAGTATAAAATTCTGTATTCTTCTAATCTTATAAAAATTAAAATTGAACCCCATTCGTGATGGGGATCGGGGATTGCAGTTATTCCCCATGGACGAGGAATTCCCAGTAAGTGCAGGTCATAAGCTTGTGTTGATTAAGTCCCTGCCCTTTGTACACACCGCCCATCGCTACTACCGATTGGATTGGATGGTTTAGTGAGGCCCTAGGATCAGCCCCGCCGGGGTCGGCCCATGGCCCTGGCGGAGCGCTGAGAAGACGGTCGAACTTGACTATCTAGAGGAAGTAAAAGTCGTAACAAGGTTTCCGTAGGTGAACGTGCGGAAGGATCATTAACATGGCTCTGAAAGCGCGGCGGCGGACCCGCCCGCTCGCGAACGAGCCCTTTCCACCCGTGCGCTGTGGGACGGGAAAAGGGGGAAGGGAGGCGACCGGGAGGTCGGCACCTGGCGCGCGCGCGGACGGGCGCGTGCGTTGCGTGTGCGCGTGCGGGGGGCGCTGCCGCCCCGGGCGGCCCGTCGTCGGGCCGGTGGTGGCCCTCCGCAGGGGGGCGGAGGAGAGCGAGAAAAGGGGGTGGACCGAAAGGGGTCGGGTTGGGAGGGCGGCTCCTTGCCTCCCTCACCGCACCTGCCCCGTCTGCCCTTCCCGCGCCTCGTCCCCCCCGGTAGGGCCGCCCGAGGCGACCCCCGCCCGCCACCACGCCGCGTCACCCGCGACCGTCGTGGTGATCTCCCGGCGCGTCTCTCCCGCCCGACCTCCCCGCCACGTCCCTCGAGGTTTGGGTCTGAGGGTTCCGGGGGGGCCGAGCCCCCCCCACGCGCGCCTCCGTCTCCGGCGCCGGTCACGCCCCCCCGTTCGCGACCGCTCCCCCGCGCGGAGCCTCCGGTGCGTCTCGGGATGGGTGGCGTGGCGGCGGCGGCGGCTCCCCCGTGGGGGGCCGCTCGCCCGCCCCGTCGCCTTCCCGCCGCCGGCCCTGGACCGGTTCCTTCCCGGTCGTCGGTCCTCCGCTCCGGGCCCTCCGCCCCCTCGCCGTTCGCCTCGGCCTGTCCTCCGAGCCTGGGGCCTCTCCTCCGTCCGTCGTCCGTCTGGCTCTCTCTCTTTCCCGCCCTCCCCCCCCACCCCCGTGTGCCCCCTGCCCGCTCGTTCCCCCGCTTCCCGTCGGAGCCTCCCTTACCGCCCTCGGTGGCGAGAAGGGGGCCCGGGACGCGGGTGCGGGGCAAGGGCCCCGGGTGGGTGGGTGGGGGGGGTTGGGGTGTAGGAGAAAAGAGGGCCGCGCCCGGGCGCGAGCGGGAGGTCTCCGCCCGGCTTCGGGGACACGGTGGGGGCCTCGTCGGGCGGTGGCCGTGGTTGTCTCGTGTGGCGGTCGGCCCGGCGCCTGGCCGGGGCCCCGAGTCACGGGCCGGTAGCGCCGAGGCCCCGCGTGCTGCGGGCGGCCGTGGGCGGAGAGCGTGTTTGTCGGTGTCAGGGCGGCGGCGATCGTGGGGCCCTCCGTCCCCCCGCCTCGCCCGCCTCGCCCTCTCCAGGTACCTAGCGCGTCCCGGCGCGGAGGTTTAAAGACCCGTGGGGGGTCGCCCGTCCGCCTTGGGGTCGGGGCGGTCGGGCCCGCGGGGAGTCGGGAGGCCCTTCCCTTCTCCCCCAGACTCTGCTTTCACCCCCCCTCGGGGCCGGGGCGCCTCGCCGCGCGCCACTGGTCCTCCCCGCCGCGGCCGTCGGGAGGGGGCTACCCGGCGGCCGTGGTGCGGGCCGGGCCCGTGTGCCGCGCGAGTGTACGCCCCGCGTCCCTGGGGGGGGAGGTGAGGTGGGAACCCCCCCGGTGCCTGTGGGGTGCAAAAAAGAAAAAAAAAAATTAAAATAATTACTAGTGGTTCATTGAGAAGACTATTGATACCTTCTGTTTAATTTTTATGCTATAGCATAAAGTTTTGTACACAAAAAAAGCTTTTGAGGTTCATCTCGTATTTATTTACCTTTCATGCTTGTGAGGGTTTGGGACATGAGCTGTCCGAGTTTTTTTTTTAAAGAGTAAGGAGTCATGTATGACACTGAAAGAGTTTTTTTTAATTTAATTTATTTAATTTATTTATTTATTTATTTTTGGCTGCGTTAGGTCTTGTTGCTGCACGCGGGCTTTCTCTAGTTGCGGTGAGCGGGGGCTACTCTTTGTTGTGGTGGGTGGGCTTCTCATTGCAGTGGCTTCTCTTGTTGTGGAGCACAGGCTCTAGGCACACAGGCTTCAGCAGTTGTGGCTCACGGGCTCAGCAGTTGTGGCTCACGGGCTCAGTAGTTGTGGCTCATGGGCTCTAGAGCGCAGGCCCTGTAGTTATGGCTCACGGGCTTAGTTGCTCCACGGCAGGCATGTGGGATCTTCCTGCACCAAGGTTTGAAACTGTGTCCCCTGTTAATTAACCATATTAACCACTGAGCCACCAGGGAACCCTTAAAGAGTTATGATGGTAACTATATACACAGGCAGTTCTCACTTGTCTGACAGTGCCAGATCATAAAATACACACGCAACTGAAATTGTGTAAAGTGATCTTAATCAATGGGAAAAACTATGATTATGCTGTGACCTTTAAAAATGTTTGCCAAAACATTCTAAACTCTCTTACTGTCCGTTATAAATATATAAAGAAATTTTAAAAATGAATATTTATTTAGTACACTGTAATTTAAAAACAAGACATAATGAAAAATAATGTGTTTTAATTCTTTGCAATTCATATACAATTCTCAATGTATAATATCTGATATGGAGTGAGTACCTTTCTAAGCCCTGGTGAATTGTCATGCTCCTTTCTAAGTTTGGATTAGCTTCCAATATTTTATTATTTGTACTTTCAATGTCATGAAATATATCCAAGAATTTCTATAATGTGAAGGTATTTTGCCAGTGTCATTTCTTCTGGGACATCTTCATCCTTTTTATCACAACTACTTCATTCAAGGAGATAACTTCACTAAGTACTCCTGGCTACATATCTGAAGTCTCTCCAATGGCAGCAGTGTCAACATTACCACGGTTAGTGGTTTATTCTATAACTGCATTTATATTAGAACTGAATTTCACTTATAATTCTATGACTCTGCTTCTTTACTGTACTTTCATTTTTGTTGGCTTATTCCCTCTTTTGATTATCCATTTTTGTAAAATGGCATGTAGGTATATAACTAGGAGACAAGGACACAACACAACTATATATTTTGCTGTCTGTGGGCGAACTAAGTAACAGATGCACAGTGCCCAATATCCAACAGCCTTTGAAAGAAGTTATAAGTCTTTGAACATGATGTTTATCTGTTTTTTATTAAGTTCTTTGTGGACTGAAGATCTAGAAGAAAACTTTGCACTCTGTGTAATTACTTGCAGTTAATATACTTGATAATTGAAGTTTGAACCGTGATGTTAAAAGACTGGTTTAATTTAACTAAACTTCGGTAACTAAAATGTGTGCGTGTTTGGAATAAGAACTGCCTATAACAACATTGTAAAGCAATTGTACTCTAATAAAGATGTGAAAAAAAAAAAATAGGTAACCAGCAAGGACCTACTGTATAGCACAGGGAACTATACTCAATATTATGTAATAACCGATAAGGGGGAAGAATTTGAAAAAGAATATATGTATATGTATGTATAACTGAATCACTGTGCTGTACACCTGAAACTTACATGACATTGTAAATCAACTATACTTCAATAAATATTTTTTTTAAAAAAAGAAAAAAAAGAACTGCCTATAGGTGTGTTGAGACTTATCTTAATCTGTTATCCATTTCCTTGCCACATCTATTGGCCCAGGCAGAGTCTCTACAAGCACATCTCAATGCTCATAAAATATCCATAATTTATCTCTAGTATAGCTGAGTAATTATTATACCTGTCCTCAAGAACTTCACAGTACCTGTAGAGAGATATGAAAGATATAATATAAACCACCATAATTATTAAACAATCTACTAGGTGATAATTGATACAAAAAATAATAGATATTTAATTGAGGAAAAAATAAAAATAGCTGACTAGAATATGGTCAACTTTTAGACACTTTTTTCTGTCTGCTGTTTAGTAATGAGAAAAATTGCTTATGAGTAAATTCTAATGTTTGAAACCAATTGTATTTTGCTTGTTTTTACCAATTCAGGATAACCCTATCAGAACTTTAGGGAGGAAATAATTTCTCCTTTGCATTAAGATCTAGAGAAGATTTATTCAAGACAGGATTTGATGTCATCTCCCATGTTTCAGCCAGTTAGAACTGTCTCATTTTAATCTATCTGCATTTGAAGGACTGCAGATGAATGATCTCAACATCCTGAAATCTTTTAAGTGCAAGCAAATCACTGCTAAGAGAGCTAAATTTCTTCTTTAAGAAAAAAAATCTTGCATCTCCCTTCATCCTTTAATTGGAAGGCAATTAGTTTATTCACTGTTTTCAATACTGGTACTTGGAAAGAATCCTTTCTTATCTTCACCTTCTATTTTGGAGGTAGGGTGTGCTTATCCAAGCAGAGCTTACTGGCTCTCCATCTACAGTGCTATGCGTTCTAACTTGGCCTGACTTTGTGTGTATTTTTCATACTGCCTGTAATAAAAAATTTATCCATTCCTTAGTATATTCTATGGATGCATCTCCTTCTGCCATGTGTTAAGGGTTTTCTTAGCATGATAAGCACAGAAATTAAGTAAAATGCTTTCATCTCCCAGAAGGACTGTATTTAATATCTCACATTTGATTTCAGATATAATCTGAAGCATTTTAAGAGACTCTATTACTCAGTAAAAAGAAATGATCAGAAATAGTTCCAGCATGCTAGTTAAAGTTGGCTAATGGAACACAAATGTTGTTACAAAAAAATTGTTATATTTTATATACTCAGATTTCTGAGGATTTAATATACCATTCAGTTGAAATTGTCCTAGTGGGTCATATTAAATTCCCAAATGAGATTCTTTTATTTGCAGGGAAGAAAATGAAAACATAAGCTAATAAGCTGAAAAAAAGTACAATGTATATCTGTGGACATAAAGATATAAATTTGAGCTAATGGTTCTATTCATATGGGACACTAAATAATCATTTAATTATATTCTATTAAATGTGCTAACATTTCAAAAGACCTGCTTTTTACCTGATATTGTGTTAATTTTTTTAATATAATGATGAATAAACATAGACTCCAATTTCAAGAAGATTATACTTTTCTAGAAAAAAAATGTACATGCCAACAAACATTTGAAATGCACATTTGTATTTCAAGAAGTGGTGGGGGAAGTTAACTTTCTGAGTCATGAGATGTGGGCTGATGCAAGTGAGGGTTCTATCAAAAGTGACAAATTTGCAGAGTTTGGAATGGGGGAAAGATTATATGAATCTTTTACTTTATAGAAATTTAAATTTAAATTCTTTAGTATAGAATTTTACTTTACAGAATTTTCCTTTTAGTTTGTAGAATTTTTGTAATCAGTTTGGTTTACAATTGTGGATGTTCCACAAACTTTTATCTTCTCCCTCTCCTCAAACACTACTAAAAATATTCTACGTGAATTAATACAAAGAGAACAAAAAGGGAAATTTCAGCAAACAGTCATTCAAATAATTTTGGAAGACTGAAATCAGCTAAATTAGGACAACTGACTTAGTAGGGTAGAGGAAACTTCATACTAAAATTCTTGGAGATGTAGAAAACCTGACGACTTGAGGACAAAAAGAATTAGGTACTGCAGACCTGATATACATGGCCTCAAACAAAAATATACTCTGAGCTTTAACTCCCAAAAATGAGGCAGGAGGAAAAATAAGTTTATTCTCAAGGGAATCCAAACTGGAAATGCTCTGAACTCAGGTGTCTCAGCCCAGCAATGAACAAAGATGAGCCTGAAAGCTAGAAGCATGTGGTGGGTACAGGAGAGTCTGAAAGCTGACCAGGCTTCTTCCCATCATCTGCTTTTAGAATCAGGCAACCACGCAACCCCCCAGAAAGGAGACTGGGAGATTCTTCTGTGGAAGATTAAATTGCTCCAGAAAAAGACTTTGTAATACAAGTATTTAAGGGCTCTTTAATGCAAGCTATTTTTAACACGGGCTTTCCACAGGATGTCCACAATCAACAAGGTCTGCTTAAACATTTGGCTCTCCCAAAACTGTTTTTAAGACAAAATATCACATGTTAGAGGAAAAAATCAAAATGTATTGTGTGGA
Source organism: Balaenoptera musculus (assembly GCF_009873245.2). Taxonomy (NCBI): domain Eukaryota; kingdom Metazoa; phylum Chordata; class Mammalia; order Artiodactyla; family Balaenopteridae; genus Balaenoptera; species Balaenoptera musculus. Next base: position 18,262,428 of record NC_045797.1, read on the forward strand.
TGGGAGGGAAACTGTGGTTTATAGAGGTAGATATAAGAGATAAGTCTCTTCTACTATAAAAGAAAGCAAATAGGGAAGTGTCTGTATTTGATAAAACAAGGAATAGCAATATATGTGTACTATAATATTTATAAACATGCAGGTACAAACCAGAAGAAACAACTACACATGGTGGTCTGCTAATTTTTATTTTAGATCATATTTTAAATATATATGATATTAATTTGATAAAATAAAATTGTTTAAAGCATTTTCTACACTGTCTTATATAAGTAGGCTATTTTTTCAATGAATTAATTTTTCTCTCTTTGTTGTTCATTTATACTTTTAATCAATCTGGATTTCATTTTAGATTAAAAATAATAGCTTAAGGATCTAACTTTGTCTTTTTGGTTCCAAAGAGTAAGTTAGTCACATAAACTCCATTTTAAAACCATCACATTCTTTTCCCAACAATTTGAAGGCCTGCCTTCATCACATACTAAATTTTTTTACATGTTCTTGGTCTTGTTGTAGACTGTGAATTCTGTGCCAATTATCTTCTTGAATATTTCCATGCTAAACCCTCGTTATTTGAATCACTGTAGGAACATATTGTTTTTTGATATACCCATTTATTTGTTGTGCTGTAGTGGTCAGAAAATCCTCATGTAAAATAAAATGAATGCCAAAGGCCCTTGCCCTGGTTTGGAGTTAGGGTGGTTTAGAAAGGTGATCTGGTTAATACTTGAGCATGTGATGAATCTGGCAGCAGAAGTAAGAAGACAAAATATCATTTAAACTGATCCTCCTTGAGTTTCATGGGCAAAAAAGTGGCCTTTAGAAGACTGCTACCTCCTTACTGTGACCACATTTATCCACTCCTTTACCTCTATCTACATCTTCCAGTTTTGAACTATGGATACTTTCAAGGGTTAACTTCTCCATCTGTTCATGACACCCTCTCCCCACTCACCTAACAAGGACATTGTTCCAATTTCCCTCATTTTCCTTTCCACTGGATCACACCCATCAGCATGCAAACTTTGTGTAATTTCTCCATCCTAAATAAATATTTAATTAAATAGATGAAGTAATAAAGAGCAAACAACTGAAATAAAAGCTCTTTGGACTCCCTGTCTCTTTCTACTTACTATCCCATCTCTCTTCACTGTAGCAAAATGATTTGCTTCTCATGATCTGTCTATCCTCACAGACCCTGGATGTTAGATTCTTATCTTCTATTAAACTCTCCCAGATAATACTGTTGCTTTAATCACTCTACTAAAGTGTTCTTTGCCAAGATCACTCTGACAACTCTGTTTCCACATCTACTAGTCAATTCTCAAGTCTTTCATCTGGCTTGACTTATCAGCAGTGATCACTCTCACTATCCTGAAATGCTGTTTTCAGGTAGCTTCTTAAGGACACTACACTCTCCTGATTTTCCTACTTCCTCAATTGTTACTCACTTTCCTTACCTCCCAATCTCTATAATTTGGCATGTTCAGAACTCTGCCTTTAAACCTCTTCTCTAATTCTGCTCACTCCCATGTGATTTCATCTAGTTCCATTGATTGAAAAGTCATATACTCTCCAGTACTTCCCAAATGGCGCATCCTTCCTTTCTAGATCTTCTTGAATTCATGAATCAAATTATCATTTGCCAAAATTACCTGTACTTTTAATAGGCCTCTCCAATTTAAGCCTTGCTATTATGTCCTTGACTTATGATGCATTGCTGGACTTTCTCAAGTCTTTTTGCCCTGTAATTATTCTGTCCCTCCAACTTTCCCATTGTTTAAACCAAATATCTTGCAGTCACCTTTTATCCTTCTCTTTATCTTACAACCTTCATCCATTTTTTTAGTAAATCTTGTTGGCTGTTAATGAAATATTCAGATTGGTACCACTTTTCATACATCCAGTGTTTTCTTCCTGGTCCAAGTAATCATAGTCTTTCACCCAGACAACCACGGTAGTCTACTAAATGGATTCTTTGTTTTTAACTTCTTTCTACTCTCTATACAGCAACCTGAGTGAACTGATTGTGTTGATTATTTCACAGTGTACATATATATATATATATATATATATATATAAAAAATCAAGTTGTATACCTTAAATATATATAATTTTAATTTATCAATTATACTTCAATAAAGCTGGGAGAAAACAATCTCTTGGTTCAAGCTACTTCTCATTTCAAGTATTGTAAATGGCTTCTGACCCCAGTCAAAGTGAAAGCCAATGCCTTCCCATCGTGGCATAGCCTTCTGTTACGGCCTCTCCCCATTGTTTCACACTTTCCCTCAGTCACTACACTCTAGTCTTCACCTTATTCCTTAAACTAGGCAAACTCCCTCCAATACCAGGGCCTTTACACATGCTCTTTGTTTTTCCTGGAAATAACTTTCTCCACATTTCTAGTTCTCCCCTTTCAGGCTGCTACACTGCATCAAATAACTAATTAAATGCTACTTATCAATCAGGCCTTTCCTGATTATTTTTTTCAAAAAGCAAACATCCCCAAGTTTTGTTTATAGAGGAAAAGTAGAAACAACTTGGAAGTATAGAAAGTTAAAAAAAAGTCCACACCAAACACACAGAGTCTCCTTTTATAAGAAATGACCATATTAGTGTGTAAGCGGTCCCAAGTTTTCTCATGAGTAAAGACTTTGCAAAATATTCTTTCCTAAAAATTCCATCTATTCCCCTTTATTTTTCTCCTATCTGAGAAAAATCATTTTACAGGCATTGTGTCTTCCACATAACTGTCCTTCAGGTATTTGTAAGAAGTTATTTTTGTCACCTCTTTATCTTCTCTTCTCCAAAATAAATACCCTGTTTTTGACTGCTTTCTATTTCTATAAACTTAGAAATAGAATATGTTGTCATATTTGACTTTTTATCTCCATCACCTCTAAATAGAAATAGTATTCTCAGCTTCCCATCTTTAAATTCATTTAGCAATCTGTGAATTTTGTCTGAATCGGTGTACAAAAATTAAGTTGGAATTTTCCTATAATATTCAAATTACCTAGAATTTAAATGTACTATTTATCATATTTTTCTACCGTTTTGAACTTTCAGTATATTCTTTCAAGAGAAGATTAAAACAAGGTTTGAGTTCACTCATTCTACCTTCTCACTTTATTCTATTTATGCTGTATTGCTGAAACGTTTTTCCAAACAACAGACCTATCTCTCTTACTTTTTATTAATTGAAACAAAACAAACAAAAGCAGACAAACAAATAAAACTTCTATGAATTATGTTTGTAATATTTTATAAACTTCAGTTCATTCTGGCTCTGGCTTTAATCCAGGCTCTGGCTTTCTTTATCTATACCTCCTCCCATGAATAAAATCCATCTCATAATTTTCAGGCATGCTGCGTGTTTGATGTGTGTTTTGGCCAATTTTTCCTGGGATAATTTGCTTCTATATGGTTCAAACTTCTTTCTTTCTTTAATGTTTTTAATATCTCTTAGTCAATCTTCCACCTGAGAACCTCATTCACTGTCACAATACAAATGTCAGGGCTTTCAATATGAATCTGGGTCCAATTCCCAGCTCTGATGTATGTAAACCTGGACATTCCCCACAATCATTGTGAATTTTATATTCTTGAACTACAAAATGATGAAAAAAACTTACATCCTGTGATTTTTAGTGTTTTTGTTTACACTAATATTTTAAAAATATCTTGTACAAACTAGGTGTTCGATAAACAAATAGCATGATGATAGCCATGAGATTATATATTTTATGATTTTAATTCTTTATAATAAAGCACATGTGAACTATGTTTTAATTACCTCTGTTTATTTTTATTACTATGTTATTTTGTATTTTGCTGCTGAGAACTTCAAGGTGGCTATCTTAGTCAGTTCAGGTTGCTATAACAAACTACCATAGACTGGGTGGTTTAAACCACAGAAACTTTTTCTCACAGTTCTAGAGGCTGGAAAGTCCAAGATCAAGGTTCCAGCCAATCCAGTATCTGGTAAGAGCATGTTTCCTGGTTTGCAGATGGCTCTCTTCTCTTATGTCCTCATGTGGTAGAGAGCAGAAAGCAATCGCCTCTCTCCTGTGTCTTCTCATAAGGGCACTAATCCCATTCATGAGGGCTCTGCCTTCATGACCCAATTTCTTCCAAAAGGCCCCACCTCCAATACCGTTACATTAGGGATGGGGATTTGGGCTTCAATATATCAGCTTGGTAGAGGGGCACATGTATTCAGTCCATAACATTGGCATAATAATCTTTCACCATTCCTGGTATTTATTCTCATTAACATAAATTAGATCCAAATTAGCAATCTCCCTATTCTCTTATTCTGAGAGGTGAATTTGCCAACAGTGTTAGCCAGGATGCTCTGACAAATGGGATTTCCAAAATTTTGGAGTTCTTTCACTACCACAAGTCTAGTTTCTATGTGGATGTTGTATTCCATTTTTAAAAAGCATGCCTAGGATGCCAGCTGACTTTTAAAATGCTTCCACATAAATACTGCCTTTGTTGGATTATATCATAAAGACATAAGCAAAACAAGGTCTTTCTTTTGGAAAAGAAAGACTCATGGCACTTCTGAGTCCCTCACCCATGTAATAGAGGAAAACAATTTCTATCATCATATTTAGAGATCCAAGTGGAAAATAGTAAAACTTGAAACAAAAAGAAGTAAAAATACCACCTGTGCCCCAGTGTTCTGTAGTTCTCTATCTAGAATTTCAGAGTTGACTTGGAATTCCTAGTTCTTTTAACTCTATAATTTCTCTATTCCAGTATCAACAGAAGCAGTTTTTATTCTTGTCAAAGGTGAGTCATCCTAAATGTGACACATAGGGCTAGTGAGCACAGAGGTGAGGCAGGAAGTAGGCTGTGTGACCTATCAGGTGTGATTCCAGGATTCTCTTTCACACATAGTAGCTCCCACTGGCTGCTGCTTGAAACTTCTCTATTGGATTTTTATACCATGACCATTAGCTATTTACTAAAAATGCACAATTCTTCCAGAAAAATTTGTACTTGAATGTTGCCTGTCACTATAAATCACTTGGGTGGAAACCATGAGGAAAAATATTAAGATAACCTATTTTTGCATTTTTTCTGCCATGTACTGTCTGTATAAGGTGAGTAAACTTGCGTTCTCCATTAACCTTATTTTTGTCATTTGTAAAGTGACATATTGTACTATAGATCACTTAGATTTCCTGCAGGAATCAACTAAGACAATTTTATTAAAATATTTTATAAATTATAGGTTGAATTACACATGCTTTTTGAGGGAAAAGTAAAGCAGAGCCTGCTCTTTTGAAAAGACTGGGGGCTTTTCATTTAAACAGACTTGGCCTAAGTGCTGGGTTCTGCTGCATGGTGGTCGTGTAATCTTGTCCAAGCAACTTTCCCTCTCTAAAGCTCAGTTTCCTCACCTGTGAAGGGTATGACATCAACCATATGTATGGAAATATTATAGTAATTACTTTTGAAAGTAATTATCATTGACCTAATATAAGGGCCTGCCACTTATGGTGCTGAAAAGTGCTAATTCTTTACTTGGTTTTCTCTCTTTAATGTGCAGAAGGACGTTAGAGAAAGTTTTCATGAGGAAAGGAAGAGAGCAAGAAATGAATCTGAATATCTGAGGGACAGAAATCACCAGGATGGGCTGGGTCCACACTGAATAATAATAACTAATACATAAGGGTTTACTATATGCCTGACACCTTTCTAAGCCCTTTACATATATTAACTCATTTCATCCTCACAACAGTCCTAGGAGGTAGGTGCCATTGTCGACTCTAGTTTAAACATGAGGAAAATGAAGTACAGAGAGTTTAAATATCTTCCAAATTTTATACAGTTAGAAAGTGATGGAGCTGAGATTTGAACCCACACAGAATGTTTCCTATGCCTGTACGCTGGGCTATTACACTAAGACATATCACTGTCAAAAGGAACCAGACCTCAGATTTTCACTCTTCTTATCTGAAACTAGTACATCAACAGAAAGATAGACAAAATTGGAAGAGTGGCCATTCCACACCCCTAAAATTGCCCTGCATTGATCTTTCTGTGCCAGAGAGAAATCACTGTGCCTGAAATTTGTTTCTCTGTTCTCAGCTCAGCAGTTTTATTTTGAATCCTCTCTATTTTGGCAAGTAGACAAGGTCACAAAATACACAAGTGCCTGAAGTTTTTTAAGCTAGCCTCCTGACCACAGAGTCAGTGACATTTGCAGCTTTTTAATTATACACACATGCCCCTTTCATCTTACGTAATGCTGAGAAATAATCTCAAACACACATTCTTTCCTCTGGGAGGGTATTTGAAACATAAAGCATTTGTATTATGTGTTAATCAGGACATCTATATTTTGGTGGGGTATATATGGACACAAGTTGCAAGAGTTTACTTACTCCATTATAATGAATTTATATTCTTACAGAACTCACAAAGGGTTAGAAAATGTTAGCTATTTTGCTCTTTTAGGAAAATATATTGCCTGAGGATGCAGAAGTGCTGACTATTGAGGAACCAAAGTGGATTTAAAGGAAGCATATAGCATGACATAAAGTTACCTTGAGAAAACCATAATTCAAAAAGAGTCATGTACCACAATGTTCATTGCAGCTCTATTTACAATAGCCAGGACATGGAAGCAACTTAAGTGTCCATTGACAGATGAATGGATAAAGAAGATGTGGCACATATATACAATGGAATATTACTCAGCCATAAAAAGAAATGAAATTGAGTTATTTGTAGTGAGGTGGATGGACCTAGAGACTGTCATACAGAGTGAAGTAAGTCAGAAAGAGAAAAACAAATACCATATGCTAACACATAAGTATGGAATATAAAAAAAAAAAATGTTCTGAAGAACCTAGGGGCAGGACAGGTATAAAGATGCAGACATAGAGAATGGACTTGAGGACTCGGGGAGGGGGAAGGGTAAGCTGGGACAAAGTGAGAGAGTAGCATTGACATATACATACTACTGAATGTAAAATAGATAGCTAGTGGGAAGCAGCTGCATAGCACAGGGAGATCAGCTCAGTGCTTTGTGACCACCTAGAGGGGTGAGGTAGGGAGGATGGGAGGGAGATGCAAGAGGGAGGAGATATGGGGATATACGTATATGTATAGCTGATTCACTTTGTTATAAAGCAGAAACTAACACACCATTGGAGTAAAGAAATTATACTCCAATAAAGATGTTAAAACAAAACAAAAAAGAATGTAATCAGGAGACATGGAAGCCAAGAAACAAGGAAGATGAGGGCACCATTACTTGCAAATAAGTGCTTCTTGGCAAGATTCAGAGATAAGTTGGCTCTGGGAGGGAAACAAATTAAATAGAAATTCAATTTTCACTTGGTGTTAGAACACAACCAGCAAATGGAATTTAAGGAGCAGGTTTTCATGTCTGACATCATAATCTGAGAAGCATAATTATTGTGTCATTTGACTATCTACCTTTCCTAGTGTCTTCCTTTTTTGTTTCAGTACATTCTCTGACATCTTCCCAAAGAGACACTTCTTTAAGAAATGATTTTCAAATAAATAAACAAGTAATCCCTTTCCAGAAGACAAAAGCTTCTGAGAATTTAGAGTCTGTTTCATAAATTCTAAATTTACCTATGTTTGAAGCTATTTTAAATGCAAACACTTTATTTCAAGCCAAACTGTATTTAATTAGTTGAATGAGAAAGTTCACATATAGTACTATGCAAAAAACTCAGTTCATAGTATGTGCTCAATAAATACATCAGTGTTTTTAATTCAAACTCGTTTTGTCTACAGGATAAGCTGTTTTTTGTTGTTTTTTTTTACTTGAACTCTTTATTTTTTACTAATTTATTTGAGAGTGCTTATGAAAACTTTTCTAGACCCTGTGATGGAAAATAAAGAGAAATGTAGGTTAGTAATACCTCTCCAAAACAAAAAGTTTGAAGTCTAGTTGAGGACATAAGCTTAAATAAATGAGAAAAAATAACAGATCCAGGCAATATGGAGTAAATTCCAAGTGACTAGCAAATAATAAAAGCTCTAGATGCTGAGAGAAGGGAAAATCAATGGAGTTATTATGAGCAATGAGAGTTTTATGATGAAGGGTCTATCATTAATTGAGTTTCAAAACAGGGTGGGCATTTGCATTGGTATAAAGAGAGCACTATTTTATAATCAATACATATATTAGACATTTTTATAAATGAAGATGAGGACAATCTACATCTTTCAAGGTATTTAAAAAGTTAAAAATGGTGTGAATATACAAGGCATTTTGACCATTCTGTATCAGAAACTTTCTTTTCAAACTAGTGGAAATATAATGACTCAAAACAACAACAGTTATTGCATCATCTTTAATATTAGACTAGAACTTATGACCTTGATCATCTTGACACTGGGGAATTCATTTGACAGTGGAGAGTAATATAACAAAAAAGAGGGTTTTGAGAAGATATTCGAGAAGTTATGCATGTGAATGTGATATAACAAATGTGGTACTAAGGAGATGCAGTTATAAGGCAATTCATTCCAATAGAACATTTCAAAAATTAGCTAATGAGAATCGGGACTTCTGTAGTGGTTGAGTAGAAGATTTCTGTGTGTGTGTGTTTATATGAAAGACCACCATTTGTAGCAGGCTACTCATGTATTTTGGCTTACAAATTAAGAGGTTTGAATAAGACAGTCTGTCTGTACAGTCCCTGACAACTTTTAAATGCTATACTCTTATGCCTACACAAAGGAAAATTATTCAGTAATGTTATTCAGTAAATATTTCACATAGCAGCTGAATCTTAAATGTCATTTGAATAAATGTTTTGGAAGATTTTTTAAAATTTCAATGAAGAAGTAGGAGGGCATTTAGAACCAGAGGGCTAGATTCTTCAAAAGTTTGGGGCCATTAAATGTTATATTATGAATTCCATTTTTAAAGTGTAGATATTCTTTCCTTGAAGATACTGGTTGCATTTCAGTGTGAAACTTGAGCATTAACTTGATATATGTTTTTTTCTCTTTATGTGATATTTCATACCTCCTTTAGCACTAAGGAGGAAATTACTGTCTATGCCTTAATATTCTTGCTTCTCTATAGGGTGGATAGAAAAGTTCCATGAATGGCAATATTGCACTTACAATGGGGCAGATACCAGAAAATTCAAAGGAGCACAATAATAAATTTATAATATGGAAAAAAAAGAATGCAATACCAAAGACAAAAATAGCAACTGCCATAGCAATAATAATACTGTGATAACTTCATTCATCCAACATGTTAAGATAAAACAGATAATTTTAAAGCTTTGAGGTATATAAAATACTAGATAACACAGTGTAATATTTTGGCCATTTCTACAGCACATGTCAGAACCAGAAAGCTTAACAAGTTCAATATATTTGCTTCTCAGCAATTAAATAGACTGGAATATAGTCAATAAAAACTGTGAAGTCATTAACAGTAAAAAACATCTATTTAAAAGTCCCAGTACAATCTTTAAAATGTGTTCAAATTAAATTTAAAAATTATAAGCTGCAAAGTTCAGCAGTAAAATCATTTATGCTTTTGTAAAAAAACATTGGTTGTCATATATCTGAATTAGGACATAACTTATATAGATTCTTGAATCAATAAAAGTTAGTTGAGAATAAGAGACCTGAGATCTGAGGTCAGGAGGGAGAAAGGAAGGATTTCCAGTCATCATCTGTGGTGAAACAGGTCTTGTCAACTCCGTAGCTTAGACCATGATACTCAAACTTTGTGGTTCAGGCAGAGCTTCTCTGAGCAATTTTCAAAGAGGAAGCAGTGTGATTATATCAGATGAGTAAAATTAAAACTAAAGTTTTGGTGGTGAGGATGCTGTAGTGTACACAGAAGTAGAAATATAATGGTGCATACATGAATCTTATATAATGGTATAAACCAATGTTACTTCAATTAATAAACAAAAAAGAATATCAAGGTTAAGGCTCTAGAGCCCAGCCTCCTATTGGGCTTCTATTAGGTTTCAAAATATGGATTTTGCCAGCCTGTAGGGAGGGGATAAGGCTGGGGAGGAGGTAAACTTCCTGCTCCACAATGTCTGTCCTTATAGCATCAGTCCCTGGTGGCCACTGAGTGAGATGTTGGCAGGATCACTAAAAAAAGAAAAAAAAAAAGAAAAAAAAAAAGTGTTTCAATGATCTATGCTGCATAACAAACTACACCAATATTCCAACATTTACTAACTTAAAGCAACAACAATTTTATTATTTCTCATAATTCCTCATAATTCATTAATCTGAACTGTACTCATCTGGGTAGTTCTTCTGTTTCTTGTGGTGCACCCCAGGGATAGAAGGTCCCTAGTGTTCTTCCTCACTCACATGTTTTTGTGTCTCACCTGGGGTAACTCAAACAGCTAGGAGTTGGCTGGGAATTTCTCTGTACCCATGTAGCCTCTAACATGGCTATTTGGGGCTGTCTAAAAGAATGATGTTTTCAGGGTAATAAGATTTCTTATATGACAACTAGCTTCCAAGAGGGAGCTTCAAAAAAGTGCCAAAGCTGAAACTTGTGATTCTTTTAGACCTTGATATTAGACATGAGAGAGTCCCTTCTAGTGCACTGTCTTGCTTATGGGGAACTATAGGGCCCACCTACACTCAAGGAGATGAGAAATAGACTCCAACTATTGATGGGAGAAGTGAGAATGTATTTGAGGCCTTTACTACAGGAACCAAGACTCTTTTAAACTTATGATTATCTGTATGATTGTTATCCATTCCTAACATAATCTCTTGGTCTAAGATAATCTGCATTTGCACCTAACCAGAAGGTGAAATGAAAAGGGAAAAGAGTAAACCACCTCCCTTTGGAGGCGAATACTGAAAATTACTCTCACTACTTCTGTTTTCATTTCCTTAGCAGAACTTAGTTTCATGACCACATCCAGCTCTAAGGGAGGCTGGAAAATGTAGTCTTAAGGCAGACATGTACCCAGCTGTCAAATCTGGGGCTCTTTTTCTACAGAAGGAGAGAAGATATTGTGAGGCAACTAGAAGACTCTGGAGCAAAATTTAGTGTTTAAACTATATATTTTCCCTAACATTCACAGGTCGGAGCTGTGTCTACTTTATTCCTCTCTACCCTGTAGGATATTCTTCAGAAAGCACAATGTAGAACACTGCGAGATAGTTGTGGAAAGGAATGCAGCTTTACTGGAGGGTATTTTCCTGTAATGGCATTTCCTATGAGAACCTGTTTTTTTTTTTTTTTCACCCTAGTTCTTGGATTGCAAACTCCCATCCTCCTCTCCTAGGAGCCGTAGGCATTTTCCTAATGATGCAGCATCCTTGGATAGATATGAATACAGCCAATTGGGTATCTGAGTGCAAAATTCAGCTGAGCTACCAGGAAAAAAACTGTACCAAGTGTGTCTCTTCTCTGCTTAACTCTCATCTTAATAAATCTCAACAATGTTTGCTTCTTATTCAATACCCACTATCCCTCTTCTTCACACAGAAATGACTGGCTATAGGCATTTTATTTAGGGAGAACAGGATGGTGTCTGTCTGAATAAGAACAAAGTAATTTCTCTCAGAGCACTTGCCAAACGTGTTAGGAACACACACTCCATCACTGCCCAATATGTACTTCAGTGCTCATTCCCTAAGCTCATCCAGATAGCATACCTGTCTGAAAAAAGGCAAAATAGTCCTGAATTCAGGTCATTGTTTTTTTTTTTTTCAATAATGTTAAACAAAGATCAAAAGGGAAAAGCGAACCAGAAGTCACTAACTAAATCTTATAATTTACAATGTTATCCTAATGCTTAATATTTTCTATATCTACACTTTACCTTTAAAATATATTTGATACCCCCTCCTTTTTGGTAATATCTCACACAATTTTTACCACTTTACCTTCTTAATCTTACCTCTTAAAGTTCTCTCACAATATTGTACCCACGTGAACCACCTGCTTAAGTGACTCCTTATCATCCAAGTGAATCCTCTGCCTACTTGCTTTGTTTTTGTGTACCTGGCTGGGCTTTTGTACCTTTGGTAGTTGAGCTATGTTGACTTGGTTTAGTTTAGTTTCCCAGAATCATATTCTCTGGAAGTTTCTGGGATAGAGTTTTCCAAAAGAAGAATTTGCAGGACATTTGGAGGATGGCACTCAGGCAGAAGCCGTTATTCTCTGATGGTCACCAAGGTCAGACACTGTGACAGGCAGATGCAGAGGTGCCAGTGGGTTCCAGCCCCAGCTCTCCTCTGCTCTGTGTCCAGACCTTCTTCCCAGATGCTGATCCTGTCAGCCAACAGCAGCTCCAGGCTTTCCAGGAGAATCTTGGCAGTAGACCCACAGAGAAGGTAACACACAGAAATGGGATTTTCCATAGACCACCCCATAAGCTGTTTCTCTGCAGTACCGTTTTAGCCACTCGACATGCCTGGCTTCTCAGATTGGTTGGTCAGAGATAAATTTTATCATCCCTCAACACTCTCCTGGACTTTTACTTCCCAGCTCTTTCCAAAATTATGTAATATCTAATTTCTATTATATATCCCTTGATAAAAACTGCTAGTGTTTCTGCTTCCCTGATTGAACCCTGATCAGTAAAATCCCTAAAGTGGAAGAGAGTCATACCAGCAATTGACTCCTTACCTCCAGATGACAAAAAAATACCATTTTTTTTTTTTTTTTAGTTAAGCCACTGTTCATTTAGTGTTTTCAATTATTAACAGATAAATTAACAGAACAAATACACAGGCTCTCTCTTCACTTGTCCCAAAGAATAGAACTGCCCTCAATACCAAAATTATCCCTATCTTATCCAGGTTAATGGGATGAAAATCAGATTCATTTTCTCAGAACTGACTACAAACTCTATATGCAAGAACAACATAATAGTATCTATTTTTCTTACTGCTATATCCTCAACATATAACAACAAAACAACAAAAAGATGTATAGACAAAAAATAAATACTTATTGAATAATGAAATGAATACACAGCCATTTACGGACAAAAAAATGGATAATTTAGGAAACTATGGTACATATTTTACACCCCTAGGGTAACATTTAGCTGCTGAAAAGGTAATTCATTCTATGAATCATTTAAGCATTAAAGTGCTAGTTTTCAATTGCACTTCCATAGTCCAGGGATTAAGAATTAATTCAGATAATAAGTCCCATTGAAATTCCAAATTGGAAATCATATTCCTTAAGTCATGGTTTCTACTCTAAAGTCCATAGTCTCCTGGGGAGAGTCATAAATTGTAAGGAGTTCATGAATCCATGCATGTATTAGACATTATCAGAACATTAACAATATGTATCTATTACATATTTGAATTGCTATTTTAAAATGCATATAAATTCTCTATTTTGATTATATTTCACACATATTTTAGTTACTAAAAGCATACTGTCATTTTTTTCCTATATTTTCTATTAATCAGTAGACACTATTATCAGAAATATGTCATCTGTGTCTCTACAGATAAAATCATTGAAAAAAAAATGACATAGGTATCCAACCTAGTCTTCCGCCCTCAAAAATTCCCATTGAAATGTCAAAAGCAGTATAAAAATAAATAGAGGATTCTGTAACAGCACTGAGAAACCATCCACCAACCAAAAACTGTAGACAAGCCTTATAAAAATATAGTGCAAATGAGACCAAATTAAAAGAAAGACAGAATGTCCTAATAGAACGATGGCAACACTGAATGTGGTTGAAAAATTATGTATCCCATAGATAATAACTAGGTGGATAATGCTTTAAAAATCTACCAAGATTTCCAACAGTGGCAGAGTGGAGGCGATGAAATTCCATACCTGTTGGAAATAAGCAAATTTCAACCTTAACAATGAATGTTGAAACCTCATTTCAGTACAACAGAGCAGGGAGATATTATGAGCCTTCTAACGTGATACAATGTGAAATATATAGAAAATACTGACACGTATTTTCACCAAATATGTTGAACTTGAATCTCTTTTGGCCTTTAAAGGAACTACAATGACTACCTCAAAATCATGAAACATTAGAACAAATCCATAAAGTGGGATTTTCTGCAGGAAGGTGGACTCAAAACTTTTTAACAAATCAATTTCTTGAAAAGAAAAGTGAGTGTAATAAATGCTTAAGTGACATTAGAACAACCAAATGCAGTGAGCAGACCTTGTTTGGATCCTGATTTAAAAAAAAGAAAGAAACAAACAACAACACTTGTTGGGCATGAGTCTGGTATTGTGGTTATATAACAAAATGTCTAGTCTTTAGAAATGAATCACTGATGGATGATTTCTAAGTGTGGTGGATAGAATAATGGCCCCTCAAAGATGTCCACACCATAAACCCTGGAACCTGTAATATAGTATGTTATACTACAAAAGAGGAATTAAAGTAGTGGATAGAATTAAAGTTGATAAGTAGGTGACTTTAAAATAAGGAACTTTTCCTGTATTGTTTGGATGGGCCCAACATAATCACAAGGATGCTTCAAATGTAAAACATAGCAGTAGAACATTCAGTGTCAGTGATGTGATGTGAGAAAGATCCAGAAGTCATGGCTGGCTTTGAAAATGGAATGGGACCAGAAGCCAAGGAATGGGAGCAGCTTATAGAAACAGGAAAAAGCAAGAAAATAAAATCTCTCTAGAGCATTCAGAAGTGCATAGAATTCTGCCAATACCTTGATTTTATCTCAGTGAGACTCAGTTTGGACTTCTGACCTCCAGAACTATAAGGTTATAAATCTGTGCTATTTCAAGCCTCTAAATTTCTGGTAATTTGTTACACCACCAAATGGAAATCACCATACTATGATTTAAATTAAATATATCAGCGAAATGATTAAAAAACAATTAAAGGGCTTCCCTGGTGGCACAGTGGTTGAGAATCTGCCTGTCAATGCAGGGGACACGGGTTCGAGCCCTGGTCTGGGAAGATCCCACGTGCCGCGGAGCAACTAGGCCCATGAGCCACAATTACTGAGCCTGCGCGTCTGGAGCCTGTGCTCCGCAACAAGAGAGGCCGCGACAGTGACAGGCCCGCGCACCGCGATGAAGAGTGGCCCCTGCTTGCCACAACTAGAGAAAGCCCTCGCACAGAAACGAAGACCCAACACAGCCATAAATAAATAAACAAATAAATAAAAATTAAAAAAAAAGATATGCTGTTTAAAAAAAAAACAATTAAAGCAAATGTAAATAACTATTAACTTAAGAGGGTCCATTTTACTCTTCTCTATTTTTAGGTATGTTTGAAATTCTTATAATGAATTTTTTGGTTATCATTTATACCAAATATTAAAAAAAATAAATACAGTAACCATGCAGTACATTACATACCCAGAAATCACTTACCTTATAACTGGAAATTTGTACCCTTTGACCCCTTCACCCATTCTCCCTACCATCCCCCACCGCCCACCTCACCCTGGCAACTACCAATCCACTACTCTCCTTCTGAGTTTGTTTTTTCAGATTCCACATGTAAGTGAGATCATACAGTATTTGTCTTTCTCTGTCTGACTTAGTTCACTTAGCATAATGCCCTCAGGGTACATCTATGTTATCACAAATGGGAGATTGCCTTTTTTAATGGCTGAATTATATATATATATATATATACATGTATAACATTATATATCACATTTTTGCGTGTATTACATGTAATTTTATTTTAGAATAAAATTCCCTTAATGCATATCTGTAGTATCTTATCCTTTTTAGTACTAATTCAGAGGAATTGAAATCTTTTTTTTTTGCTTTTGTTTTACGTTGTTTAGGTTTCCGTAAAATATTTCCCATCATGAGGGTTTCATGAGAGCAGGGACTCTCTCTTTTTTATCAGGTACAGTTTAGGGCCGCCTGAAACATATGGTGAATGGATTTTTAAAATGATTTATGTATGTAAACCTCTGTTATTAAAATAAGTTTACTCAGAAAATTAAGACAAT